>NC_046320.1:58082885-58715103 GCF_009819535.1 Lacerta agilis
TTCAAATGGTGCTGCATCTTACCATATTAATTGAAGATTAGAACAGAAGTCAAGTAATATCCAAAAACACATAATTTCTAGTTAATATACTGCAAAGCTTTGACATACGAGAATCTGACAAGAAATTTCTCTGTTTACCTTTCCTCATTATGAATGACCACCAATTAGTTCTTTGTGTTGTGGAATCACACCTAGGTTATGTCTTTCATGCCTTGTGATCTACACAAATGTATATATTTGTTATATTTCTGAATAAGCATTAAAGCAACTGATGAAATTATTTTCCAACTTTTAAAAAATAAACATGTTGCTTGCATCACAGCTTCACCATGGAGGCACCATGTTGTGGTCACATAAACAAATTATTTGTGGCAACTTTGGTTTACATTTCATATGATTCAATTCTTAACACTGTTCTGCAGAATGCTTAAAATTCTAAGCATTCTGTCAATAAGCCTCTTATGGCTACAAACCTACATTCCCTGGGAGGGCATCCCATGGAGTATTGGGTGTATTGGATCTCCATATCCAACACTGGAGAGGGTGATCTGATGTTGGATCATTTCTCCTCCAAGCCATGGAAACCTCAGGTGCTGTGTTCTAACTCACCACCAGATTTAGGGCAGTACAGCCAGTTCCCTTGCACAGGGTGCTGAGCTGATGCTACACGGAATGGAAGGCAAGAGAGAGGAGGGGATGAAAATAAGAAATATGGGGGGAGGGATTTTATCCTCGCTCAGGATGCCATATTACTAAAGTCCGCCCTTGGTCCAACTGATGTCAGGGTTCCAACACTTTGCCATGAAGGGATCATCCTGGGGGCAGATCAAGGGTGTGCTCAAAAACCACTTTTTTCAGTAATATGTAATAATTTACACTTTTGTCAACTACTAACTATTAAATTATTCACTCATCATTATGAGCAATACATTTATGAGTTCTAAAGTAAATAGAATGGCATTATATGTCTTTAGAAAAGAAAAAGAAAAAAGAAACATACTGTATTTTTCCATGTATAAGACAAGGTTTTTTGCTTTAAAAAAAAGTAAAAAATTGGAGGTCGTCTTGTACATGGAACATGGGCATCCGGGGGGATTTTTTAAATATTTAAGCATATGTCTGGGATTTTGGCTTGGGCAGGATGAGGCGGTCCCTCCTGCTGCCATCTCCCCTTTCTCCCCCCCCCCCTCTCCGGGCTGCATGCTGGCGACTGGCTCACCTCCTGAAGCCCCCGCTGGCTCGACCACTGGTGCAAGAACACCGCCGCTGCTGAGAGCTGCCTCAGCTACCTCTCATTGCCCTTCTTTCCCTTTCCCCCTCTCAAACTCCCACCCTGCCCCCAGCCCGCTCACCACCTTCCTCAGCTCAGTTTGATCGACGGCATGGCCTGGCACAGAGTGGGTGCTGCCTTCCCCCGGCTCTTCCTCGGTATCCTGCTTGGGAGCCTCCTTCCCCTTGCTTCCCCGCAGCAGCAGCTGCTGCCACTGAGGGGGGAGCATGTGGTGCCCCAACCGCTGCCTTTGCTTCTGCAACACGTTGCACTCCATGCAACTCATGCTGGAAACTTTGAAGGCGATTGCCCCCCAAAAGATAAACTTGCCACCGCAGATCATCCAGATTTTCACTTCTATTTTAGGGTTTTGTTTTCTTAATTTTGGGTTCAAAAATAGAAGGGTAGTCTTATACATGGGGGCGTCTTATACATGGAAAAATACGGTATTTTCCTCTCCTCGACTGTGTCAACCTCAGGCAGGCTTCCTGCAAAATTTCCATATGACATTTATCTTGCTCTGATATTCATTTCATGCCTGTGGCTTCTATGTGACAATTTGTCGGCACTCTGCATTTTATTACAGGCCTGTAGTGAATTCTTCCCTTGTTATTTAGTGTTTGCTCAATGTAGCTCCTGTACACAGGACTAATGCTGTGATTTGCCAAGATGTACCTACCACAGGTTATTTTCAGAGTATTCTTGATATGATCTCACTAAGTACACAGCAAGGAAAACGTATTGCTCTGGCTGAGCCTAGAATCAATTGCCAAGTCCAAATGTCAGCAAAGTGAAAGCTTGTTCAAAATTCATTATGGGATGTGATTGATATAGCAGAGTCAAAAGGAAATCATAATGGAATTGCAAATCTAAATTTGGTCTTTAAAATGAGTATATGCATTGAAGGTGGCAGGGGGTGAGGTGGGGAAGAGGGAATCAACCATCTCCCATTAAGCACAGATGGAAAGTTTCATACACACATCTGAAAAGTGCACTCAATTCAAAGCAATCTAAGGAAATGATAGTGCTACAGTATCTATCCATCTATCTATAAAAAAAGCTGGTTGTCAGCATTCCATCACAATTCTGAAATGAGGACGAGATTGTGCTAAAAAACAGGTTGTACATTGTCATCTGGGAGAAGGTACCCCAATGGTAGCCCAAAGTATACACTTTTACTTCCTTCCAGTGTGTATATGGCTGGCGCGTGTGCGCACACACACACATACTTGCAATATTTAATCCAGCCCCTCTC
The DNA here is from genome assembly GCF_009819535.1 of Lacerta agilis. NCBI lineage: Eukaryota > Metazoa > Chordata > Lepidosauria > Squamata > Lacertidae > Lacerta > Lacerta agilis. The sequence continues at coordinate 58,085,411 of NC_046320.1, forward strand.
CACACACAATCTACTAAACATAATGATGGGCATTGTTGCTAGTGATCTATAAAAGGCAGAATCAGAAGTCAGTATCTGTTCCTATTGTGGTATAGAGCAAATAAATCGTTTTAATTCTCCAGTCTTCCAAATTATGAGTTTTTCAGTTCTAATTCTGCTATTAATTCAGTTCCATACTTCTCCCTCTGCAATTGCAGGTGTTTGCTTTATTTCAGATCAGTAATTGCATATAAAATAAAGGTTAGTACCATTTCTTTCGCAGCTTCACCAGCTCATTAGACAAAACAGACAGATTAAGGTCTTGTGCAAGGGAATCGGTGGTGACTCAGATAAAGGAGGAGAATTAATATCGAAAGAAAAAGTGCAATTTGCGGAATGGTTCACACATGCTTGTACATCAATGGATTATGTTGCCCTTAGTTATTGTAAATTTGATGACTTGAAGCTGAACGTGTGAAGAGGTTCCACTGAAAAGCCTTGTTATATTTGATGTGGTACTGGATGACATTAAAGTTCTACCTGTGATATTACACCTGCAGTTCCTCATTCACACATGGAAGTCGTTACTCACTTTACAGTCATTGTACATCACTTTACAGCCATCAAATTATATGAATACATTTGTGTGCATCAGGAGTAAGAGATACAATATGGAGAACTTCCTTTGAAGGCATGACCACAATCTATATATAAGATAGCAAGTTGTTTGAAATGGTTTTTAATATTGTGTTTTAATTGTTGTAGCCCACCTTGGGACTTTAGGATGAAGAACAGGTAATAGATATTATAAATATGTATTCCCTCTGTTCATGACTGGGGTGAAGGAGAAATTTGGTTCAGTTTGCATTTTAATGCTATCCTTCAAAATCTACCCTTAGATTTTATCTTATAATGCAGTTCTCCAACAACAAAAAATGTGCGAAGAAATGCATATGTCAGTGAAATCAATAGCAGCAATGCATATTAAGGTAAAGGTAAAGGTACCCCTGACCATTAGGTCCAGTCACGGACGACTCTGGGGTTGCGGTGCTCATCTCGCTTTATTGGCCAAGGGAGCCGGCGTATAGCTTCTGGGTCATGTGGCCAGCATGACTAAGCCGCTTCTGGTGAACCAGAGCAGCACACGGAAACGTTGTTTACCTTCCCACTGGAGTGGTACCTATTTATATACCTATTTTATTATATTAGGAAAAATTGCTTGCAAAAATATGTATATCACTCAATGCTGCATACAGAAATGTGTATAACAGAACTGTGTGCTAACATGCTGATACCTTTTGAAGGGTTTTGTGTTTTTTTGAAAAAAAGAAATTACAAACAGATGCAGAAATGTAGCAAGCTGTACAGTTAAGCCAGACTGATGAAACTCCATCATGTTAAAAATCTGAATGTTCTTAAATACTAGTAAAATCCAGATGATTTGCCCATTGGCATGCATATGCTAAGTGACGTAAGCTGGCCAATTTTCACACAGATCTATTGAGAAATGGCCTAGATAAAATAATCATTTTTTTATTTCTGCATTCTGCTCCCTTTGTAGTTATTATTTGCCAGGCATAACATACTTGCATTGTGTGTGTGTGTGTTTCTTGACTTATCACTGTATCATAAAATTCAAGGAAATGGGAAAAGTCTTGCCCTTCCTGCAGGAGGAGAGGACTGAGGGTGAAAGACCAAGGACAAGTGTGGTGAATGGAAGCTAAGTTGGAAGCAATCACAGTATGTGAGACTCTAGAACAAGATTGGGGAGTCTGTGGTCTTCAGATGTTGTTGGACTCCCTTCAGACCCATCTAGCATGGCCAAAGGTCAGGATGATGGGAGCTGGAGTTCGACTGCCCAAGGTTCCTCACCTACAGAATACAATTGCTGCTCACATGACATGCAACTTGCAATTCCCATTTTTTTCTTTTCTTTTAGTGGCATGAGTGAGTTTGTAAGGTGATTTACCTCTTCTGTTAAGATGAAGCAGATCTATCTATCTATCTATCTATGTATCTATCATCATCATCTGAATGTTGCTCTAACTTAGGTCTAGTTGTCTTAAATGGCATCAGAAAGAATAAACATTCCCTGACAGTGCCACTCCAGTCTACAGATGGGAGTCCATATGAATGAATGCTCCTCCATACAAATAATCTTCTCGCCACTTGGAAAAGTAGCATGTTAATTTTCTGCATGTAGGAAACTGTGATAAGCATTCAATAACATGGCCCTTCACCTGGACTCTGAAATAGTACCGTCCCCTCCAGACACAGGTTTCCCTTGAGCTGTTTATGAGAGCTGGGCTTAATTCTTCAACAGTATCCTGACTAAGCTTCTGGATCTACTGCATTGTGTATATGTGTGTACACTAGGCTCTGAAAAGCCATATCTTTGTGTGTAAGTACGTTCTCAGAAGATTATAGGCTTATAGTCATAAATGATTGCTGTGGATTATAGAGTGTTAACTTCATGATGATCAGAGGTTTAGGATTTAGGATATGGAATCCTTTATTTTGTCCCTACGGATTCATAGTCCATGTGAATACCTGAATGGTTCTGTATTTGTGTTTTTTCTCAATAAATTGCACTTTTGCTGTCACTGTAATTTAAAATAATTGATACCCACCCATGTTAGTTCAACATTCACTTTAGGAGTTCCATTATTGTGACATTTCATGACATGCATTTCAGAAACACAACCACATAAACAATACCACACTGTAGAGGTGTTCCCATTAGATTTTCAGGAAGTTTTAGTCGCACTCCATTCCCCCCACACCACAATTCTGTCAGGAGCATCAGGGCACTGCCTGGCTTCCGGGTGAGTCAATACAGCCTACAAAAAGAAGACAACTGACTGAAGAAACCTCTTGGGTTCCAGCATAGTTTCCAGCTCATTGTGTCTTCTTAGCATGGCCAAGGTCAACCCAATATATTTTTCTACCTCAAGAAAAATACAAAATGGCACCTTGCCTCACTTCCATATTCAGAAAGCGATTGTGTTGGCAGACAAATTATAGTTTAGCTCAACTTCTACCACACCAGAGGGAAGCAAGCTGGCACTACATTCAAAATCTTCAAGCCATCAAGAAGTGCTCAGAAGACCCAATTCTTCCACTGCCTGCTATACTATCCCCATCCCTAAGATGAAAAGACTCACTAGAGGATCCAGGACCATATAGCAGAGCACACCAGGCCTCTCTTCATTCTCCTGACTGTTTATGGAGTGAAGATGCTTCCTGTATAGTGATGATAGCAGCATCTTTTTCTGTTGGGATCATGGGAGATTAAATACAATCTCCATGGTCCTCAAGGGAGAATGAAATTGGCATTCAATTTATAAGTAGTCAGGGGAAGGATGAAGAAGACAAAATACACAGCAGCTTTGAATTCAGGCACATCCAACAAAACAGACATTTCTGGCACTCTTCAAATGTTCAAAAGTAGGCATATACTTTTAGGTGAGGGGAAGTAAAAGGTGAGGTGTGTTTAATCACATCCATTGCTGTGGCTACATTTGCCTTTTGCCCTTTCCATTATTGCCACATGGACTCCAGAAGGTTGCCCAGGAGAGAATGTGGACCTCAGGATGAAAATGGTTCCCCACCCCTGAGTTTAAGAGGATAAGGGATGAGAACAACTCTCCTGTCAGAGAAATGGAACAGCTACTGCCAATCAGAGCAAACTTAAGGTACATTCCTATATTCCTCGGTCCCTTTCCCTTGCACAACCCCAGGCAAGTGCTCAATTGCACAGGAAAAGCATGGCTATGGAATTCTGTTTCCTGAACATTTCTTAATAATCTTGCCTGCTGTTTTGGACTAGCTTTGTAGAATGCCATTGTGCTGCTTTTTATTGTAGTGTGCGTTTCTCCATTTCACAAAGATATTGTTAAAGGATGTTCTCATTGACCTGGCAGACCTGGTGCTGGAGAGATTGCATTCTCTCTCTTTCTCTTTTGCTGTTCAAAATGTCCAGTTTAAGCAAGATCAAATCACATTAGAGAGGTACAAACAACACTGGCTAACTGGAGAACCCCCTAGGCTGATTTTGTGCAAATTACATAGCTGTCAACCTTTCCCTTTTTTGCGGGAAGTTCCCTTATTATAGCAGTGGGGAACAGCAGGGAGGGTTGACAGCTTGCAGCATTTATTTAATCACCTGTAAAAGAGAAGAATATCATTTTTAAATCTGTGTGCTAATGGAGTGTATAAATGTAAATACAAAGCTATTACTCACCTATACAACTCCTTTCTCATGTGTCTCAAATTGTATTGATTGCGTTAAGAAAATGAATGGTTGTTCCTTACAAGCACATCTATTCATGTCTGCTAGAGTTCAAATCTTTCCTTTTTTCAATCTTAAATTGCTACTTTCTCTTGCAACTTGTACCCAGATTTATTTGTCTCATACCAAGAAGACACCCTCCCAGGGAGGTCTTAGAGTGGACACTGATATACCTATACAATCTCATATAACTGAATCAGTCGCAAAGCTTGAATTCCAATCTGTAAAGATGCATTAGCAGCTTTTACATAATTGCTAAGGGGTACTGGTTTTTAATTTTGTTCTCATTGTGTTTAAACTTTTGAACAATATTTGTGAGCTTTCTTTCTTGTTAGTGGTTTGTCCTGCATTTTCACATTTTTTTCTCCCCTCATGGTGTAGAATCAAATATATGTTTTTGGAATAAGAAGTTCTGTGGATTATTAGTAGACTCAAAGCACCACAGATTCAAATGAAGGGATGTCTGAGGAATTTGATCTTTGGCAATTCTTACATGAAATGCTGGCTTGAACTAATGCTCTCAGACTAATGTGTGAATCCAGACTTAGCTATTCAACCATTTTTGCCTTTTCTGAATGTCGTGCTATAGTTCTTGGAACATATAGCAACATACATATTTAACACTATTTTGAGAGAAAATATGCATCTAAATGCAAATATTCTTATAAAAGAAATAATTTGATTTGGTTATGGTAATTTATTCTGGAAGTTCTGATTTTATAGCTTTATTATTTTATATTTATGATGTTTTAATTACTCTACATCACCTTTATATTTTTTAATGTATCGGCAAATTTATAAATACTCCTATAAAACAAGAAAGAAAAGCACATATTTACAAGCATATTTAAATATGCATTTTAACATTCTTTTTAAATCAGAGATTCATGCAGAAAAAGCAAGGAACAAAATTATGTATAAAAACATGAATATAAGAAGAGCCTGCTGGATCAGGCCAATGGCCCATCTTACTCCAGCATCCTGTTCTCACAGTGGCCAACCAGATGTCCACGGGAAAACTGTAAGCAGGACTTGAGAGCAGAAGCATTCTCCTCGCTTCTGGTGTCCAGCAGCTGGTATTCAGAATAATTCTGCTTCTAACCACATAACCTCCATTGTGGCATAAAAACTTGAGCAAGTGACATGGACTGGAAATAGACAATATGTATGTCTCTTCATGAATGGAGATAAGCATGCTGTCACTGCCATCCAGATGCAAAATCAAATGACCATCATAGGAATATAGGAAGCTGTGTTACACTGAATCAGACCATCAGTCATCTAGCTCAGTACAGTGGTACCTCGGGTTATGAACTTAATTCGTTCCGGAGGTCCGTTCTTAACCCGAAACCGTTCTTAACCTGAGGTGCGCTTTCGCTAATGGGGCCTCGTGCTGCCACCGCGCCACCGCTGCACAATTTCTGTTCTCATCCCGGGACAAAGTTCTCAACCTGAGGTACTACTTCCGGGTTAGCGGAGTTTGTAACCTGAAGTGTTTGTAACCCAAAGCGTTTGTAACCCAAGGTACCCCTGTATTGTCAACAGTGATGGGCAATGGCTCACCAGAGAATCAGGCAGGGATCTGCAGCATTAGCTACCCCTTCTAGTTTGGCATAATCTGCAAAATTGATGGACATCCCTTCAGTTCCTTCAGTCCAGGTAATTTATAAAGACATTGAACAACAACAGACCCAGGAGAGAATGCTGTGGCATCCCACCTGTCACTTTTCCCAGGATGATGAGGAACCATTAGTGAGTAGACTTTGGATTCGGTCAGTCAACTAGCTACAAATTCACCTAATGCTTACCTGGTTCAACCCACATTGTACCAGCTTCTCCACAGTAATATCATGGGGGACTTTGTCAAAAGCCTTTCTGAAATCAAGATACACTATATCCACAACATTCTCCTGAGCCACCAAGATTGTAATTCTATCAAAAAAAGAAATGAGATAAGTCTGGCATGACTTGTTTTTGAGAAACCTGTCTTAGCGATCACAACATTTTTCTAAGTGCTCACAGATCAACCATTTAATTATCTGTTCTAGCACTTTTTTCTGATATTGATGTCAAGCTGACCAGTTGGTAGTTACTTGCATCTTTCCCCCCACCCCACATTTTGAAGAGGAGGACATTTGCCCACCTCCAGTCTGCACTTTTCCGTCTATAAGACGCCCCCATGTATAAGAACATTTTTTTGGGGGGGGGGAGATGGCACAGAGTTGTTGAGCTTTTGTTGCAGAGGATTGCCCAGGGTTGCTGAGCTTTTTAAAGGGGGGATTGCCGAAAATTGCTCACCCACACACGTCACTAAATCCGCCTCCCATTTGTCCCGTCGCCAGAAGAAGCTGCCAATCGTCCACCTAACTGCCGGAGCATCAGCCAATCAACACCACCCATTGACACAGCAACCAATAACATGCACAATAGCCGCTGACAGCTGCGACAGCAACCAATCAAACGTCTACCCTATGCACTACCCACTACCCACTTTTTAGCATGATTTTTAAAGGAAAAAAACATAGTCTTCTACACGGAAAAGTATGGTAACTTGTTCTCCAAAAAAGATCATAGACAGAGGCTCATTTTGCATTCAAATCACATACTCTACCATTGAGCTCTTATCCACCACAGGAAAGAATCAACAACTTTTCCAAGTGACAGTCCCACAATGAACCTTTCTTGCAGTTACACCCCCCACCCAATCAACTGCAACATATTCCAGCATGTCAGGAAGAACAATCCACAGGTAACCTTATTCAAACTATTTATTTAAATATAAATGTGTCCATGTGGGGACATATTGAGTGCAGGTCATATTAAAGAAGTGACGATCTAAATATGGGAGCAATAATCAGTGTTTGGCTGTCAGTGGGCTTCAGCTACAGATCTAGCTGTTATTTGAAGAAAGATTTGCAGGGTTAGAAGTGGCTTAATGAAATCTTTAAACTGCTCAGTTCAGAATCCTCAGCAGTTAATGAGACACACACACTTGAATTCCAAGTGAATCCTGGGGGAGCCTAAGCAGCTATCATATATTTATTTTCATAGAACAATTTGTGTAAGGTATAAAGGTTTTTGTAAGGTCAAAAATGAGACAACACATGCCAGCCTTCATCAACCTGCTATCCTCCAGCTATTTTGGACTACAATTCCCATCAGCTCCAGCCAACACTGCCACTTCCAAGGAAGCCCCTTTTAAATTCCAACAAATTGCTACAGTGATGGTGCACCTCATCTTTTTATTAAAGGAGAGGAGTAGGCTAGCTTTACAATGGCAAGATAATCACTCCACTGCATGTGTTTGTGCATGTGTGCAGAAGTTGACTGGCAATATTAACCTAGCAAGAACTTAGCATGTATACAATACTGTACAATATTTTAAATGATTTATACAGTTACATGCTCCAAGTGGTGAGAGACTCCAGAGGTTCCAGCGCTTACCAAGTTTCCTTGGAATGGAAGGTAAGTGGAGACTGTGGAGCCTTTAGGGTATAAAGTTTTATTCACACACACATAGAATATATAACCTGAGCATATGATGGAGGGACTCACAGATCTTGCTTTCCCATCAGTCTCAGCTTTGGTCCCAGTACAGAGCAAGCATGACTCTGTGTCTCCAGCTTCCAGACTGTTTCTAGCTCAGCTCTCATACCTTGTTCTCCGACCTACATAATAGCTCGGTGAATAGCTTGGATGGAGGGCACCATCACTTAGTCTTGTAGCCTAGCTCATTCTTTGGGGATGCCATAAGGGTACTAAAGTAGCCAGCTGTCTTACAAAGAAACCTGTCTGGCCAGTTTAGTAACTTTCTAACCCTCACTGAGTACAGGAACTCAAGAATTGGAAGGGACCCAAAGGTATCAGCCAGAATGCCCCCCCCCCCAAATCATAACAATGTACACTGAAGCAAACCTTTCGAGACCTTCTGGAAGGTAAATCGTTACTATTGTCCCCTTTAAAGTGATAGTGATGGTGGGTCTGAGGATCAAGGATGACAGCTTGCCTATGGTTGCCTGATGAGCTTATAGTATTTCTGGGCATACAGCAGTGTGAACAGAAGAAGAGCTCTGCTGGATCAGGCCAAAGGCCCATCTAGTGCAGCTGTTCTCACAGTGGTCAACCAGATGCCTATGGACAGTCCACAAACAGGACCTGACCACAACAGCAATTATTAATTCCAGTCAGTCAGGATCCAGAAGCATATTGCCTCCAGCACAAGGCTTCTAGCCATTGATAACTATCCCCCATGGTTGTTGTTTTCTAATCCTCTTTTAAAGCTACCCAGGTTGGTAGCCACCAATACCAAGTTGGAGCAAATTCCATAGTTTAACTATGCACTGTGTGAAGATTTGCTTTCTTTCATCTGTTCTGAAGCTTCCAGGACTCAGCTTCATTTCGATGTCTCTCGGTTCTAGTATTATGAGGGAAGGAAGAATACTTTCCGGTGCACTACTGGTGCTGCATCTGAGCATGCAGGAATGTAGTGCTAATAAAAAACACTTTTATCGTCTTCAATGACTCTCCAGGTATCATGTTAGCAGCCTCCACTTTAAAAGAAAATAAGATTAGATTAATCTCCTATCCTTTAAGGAGGAAGACATTTTATCTCTAAAACAGAGAAGACTAAAGAGAGAGGTTGTGCATTTCATTTGTCTTGAAAAGTAAATTATACCCAAGCTTTTTAATAGGCCTTGTGGATAACTATATTAACAACTGCTAAGAAATAAATTATGAATAAAAATGCAATTACATGTTACATTTCTGCTTCAATAAGGGACAATAAAAAAGGATAGTGAAGAACCAAGTGTCATTAATAAACAAAGACGTCCAGCCCCTGACGCTTTTGTAACCCATAAGTCTATTCCTACATTCATCTGCATTATATAAATATGATTGCACAAAAAGTTACAATTTTCAGAGGATAATAGTATTTTGAATTACATACCTACAATATGGAATTTGACAATAGGACAAGGTAAATGGATTCTTTATGCCCTTACTATGACCCAAAGACTGATATTGCTGCGCTGGAAAGATAAATGTGCAGCTCTATTTAATCTACGGATTGAAGACATGACTGCACTTGCCACTTATGAGCAGATTGCTTATAAACGTAGACTTTACATGGACGTGTGTGTGTGTGTGTGTGTGGATAATAACAGCAACTATATATTAGATAGGTACACTGATAGCTCGGTTGTTTAGAGGTGCTGAAAACACCAAGATTGCAGTTTCAATCCCTCTATGGAACAGCTGCATATGCCTGCATTGGAGGGGGTTGGACTAGATGATCCTCAGGGTCCCCTCCAGCTCTACAATTCTATGATTCTGTGGAATTGTAATGGTTCGTGCTGGTATACTGGTAGTATGCCTTTCTTTTCTTTTTTCACAATTTTACTTTTAATTTTTATTCCATGAAGTGTTGCTTTAAAAATATTATTATTATTTTAATGTGGGCTCACTATATATGCCCACTTAACTACTGTATTTCGACTTGCAGAACTGCAATTGTTACAGTTGCCACATGATACTCGGTCAATACATGTAAGAAACGGATCGTTAATGTGGCAGTACCAACACACTTTGCAACTCTGCCTAGAGACATCAGAAAGATGCCTTCATGGCACTGTTTTCAGTGCCTGCTTATAACATTTTTCTTTCAGAAAGCCCATCTAAACATGCAGACGTTACATGTGTTTCAATCTCTTTTTGCTTACTGTTGATTATCTTTTGAATGTTTTTAAATACCTGTTTTTCCTTTGTGGGTTTTTTATTTTTTTGGTAAACTGCTTAGAAGTTTTATTACAATCAATACCGACAAAGGAAGATTGGACAGTAAAATTAATGGAATATGCAGAACTGGATAAAATGATGGGAAGAATCCGGGAACAGTGGGACCAGAAATTCATCAAAGACTGGTTAAAGTTTACAAACTATTTGACTAATAATGATTTGCAATTGAATACATTAATAGGACTTCAAGAAGCTTTGTAGTTAATGTGTAGAAATATCATTGTAATTATGATAGCTAAAGTGATTAAGAGGTATACGATATTATAAGCAATGATAGATTAAAGAAGTATACTATTAAGATATAAATCTGAACGCCATGTGGAAGGACTGAGGGAAGTGATGGCTATGATTGCCAAAGTTGATAAATGAATGTGAATGTATATTTTATTTTCTGTAGTAGTTATAGTATAAAATAATAAAAATATATATTAAAAAAGAAGTTTTATTACAATCAAGCAGTGAAACAATAATCACTATTATTATTATTATTATTATTATTATTATTATTATTATTATTAAAATCCCCATAAAATGCAATTAAATGCAACTTTTAAAAGCATATTTTCTCTCAAGATGTGCATTTTGTAACATGTTGATACGTTTTCTGCACTAAGAACTGCAAAAGCCAGACAGTAACTAAAATCCAGTCCACCCATTATTCTAAAAGAGGTGCAGGTCAACTCACTTCCACTTGAAATTCGCAAAAAAAACCCGAATCTGTCTCAAGCATCCCTGAGCAACATAACCCTTGCTGCAGAAATGGTTTCCAAAGTGCATTGCTTATTAAATGTCTGAGTACACTCAATATACTCTAAGCTGTTTCCACTAGCTTGGTTGATTTGAAAGAGAGAGAGAAATATATCCCAAGATGCAGCTATAACAACAAAGCATATTTTAATTTCGATGCTATTATGAAGAACAAGCATTTGTCTGATCAGCAGTGACAGCTGAAGAAAACATTATGTTACAGTGAAGAAATATTTTTCCAGGCCATCAACTGGAGCATAATGTTAAATTCCTTTTTTAAGAGAAAAATTGCACACACTAAGGGTAGCCACCTCGGACATAACATTTCGTAGCCACCTCGGACATAACATTAATAACTGTTTAGTAAATACTTTCGTTTTTGGAACGCCCTCCCATCAGATGTCAAGGAAATAAACAACTAACTGACTTTTAAAAAGCATCTGAAAGGCAGCCCTGTTTAGGGAAGTTTTTAATGTTTGATATTTAATCGTGTCTTTAATATTCTATTGGGAGCCGCCCAAATGGGTGGGGAATAATAATAATAATAATAATAATAATAATAATAATAATAATACAAGGCTGTACAAAACCCTCTTTCCCTTTTTTGCCATACATGGAAGGTGGGAGAGAAATTCTAAGAGATTCTGGGGTTGGGGGGACAGATGTTCTCTAGCTTGAGGCAACTGCATTATTTACTAACTGTTCTGGTTAAGCGAGTTCTCCTTCATGGAGAGCACGTGTTGCGGTTGGGGCCTAGCAAGACACCCCTCTGTAGTTGGGCGGGACTCAGTTAGATAGCCAGGACAGGTGATAGGGTCTTTTGGGTCATTAGGGAGATTTGTATGTTGCAAATTTTGATAGACAGTTCAGGGGTTAAATGTTCTTGGTGCTTGCAGCGTCAACCCCTCTTTTCTGTGTGCACCGGATCACCCCCCCCCTGTTAATTAGGGCAGGGGCCTGGTAGGAATTTTTCCATCTGGCTAATTGGCTGTGGCCATTTGGTTTTCGCCTACTGCGTAGCAATTAGTCACAACTTGTAAGGTTGGTGGTTAGGCATTGGTTATTCAATTGGTTGGTGGAGAGGAAGTGGATGGCTGTGCCTGCCCCTCCAATGCTGCTGCTCCACGGGGAATTCTGTTAAGGGAATCCAGGGGCTCTCCATGCGTTTGTCTGTTCCCCTGGTCAGGGGGCTAGGGCCATGCAAGAGCCCCTGGGAACATTAGGGGAGAGGCGAGGGTCCCGGGCCCCTTGGCCCCATTCTCTCCCAAATGTGTTTTCCCTTGCTGACTTCCACTAAGCGGGCAGGTGTCAGCCTGTCCCCAGAAGGGGACAGATAGTCGAACCAATGCCTAAGCAACCACTCACATGTTGTAATTTAATTTTAAAAAAAAAGTTGTGGCCAAAATTATGCCAATAACCTTAAACAAAATTTCTGTGTGCGGTGTGAGTTATTGGGGGGGGGGTGACCTTGGGGCCAAAATTATGCCAATAACCTTAAACAAAATTTCTGTGTGCGGTGTGAGTTATTGGGGGGGGGGGTGACCTTGGGGCCTCTACACGCAACTAATTGGTTCAAGGCCTGGTGTCTTCCCTGATTCATTTTTAAGTTACCCCACACCAAAAGCTTTTTATTGAAATTTTTTTGTACACAGGATGTATAGACCTATACAAATTCAGATAAGTAACTAAGAAAAAGCAGTAATACAGGCCCATTTTGTGTGGGGGTTCCATTCCTGCCCCCCCCCAGTGTGTCAGCAGAGCGCACCTAATCCCGCTCCATTCATTTACACCCTGCCATCATTATGCCCTGTTATGCCCCCCGTTATGCCTTCTTCCAGGTCCAAAAGTACCCATGCATCAGCGGTCGCACATCATTTGGGTGCACACAAGATGGCCGCCGCCTGTACTTAAAATGAAGGTGCAGCTCAGAGCAGAAGACTTGACATTGTGGGTGCCACACACTAGGATAATAGGTCTGCTGAAGCCCCTGGATATGTAGCTACATGTTATTGTACTGGTGTTCCCATACCTAACGATAGGTCACCAGGTAGAAAAACTCTTTGGGGTTTTGTGGCCCCATTTCTCAGGAGAGAAATGCCTTCAGCTGCCAAGACACAACTTAAAATTTGAAGAAGAAGAAAAGAGCAAAAAGTATACCAGCCCTTGGTCCAGCTTGTATTATTTATTAATTCAGTTTCTTTCCCACTCGGAAGGAACAAAGTTGCAAAACAGTTAGCAAGTAATGCAATCACCTTAATTGTAACCCCCAAACTAATGTCCATTTCTTCTTCCTGATGTCTTCCCTACCAAACATCCCAAAGATTTCTGCAACAATGTTTATAGACAAATGGTTTCACAATTAAAAACTCCTGAGCAGAAAGCAGAAAGGTGGAAATTTGGTTAATTAGTTATTGGCCAAGTTCATATCATTTGAACCATACTAGGGAAACTTTTATGAACTTTTTATTTAAGCCAAAGTAAGATTTAATATGCACAAATAATTCCTGGCGATAGATTTAAAATGGTAAGGCCCATTCCTCTGGGAAATTCTGCAATGCAACTTTGACTGAAATGAATGATTTTCCTTTCATTACAGCACAGAGGACTTCCCAGAAGATTGTGTCTTAAAATTGCAACTAACTTCCATTGACACATAATTTTAGACTTTAAAAATAAATGCTGACAAGGAATAAACTCTGTTCATTTCATTCTGAAAATCCCCTTTTCATCTCTCCCGCCCCCCCCCTTCCTCGACTCTTTCCTTTGTAATGTCTGCATAAAACAGAACACAAAGGAAAGGTCATCAGGACAAAAAGTAACTGTACTGCATTTTCATGTTCCACAAGCTTATTTTATGTAATTATGCTCTAGTTTAAGAAATTATTTATCACTTAAATTCAATTGCAAATACCCTAAGAGAAATTCACGTGCAATTTATGTATTTTCCTCATTCAGTAGGAATGAGCAAAACCTGTAAATTGCATCCAACCTAACCGTTTCACAAGGAACCTTAGCTGCACAATCAAACTTCCCCACTCTCCTCACCCCCTAAATCTGTTCTGGGTTGGAACCCAGTCCTCCAAAACAGATTTATGAGGTGTGCAGCAGCACAGAGAGAAAGGTATTGATAGCTCCGTCAGTAGTGTATGAGGCTCTACAGATACACCTGTATCTCTGTGACACTTAATGATGTTTACTACCATAACTTACTACTATGTATCATAACGTGCCAATACCCTTACATTTCAGTTTGAAAGATGGGGGCCCAAAACTAAAAACTGGTGACTAGAATACAATGAGTCAATAGCAAAGGAGGAACTTGAATACAGGTGTCCCAAACTGACTACACCAGTCATGAATTCAAGGCTGTATTCAAATCTGATTCTCTTTAGATGTTTCTGGACTGCAGGTCCCATCATTCATGGCCAACAGTCAAGCTGCCTGGGTCTGATGGGTGCTGTAGTCCAAAACATCTGGATGGCACCAGATATAAAATCATAAAGGCTGTACTGTGCCAGACTGCCTCTAATACACCCACAGAGAGAGAGACACACAGCTTGAGGTGATAGAAAGCTGGACTACCTATCCCCTTTTTCTGAAAGTAGATCAGGTTGATTGCTTTCCAAGCAGGGTCGGGCCATTATATTTTTCACCATGGAGGCCCATGCCAGAAATAATCCTGGCTCTGAAGGCCACATATTTTAAGTGCACGCAATTAAAATAATTTGTATTTTTTTAAATTATAGCTCATCCAAATTATCACATAATGAGTGTGCTGCATTAATTCCACAATACTCTTAATTCTGAAACGGTTAGGCTTGATACAGAAATGCTGAAACCATTATCCAGATCCCGTAAGGTTGATTGGCATACAAAAATGTGATGTCAACATAATTTCCAGCACGGGATCCGTGCACCCAGCTGCAAACATTGCTCAAAAACTGGTTGTGGGGCTCAAGAGACAGTCAACTTGCTTGAGATGGGTGTGAAAGTGTGGCAGTGAATCCAGCCCTTGTACCCCACCCAAAGGAAGGCAAGTGTCAACCATTGCACTCCGCAGCTAGTTCTAGCTGTCATACAACCACAGCAGTGCCCACGCAACGCACAACATGCCTGTTTCTGAACTGATAACATTGTTGATTAGTCGTTATTGAAGTCTTCCTCCTAAATCCATCATTTCTATTGTAGAACCTCTTTAGAACAGCTACATTTGGATATAGGACTTTGGCTCACAAAAGACAGATGTCACCAGCAGTTTAGTTACACAAAACTCTGGGAATCCATGTGGAAGTGAGAATAGCAGCAGAATATGTAGGTGACACAATGGGATGCCTCAATGAGCCAAAGGAAGGTTGTTTCATCTGGAGGAAGCAAGGCTAGACTGCCATAACACTTCAGCGGCTTCATGAGGGAAAAGCCGGTAATGTTCTGAAGTGCAATAATTGCCAATTAAGGTACTCAAGTGTTTGACTAGAATACTACAATAGGTTCGCTGCATATTCCATGCCTGAAGCCTACAGAGGCTCACTGTGCAAATGTACACCTTCCTCTTTTTTCATGCTCTATGAACATGGAGCTAATTTTAAAAATGTAGGTGCTACCAGCAGCTACCCTATATTATGCATGTTTGATTTAAGGGGGCACTACTTCTCAGCAGCATGCCAATGACCAGTAATTGCTATTTCCCCTCAAACACATGAAGTGCACAGTGGCTTTTTGGCAATGCATAATCAAAGAAGTTCAGCAGTTCTTTCGGAATATCACACTGTTAATAGCTAAGGGCTGCATGTTCTCAGAAGCTAGTACTTTCTTGTGCTAACCACATCGCATCTTATTTATGGATGAGCCTAAGTAAGCCACTGATGTGTTTATATACACCAGTAAAATCAAATCATTTCTCAAGTCTGAATGGCATTTTTTAAAAAGCCTCCGTAGCTACTGTGAAAGTAATAATGTGTATTATTTGAAGCTCTCCTTTTACCGTGCTTATAGCACAAACTTCAGACTGCATTTAATGTGCAATTTATTTGCAAGGGCAGGCTCATATTAAGGAACACCTCATTTGCAGAAGCCATGCCATGGGTGTAGAAGGAAAGTTACCATTGTGGCAGTTTAATATTCAAGCAGTGTCAGAAATGTCCTAGACACACAACAGCCAGAAAATCTGCAGGAATCCTTGTTTAAAAAATCCTGACGCTTAGGTCACTTTTTGTTCTACATTTTTAAAATCATACCTTACATTTATTTCTATACTCTTTCATTCTACTTTCTATCCAAACTGGGTCCAGCGGTATTGTTGCTGACTGGCTACAGTTGGGAACCGGACAGAAGGAAGTTAATTGTGGTCAGGGCTCAATTATGGATAACGACAGAACAGGCCCTGTGACCTAGAGGGTGAAAGAGGACATGGGATGCAAACTCCCCTAATTTGTCAGGTTTGAAGGTCCTTGAACAAATGCTGTGGCTGGAAGCTCAAGAAGTGACAATGAGCACCTCTTGACTGCCACTACTTTTGTGGGAAGGAATCAAATGCTTGTCAGAAATTTAGGTTAGTATAATTAAAGTGGATTAAATTGCCATGGTGCCCTAGCATAACAAACCCATTTTAATTAAATGAAAAACTGAAAAACAACAACACTGTTGTGGTTAAGAAAGTATGGAGGAAACACACTGAAAAGTATGGGGTGAACAAATGGGAAGATGTATAAACACCACACAAGAAAAATCAGGATGAATGCTTGTTTTATAGCCTCCGTGCAAAGAAATCGGGGTTGGATGCTCAGTTAAGACTGGGTACATTTCACTGAATTTTTGGAGCTGGTTTTTATGTGTAATGTTAATTTGGATACTAAAAAGGGTGCTCTATTTAGTTGTTAATTGTGTTTTACAGAATGTAAAAAAATATTTGGTTCCCCACCCTTGCTGTTTATTCTAAGTTAGATTGAAAACTTGAGAGTTTTGTTTAAATAGGAGCAGTATATAAATCTTCAGCAGCAGCATCTAAACACTGCATAAACTTTATGTAAACAAATCAAGATGAAGGATCAATAAACAGGTCATCTGGAGGAGCACTTTTCAGCTGCTGCAACTAACAGCATTGATAGATGTCCCACCACAAGACGAGAGTTATGCTTCTGGTAAATGGCCATATGCATTGCATGAGCTAAACCAAGCCAGAAGTTGGGGTTGGGTGGGTGTCCCTCCTTTGGCTTCCAATGTTTCACAGACTAAGGAAATTGTGCAGACTAAGGAAATGGAGGAGTTGGAATACATGATAAGAAAGAAGGGCAAAGTCCTTCCAGCAGAAACTGGAGACACAGGTTGGTGACGGAATTTGTACACCAGCCCCGGAGATCTGCCACAGTAGAGATATTATTGCTATGCTGCTTCCATTGTTTCCTTAGTGTCCATATTTGGAGAAGAACCGGAGCTCAGTGTTAAAGCAGAAACCAGGGTGGCATAATGGTTACAGTGTTGGACTAGGGCCTAGGAGAGCAGGGTTCGAATACCCACCCAGCTGTGAAATTCACTGGGTGACCTCATTGCTTGGCATCTCCGGTTAAAAGAATCATGTAGCAGGAAAGACTTAGGAGCATGGGAATATTTATTATACTAAGTCAGACCACTGGTCCACTTAGCTCTGTATTTTCTATAGTGGCTCTCCAGAATTTCAGGCAGGGTTGTCTCCCAGTCCTAATTGTAGATGATGGGAATTGAACCTGGGGCCTTCTGCATGCAAAGCAGTGGTGTAGCTAGCTGCCCTGTGCCCGGGGTAGCCTCGACGCCACCTTCCCCTCAGCTGTAGGGCGACTGAGGGCAGGGCGGTGGGCAGACACAAGACACACACTGCTGTTTAGGGCAGCGCAGAGCCTGCAGGTGCCCGAACCACCGTGTCACTCCCAGGAGAGATGTGTGGCTCAGGTGCGCTGCAGGACCCGTGGTAAGTGCTACCCCCCTGCAGTGTGGCACCTAGTGCCCCCGCCTCCCCTAGCTACACCTCTGATGCAAAGCAGAAGCTCTGGTACTGAGCTACAATCCTGAAGTGATGCTGTATGCAGCAAAGAGTCTGTATAAGGCAGGATAAGGCAACCTTCTGTGGTCCATACTTTAGCAGCTTACATAGCCAAATGTAAGGTGAGCCCCACCCATGCTGTGATCAGGAATTGCTGCAGACAAATTTAAAGGGACTCATTCTGGAGAAAAAGATCAGGGAACTTAATTGCAGGCACGATTCCAGTTTGACTAGTCCTGGTTATTATCCCAACCACAAGATGCTTTGGCTTATTATAAAGAAGGTTTGAAGCTCATAGATTATCATTTGCATATCAGAACAAAGGCAGCAGAAATGTCAAGCAGCAGATGACTTGAGTTTCTTCCGAAAAGTATAGCCTATAGACTCTTCCAAAGTGACAGAAAAATAAGCCTCTTTTCAATTAGCAAGGCCACCAAAATAATTTACTTTTAGTAAAGAGCTATCTTTTTTCCTTTCATTAATTTTACTTCCGTATGGCATAAAGGATATTTTCCCCTATATGGCATAATTATAGCAAACACTTTCAGGGATCTATACCTTAATGGCGCATACTTGGTAATACTGTATATTAAGCAACTATTGACTTGTGTTTTGAGTCAATTTCAAGAAGGAAATATTGTCTGTGGAGAAAAAAAGGAAAATCAATATCTACCTTGAGGGTTATGCAGTCTTGATACTGACTTACTGCAGACATCAGTCAATGCCTGCTACACTGTATCTGTTTTAAAGCTTTTGTCCTTAAGACAACAAAACTTCAGTAATGACTACAAAGATTATCTTCCTCAGAAGCTTAAATCCCCCACCACACAAGTCCAGCTCTGTAATGTCCTGAATCTCATGCTGAGTTTATCTATATATAACCATCCAAGTACAATAATAATAATAATAATAATAATAATAATAATTTTTTTTTTTATATACCCTGCCCTTCCCAGCCAAAAACTGGGCTCAGGGCGGCTAACACTAATTAAAATCAGAGGAAAACATAAACCCAATCAATTTAAAATAACAGATTAAAATACAAATTTAAAAATTCAATATTAAAACTGCAGTCTCATTTTCAAATAACCCACCAATAAAAGAATGAAGCATAAATATAAAACAGAAGCCAACCCAAAGGCCAGGTGGAACAGCTCCGTCTTACAGGCCCTGCGGAAAGATACCAAATCCCGCAGGGCCCTGGTCTCTTGTGATAGACTGTTCCACCAAGTCGGGGGGCCAATACTGAGAAGGCCCTGGCCCTAGTTGAGGCCAACCTAGCATCTTTGTTGCTCGGGACCTCCAAAAGATTATTATTTGAGGACCTTAAGGTCCTACACGGGACATACCAGGGACTACCTCAGGGCCCCACTTGGGTCCAATGCTAACCCAAGTTGAGTTGGGTTGATCAGGGTAGGGCAACTACTATTGTCATTAGAATGTGCAGTGTGCTGGCTGTCATTATTCTGAGGGTGGGATTCAATCACATACCAAAAATACAGGTTGCATAATTACAATGAATTGGCACTCTTACCAATGGAGGTTGGTCCATTAGGATGAATGGGGCATTGCCCCAACAACCTCCTGTAATCCTGTCTTCAGCACAACCAACCAACCCAAGGGGTGGCACTGACTGTCAGCTTCCTCCTCCTCAGTCCCAGTGTTGCTCTGGTAGAACTCAGCAGGGAGGATGGAAACAAGGCTAGAATTAGTTGGCTCCTCCTGCCATTAGCTTTGGCACCACCTGCTCTTGGTTTCCCTGCCTTCTGCCCTACCAGTCCCAATGGACACTAGTCACCACTGCTTTCCCCAGAATCAAACTTCTGACTAGAAAATTCACTGGAAAGTGTGAAACAATAGCTTGACCTGATGTCATATAGCTTTACTCATCCTTTGAAATTCACACCCAATCAAGTACCCAATTGCATTTAGCTGGTTTGTTGTTGTTGTTGTTGTTGTTGTTCAGTTGTTCAGTCGTGTGCGACTCTTCGTGACCCCATGGACCAGAGCATGCCAGGCATGCCTATCCTTCACTGCCTCCCGCAGTTTGGCCAAACTCATGTTAGTAGCTTCGAGAACACTGTCCAACCATCTCATCCTCTGTCATCCCCTTCTCCTTGTGCCCTCCATCTTTCCCAACATCAGGGTCTTTTCTAGGGAGTCTTCTCTTCTCATGAGGTGGCCAAAGTACTGGAGCCTCAACTTCAGGATCTGTCCTTCTAGTGAGCACTCAGGGCTGATTTCTTTAAGAATGGATAGGTTTGATCTTCTTGCAGTCCATGGGACTGTCAAGAGTCTCCTCCAGCACCATAATTCAAAAGCATCAATTCTTCAGCGATCAGCCTTCTTTATGATCCAGCTCTCACTTCCGTACATTACTACTGGGAAAACCATGTGCATAAAATGTATACATTGGTGAAAATAACACACGGCATGCATTTTATTGAGGAAAATTACATACCAAACTGTGTATATTGGGAGACATTCACTAAAATACTGCTGGATTTTCATGAGCCCCCACCCCCACCCCTTAAAGAAAGTGGATAACTGAACTTAAGAGTGGGGAAAAAACCACATTCTCCTCTGTTTCACCTCTGTCTGGGCCCCATATATGAAGAAAGTATCTTAGAAGCTAACTAATGCCACTGAAAAGTACACTGCTGGTGTTTTCTTTTTTATGCTTTTACATTTCTTTACAGAAACTCACCTTGGAAAACCCTGGAGGCACAGAGCAGGGAAAAAGCTCACAACTGCAATCTCTGACAGTAAAATAATGTGAGAATTTATGATAAGTCTGAAAAATGATGACTCTGTCATTCCCAATACCATTCAGTGTGCAGGAGTCATCATTTTTCATTGAAGACTTCAAGCCAGTAGGTGTGAAGCTTAGCGGGGAGAAACTTGGCATGTGGCATACTGAGATCATCTCCATGTTGGAGGTGGGGAAAAGACATGGGCAATGTCACTTGTTGAAGGGTGCAGTTACATCCATTTGCTCTTGGCAAATTAAACCTTTGCACTGCATTTTGCATATGACTCTGCCCAACAAAAAAAATCTAACACAGAGACTCGCTTGCAGTCGGGCCACATTCACACCATAGTTCAAACCAGAGTTTTAAGGAGATCCCTATTCCTCACACAGAGCTGCAGTTCAGTGTGGTTTAACAAACAATCCCTGAGAGTTTGCAACCTGATCACAAGAGCCCTCTCCCCTCCTACGTTTTACAGCAACTGGTACCCAGAAGTGTTACCGTCTCAGACAGTAGAGCATAGCCATAGATAGCCTTATCCTCCACGAATAGCTCCAATCCTCTTTTAAAGAATACCCTCCAACATTCCTCCGATGAAAATAGGGATGCCCCATTCCGTAATGATAATTTAACTATTTATACCCTCCCTACACACACACACACACACACACACACACACACACACACACACCTTATTTGGTTGCCCCAGTTCTCTGGGCAGGTTTCAACATACATAAAAACACAATAGAACTTTAAACATTAAAAAAAAAACCTTCCCTATACAGGATTGCCTTTGGGTTGCTCCAGGGGTTGGATAACTCCATACCCTCCGACATTTCTCCAGTGAAAATAGGGACATCCTAAGGAAAAGTGGGATATTCTGGGATCAAATCAGAAACTGGGACAGCTTCTCAAAATCAGAGACATCCCTGGAAAATAGGGAAACTTGGAGGGTCTTTTACTGCTTTCTCTAGAAGTTTAACTCTATGCTGCATGAAGAAGTCCAGTCGTAGCTTGGTTCTCGAACACCTTGGTACACGTACGTTTTGGCTCCTGAACACTGAAAACCCAGAAGTAAGTGTTCCGGTTTTTGAACGTTCTTTGGAAGCCAAATGTCCAGTGTGGTTTCCACAGCTTTCGACTGAGTGCAGGAAGCTCCTGCAGCCAATCGAAAGCTATGCCTTTGTTTTTGAAGGGTTCCAGAAGTCAAACAGACTCCCGGAATGGATTAAGTTTGACAGCCAAGGTACCACTGTACTTGCTTTTCTGTGTCCTGAATCTTTCAACATAAATTAATAGATTAATGATAAAGAATGGTAAACATAAATTAACCACCACAACACCACCTATAAAAGGTCATCTTTTTCTAAAGAGATTTTGCCCTCTTGGCTTCTCTAAAATGAATTGAGTGAGGAGTGATGGAAAGTAACCGAGAGCACCATGAAGGCTTTTTGCATCAGCACAGCCGTTTTCTTTCCGCTTTCCTTTCTCTTTCACATTTAGAAGGAGATAGAAATTTCCTTGCCTGATTTTCTGTTAAACTGCTTCAGTAATAGGACTGGGATGAATTTTAATATAGACTTGGTCCCAGTATTCTCTCTCTCTCTCACTCTTTTTAAAGAAGTGGCTGAGATGGGGAATGGCTGTTTTGCAATAGCTGAGAACTATTGCATTTTAGCTGAGGGAATTTAGAGTTAGAAATTTGAAATGAAATGTTTTAGTGCCACGGTTAAAATTCAGTAAGCACTCAATAAAACACGGAGCAGCTCCATTTTATTTTACATTTTATGGAAAGCTCTTTTCAATATATGTGGAAATATGAGTTGCATTTATACCAGTAATGGACAAATATTGCTTTCTAAAAACAAACAAACAAAACTCCCTATGCATTTCATATTTCTGTTCTTCTTTACCCCTTTTGGGGAGGGGTAGGATTATTCATCTTTAGGACACCAGCTCAGTTAAAACATCGTGCCAGAGTAGCAATTACAATGACCATGATACAGCAATAATCTCCCATTTCTACAACCCAAAGATACATCATCTTGCTCATCAGAAGCCAAGGCAATAGCACAGAACATGGAGCAGTTATGGAACTGCTTTTGTGAATGATTTGGTACTTGTTGCCCATGACGAGATCCAGCCAGCTACAAAAATTTATGGATTATCCATAAAATTCTATGATGACAAACTCATTAAAACACACACACCCCAAAAACTAAAGTGCACCACATCTTTATTAAAGAACTGATATCTGCAGAGGGCACCATATCTATCATTCAGAGACAGGTGTAAGTGGATCTGTAAATTTCAGTTTCTCATTTTCCAGCCCTCAGTCCCCCCCCTTATTTATTTATTTATTTATTTATTTAATCTGCTGCCTTTCCTCTGAGGATCATAGGGGAGCTTACATTATACATTCCTGCATCAGTTTGCAATTTTTGAAAAGGCCTTTAACTATCCATGGCCTTTCAGAAGGGGGTGGGATGTTTTAACATTTTATTGGTATGCTGTCTATTATGCTCTGTATTATTATTATTTTTATTGTGCTCCATAAAATATGTTCTAAATGTCGTCCACAATCCTGGGATATATAACCCTAGGATATATATATACAACCCAGAACCCTGGGATATATAACAAACAGACAAACAAAGTATTAATTTTTCCTCGGTGTTAATGTATCTATTGTGGGGCTGAATTGTGTGTCTGTTGAAATAGGGTTGCCATATGTCTGGGAAATCCTGGGCATGTCCTCTTTTTGGGGGGGCTATATTCCCATCCAAGGGGGGATTTTTGCAGTTTATAGTAAATACCTGGTTTTTTTTGGGGGGGGGGGGTTAACTGTGCCCCAGAAACAGAAGAAGTCACTTTGGCTGGAGGTGAGGCCCGCAAGCTACCAGTGTTGCTGCCAGACCCGTGCATGTCTTTCCTGGCTCAGGCTGGCAGCGGACACTAAGGAAGCCGCTGCTGTCGCCGCTTCCTGTTCCTGCTCTATTCCATGGTTCCAGAGCCTGAAGTCTGTGAGTAGCGGTGGGGCTGGGAGCGCTAGAGGAGGTGGTGGCAGGGCCTCCTGACGAGAGACCCAGGCAGCATTCGGGAGCTGTGCCAGACTGGAGCTGCCGGTCCCGCTTCTCAGGAGATGCCGCCTCCTCTTCCCTGTTGTGCGATCGGCATGAGGATGGGGGGATCAGTGCAATCAGCGGTTGAGCCTAGTGGGGGAGGGGGAGAGGTGAGCAGGTGATTGCCCCCCAAAAGGTCAACAACTCATGGCAATTGCCCGAAAAAAGTTCAACTTTTGTCGAGCCGCCGATCGTCCGGATTTTCACTTCATGAAATATGACAGCCCTAGTTGTTAGTCATTTCAGGTTGTCCAGGGCAAGATAAAGTGATTTATACATCTAATAAGTACAAATACATAACTTACAGGGCCTTTAACATCTTGGGTGCAGGATACGCCATGGACCGCCTGATCCCTTATATCCCTGCTCACTGAGAGTTTCAGGGGAATCACTGGTTCCCCCACAGTTCAGATGCAGGATTCATACCTACCTACACGTGTTCAGTATTGTGTGCCCAATTATATGGAACTCCCTTCCAGTTGAGATCAGACTGGCCCTCTTGCTGAAGAATGTCCAGCACTTATTGAAGATTTTTATCCCAGCAGGCTTCTGGAATTGAACTCTGTTTTTACAGTTCTGACTCATTTTTAGTTTCACTGTATTGAGATGACAATCACCACTTAGAGACAAGTGTAATTAAGTGCTCTATAAATTGACAAAGTTAGTAAAAAGATTTTTTTTTAAGAATGCATTGAGTATTTTTCACTGTATGCTCGCATTTTCACTTGCAAGACCAGCACTTAACAAAACTATAATCATGGTGCAAGCCTATAATAACCATCTCTTTCTAGGTTCTTAATCCATTCTGCCCTCTCTAATCCATAGTAACTGAAGAGTCTGCTTTTTATATTGAAAGAGCAACCACCCCACTTTGGCAGGTGCATGCAGGATGCCCAGAGTAAAGTCAAACCAACCGCAGAGATGAAAATGCTGATCTATCAGATCTCCTTTTCAATATCCTGCCTAAGATATGAGCCACTTCTAGCTGACAAAAGAAGAAATCCAGCAGTTTCCACCTACTCATTTTATGCCACTTCCTTGTTATTTCTTAGCAGGATAAGATCGTTAAGGCAAAGATCTTTCCCAAGGCTGAGGTACCAAGCATCCTGTCAATTCTCAAAAAGAGATGGTGATACCGCCTTTGGTATATGCACACAATGTAAGATAGTTTCACACCAAAGAGACATGCTTTTTCATGAGATATGATCCAAAGTTCATCCACAAGATATCCAAAACAAAATAATAATAATAAAATTCCTTCCAGTAGCACCTTAAAGACCAACTAAGTTTGTTCTTGGTATGAGCTTTTGTGTGCATGCAAAGTTCCACTTTAAGGCTGTTTGTAAGCGTGCTTCAGCAAGTGGAAAGCTTTGGCAAGTAATCTGGATTTGCTGACTGTGTCGACAGAATTATTATGAGAAAGGGGTTTATACAGCTCTAGAATAGGGAAGAGCATTAAGAAACAGATCATACCAAATTGCAAGTTGATGGACAAATCATTCCAGTTTATCATTCAGCAACCCCAGACCTTAAAAACGCAATTAAGTAACTGGCCGAACAACAGAGTGGTTTAGAGAAGTTGGCATAGACATGTAATTCTGCAGCCACAGAAGTGAAGCAAATGAAGGATAATGACCTTCAATGGGAAGAGGGTCATTTTCAGCCCAAGGGCACATTCTTGATATAGTCCGGTCAATATACAAAATGACCTGGGCAAAATTGCAACATAAACGCTATTAATGTCATTTTTATGAGAATTGGGTGTAGAATAACATATTAAAAATTAGACAAAATTAAATGACAGGAACACTGTGAAATCGTGATTTCAAAAT
Source organism: Lacerta agilis (assembly GCF_009819535.1). NCBI lineage: Eukaryota > Metazoa > Chordata > Lepidosauria > Squamata > Lacertidae > Lacerta > Lacerta agilis. Next base: position 58,110,940 of record NC_046320.1, read on the forward strand.
GGCCGACCTGCTGTATCAATTGTATTGTATTTCGATTAGTTTTCTAAACTTGATTGTGTATATCCTATGTTTTTTAACTGTTGTTACCAAACGTCAGGGAAAATAATACAAAGTTGTCATTGATCTAGTTATTAGGCTACATAATTTCTGTATTTAAATGTTTGCTAAAAACAACAAAGTGAAAGCAATGGTACATTGAAACAAGGTCACAATAAGGCGCTTGAACCAGAACTTTTATTATGTATTACAAATAACGAAAGCAGACATCAGTCATCCATATCATCTTCTGTATCAGAACAATGTTCAATCAACAACACATTTTCACAACCAATGGTCTGGCACTGACCACAAGCTGTTGAACATGGAAAACTTTTTTTTTTTTTGCACGTGCAACGGAATGTACAACAACCAGTGGTGCAGTTACAGTGGATAACTTTCAAAAGACTTTCAGGTGCAGGGGCCATGTCTGACACCACAGGGTGAAGCTGGTTGTCCTCCTTTATCATCCAACCCCAGTCATTAGGTCGTAAACCCTCTTTGTGGCATGACCATTCCATTATCTGGTAATATGATCGAAAACTATGGAATTTTGTTGCAGATTTAGTTGGTGGTAGACGTTCTGGTGCAATGAAAGAGTTTGCTGATGTTACTTTGTCCACTAGTATGCGATGTCATAATGCTCCACTGGAAGGACAGATCCTGAAGCTGAGGCTCCAGTACTTTGGCCACCTCATGAGAAGATAAGACTCCCTGGAAAAGACCCTGATGTTGGAAAAGATGGAGGGCACAAGGAGAAGGGGACGACAGAGGATGAGATGGTTGGACAGTGTTCTCGAAGCTACCAACATGAGTCTGACCAAACTGCAGGAGGCAGTGGAGGATAGGGGTGCCTGGCGTGCTCTGGTCCATGGGGTCACGAAGAGTCGGACATGACTGAACAACTGAACAACAACAAATGTCATCCTACGTTTCATGCTTCTTCCATTTAAGGCAATGCAGCAGCGGACCACCATCTAACACGAATTAGTCATATAGAGGAGGGTGAAAGGTTGTTTTCTGCTGCTCCAGAGAAGCGGACACGGGGCAATGGATTCAAACTACAAGAAAGAAGATTCCACCTAAACATTAGGAAGAACTTCCTGACAGTAAGAGCTGTTCGACAGTGGAATTTGCTGCCAAGGAGTGTGGTGGAGTCCCCTTCTTTGGAGGTCTTTAAGCAGAGGCTTGACAGCCATCTGTCAAGAATGCTTTGATGGTGTTTCCTGCTTGGCAAGGGGTTGGACTGGATGGCCCTTGTGGTCTCTTCCAACTCTATGATTCTATGATTCTATGAATTGATCACTTCTTGGAACGTATTCGGTACTACAACTATTCTGTTTCTGCATCACATATTTTTTGATAACATGTACTATCTGTGGCTTGTCAGCCTTCCTGGGTATAGAGCATGATTTGAACAATCAAGGTGGGTATGAGCACAATTCATACTGCAGCACTTCTTCAAAATTTAGTTCACCTGTGTTAACAATGTCCAATAGCCTTTGAAACAGCAATGCTGGGTCAATAGTTCTTTCTGTTGTAATTTGTCCAGGGAAACAGGAACTACGGGCATGTTCCCTGCTGGCCCAAACACCCCCGGCCGAACTGCCGGTCAAACTTCAAAGCCCTGGAACAGCAGCAGAAACCAGAGACCTTGCTTCAGAAAGCCAGGCACTCTTTCTGTCCATTTAGCAGCAGAAGATGCACCACAGAGGCTGGCATGAGCATTATAGTTAAGCATTTATTAGGCGAACATGAGGACAAAAGAAAGCACACGTGCAGTCACCTCCATGTTCGGAAAAACGAAAGAGAAAGTACAGACTGAGGAACGGAAGTTCCCAGCAGCACACTGGAACACTATACAGACATGTGACAAGCTCCCATCCTCAGTCTGTTATTAAGGTGGAATGGGAATTACAACACTTTCATCATCTCCAGGAATGTTCAGTGCAGCAGAGAACGCTAATGTTTTAACTTTGTCAGAACGCTTACATTTATATGCAAAAACTTCTTGGTCAATAAGTTTAGCTACAATGACCATACCAACTTCTTGCAATTCATGCACATTAACATTTGCCAAATCTGCAGTTACATCTGTTACAATATTACGCAGACTTGACTCGGGTGTTAATGGCGAGAATGCTTGCAACTTGCTCAATACCAGTTGTGAATCACTTTTGTCTCTAATCAGCCTTGCACTAGATAATTCCTTGTGTTGTTCACTTGATGAATATTACACATTGGTAAACTCCTGCATAGCTAGATTATACCCTGACGATACAGGCAATGATAAAGACCAAACTGCTCTCTGAATGCCAGTCAATCCACTTCCTCTGGTCAAACCCCCTGTAGTTTTAAGAGAGCGCATCAGACATTGTTCAATTACTAAGTCAGAACCCAATCCTGCCCAGTACCGTTCACTTCTGCGTATCACATGAAATCCTTTTTCAAACGTTGCAGAAACAGTGGCATTTGTTGTTGGCAACAGAATTATATTCTGCAAATATAGGTATGCTGATTTCAAGTAATTATGGTGACCCGCAGCTGCGAAAATGGGTAGACACTGATGTATGGCATCAATATGCATTTTCCATGAACCAGTTCTATCTGTTGTGATGAGTTTTCTAGCAAGATCAACCATATTTTGATACTTAAGCCATAGTTTACTTGTTGCTGAGTTTGCTTTCAGTTTGCTCTTCTTTGCATCCAATGCACAGCTTATGTGTATCATAGTCTGTGAAGAATCCACTTCTTCTATAGTTTTGTTACAGGACACTAGTGAATCATACAGTGCAAAGCTTCTTTTAAGACCTGGGGGAATTCTGAATGATCTTCAATTATCTGCGACATTATTTCAGCACTTAAGCATGAATCGAGAATCAAATGTCCACGAAAAGCTCTTGATACTGATTTCCCATTTAACATATGCACTACTGTATTTTCCCCATAAATCTCTTCGAGGATTTCTTTAAGGCCCGATCCTGCCATGAGTATACCAATGGCCCCAAGAAGATTCAGGAGAGTATGAAAGGAACCAAGCAATAGAATGATGTCCTTGAGAGCACTACCATCACATGATGAATGAACTATTTGTGATGCTTTCCAAAAGAGTGGCTGATCAAATGTTATGATAGTTGGTATATTGTGCTTAAGAGCTAAATCTTGTAGGTATGTTAAGGTAGACAGGATGCAAGTCATTTCAGTGGGCTTCATATCAATGATAGGTAGGAAAAGTACTGATTTCTCAACTTTCTGGTTGTTTTGGTTATTATGTATTAAGTGCATCATTCCAGACCAGCCAGGCATTGGTTGTTCAAAGTTCCTTGACAGTTTCCACAGCAGATCTACTTTGACATTTGTGGGATAGATATCAGGCAATATTTTAAACTTAATGCCTCTGAGAGTACTGGATGCAAATCGATATTCATGAATGTTGATAGATGCAGCAGCTTTTAAGTCACAGCTCAATATATTCTTTCTTGGAATACAACGAGAAAAGGTTTTTGCTGGGGTTATTGCTGCTATCATCCCCATACCATGGAATGTGTTCTCACCAACAGTGTAAGAATATTGTGATCAATATTGTCGGCAGCTAGAAGAACGTGACTGTTTTCAACATTTTCTAATATATCAACAATTAAAAAACATAGGATACACACAATTAAGTTTAGAAAACTAATCGAAATACAATACAATTGATACAGCAGGTCGGCCATTTTGAAATCACGATTTCACAGTGTTCCTGACATTTAATTTTGTCTAATTTTTAATATGTTATTCTACACCCAATTCTCATAAAAATGCCACTAAAAGCGTTTATGTTGCAATTTTGCCCAGGTTCCAGCTTTTTTTTCTGTAGATTGACCGGACTAATAGAAAACTTTCTGTGGCCATATGCCAGTGTTTAGCAGGGCAAGGGGCAAAAGTTGATTTGACCAGAGAGAAATACTGGCCAGTACAATGGAGATGTCACTTAGCAGTAAGCTATATTCTAGCTATGCAAGAGTCAGAGGATTCTGCCTACCCCCTTCCATGGACATTGTTCTTCATTCAGGCAAACAAGGGGCATTATCACAATTCAAATACACACCTCAGCCAGGCAAAAACACTCAAGGAGGATGTGGTTCTGAGCTCATGAAGTGTGTGGCCTGGGAGTGAGGATGTGGCCTTCAGAGAATCATGAGGACCAGTTAGAAAGGTATTGAGGACTGCGATTGTCAGCCAGGCCCAAGATTCACCATTCTGCTCTTCAGGGTACAGAAGCCAGAACTCACCAGAACTCAGTTCCAGCACCTTTCAGGTGGGCACCATTGCCATTATAACAGAACAAGTGGTGAATTCTAGCACCTCTTTTTCAAGAAAAATAGCACTGATCAGGGAGCTGTGTTCGGTTAAAAAGAGGTCTCTCCTTACATGGATTCCATATGGCACTGTAATTTCTGAATGCTCACATTCTTTACTCAAAGGCAATGAAAAGACAATATGTGTCCAAGATAAATTAAGAAATTTAAGCTTCTTTTGTCTCCTAGCCTTAGCATTCCAGTCATAAAACAAATATCCATTGTCAGCATGGGCTCCAGAGCCATCATTTCTACCTACTGCACAATTCCTTAATGAGGCAGGTTGTTAAACCATATATCCCATACTTGATAGAGTGTAACAGCTCTGAGGAGTCCATTCTGTTTTACTCAATAAATATGCAATTAAGCTTTCTCTTTCCCCCACCTTTTTTTTTATAAAAAACCCATTCATTATTCTTCCATGACCTTCCAGTCCATTAGGCAACAATATCATTAGCCTAATTTCCCCTTTCCCCCCAACTACTGCCTACTAATGTGAAATCGTACATCCAAAATCTGTGAAGTGTTACAAGAAGAGATGACCAGACAGTATTTCAGAAAAGCAAATGAGTATGAGAAGCAGAGGTAGACCTAGAACTTTTGTTCTCTACCAGATGCTAACTGTCCACAAGCATCAGGTGGAATTATGAAAAGAAACCTTACATTTTTGCCATGCATTTTGCCATAAGAGGAAAAATAATACGCCAAATTTTGCTCCTGCATAAACTCCATTTATAAACACCATTTAAAGAAATTATGGCTATCCTGTGCCATAATATCATTAAAAAAAACCTTCTCAATATATATAGTTCTTTTTTAAAAATTAATATGCATCTAAATGTGGCCATGTTTCTCAAAATATGGATTAAAATGCATATTTTGATATGCATAAATTGCATCACAATATTTGGAGAAGTATGGCATTTAGAAGATAGCTCCAATCTGCACAGTGCTGGTGAGGTCATTTTGTATATGATTCATGAAGACTAGATTCCTCAGTCAACCATGGAGCACAAAATAGTCTGCAGATGTTTTCAGGTCTGTGCAAAGTGAGTTAAAGAGGAAAGTTGGTTGTGATTAATTTAGAATCTGATGCTTCTTGCCACATTTTGGTCAAGCATGACTTTGGAGCTTCCCCTATGAAGACAGCATGGTGGTTAGACCAACTCTAAATTAAATCCACTGACTGACATTGGGTAAGCCACAAGATAACTTTGTCCTTCTTTGGATGGCCAGTATGTAGAAGGGTTCTACAAGCACGTAATTTCTCCATGTGGCTTAATCAGGTTCTTCACTTCCATTAGGACTGCCATATTTCAAAAAGTAAAAACCAAGAAAACCTGAAAGATCTAGGACAAAGCGCCGCCTTTTGGAAATTCCCCCCAGACGTCAATTTCACCTTTGAAATCCTGGTAATGTCTGGGAAAATCCAAACGTATGCCAGCCCTTACTTCCATGTGCATCTGTACATTGGCACTGGTAGCAGCCCCTCAACCTCTCTCACATGGATTTATTTATCTACTGGTACTCGTTGCTTTCTAGCATGTCTCCTGCGCCTTACCATACTAAAAAAATCAGCAGGTAACACTTTTCATATCATTAAATGCCAGGATCATTTATATGGATCCAGAGAGTGGGGGAGTGGGGAGATGGCAACTCTATTACCAGTTTGGTTTACTGCCCAGCGGAAAGGCTCTACATCAGGGGTTCCCAAACTAAGGCCCGGGGGCCGGATGCGGCCCAATTGCCTTCTACATCCAGCCCGTAGACGGTTCAGGAATCAGCGTGTTTTTACATGAGTAGAATGTGTCCTTTTATTTAAAATGCATCTCTGGGTTATTTGCGGGGCATAGGAATTCGTTCATATTTTTTCCCAAAATATAGTTCAGCCCCACACAAGGTCTGAGGGACAGTGGACCGACCCCCTGCTGAAAAACTTTGCTGACCCCTGGTCTACATCAGCAGAGAAAACCAATCAACACCCCCTGTCAGCTGATGCAGATCCATTACTGCATCTGAAGCCCTGCCCCTTGCACTGACTGGCCTACCGGTATATGGAAAGCGGTGAGAGTTTTCCCCACAGCTCATAACTGAGAAGCCTGGAATGGGTCCCTCCCATGGGGATGTAACAGTTGTGGATCTAGTGACCATAGCCAGTTCTGCTCTGCCCCCTCCCACCTGTCATAAAGCACTGTTTCATGGCCCCATGCTTCCAACTGGTGGCAGTAACAGCATGAGCTGTAGCATTCTAATTACTCCATTTTCTGCATGCGCCATGGGGTCTCTGCAGTGGTACCCCCCCCCACACACCAGCAAAGGCTAGCGAAAATCAGCAACCAGTCATTTCTGCCATAGCCTAACTCCCTCCATCAGTAAATATCAAGAGGTTAGGATTGCACTGCTAATCTTTATTTTAAAACAAATTATAATTGTTTTAAGTGTGCAGAACTGAACTGGCTGGGGCCAGCTGGACAAACATGGAGTGAGTGCACTTGAAAGATACAAAAAGGCTAACAGGGAATTTCATCAGTGCACATCAGCAGGGATTTAAAATTCTTTTAATGTGCAACAGTGCCCAGCTTTAAAAGAGTGTCTTAATGTGCATTAGCATGCACATTAATTCACAGCAAAAGGTATTAAAATTTATTTTAATGTGTTCTAGCATGTGTGTCACCACACAGCAATGGCTTAGGAAAAAAATGTATAAGGCATGAGCAACGTCCTTTCAAGTTTGAGAAAGCAGGAAAAGTGCCAAGGGAGTAGATGATTTTAGGAATAATGGCTGCAAAAAGTCACAAAGCACATTGTTAGTGTGTGGATCTTATGGACTTTTTTTCAGAGCCATAATCTCGCACAGGTCACATGACTCGTCCAGGAGTGCAGTCTGGAAGATGTGCTTCCAGGTTTTGGGTCAGAACATGTTGGAGGGTATGCATATAGTACAGCGTCCTGCTCTCACAGTGGCAAACCTGTGGAAAGCCCACAAATGGTAGCACAAGAGCACTTGCCTCTTTTGCAGTTTCCAGCAACTGGTATTCAGAAGGGTACTGCCTTTGACCATGGAAGCACAGTATGACCATCCTGGGCCCGGGTGTGAATGCATGTACATATTCTTATTTCTCTTAACATTATTTTGGACTATTTGGACTCTTGTTTATGCTGGTCACTGTCCTTCATTTGATTAGTTATATATATTTTGTTATTCTTTATAGTGATATACTGAAGAAGACTACGTCGAAACAGTGTATTTATCCGGAACGCTGTCTCACCGGATGTGTTTAGTTACTCAGATTGTACAGCTATTATTACTTCGCTGCAAATTATAAAGACATAATTGTGCCCATCATTCATTGGTCTACGTGTTGCCTCTTTTACACTAGGCTTGAAGTTTGCAACACAGGGGTTTATCTTATTCTTCTGGCACCCACAAGCAGACATGCACTTGCAGATATCTTCCTTGGTACCCAACAGGTTTATCCACTGAAATTCACTTGAAGCAAGTATTTTATTGCAGACAACACAGGGCTTTTTCCAAACCGAATTGCTGGTGAGGGGAAAAGTTTGAGCGTACATGTGTGCAAGGTTGAGATGTAGACATAGCTGCAGCATGCACAGGAAGCCCGACACAGTTTCTCCAGCTTGGAAATGTCCCCATGGTCCCTAAAAGGTTGGCCACCCCAGGTCTATCTGCAGTGTTGTGCAGGACTGGATGAGCATGTCAAGGACAATTCCAAAAGTGTATCTCCATTAGGAATAAGGAAGATATTTGGTTTGCAGTTCCTGAAGGATCATTCAAACAGAAACACAGCTAGCTTTCAAAAGTCATACTTCCCTGAATTCTGTGACGCAGTTTTACAACTTGCCCCCTCCACTAAAACATATAAAATTGCCTTAAATGTGTGCATCAAAATGTTAATATATGAGTGAAACATTAAAAATGCATTATATTAGAGAAACTTGCTTTGAGAAATGTAGTTTAAGAAAATTTGAATTAAAAATGTGGTGTACTGGGATAAATGCATACAAAGAGGCTGACAGATTTTCATGAAAACTCTTTTTAAATGCAATTTGGGAATGTTGGCAAACTGAACTAAAATGAGAAAAGCTTAACTTCTCAGATACTTCCATCCCTAGTCTCCATCTACATTTGTGTGTGCGTGACTTGTCCCCCAGAAGCACCCTTCAAAATAATGACTGGAGTTAGACCCAGGACCATTGTCTAAAAGACAGAGTTCCATTAATCTTAACTACTAGAATTCAAAACAGTGCTGGTGGCAACAACTGTGGTTTCATTTCCAGGCCAAGGGTCAAGACCTACTGATAAAGGATGGAACAAAAGCAAAAGGCCATTGGCTGGCTCTTTATTAAAATGCCCAGACAACCACTGTCTTACAATACAGATGGCTGTCCTGATCTAAACTCCTTTGCTTCAAGTCCAGAAAAAGAAGAAAATAAACATCATGCCTCACAGGGTTCTGTATGCATGTCATTACATGCTGAGAAAAGGATATCCTTCACAATATGTTGCAGTTCAGGAGCATGAAGGGCAAAAAAAAATTTAAAAGAAAAAATGGGGGGAACAGATTTGCAATTGGGCTTTCTTTATATTACCACTGACAGCATGGGCTCGCTTTATACACCATTGCTGTTCATGTCAAAGACACACAGCTAGTTTATTGCTTATTTTATTGCTGTTTTATTGTAGACAATAAGAGGCAGCTGAACCAGCATGAAGGGCAGAAATAGCATTGGAATTTCACTCTCTTATATTGACAGGACATTCACTTTACACAGATTTGCTATTCCCTCACGTCAAAGACTGTTGCACATTTGATTGCATAGTAATGCACTTTTGAATGCTCTGTGATATCTGGTACTGGTCATAAACATTTATCCATCTCTGTAGTACATGTATATTTAAATATATCTATCTTACATCTTTATGCAATTGTGCCTACTAGAAATAGTAATGTTTATAAAAGAGGGAAACTGATGTAATATATAATACTCCCAGATTGGATGAAACTGAGTTCTAGTGTTTGCATTTGCTTGCCTTGCTTAGAAAAAGGTTAAGTTCAAGAAGGTTCAGGTCCCATTTAACAGTCTATGAACTTCAACCCAGCTGGCTTGAGACGGTGGTTTCTGCTCTATTTTCTTCACTGTGTTTAAGACATTGCAAAAGGAAACAAGAAATTGACTGCAAAATCGTGCATCTTATGTTTTCCTGATCTGTGCTGAAATTTTGTCACTTTTTAATAAGAAAAAAATTAGAAGAAGCTCATGCATTGCAACCAAAAATATGGTATACACATCTGTCACCCTAAAATCTAAATGTCATATAGGTTGAGATGAATACCAGCTGCCTAACCTATGGGGAATACTTGTCAGTAGCTACCCACTGCCAGTTCACAATGCAAGTTTTACTATTCAGCTGTTGTCCTTCACTGAAGTGAAGTAGATGTCATTCATTATCTCACAGGGGAAAGAACGTGTTCAGCAAACATTGGTGTCGGTGGGTTGAGCTGAGTCCAGGAGGAAGGGCCATGGCTCAGTGGTAGAACAACTGATTTGCATCAGAAGGTCCCATGTTCAATCCATGGCAGATGCCTGTATGAAACCCATACTGTGAGCCAGTATGGACAGTACTGAACTAGAGGGGCCAATGGCAGGTTCCTATGTCAGGGGGTGTTTTTGTTGGGAGTTCTTTGGTTGAGAAAGAGGTTTTGCCTCTCGCCCACTAGCCCCAGTGCCTGCATCCTGTGCCATAGAATTTTATGGGATTTGGTGTCATTCAAATTCAACGCCTATCTACACAGCTTCACTGCTTCATTGGAACAACCCAGCTCTGGGGTTGCATTTCTTGATCATGTTAGATTAGGGCTGAAAACCTGAGATATATGAAGTAAAATGCAACTCATGCACGGTGGGTACCTAAGGGCTTCAAAAACCTAAGAAAATTATGCACACACATGAAGGGACACACACAGGGACACACACACTTTTCTTATCTTGTTTTCCCCTTCTTTGCTCATGGCTGCTGCATTTTACAAATATTCTCCCCACCGCTACTGTACCTAACATTAGCTTTAATTTCCTGAGCTGATACTGCAAGCTGCCGAACAAGGGCAGGAATCACAGCTCTCATTTGGCCTTTAGATGCAATCTCACAGCAATGCTAGATTGACTATGTGATGGTGACATAAATCCAAAGAAGAGCGAGGCAATGTTTTCTTTTGTTGCTCTGAACTGGCTTTGTCACTCTGCCACATGGCCATATCTGATCGGCCTCTTAGCACTGTTATGAAGCAGCAGAATTAGAGAGCAGCTACACACTGCTTGCTGTACTCCCTATGGCATGGTGCAGCTGGGGGGGGGAGGTCATTGCCACAACATTTTCCACACCACCTATACCATTAAATGGGGCCCTGTTCTCACTTTTCTCTACAAATAAGGCAGACCCTTCTGGGGGACCCTTTCATAGCCCTTGAATAAAGCTGCAGACTTACACTGGGAGAGATTTTGGGCTCAGCTCTGAAGTATTTTTCACTGAAAGTATAGATAGCTTCAATCACAATCCACACAGTCCCTCTAGTCTCATAGAAAATTTATCACAGCGGGAACAAGCTAATGCTTCATTTTCCCTGATTGAATTTCATAAAGTTTCACAACTGGAGGTTTCTCCTTGTATCTGTGTTAGAATTTTCCCCCTATAATTTTTTCTCAATGACGGAAGAGCACCAGCAGCTTTTCCCCAATGACAGTACACAGGGTTCCAGGTGCTTTCTGGTGTTCTAAACACGACTTCCATCCTTGTTCTAAAGGGGCTACATTGAAATTCACATACTTTGCTGCTTATATAGGCTGATTGTTACACAAACTATATGTCCTCCTGCCTGAATCAAAGGAAAGTTGTTTGAAAAGCACCAGCTATTTACATGATTAAACATCATTTCTAAGGTGCCCCAATACGGCATGCTTTGCTTTATCCAACACATCTCACCTTTCGTTTTCAATGGAGCCCCAAGATGACTTATGAAACAAAAAGGGAAAACAAATTAATATTGGAGAATCACAGTTAAAAATCAGCAGCTATCATAGTTATTTTAAAATGCCTTTGTCAATCTGGCACCTTCCAGATGTTTTAGATCACAACCCCCAACAGTTCCAGACAGTACACTGGGGCTGTTGGAAATTGCAGTCTTAAGCATCTGGAAGGTACCAGATTGGCAAGGGCTGGTTGGGAAAGGTATATTTATGCCACATGGCCAAGGAAATGAAAACATTTTAAACTATCCACCTGAAGAATAAATGAGATGGTCCTTCGCTTGTTCCAAATATCACACTATCAGAACATCACACTATTATGCATGAGGTTGTTTTGGAATAACCACTGGGAATTTCATCTACTGGTTATATTTCGGTTTGAGTTTTAGCAAGGCAATATGTTTGTCCACAGACCCTCCTTACAAGGACTGCAAGCACTTCAAGGTTGCTTTGGAGAGGAGTCAGTGAAGTTACTGTCTTGCGAATCTATGTGAAAACAACATAAAAAAAATACTCCCCAAGAAGTAGACAATTTCACATATTCCTTCATGCTCCCATATACACAAGCTCCAGGAATGCAGAAGCTCCAAGGATAATTCAATTCACTTCTCTCTATTTTGCCTGACATCCAGAAACATTTTCAAAATGAAGATTTAGATCAAGCCATGTATTATTAGACTTGCAGTAAATGTCCACAGTTTTGCATGATGAGATATTAAGATTTCCAAGGAAGGCAGGCAATGGACATTAGGGGGCACAATCTAGGCAAAGCTAGGTATTAAGTCATATTGATTTTGTGCCGCTTAGGTACACCTCCCGTGTTATTCAAAAACAGTTGCTTTTAGATTACTCCCTAGCTGACATTTCTTGGTGCATAATATTAAGGAATCCCAGAAATTGACTAGAAAGTACCTCCTCTGTTTCTGTACTGTAGTTAACCATTTTACTTGCCTAGAAAAAACTTGACTGAAGGGGGGGGGACACACACAAGGGGAATTCCTTAGCTAGTTTCACGGAAGTATGGATTTAATTTACTGCAGACCTGCCAATATAGTACAACAGCCTTTGCCAACCTTGTTCCTTCCAGATGTTTTGGGCTGCAAATCCCATCAGGCATGCTAGCTTAGACTGATGCAAGCTGTAGTACAAACAACTGGAGGCTACAGACTGGTGATGAGTGCAGTGGAACATGTTGGTAAAGGAACTGCATTAGCTTGTGTTTACACAATAATGATGTGCTGTATTTTTCCGTGTATAAGACTAGGTTCCCCCCCTTAAAATTAATGTCCAAAATTTGGGGGTGTCTTATACACGGATAGATCTAACCCCATTTTTAGAAATCAGAGTCTCCAAAAATAGGGGGCGTCTTATACATGAGGGCATCTTATAGACGGGAAAATATGGTACTTCAATTTGAAAATATTTGGTGAAAATATTTGTGTCCAGCAAAAGCACTTTAAAAAGTGCATTTTGCAGGATGCTTTTGAAACGGAAGGTACAAAGACAAAGTGGGGATGCTGGAAGCAGAAAGAGAGCAGTTATTTTCTTCAAAGGCTGCTGGGAGAACGGAAAAGGAAGTAGGCAGAACTCCATGAGGCTCTGGCTGGGAGAGGCAGCACCAAGACTGGCTGCCGCTTTGGGCCCAAGCTTGCTGAAGCTATGAGAGGAGCAATGAGAGACCCTCCTGGGACATAATGCTCTGCACCCCCACCCCACCCCCACTGAAGGCTTCAGGTAAAAATATGTGTAAAATAAACCATGCTTCTTGGTGCCTTGATTTCCAAATGGAAACACAACCCTGGTTAAATGCAGAGATCCATGGAATCTCTTGCTACCCCTTGGCAGAGACCTGGCTGGCCATGAATTTGAGTCAATATAGCTAGTGTCTCCTGAAGGTGGACAGGCCTGGGAAACACTGATTTATTTATGAGACATAATGAAACACATATATGCATTTTAATAAACACCACAGTTTCAACTAACAAGTGAATTCCCACTGGAAAGGGACAAATCTTTGCAAGCTAAGATCCATGGAGCCCATGCAGGCCCATGAACAAATCAGTTTGGCATACAGATGAGGTGGTGTGTTATTGTTATTTCTGACACCGGTTCCTTGTACCTCATGGGATTCTGCAACAGATTTCCTCCGGATGCTGAGGAGACTTTTCATGGGGCAAAGGAGAGCTGCCACAGAGAGAGGGAGGCTGAAAAGCTGTGGTTTGTTTATGGAACACTGCACATGGCGCTTTGAATTCTGGCCTATGTTCTTCATAACACTAAACATGATGGTTCAGAAGTTTTAGAAGGAAGTGGATGTAATGACTGGGTTGAAGTGATTGGGTTTGTGCTCTTCTATCAAAATCTAGAGGACATTTGTTTCACCCTCCTCAAATTGTTTAGGACTCCTTCATGAGGGTTACTTCATTTTCATCCAGGCAATATCTGTCTCCATGGAAACAGAAAGAGCAGTGAGAATGCAGAACTCGGCTGGCAGATTCTAAACCCTATTCCTACTTCCGTTTCGATTGACAGAGAAACTTGTTCAACAATTACCAGGAATGGGCAGGGAAGAAGAATCTGATACTGCACGGGTTAACGAATATTGTCTCTTCCCTTCATACGAATCATTGATTTTTCTGGGGAAATTTAATTTTAAGAAGCATGAAGCGCTAAATGAAAATCTGTTTGATGAATACAACACAATTGTATTTTTAAATTAGCCTGCCTCTAGGACTAATAAGAGGGATTTAAAAACCAAAGCAATAAGATAATGAACAAACCAAATATACATGCCAAAGATCCGATGGAAGGTACATGGTATGACTTTACAAATGGGCTCTAAGTCAGTTTCAGGTACTCTCTCACGTATGTTTCCAGTGTTTTAGAATGAATGCTGTTTTTAAAACTTTCATTCTGCTAATAGCAGTTTCCATGGAAACAAGAAAGAACACCACAACCACTGGGAGAAGAATTAGAGGCATCTATATATTTAGCCCACTATAAGGAAGATAAGAGGCCATGCTCCAAATTAATGGCAAAATATCCTTTGATTTCTGTGGGAGCGTGGAAGAACAAAAACACTTGCAAATTAATTTTTTCAGCTTGGAGACATAACCAATCCTTATCCCAATTAAAAGCTTCCCACATATCCCAAGTTTAGGAATGGACAATTAAAAAAAACTCCATTGAGGTTGCAATCCTATACAGGCATCTCAACCCCAGTTGCGTGTGACTGACTCACGTGCAACCGCTTATAAGCAGGGAAATATATAAATAATTCCATACAAACCTGGAAATGTCAGGAAAGAACTGGAGAGTCCTTGTGGCTCACGAGGAGATTCTCCCCAGAGCCTGAAGAGGACATCAGTAAGGGCAGAAGAAGCCCTGAAGAGATGGAAGGCACAGCGGGCTTTTCTTTAGGCTGCTCAGCCTCCCCATCTTAACAGCTGATGCAGAAGCCACTTCTCCATGTGTCCTCCATCCAGCCCCCAAGTTTCTATTCTAGTTGTGGATATTTGAGGGTACAGAATTTTTGGACTGGATTGGAGAAAGAGTGGCAGAGAGGGTGTTTAAAGAGTGTTTTGAGGGTACTCCCCAATTAGGCAATTTTCATTTGTGGGGGCAGAACGTAACCCTCATGTAAGTGGGGGGGGGCACCTGTACTGACTTAACTGGAAGTTAGTCCCAGTGAGACTTATTTCCTAGTAGACATGCATAGGACCACATTTCTGGCTCTCTAGCATAAACCCACAATCTCCCCCCCCCCATGGGAATTCTAAAGGGACAATTAAACTCCAAAAGGTTCTACAGAAAAATCTCTTCTAATGAATTTGAGGAACAGATAATGCTGGAATTCAAACTTTCCAAATTATGATTCTTGCTGAAATCTATTTACTCCCCTTTTGATGATTTGAACATTTGAACATGGAACCACCAGTTCTGAGGTTAAGACATAGTCTATTGACCTGCCATGATGGGGGAAAACAGGGTGTACAGCTTTGCCCTCTGTGATTAGAAGGCAGTAAGAAGCCTTTGGATGGAACAGTCCTGCTCATTATGCATATAAGGAACCTGGACTTCTGCTCCCAGCAGCACAGAACCTTCTTCCTGAGTCCTGCTGAATTCCAAAGCCTAGCTTTTCCAAATTACTCCAGGTACCCTGGAATAAAGGAAACACCCTCCGGGTCAATATTTGAGCAAGGTCTAGCCTTGGAATCTGCATCACAACCTGAAAAGGGTTCAGAATTGACTGCTGGGTGTCAAGTGTATCACATTACATGACACAAAAAACACTATATATTTTTAAAGCACCCACCCATTATAGAAGTTTTCAGGGGGGGAATGATTCTGTCAAAAATCAATTGTATTATAGAAACCCCACCCACCCTTTATATGAAAAGGCATATCATTCTTCATATGCTCTTTCTATTCTTTCTCCATGTTCAGTTTGTTCTTAAATACATTAGAACATTAAGACAAGCCTTCTGGATCAGGCCAGTGGCTCATCTAGTTGAGCCTCCTGCTGTCACAGTGGCCAGCCAGAGCCAGATGGGAACCATGGGAGGAGGACCTGAGTACAAAAGCACTCTCTCCACCTGCAGTTTCCAGGAAGAGGTATTCCAAAACATCTTGTTTCTGGCAGTTGAGATGGAACACAGCCATCAAGGTTAGCAGCTGCAGTTAGCCTCTTTCTCCACGAATCTGTCTAATCCTCCTTTTAAGCCACTCAAATTGGTGGCCATTATTGTAGGAGCAAACTCCATAGTTTAACTGTGCACTCTGTGAAAAAGTATTTTCTTAGTCACACATACATGCATTATGCACCAACCAACTTTTAAAAGGAATAAGATGGAGGCCCCTCTCCCTTACCCTCATATCCTCAGATTACTTCATATGTACAGAAAACATTTGCTCAGATATCTCTGTCTCCAAATATAAGTTTTAAAAAGCCCTGTAAGACACCTCATACAACCATCCTTTTAAGGCTGAACAAGAGACTGAAAGACTACTCTGTTTCGTTAATAAATTCTGATCTAGACATCTGCACTTATCGGGGTGAAAGTTTACAATGTGTCATGCGAGCTTTTGTGTTAAACAGAAGTCTTTCCTCTGGCTGAATGTAATTAAAAACAGGGAAATAGATGTTTCTGGCTGGGAGAGGGCAGAGTTTAGCCCTGCCTGCAGTCTGTTCAGTCTTAAGGTGACAGCAGAAAAAGTTCCTGCAGACCAAAATTTAAAAGCGTGCCTCATTTATTTACAACATTTCTGCACAGGTTTTTTTTTTTTTTGTCCTGACAGTTCTCTAAAGTGGTTTACATAAAATATCAAGCATGGTGGAGTAAAGGAACAGGTCAGAAGCATGATATCGTGCACATTCTTATGCACATCTATTCAAAAGTAAGTCTCATTAATTTTAGTTTATTCCCAGGTTAAGTGTTTTCTGGAGCAGTTATTAAATTCTGCCTGGCATCAGTGCTGAAGGACAAAATTTGACTCAAGGACCAGACCTCAGCAGGTCTTAGCACCAGAACCTATTTTGAATGCCGTATGTCAGTCAAAGGAATATAACCTCAGAGCATGAGTAGTATGCCCTGTATCCACCAGCAGGTTTCAAACATAAAGAGCCTCCATATTTTGAGGATCAGAGCAAAGAGCTTGGGAACTACAGAAGCTCCTTTTGCTATACCATTTACAAACAAGTTCAGGTAATTAAAACCACCAGCAAGTACTTATAATTTCAGGTGCACTCCTTCTGACATATCCAAGAATATCTGTCCCAGTGACAGACAAAAAGCTCAGTAAAACTTTGCCAAATGCCTTTTGTGTAACTGAGCATGTACACGCCTGCTTTTTTTACTCAAAGCACATAGGAGGCAAGTACCAGCAATTAAACAACACAAGAGATTTCCTGGAGGGGTTTGGGGCTTCTTCCTCACACTCATCCAGTGGCAGCAGTGCAGGACTTCCTCATAGCAGCTCGGCGATGTTTCGGTGGGCTAGGGCTGAGAGAGAATAGAACTTGTGGGAGTGTCAAACTGCCTATACGAGTCAAGAGGTATTGTTCTCTGACCCCCTCTGCAAATTCTCATCACCTCATCCCCTTCTGCAATCAAGCCTCCCCTGGCTGGAATGAATCAGTGTGGTGTAGTGGTTAAGAGTGGTAGACTCATAATCTGGTGAACCGGCTTTGCTTCCCCGCTCCTCCACATGCAGCTGCTGGGTGACCTTGGGCTAGTCAAACTTCCTTGAAGTCTCTCAGCCCCACTCACCTCACAGAGTGTTTGTTGTGGGGGAGGAAGGGAAAGGAGAATGTTAGCCGCTTTGACACTCCTAAGGGTAGTGATAAAGCAGGATATCAAATCAAAACTCTTCTTCTTCTTCTTCATACAGTTTCCTTTTGGACACTTCCCCCCTCCTTTCACCTCTTCTCGAAAAAAACCCCCACAGCCATTCTATACCAGGAGTGTGCAATCTTCTGCTACACAGTAGGGTGAATCTACCCTTCTAGGATCTACCTAGAGCATCAGTTCAATGCCAGTTTGCTCATAGCCTCCATTATAACAGCTTTTTTTGGCCACAATTCTCAACTTTATTTCTTTTGCATGTGTAAATGACCTAGAAGTTTGAGTCAGTGCCGCTCAGCCTGTAGTTTCTGCTTCCCTACAAGTACTGGATCTTTCACTGTGTTCACTAATGATCATAGGATCCACAAGATCATAGGAAGCAGGATGAGCCAGACCATTGCTCCTTCTAGTTCAGTACTACCTACACCAAGTGCCCTCCAGATGTCTTGGACTGTAACTCTCAACAGTCCCAGCCAGCATGGCCAGTAGACAGGGCTGATGGAAAGCATATTTGTTCATTGAGAAATATTGATACAGACCATTTAATCACTGGACTCTCTAAGCAGTGTATGTGATAAAATTATTGATAGAACCCAGCTAAAAGCCACAAAACTCTTATCAATAATAGTAGTCTAAAACAGGCTGGGGAAGGCTGGCTGGAGCTGATTTGCAGCGTCTCTCAAGAGCTTTGCTCTGAACTACTGTCATTCACTGTATAATCTTCTCAGGACCAAGGAGGATGCATGTTTACCGGAAGTAAAGATACCATAGTGGCATCATTCCACTACAGGAAATATCAGGTGAAGGGGAATGTCATGGATGCATCTACCAATAATTTTGAAGACCATAAAATCCTGTGTCAAGATCTAGACAGGCGTGTTTGCTTTGGATGAAAGCGTGTCGACATCTCAAAATCCAGCTCTTATTAAATTCCTCCACCTCCACTGTGACGACATCTTGTTCCCATCAACCGCCTCACAGAAAGCTCCTCTCCTTTAATTAATCCAGGCATTCAAAATGCAGAGTCTTAACGAGGAGCAATTCCTCATCTCCTTCTACCTTCATTAATAATAGCACAGTTAATACTTCCATCCTTTCTCAGGAGCCGTAATTCCATCTAGCAAAGTCAAACTCTTCCCATAGTGTCACAAGGGAGAGACCGTCATCACACAGATCACAGTATTTCTGTTTTCACAAGACCCGTATCAGCAGACAAATGTTATTAAGCGCTTTTTTTTTTACCCCAATTGATCCATATTATCAGCCTCGGTGAATGTGATGCAAGCAACAAGACTGGCAACAATGAAATAGAAGCATTGTTTCAACTGGACTGCGCTTGGTGAAGAAGCCAGCAATGTCATGTGATGATGAATTGGCAAATTGGCATTCATCGCTGTGATGCATTGTGCGATAACCATAATTGATGCAGTGCACTGCTGTAGCATATTATGTGCATGTGGAACAGAATGGATGCCCCGCAAATGGACACGCTAATGGGAAAAGGCAAAGAGAGAGAGAGAGAGAGAGAGAGAGAGAGAGAGAGAGAGAGAGAGAGAGAGAGAGAGGATGGGAGGACGGGAGGGAGAAAGAGGCAGAAGTGGGATTTGGAAAAAGAAAAAAGAAAAAGTTCTAAAAGTCAGACTACCTTTGGAGGTTCTTCATGTTTAACCTACACCGATCTCATTTCTAACACACTGATCTTAAGACAAGCAGGTTGGTTGGCAGGTAACTCACTCTGCACTGTCATTAGAAGTGAAAAAACTAATTCTATGATCTTGCAAAATTCTACCTTTTCATACAGAGTAGGTAGCTTATTATTGTAACTTCCTGAGATTTCTCAGGTGCTCTCTGCAGGTTAATCAGAAGCAACGGCCCCAAAGCAGCCAAGGTGGCGTAGCCTTGACTGGAAGCTGCTTAAAACTGCATTTTAAAATAATAATAAAAAGACCTAACAAGTTGTTTTAGATTTTGCTTGCCTGACTGAGGGTAATTGGACAGGAAAATTTAACAAGAAGCTAGAAACAAGGTCCTTAACTAGCCTCAATTTTGTACGGTGCTAGAGACTGAGATATGCACCAGCTTCAACAGAATGCATGATAGCTCAAGCCAAACTAGCATCTTTCTTCAGACTATGAGTGACTGTGGAGTTTTTCCAACTTTCATCACAGCTCTATGGAGCACAGGGGTTGCCCTCATTGACAGCTGCGCTGGACGAAGGACAGACCAAATAAGGAAAGAAGGGTGTGTTGTTAGCTACAAACACGTTACAGGCAATATGCAACACGGCTGGTTGCATATTGACCTTGGGGGGTGTCATCTCTATCAGCATGCCATGCTATACAGCACATGAACACATATAGTCATCTTTACAACACAGAGCAGAATTTAAGAGACTCACATAATTGCCTGCGAGAAGGAACAGGAGCACTTCCATAAGCTGTGCCCTGTAAATAAAACACATTTTTTTGGAGCAAGGGGTGTCAGCATTTAATAGTCACAGCAAATTAAAAATGGCGAGGAAATGATGGCACTAAAAGAGAGGAAGAGAAAGAGAGAGACTTCCGACAAATAACGCATCATGTTTACCGGAGAGGGAAAGAAATTACAGCATATGACAGTCCCTTTCAAACTTGTCAGAAATCAGGCTGAGTGAAAAGGAGAGTGCATGGATTACATATTAATGTGGCCTCCTTAAGAGAACAAGTTCCTTTACCCAAGATGCTTAACTGAAGTTGTTGATCGCTGTTTGTTTCCAGGCTCTCTAATAGTTCACAGTGCTTATCTAAAACAACAATCAGGTTCCCACAGTCTTCAACAGTTTTGGGCGAATGTGTTACATGAATGCCTTAAATGTTGTGACCATCAACCATTTCCACAAGAATTCAGTTTCTGTGAATGTTTGAAATGTCAGGGATGGCTGAGTGGATGTTGACAGCTATCTAAGTAGTCATTTGTGCATGTGTGAAAAGCAGGACATGTAGAGTTAGCATAGATTCAGGCTGCATTCACATGTCAGTTTCTTCTGTTTCCCTGGCGTCTACCTAACCGTTAATTCCAGCATTGTATTTCAGCTTTCACACAATACAAAAGCCACTTCCAGAAATATTGCAGAATATAGTCCATCTTTGGTGCCCATTTCCTGTTATGTGCTTCCGGGGGGGGGGGGGGGGGGAGCACACTGGCAAATAACATGGAAATGAATGCTAAACTTGCACTATGTTCTGCTTTATTTCATGCCATGCGACAGCTCGTGTATAATGAGGAAACGAGCAGTTAAGGGAACATTGGGAAAATGGAATAAACTGCATTGTGAATGCAGCCACAAATAGGCAATCATACAATTCATGTGTGGTTTTCAGCAGTCATGTGTTAACACTGACAGTGACCATATTTTGAACATTCACTAAAGAAGGAGTCGCCAAGCCAAAGTCCACCTTGTTTTTTTAGCAAGGTTTCTTTCCTCTTTCTTTTCCCCCTACCTTGTGGCAAAAAACCACACATATCTGAATCCTGTCTAGTTCAGTTCAGGGCTTGCTCTGATCACAGGAAAGGTCATGGCTTTTTCGGTCCAGGTCAGTTGAGGAGAGTACACCACAGTGCAAGAAGGAGGTTGACGAGAATAATGCCAGAGGAAATACAAAAGATGAGAAAATGTCTAGAAGGTGAATTTTTTTGTTGCAATAAGATAGGAAAGATAAAAGGACTGCTTATGATTTGCCCAGAGAAAAGAAGACGGGTTGGTACAGTGGAGAAGAAGAATCCTAGCATGTAAGAAATGTTGAACAGATACAGAAAGAATAGGCAGTGTTCATTATCTTAAACCAATAGTAGAATTAATAATAATAATAATAATAATAATAATAATAATAATAATAATATTTTATATGCCACCCATCTTACAGGGTTGCCCCAGCTACAGTGGGCAACTCCCACATAATATTAAAAACACAATAAAACATCAAAGTGGTGCCCACCGTATGTGGTGGACTACAATTTCCCTCAGTCCCAGCCAGCATGACCAATGGGCATCCAAGATGGGCATTGGAGTCCACAACATATGGAGGGTACCACATTGGCTACCCTTGTCCTAACCACTCAAATGAAGACTATGGTTTTAAACTAGTGTTAAACTTAATTGACATTCCTAAGCATGAAGACTGGAAGATGCCTTACAACATACTCTGTATCTACTTCAGCACCTGGGCATTCATTGCAGACTGACCAGCTGATACCAAGAGTATTTCCTGAAGGCATAAAGTTTGAAAACTGCTGCAAAACATGATTCACTGGGCCCCATCTAACTCTATGATCTTATGATATCTAAACATGGGTTAGCTAACTATATCAGTTCGTTGTGTGACTCATTTTTATCACAGGTGCATGGCTTGGTATCGCAATGACTTGTGCACATACTGGATAGTCCTCAGGCTTGGGTAACACAGCAAGAGACATAGCAAGTTTGCTACAGAAAGACTGCATATAGTTAAAACTTAATATGCTTCAGATAATAGAAAAGTACTAAGAGTAGAGCGCTTAGAAAAATATAGAGATGAATCCTGGAGGAAATAAATGTACCCTGGGGTAAACTTTCCAAAAGAAACATAATATGTTCACAAGTTCAGAAGATGCAAATTCTACAAAAAGTCAGAAACTTGGATTTCTTTCAACTCTACCTTCATCTGTGCTCCATACATTGCCTGGTCACAGTTGAAAACTAGTCAAGCTATAAACAATGATGCAAATAATTATGGAATTGATACCATTTAAAAGTTCATTAGATACTTCTTAGTCAGTGTCTTGAAGCTACAGTAATTAACTTTTAATAAGCATACAGTTGGATGTCTCTTCAGTGACCAACAAAACTTGGATGTGTAAACACAGGCTGGTTAAACAAAGTACAGCAAATGCTTTAGGCTAAAGTTTAGAGAAAGTTTTTTCTTTTTCTTTCATTACAGAAAGGCTGCATTGACCACATTGAACTTTGCATCATTACAAATCTATTTGTCTTGCTGCAAGGGATTTGAAACTGAAACATGTTTTACAGAGAGGGCAAGTACCCCTAACCTATCGAGGACCACTCATGCAGAGCAATATATTGTGTGATTTGGTGTAACAAGAATATAACCACCAGCAGCCATTTCTGCAATTGTAGCAGCAGATTTTCCAGGCACAAAAATCACTGCTGTCTGCATCTATGCATCACCAGTTCACATTTCTGGCTTGCCCCGAGGAATATCCCAATGGTCAGTGCCCCACATTGTTTTTAAAGGAATTGTGGTGGATATGATTTGAACGTCACAAACTGGTCCTGTCTCTTATCCTCTTTGTGACTGGAAGAAGCTGCTGGAGTTTAAAGAACTAGCCTAGAGGTAATGGACAGAATGATTTCTGGTTGTTGAGATGCCACCACAAGTTCCCTTTATGCTCCAGCCCTCCTATTCTCCCACAATATTTTTTACATTTTCTCAAGCTCCCTTTTTGTACAAATCCCTACTCATCTCCATATAACCTGCTGCTTCCTGGCCCAGGATGGGAGGATGGGAGAAGAAAGGGAAGCTCCCAGGTGAGAGCTGGGAGGGTTTGCCTTTCTCTATGTGGGACAAATTAAGATCTACCTTGTGAAAGAGGACTTTGTATTCTCCTTTTTTGGTTTAGATTAGTTTGTTTGTATGTGTGTGTGTGTGTGTGTGTGTGTGTGTGTGTGTATATATATATATATATATATATATATATATATATATATATATATAATCTTGGGGGAAATTAAGGATCTTGGTGGGTTGGGACCTGGAAGGCATGAAAATTAAACAATTCCAACTTGAAACCTGAATGATAAAAGTAACATGGATGGATTAGGCTACAACTTAATTACACAAAGGAGATTTTAAAACACAAAAGAGATGTCTTTCAGAATCGTTTACACTCTGAAAGTTCAGAGGAGACTCTCCCCTCCAAATGAGTGAGTCCAGAGTAGTTGCTTAGATATGGTGTCACGTGAATCAGCCTCTTAAGCTCAATACGCTCCGTTGTGACAGATGGAGATAGCAAAAGTGAATTGCAATACTGTACTATGCTAGTTTTTCTACAGTATGTGCCGGTGTTCGCCTTCTGTGGAGTATAAGCATTAAGCAAGTGAAATCAACAACTTTAGTCTATTTGCACACAGCAGAAGATTTATTGATGCAGTAATATGTACTGAAGTGCCAGAACCTGAGCTGGTGCTCTTCGTTAGCTGATCAATTGTCCTTTTCGATAAAGACTGCTATAGAGCAACAGTCTAAGATAGTGGCAGATCTGCTATTAAAATCTCTGTGTGCTGGGCTTTGGCTGCTGACAACCATTGTACAATCTCACTCAAACTCACTTGCTTTGCCACAGTTGTCTATGCATTTTGCCGCAGGGGAAATGCACATTGCACAGTCCTTCATCAAACCCTGATTTAAGCTTTGAACTTAATTAACAGCTGTTTAAACTTGAAGTTCAACAAAACAGTTGTGGATATGTTGCTGGAAGGCAGCAGAGGGCCTCCATTTTGTGTTTTCCCCACATTTGATTTACCATAGCTCAAAATTTCTTCATTTTGTGAGGAATGGTTAGCTTGCAAGATCTGTTGAGTCAAGACTCAGGACACAAACGTTTCTCCTTGAAAATATTTGTTGAAATGGACTTCCGGCGAACCGCCATACCGATCGGCAGGGAGCCTTTCCAGCTCCGGGAAGGCTCTGGCGGTGTCAGGCAAAGGGGAGCCGTAACTGAGATACGGCCCCCAGAAAAAACTGCAGAAAGAGCAGAAGTCCCACCATGATGTGAGGAAGTAACAATAGTTTTAAGAAATAGTTTTGCTGTTTTGTATTGTTTTTTATTTGTTAAGTAGTGTTGTGTTTATTTGTATGTTTTAAGTAAAAAAATTTTTTAATAAATATTATTATAAAAAAGAAAAAAGAAAATATTTGTTGAAATGAACAACGGAGTGCCCCCATCTTAGAATCATAATTGTACAGTTGGATGAGACCCAGAGGATCATCTGTCATGGCATTTTCTGAAATTATGAATGCCTGGTTCCTAATCTTAGTTCTATTTGGGGATTCAGTGCATATAGTTTACCAGCACTGGCTGGTTCTTTCACCAATGTTGCACCCCATGCTTCTCCCTCTCCTGTGCTCTCTGCAGCCTTGCATTCTACTTCGTCACAACAAAGGTGTGATTGGACAACATTTATTTTGTACAAAATCAGTACAGAACAGATTAATCAGTGACTCTGAGTACGTTAAGGAAGAGCTAACCATTTGTGAATAAGGCACTGTAAGTAAATGTAAGTCACATATATAGGTATAACAAAGGTGTGAATTCATTGTATGTTCTGAATCTAGAGAGATGAGGGGACCTGTCAATTTCAGTTTCTCTGGGTTTCTAATTTTTGCAGCCTTATGTTTAGTTTTCTACTTTTCTAGATTAGTTTGTGATGATGATGATGATGATGATGATGATGATGATAGAACTCAATCTCCAATAACCATGCACAGGATTGAAGGAATGTCCGTTAACATTTCCTCTCCAACTAAACGGCTGTGTTTGTTAAAGGCCCTCTATGCATTACAAGTGTCTGTCTGCATGCTCACTCTCCTTCACTGAGCTTAATTATGCTGAACCAACTGTACTTCCTCTCCATGTAGCAGACACTTGATATTAAAGCAAGTATGTTTGATTGCCCAAGACATGCCAGACTGAATGAGGATTTTATACACCAAAGCAGCAGGTTATGTTGTTTCTCTCTCCAGCTTCATTCATCCAGTCAGTCATTTGTTACTTTAAAAAAAAAGCAGTTGGCATAAGACAAACTTCAGATCATCTTCTTGAAAACAGTATCAATTTTTAATCCATGTCAAGCCAAAGCATGGCATTATTTTATATTCACATATCTGAAAATAGAATGCTTAATGCTTCAGACAAACCGTCAAGAGAGCCAACACTATTTCAAGCTTTCTTCTTTCATCCAAATAGGTTGCTTTTTTGCACAAGTGATTTAATAAGCCATCTAACTTAGGCTAGGAAGATTGTTGCTCTTCTGGGGGAGGAAACAATATAAAAACAACCCTGTTTTGTGTTTTAAAGATGGATCGTAGTATATTGCTTTTTGGTGACTGCCAGCAAAATATCGTGGCATGTTTGCAACTCCTCTATATTTCAAAAATTACGATTCTATACGTTATAAACGTGTGTGTGTGTGTGTGTGTGAGAGAGAGAGAGAGAGAGAGAGAGAGACTGTCCCAAATTGAGAAGGACCCATTCTCATCCATTTCACCCACATCAAAGCTAGTTGTTTTGCTTCTGTTATTTTTTTAGGCTTGAGGCAAAAAAGGAAGGGGAGAGAAATCAGAGTGTCCTCCCCGCTGAGTCCCCCCCCCCCCCGGCCAGGTGGGAAGAAAGGGGAAGTAGAGCAGAGCAGAGCACGAAGAGTCTTGATTTTTTTAATTTAAAAAAATTGTTTTGTGCGTCCATGTCTAATCTTGACCCCCTCTAAAATTTATTGGTGTCTGTTTTTCTTTTTGTAAATCTACCAAAGAATTAAATTAAATTAAATTGGGAACAAGGGTTTTTTTCATGACCGTGAAGGGCATGTGTGCTGTGTCCCATTGGTGTAGCGGTGGTGGCACTCGGCATTCTTCTGAAAGGAAATGCTCTGCGGGGACAGGGCAAAAATGGGGCGTTGAGGAGGGTCAGTTGGGGGGGAGGGAGATATGTCCCTATTTTCATCTGAGGAATGTTGGAGGGTATGGTAGAGTGTTCAATACCACCGCAATGAAAGGGCAGTGATTGGAGCACTACTAAAAATACAAAGACACAGCTTGACATTCCACGTAACCCAAATTTTAAATGTGAAATTCTAGGAAACTGCTGGCTGAAGCTAATGGAGTTGCAGTTCAAAACATCTGGACTGCACCAGGTTAGCAATGGCTACTCTACACCATGCATACAATACATCTGTATCCTTGGGACTCTTCAAACTATTAGCACAGCAAAATAAAAAGCCATTAAGCCAACGGTTCTAAATTGACACACTCCAGTGGAATAGTATTGATACAAATGTTGTTGGGTTGGCAAAAATACATTTATTGACATGAGACAAAACAGGACTTTGAGGAAAAGATAAAGGCCTCACTCTTAACCCTTTTGCTTATAACAAAAGATACATAAATAAATGTTCATATATTCTTATATAACAAGAAGCTTCTTCCCACACAATGAGAAGGATATGCAGTAAAGGGGGGGGGATCAAAGGCAACAGATTGCTTTCTTAAAATATTATTGAAATGAACATTCATTACAAGGAATGTTTTGTAAAATATAGATTTGAAAACAGGAAGGAGATGATTAACTGGAAATGCTCCAAGATCAGGAGCAATGAAGCTCAGCTTCAGAGGACTGATTGCCTATACTGGTCAGAAAATGGCTCTCTGAGGAAATTAATGTTATGAGGCATAAATGATAATGTAATGCAACTGAGACTTAGAGGAAGACGATAATATCAGGGCCTGTAGCCCTCTAGATATTGTTGGACATCAACTCCCAGGAACCATGGCCAATGGTCAGGAATGATAGGAGTCACAGTCCAGAACTACCTAAAGGTAAAGTAAAGGTAAAGGACCCCTGACTGTTAAGTTCAGTCACGAACGACTCTGGGGTTGTGGCGCTCATCTTGCTTTACTGGCCAAGAGAGCCGGCATTTGTCCACTTCCGCAGACAGTTTTTCCGGGTCATGTGGCCAGCATGACTAAGCTGTTTCTGGTGAAACCACAGCAGTGCACAGAAGTGCCATTTACCTTCCCACTGGAGCGGTACCTATTTATCTACTTGCACTTTGATGTGCTTTCGAACTGCTAGGTTGGCAGGAGCTGGGACCGAGCAACGGGAGCTCACCCCGTCACGGGGATTCGAACCGCCGACCTTCCGATTGGCAAGCCCTAGGCTCAGTGGTTTAGACCACAGTGCCACCCACATTCTCAGCACTACCTAGAGGACATCAAATATGAGGTAGGACTTAATATTTTCCTAATTGTCAAGGGCCTCTCCAGACTGGTCAGTGGGGTAGTTTTTTTTGGGGGGGAGGGTATTCTGCAAGATGTGATTGATGCAATGATGCATTAGTGGTAGGTTTATACAGGACCACCTACACTGAACATTTAAAGCAGTAGCATATCACTTTAAACAGACACGCCCTCCCCTACAAAATCTCGGGGACTGTAGTTTGCAAAGAGTGCTGAGAATAGATATGAGATCTCCATTCCCACCATGGAGCTACAATTTTTAGGGTGGTTTAAAAATCAATACCTTTTCCCAGGAAAATTGCAGCTGTGTGAGAGGAATGGGGGACCCCTGGCAATTCTCGGCACCCTTAACAAACTACAGTTCCCAGGATTCTTTGGCTGAATTGTTCAAAGTGGTATGATACTGCTTCAAATGTATAGCGCAGTTGTGGCTAACATTAGGTGCAGAAATGATCATGACTGCAGAATAAAAAAGCACATCTGGAGGGCCCTGATTCTCCTCCACAACCTCTCCACAACCTCTCCTCCACAAATCCCCCTTCTTTCCCCCTTGTGGTTCCAAGACTGGAAGTAAGGCTGGCTGGGGGATTGGGGGTGGATTCTGGGAGCCAGATTGCACAGGAGTGTTTAAACATTTCTCCCATAATTTCTCCCCTGCAAATGCTACCCAACCACTTTCGATAATTGCCATATAGATATAGATAGCTTCCAAAGTGACATATCTTTAGAAAAAACATTAAACTGCAGTCCATATATAGTTCCTGAAAAACTGTACCCTATATATTTGAATTACACAGTTTGTAATAAATAACTCAAAATAAATAGCATCCATATGTCACAGCACATAATAAAAGGGCACAATATAGGAGAAATGACAGATAGCTGCTCTTCTTTCCCTCATTTTTTTTAAAGAATTACACTTTTGAATAAAAATTAATACAAAATAGCCCCTGGAGAATGTACAGCAAAAACAGCTTGACATTTGTACTAAAATAAATCTGTTCCTTCTACAAATCTATTTCAAAGTAAAGTTACAGCTCAATAAGGAAGACATATTTCCATCTTAAAGTTAGTTGTAAATATTTTACTAGCAGTCTCTTGGCATGTTTTCAGAAAAATTTGCATCGGTTTTCAGCAATCTGCTAGCAAAGTTGAGGTGAAAGATCCTAAAAATATACTTTGATTGCACGTCTGAGTTTAAGAACCTTCCACAGTACCCATACAGTGACTGCTTATGTGGGCCTGATCCACAGGGGTTAGGATTTTAACATTTGCTGGGGTTTCATTTGCATGAATGGGGGCTAGGGCTGGGCAATATGTGGTTTTCACCAACTAAATATCGTGACAGCTGTAACCAGTCAGTGTTGACAATACTGAACTAGATGGACCAATGGCTTGACTTGGCATAAGGTAGCTTCTTGTGTGTTCCCTTGGCAATACAAGTCCTACTACTTGATTGATATCCACAACCGACAGCTTTTAAGCATTTACCATGTCATTAGCAGTTGTCTGAATCTGCTCTTAATACATTCCTTTCAGCCCTTGCTTGACTATTGAAGACTGGTTTTTCTCTCAGAATCATTTTATTTCCTCCAGTGTTTTGAATATAATCTTTCAGACAACAGGCCGTCCACCCTCCTACAGAAATGCCCTTCGGCAAACAGTTTAAGTCACACATTCGCTATGGCAAGAGGTCACCACAAAACACGGAATGAAAAGCAAAAACAAAATCACACCCGCATGAGAATAATACTCCTATATGGTGGTGAGGGGTATTATTCCACCAAGTAAGATATTGAGTGCTGCTGTCCAAGTAGACCTACTTCTCCTGGCACTTTATTCTGTGCTATCTCACTGATGAAGCTTTTGTTTTGCTTCAGGGCATCCTATTCCTGTCCTCCTTATTGTCACCCGTTTCCTAGAATTCAACAAAAAACAATCACAAGGATTCCTTGCCCCATTCCATCTCATGCTCCTCACTGCTGAACAGGAGACAAGTACAATGGGAATACTCCTTAGCTTTGCTTTTTTTTGTCACCAGTCGTCTTGCTGCTGACCTTTAAAGAATCTGACAACTTTCTAAAAATAGGGTGAGATAAATTCATGGAGGATCAGGGTTTCAATGGCCACTTGTCAAGATGGCTGTGTACTACCTTGAAATACCAGTTGTTGGGGAACACAAGCAGAGAGGGCTTTTGCATTGTCCAACTATCTGATCCTTTTGACTGGAGATCTCATGGATCAAACCTACTATGTTATGAAGATAAAGCATGTGCTGTACTACACTGGCTCACACTGGCAAGAAAGAGACAGAGAGATAGATTTAAAAAAAATCTGTTCCACTGCAACTATCTGTATCTATAGGACCAGAGACTTAAAGTGCAAATGATTTTAATCACCATTGTCTTTATTTATGGGTTTAGGTTAAAAACTTAGCAGGGCAGACAGAGATTAATTAGTGCTTTATGCTAAGGTGACATCAATGAAGATGAGTGGCTGCAAATAATCTTTTCTTTAGGAAATGGTGGAACTAATCAATTATGGTTTCTGAGAAGTGTTGTGGAATGGAGAGAATCAGAGTGATAAATGAATAGTCCACAAAAATAATAGTGTCTCTCAGCAGAAAAAACAAAAACAAAAAAAAACACCAACTGTTGTGTTAAAAGAGAAGTTCAGGTTGGACATCAGCTATTGTCATTTAGAGAGAGAGATTTAACCCTTGAGAGGTTACAAAGGAAAAGGAAGGACTTCCGGCGAGGACGCCATCGCGGGTGGTCGTGGGTCGCTTCGGCAGCGAAGCGACTCAGGCCGACCCCAGGGTTGGAGCCCCGCTACCGCTAAGCGGGGCTCCGGTAAGCCGCGGGTCGAGCGTCCCGCGGCTTGGGCCCTCCGGCGAGCCCACCATAGCTCCGAACCCTTCCCTCGTTCCCCCTGTAAAGGGGGAGTGGGGGTGAAGGGACTACGGAGCTGGGCTGAGGAGGAATGCCCCAACCGGGCCGGTGAAGCGGCGGCCGCCGCTCGCGGTGAGCGATATCGTTCTACCTGGTTAAGAAAGACAGAGGAAGCCCGTTGGCCGTGAGTACTCTAACAGTAGATTTATCCTGATATTTGGCTCTCCGGGAGAAATGACGAAAAGGAAGCCTGTTTTGACTCCCTTTAGAGAAAGAGAAAGTAACTGTATCGATGGCGACTGCTGTTACAATGGAGGATACAAATGTTTCGAATTCTACAGGCAAGATCGGTCAGACCCCTTTAAGGGATCAAAGTTGGTGGAAATATTTCTTTTGTAAAAGGATGGAATGTAATCTTTTCGCCCTGACTCCAGGGAAAATGGCTGCGGAGATCTGCGTTAGAAATGGAAAAACACTGTGACTAAGATGGCAAATGTTGTAATCTGATACCCTGTGCCCATTTCTACCATGTTGGGCTTTGTTTTCAAGTTGGTTTTGGACTCTGGTCTCACGCATGAACAAAGGACTATTATTTTGAAATTGGAACTGCTGAACCAGAAATTAACCTTGTTGAACCAGGATATGGCAAGACAGTTATATCCCACAGAACAGACTATTGTGAACATGGCTAAATTGGAAGAGACCTTTGACAGGGAGCTAAAGGGGATTATTGAAGTACAAAATACATTGTTTTTGCAACTCCGAAGAGATGGAACGTCCTGTTGGAGTGAGAGTCCCAGGATTAGGAGACAATCTATATCCAATTTCTGGGGTGAGGGCCCAGGAATGATGGGGAAAAGACTTATTCGCTTACAATCAAAAGATGAATGGAATTTCGAAGCGGAGATGCTGGAAAATGAGGATCGGTGTACCCTGATGTTCCCTGCAAAGACTGTAATAGACTGTGTCTGGATTTGTGGATTTACAGGAAAAGAGGACATTCTGGAAATTGGTCGAGGTGTAAGTTGGAGGAGCATCTGGGGGGAAGTCCCGAGATGGCGTAAGAAAATGGATAGAAAAGGGATAGGGTGAAATATATTAAGGATAGAAATTAGGATGGTTTATTATGGAACCCTGAAGTCGTCGTGTTAAGATTTTAAGCTTTTGAACTAGAGAAGAGATATTTGAATCTTTATGTTATTAGCAGCAGTCTAAGTGAAAGAAGATGTCTGATATGATATGATATAAGAAGTAATATGTTATGCTATAAAGTTGTACTATTAATTATTGTGAAGTAATATTTGGAATAGATCCGATACAAAATAAGAAGTGATATAAAATAAGTAAAAATAAGATTATAAGAAGCTTGTTTAGTTTAGATTTACTAATGATTTAATTTTAGTGATGAGAAGTTACCAAAGTAAATTTGATCTGGAACCAAAGGAGCGGAAAACGGGGGAAGTCGCTAAGTAGTGACGTGAACAAGAAAAGTTTTTTTTTTTGTGAAACAAGAATAAGAATTGTTGGTGTATTTTGTTTTGTTGTGTTTTGATGGTGGGGTTTGTGTTTGATGTGTTGTGTGGGTGTATGTGTTATATTGTTCTTTGTATTGAAAAACCAATAAATTCTTTTATTAAAAAAAAATACAAAGGAAAAGGAAGATGTGATGAGGACTAGGTGACACTGCAGAGAGGAGGTGGCCCCAAAGGTTAGCAATGAATCTGTGGTCCTGAAACTGAGCCATGCTGCATTTGTAGCCATTTGTTGGCTGGAGATAAGGGCATAGTGTGCACATCTTCTTAATGGATCTACAATAGTGTGCCAACTCAGTCCTGGACACTGCATTTTGTGCAAACATTTCAGGAGCAATCCTACCAGTGTGTAAGCACATATGTGCATGGGGCCGGGGCGAGATATAGGGCAAAATTACTACCATTGCCTAAGCTCTGCTGGTTCATGCCAGCCAGTGCAAGACAGAGGGGGGGCAGTTCTCCGCCGCTGCCGCCACTGCTTCCAGAGAGATGGAATTTACCAGTCCTTGGGCTGGTGTAGTTTCTCACTCTGGGGATATGTCCAGGTTATAAGGGAGCCTAAGAACCTGCACATGACACCCCTCCCACAAACCACCCTATCTGTGTCCCCTCTGCTGGACTTTCCACAATGTTTCCACCACTGTCATTTCCATCAGTGAAGCTACCTTGATAATATTTTATGGGCTTCAGAATGCTCAACATGTGTTTTATCTCTTCTTAGCTATTGTTGGTTTTAATAATCTTTTGAATGTTTCTGCATACCTGTTTTAACTATATTTTGTAATAAAAAAATGTAAGTCTCTTATAGTTTTTCTCACAATCAAGTGGCATATACATTTTGCTAAATAAAAATGAAAAGAAAACAAATAGGATTGCTCTCTACATAAGCTTTATTTGAATGATTTCATTTTTATCTACATAAGCAGTAGCTTAAAAATACCACAATCAATGAAGTAGATAAAGGAGAGAGATGATGCTATAGCAACAGCTATTTACTCTTGCATCAGAAATTACTGTCATAAAAATATACATAATTTAGACTCATCTTTATAAATGATTTGATTGAGCAAAGCTAAGGAGGGTGATATATGACAAATAGAGAAAAAAAGTTAATACTTTAAAAGGAAACCAAATAATATTCTCTCAGTTTCTGAAACTGGGAGGATATTAAAATATCCCATTGTAACTGGTGTGTATGTGTGTGAGAAAGAGGCAGAGACAGAGAGAAGTAGGAGGTAGGAAAGGAACAGAAGGAAAGTAAAAAAAAAGCATACTGGTAGCTTCAATCTGTGCATAGCAATTTGTGCTCCTTTACCATACAAGTTATGGCTCTTGAAGAGGGCTGCTATCATTTCATTATGGAGAAAACACAGAGGACAGAGGACGGAAGCTAATTTTAAACGTAGTCAGCACCTCGTCTGTGCCAGAGAATGGAAAATCTCCTGCCCTTAAGGAGAAACAAACAGGTGCTGGTATAATTAAAAAGGTAAGTTGATTGAATCATTGGTGTCAAAAAGGCAAATGGGGCTGTTCCAAATGAGGAAGTCATTGCAGATTGTTGCAATTGACTTTCAACATGCATGCACACACACACACCTGCAAACTCCCATGTTCCACTGACTTATAGATAAATTAATCAAATTAATCACTACAAGAAAGAAGATTCCACCTAAACATTAGGAAGAACTTCCTGACAGTGAGAGCTGTTCGGCAGTGGAATTTGCTGCCAAGGAGTGTGGTGGAGTCTCCTTCTTTGGAGGTCTTTAAGCGGAGGCTTGACAGCCATCTGTCAGGAATGCTTTGGTGGTGTTTCCTGCTTGGCAGGGGGTTGGACTGGATGGCCCTTGTGGTCTCTTCCAACTCTATGATTCTATGATTCTTCTATGATTCTTATACCAACAGTTGTATCTCACAGCCTGAACTTATGAGTCAACGTAAGGACCCAGCCATACTTTCACTTTCTGTACCTTTTGATTCTCGTAGTTCCATGGCTCTGATTTCATTACATCTCTACATAATCACAAATTCTGCCCTTTAAGAAATAAAGGGACCTGGTGTCTCCGGTAATGGAGAGGGAAGGAAAAAGAAGAAGGAAGGACCAATGAGTTCAGAAGCCCAGAGCACCCTTTGCAACCCTTCTTAACAACGGGGTTGGGGGGCGAACAGCAAGTCCTAGAAGTCAAGAGCAACATCTCTTAGCAACAGACTTCACTCCTCCTCTCCAAAATGGCAGAAAAATGAAACAACAACAAAACTGGCACTATAGCACAGCATAGGAAAAGCTGTCACATTGCCCAAGGATTATTTACTACAACTCATTTCTTCTATTACTGTGGTGTCTACGAAGAAGCCATAGAGGAAGCGAATTGAAAGGCACCATTGAGTTTCTATGGAGGTAGGGATGGGGAATGTTTCACAATTCACATTCCTCCCGCCTAACATTTCACTCCATTCAGAATTATTTATTCTCCACTGGTCTCCACATAATATGGGGCGCAGCAACTGAGTCATCCCCCAGTTTATAATCTAATATGTAATACGTTAAATGTCAAAGAGCAGTAGATGAAGATAAACTCAATTTGCACTTTAAATTATGTACACTGGTCATTAAATTGAAGGTATAAACTAATTAAGCCATCTTTGGGGAGCAAGAGGAACAATTATTTCTCCCTTTTTAGATCTGAAAAGGGATACAGCGATCTTTACCAGTGGGGGGGGGAAGAGTCATTCACCTTACAAATCACTTTCCCTGGAAGGAAATATTGGCCAATATAATACATTCAAGGCTGAGCAGCTCTCCCACCCTAAAAAAAAAAAAATCCTTAATGGAAATTTAATAGTGTATTTTTGTAAATGGCCTAATTAACATTTTGCAAAAATGTGCTTTAAAATTAGATATTAGTGTTTTGTGCTCAGGAGACTCAGTAATGTGTTCCCTTGGATAATTTTTACAAATAACAAACCTTGCCAAGATATTGCTTGTGAAATCCAAGGGGACTCCTTTGTACAAGGGAACTGGTTTAAAAATTAAAAATTCATTAAGAATTTCACTTTCACTTCACCTTTGGAAGGTGGCGTTTATCTGACATATCTGGGGTGAAAACAGAAACACAGTATGTTGCTAATGGCTAAGACTACCAGCAGTCAAGCAAGGCACTTGGAAAGTGGCATGAAGATGTACGAACACCTCTTCTGCATGGGTTGAAAACATTACGGGCCAGTAAGGACTTCAGTTTGATGTAGGCCTAGTTTGCACAACACAGTAAACCAAACCTTAGTGGCTTAGTGAGACCATGTGAACGTATGAACTTCTGGAGAGGAGCTTAAAGCAGCTTTGCTCCTCTTGGTCCTTTTTGTAGCTGCACCATGCTATGCTAAGGCTAAGTCAAGGTTTAGGTAGAAATGGGACTCCTGGTTGAGCTCTCTCAAGTGGTCACCAAGGTTCTTTCTCACCTACAGCTCAAGTTTGGTGAGGAGAGAGCATAACCACCACAAGTCCCAGTTTTGACAACATGCTAAACCAAATCTTGACTTAGCTAGTGCAGTTTGGCAATAAAGAGGACTAGGAAGGAGCAAATTAGTTGCAAGCTCCTTCCTGGGAACCAACACCTATGTGTGGTCTCCCTAATGCAAGGTTTGCCTTTGTAAGTCACATGAATCAGCTCATAGGCACATACCCCTCCAAGTGTCCTGATTTTCCAGGGGCAGTCCAGGGGGGTTGAGGGGGGACAATTGCAGAAGAGTGAGAAATGTTCCTATTTTCTGTAGTATAAGGTTGTATACTGCAAGTGTCTCTATACTATACACTAATGTTATTCAGTGCAATGCAAACAATTTATGAAACAACTGGTACATAAATTTCCTTCTTGTGAAACTGTTGGTGGAAAAATAAATTAATCCAGTGAACTTGTATCATCATTTTCTAATCTATTTCTGTACTGCTACACTCCTGCAAGGAATGAAACAGCAATCCAGTTTTAGAAGAATATCATTAGGTATTACCCTAATGAAAATTGATAGCCTTGATTCCCCCCCACCCTGCATTATCCTAGAATATGTTAGGTTTTGATCTTTCTATGAAAAAAGACACTAAACCTGGTATAGCTACCTTTGTCCAATTTAGCTAACAGTTCAAGGCTGTACAGTTTGAAATTTATTTCACTTTTCACACTCTAGCATGTTGCTCATCTGAATACAGTCATATCTCAGGTCACAGATGCTTCAGGTTGCATGCTTTCGGGTTGCACACCGTGCCAAACCCGGAAGTACCAGAATGGGTTAGTTCCAGGTTTCGGCACTCGCAC
Source organism: Lacerta agilis (assembly GCF_009819535.1). NCBI lineage: Eukaryota > Metazoa > Chordata > Lepidosauria > Squamata > Lacertidae > Lacerta > Lacerta agilis. The sequence goes on from NC_046320.1 coordinate 58,147,477, forward strand.
AGAAGCACCAAATTGGGCTTTGCGCATGCGCAGAAGCACCAAATCGCAACCCGCGCATGCGCAGACGCAGCGTTGCGGGTTCTGAATGCTGCAGGTTGCGAATGTGCCTCCTGCATGGATCACATTGGCAACCTAAGCATCCACTGTAAATGTTCTACTTTCCTCTCTTTCTCTATCTCCCCCCCCCCCTTCAGCAAGCCATTATTAAAAGAGTTTGACAAAGGGGTAAAATTACAGAATGATCTTACTTCAGCAACATTTTTGAGAGTTAAAAGTAAAGTATACCTCAGACTGCATAGGCCCGTGCTGTTCTCTGAAATGGTGTAAGTGCTAGCAGTTGGCACTGTGGTCTAAACCACTGAGCCTCTTGGGCTTGTCGATTGGAAGGTCGGCGATTAGAATCCGCACAACAGGGTGAGCTCCAGTTGCTCTGCCCCAGCTTCTGCCAACCTAGCAGTTCGAAAGCACACCACTGCAAGTAGATAAATAGGTACCGATGTTCCATTGTGCCAGAAGCAGTTTAGTCATGCTACCCACATGAACCAGAAAGTTGTCTGTAGACAAACCCTGGCTCCCTCGGCCTGAAGTGAGATAAGCACTGCACCCCCACAGTCACCTTTGACTTTGTACCGTCCAGCGGTGGTTATTTACCTTTACCTTTATAAGTGCAAGCAGATATAACAGGTTTTGTGCTTATCTGAGAACACCTTGCTCTTCAAAATACATGTCTATTTAAAAAAAAAAGGAAAGCACAAAATATTCAAGGATAATGCCAAGAAAGCATGTCAAGGGTATTCATTATTGGGTGAATTCCTAAAGATATTGGGGGTATCCAATGAGTGACATCAGCAAAAATGCTCACATATGGAACATGCCCTGTTCTCTCTTGCTTTCTGCAAGAGAAGTTTAGGAAAGGCTTTCCAGGAAGCATGGGGGCTGTAGAGCAAGTAGCAAATGAATTGGAGTGGGGGGGTTTTTGGGGGGGGCAAATAACCTAGAACATTAAACTGTTTCCTAGGATGGCAAGTAGCATGTATTGATCATTACAGATCATTGTTTAAGCAATGAAGTGGCTATTCAAAAAGACGGTTTTGACCGGTTACCATAGAAAGTGGCACATCTTGCTATCACCAGCATGATGATGATTGTAAAGAAAATTGATAATAATAATTTCCCCCCTAAACTGGGAATTTCATTTTGAAGACACTCCAGTTATAGAATCCCCCCCCCCCCCGAAGTATATGATTCTGTATCAGTCTCAGCTTGAGTGGGGATAAAGCACTTCCTGGTTGTCATGCCAAGCAGCAGCTGAAGATAAGGGAGGAGGAGAAATTCAATTCAATTTGCATTTAAAAGTGAATCCACCCAACTTGTACTTCCAAAACAATATGTGAACCAAAACACATACTCTGAAATTTGCATATATTTGAATTTTGCAATGCCTTTCTCCAACCAAGTAAAGTATTGAAAAAATGCATATGCTGCGCCAAAGTGTGAATAAAAATGCACCTACAAAAACGCATTACACCAAGGGAAGTTGCTCTGGGGGGAAAAACATGTATAGGCAAAATTACATACAGTGGTGCCCCGCTAGACGAAAATAATTCGTTCTTTGAATATTTTCGTCTAGCGGTTTTTTCGTCTAGCGAAGCAGCAATGTAAACTGCAGTTTTCGCTAGACGAAAAAAACAATGAGGCAGCCCCATAGACTTTTTCGTCTTGCGGGGCAGCCTTCCACTAGACGAATGCCTTTGTCTAGCGAGTTTTTCGTCTAGCGAGGCATTCGTCTAGCGGGGCACCACTGTACAGATTCACATATTGTGCTAAAATGTTGATAGATTTCAGGTCAAAGTCTTTCCCAGTCCTAACTGTGGGTGCCAGGGGAGCATGTGCTCAGGACCGGTGCTAGGATTTTTTGCGCCCTAGGCAAGATCACCTTCTGGCGCCCCCCTGCCACTCTACCGCTGACGGAGGGGGCGGAGAAGCCCGATTTTGGGCTGCTCCCCCCTCCCTCGCCACTCTGCCGCTTGCGGAGCAGCAGCGGGGGGCGGCAGGGCAGGCTGGCCAGCGCCCCCTCCATTTTGGCGCCCTAGGCAATTGCCTAGTTCGCCTTAATGGACGCGCCGGCCCTGCATGTGCTCTACCACCAAGCTACAACCCTTTCCAGTAGGGAAGAGGTGAGCCCTTGGGGTTTGGTGGTTAGAGTGTCAGACTAGGGCTGGAGAGACCTGCCTTCAAATCCTCATTCAGTTATGAAGTTCACTGAGAGTTCTTGGGCCAGTCTCTATGTCTTAATGGAGCCTACCTCTTAGGATTGTTGTGAGATTAAAATGGAGGGGTAGAAGCATTTCTGGCACCCCAAGATTCTATGAGGAAAGGTAATATAGGTGTAGCATAGTTGTTGTTTTTAAATGGATTCTCCTCCACATGGCAGAGAGACTGTCGGAAGCAAGGCCTTTCCTGTGTGGTTTGTGACGAGTTGCCCTGACATAGTTCCTTGGTAGTCTTGACAATTCTTAACAATGCACATGTCTTCATAAATGTTGTTTTGAAAAATCATCGTGAGTGCAACTCTGAGCCTTAGCAGCACCAAGACAAGTCATAATGATATCCTGACATGACTTCAAATTGAAACAAAAGGCAATTGCACTGTCAGATGCTTGAAGCCTTTTGGGTGATGCCTTGCACACACCCCTTGCCACACACTCTTTCTTCCTCTTTACACTTCTTTGCATCCATGACATGTCAGATTTCTTTTTTATTTAACTTTTCACTCAGTGAAAGATGAAGGAAATGGCACTAAGATGTCAGTACTAGAATATGTTGGGTTTTTTAAAAAAAGTATTTGGAGGCCTTAACCCTGAACCGTACCATACTGACTGCTCAGAGTTGGAGGATGATCAGTCAGGGCTGGTTCCAAAGAGCAACAATGTGGGGTAGTTTCCAGCAGCAGCCAGTGGAGTGGGGCAGAGCTATGAAGCCACCCTTCTGTCACTGGCATGGATATGACTGGGGCAATGCAGGATGCTGACATTTTGGAGGAGCCAGATGGACACACCACCAGGAAGAATTCTCAAATGCAAGTGACTGGGCTTCAATATAACAGAATGGCAGAAAGACACGGGGAACACAAAAAGCAGAGATTAGAATTCTAACTATTGGTGTTTTACCTCTCCCTCCAAAGTAAAGTTAAGAGGGACTTGGTTTCCTCAGTTCCACTTTGAAGGGCAAGTAAGTGGCATTGGAAGTATATGATGAATTGCTGGTAGCAGTTTAATTGTGTGCTTGGTCCTGTACAGGACATAGAGTAAGCCTGCAAGCTTCCTCTGATTCCTGAAAGTGATACAGCAAACTCAGACAGCAGGGAGTGGGGGGGGGGCAAGGCAGTCCTGGAGCCAAAATAAAACTACCATCCTGTGTTCCTTCAAACCTTACTAATAATATGTATGTATGTATGTATGTATGTATGTATGATGTCCAGCTAGGGGTAATACCTCTGGTAGGGGACACGTTGTGCTCCTTCTGCGGTAGTTTGTCTTCCTTTGGTCCCCATCCTGCACTCAGCTCTCACCTGTGGCTCCTAGAAGCTGTTGGCAGGTGACAATAGCCACACCCCAGTAAAGCTTCAACTGGCTGGCTAAACCAGGTGAACGTAGCTGATGGGTCTCAATCCCTTAGTGAGCTAGGGACTTTCCCTGCTCTGGTGGACTGAGCAGACAGTCAGGACTAATAGTGGGTGCAGTGGCCAAGAAGGTGGTTTCCCCCTGTGCTGTGGAGGAAAATGAGGGACAGATGGGGCTCATCAACCTGGGAAGGTGGCCCATTTAGGAGAAGGAAAACTCCGATCATAAATCTCCACTGCCTTGCAGGATATCTTCAGAAGAAAAGGCTAAGGTGTAAACCCTACACAAATCTGGAGTGAAGTCCCTAAAATGGTTGGATGGCACCTTGTATACCTCCTTCCATGAACTCCTGAAGCTGGTGCCAAATGTATTGCTCTGCTTGCCTTTGGACCACACCACTGTGTCTTGTTGTCTGGGCAGCCCAAGACCTCTTCCACCAGTAATTAGATTGTGTCTCAGTTTGCATTAGCATAAAAAGTGCCTACTACCTTTCCTCAAGAGGATCACCTGAATCACCTGGTTTTGGTGCTGCTAACACTCCGGATTGACTTCACCCACAGAGGCGCACTCCATTGTCTCTCGAGACAGATGGAAGCCCATTCATTTCACTGAGTTTCTACATACAATCTCTGCATTGGATTTTGGCCAATGCATCTTTGAAATATTTAAAAGCTTGCCATTTTGCATGTCTAAGAAACATATCTGTAATCCTATTTTATACATACATGATTTTTTTTTAATGGAAAACAAAGAAGTTCTATCATTGTTAATCTGGAGAGGGGAATTAAATGACATAAAATCAACATCTGCTTACCATAGTTAGATACTCAAAGGAAAATGCTTGCATGCCAAGAAGTCTCCTTAATTATTGTTTTGAATGCATTTTTGTTGACTGTAAAAAATAACTAGGAAACAGGTTTCACAAACTATTATCTGAAGAGCAGAAAACTCTTTTTTTCAAAAGACATTTTGGCAGAAGGACTTAGAGCTATGGGGGAGGGGGAGAGGGAGAGACCTTTAGAGATTAGTTTATTTCATGCATTAAGCCATTGCCTATAACTAGCTGTTCAAAAATCTGTAATGATATACATTAATTCCCTATTATACATGAAGAACAGTGCCAGATGGCAGCATAAATGTGGGGTAATAATTGTCAGAGAAATGCAAGGCATTAAACATAATATCAGTGAGATAAAGGAACACGATGTGTATGATATAAAAAAAAATCTTCGATAGTAGTAACAGATAGTGTGAATCTTGTTTTTTAAACACACCCACAAAGGTGTAAAGAATGTCACATGGCCCAAATTTAAATCGTTTGAGGTACATTGTCCCTGTCTAGGGAAAATAAATAAATAAATAGGAAATCCCTGCTCTAGCCCTCATGAATTACCCACCAGAGAACTTAACTTTCCATCAGCTAGGGGGGGTGTGTGTGTGTGTGTGTGAAAGCAGCATACAAATAAAACAAATGAATGATGGGAGTTGTAGTCCAACAAAATCTGGAGATCCAAGAGTCTCCCATTCCTACTACATCATAATTCTATCAATTTCCATTCTCTATCATTCTTTAAAGTCTACTTGAAGCTGTATTGAATACTAACACAGGTAAACCACTAGGCAAAACACGAACACTCAGTCTTTGAAATTTCATTATCAAAAAGGTGAGTATGATTTGGTTTTAAATCATAGAATCAAGCACAAAACTAAGTGGATCATATATTAGAAATTAGGCAAAGTTGAATAGTGTTCTTGTGGTCTCTGCAAGATTGGCAAGAGACAACAGTTAACCCACAGACCCAATGGCAGCCAGAGTCTATGGAACTCCCCACCACTAAACCTGCTGAAAGTTCCAATTCCAATTTAGCACAGCCCAGATGTCTGAAGACTGTTTGACCAGGGAGATGTTGACCTCCTGCTTCCCAGCAAGCCAAAGAAGCTGGTGGTTGCTGAACTAGGAGATGACAGAACAGAGACATATTTTAGCCAGGCAACCCATTAGTCTACCGTGTTTAAACTGGAGGAATATTTATTAAATTTCAGAACTACATTTGATGGTAGATACTGATTTACAGAAAGATTCTGATGTGCAAAAAGCAAAGAGGGAATCCAGTTTCCTCTTGTGGCTGACTGCAGTATGTTGATTAATATGCAGAACATGTGCTTTAAGGGGTAAAAAAGAAAAGAAAAAGAGCTTATAGCAGAAAACAAAAACCACCAATACTTCCCTGCTACTCAACATCTGGCTCTGGTCATGGTTTGGTTGCAGATGCTCGTATATGCAAAGGCTGTTATGAACAGATGACTAAGCATGTATCCTCTAAGAGTTCAACTCAGAATCTTTTGGGACGAAAACAATTTAAACACTGCTCAGTTTTGTAGTTCTCCTTAAAAGTGGTGGTTCCATGGTTTAATAAGCTGCCAACACACTGGTGCCCTGATACTAGGCTTAATACCAGGTTTTGCCTTACTGTCCAAATCCAGCCCAAGAATTAGTAAGAGCTTGCCTTTGGCCTCACCCCTCACTGTGGTATTGGTGCCATGACCAGTCACAGTAGATAGAATTAGTCTTATGGCTCTTCTCCCCACAGTCACTTATTTGGTTCTCTCTGTTCCCCCATTTTGGAACTTCTGGGGTGGAGTGGGATGAGAGCAATATATGCTTTCTCCTACATCCTGTCGCCCTGCAGTCATATTTCTTTCTATAAAAGTCAAAGAGAGTGGGAATTATTCATAGGCTTCATGAGAAGGGGGAAGCCTCCCAGAGAGAAAGGGAACACCCTTAAAGGAAGCTGCAGATGGAACAAAGAAAATACCTTATACTGAGTCAGAACTTTGGTCCATCTAGCTCAGTATTGTCCAAGCTAGTTGGCATCAGCTCTCCAAAGTTACAGGCGGGGGACATTCCAAGCCCTACCTGGAGATGCCAGGGATTCAATCTGGAACTTTCTGCATGCAAAGCAGATACCCTGCCCCTAAGCAACAGCCTTTCCCCTCAAATGGCTAAAGGCAACATTGTAAGTGAAATTTCACTGTAATACATTCCCAACAGAAGCGGGCAGCTGCATGCGGATACTCCATGCAATTCAGACTTTGTGCTTATCAAAACATCTCCATGATAAATACCTCTCTGCATTGCACACATGTTCATGTGGAGTCTCTGCCAGGTGGGAGTGAATTTTTCAAGCAGTTTGCAGTGAAGCATCCACCAACCCCAACAGTGGGTTTTGGCAAGGACACTATACGAAACCTGGAGTTTTACAGATAGTGTCTAAAACTTGCTAAAGATAGTGTTACTATACCCGGATGAACCATAGAATCATAGAACTGTAGAGTTGGAAGGGACCATGAGAGTCATCTAGCCCAACCCCCTGGAATGCAGGGATCTCAGCTAAAGCATCAATGAAAAGAAATAACTTCTGCTTTCATTCTATTGTTTTCCACAAGTAGCATTCTACAAAGTTCTGCTACTGGAAGCAAGCATTATTCTTTCATACAGCATCAGTGATTATGGCTGCAGATGTTTCATATCTAGTCAAACAAACAATTCCTCTCTGTTTCTCCTCCCACAATACAGTTTGACAGAAATATCCTCTTCATTCACTCAAGAAAATCAGAATGAGTTAATCTGAGCATCGGCACTTCCATAGAAGTGGCTGGTGTGTTGCAAGACTATTAAAAAAAAACTGCAGTCACAATTCATCATCTTTCCATGGAAGTAGAATCATTTTCTGCTCTGATTTGCGAATTCCCAGATCAGTCGCTGTTCTCTCGTATTAACAATATATTGGCATCTGCTTTGGGGATTCACATGCTAGCCTCTTGCTCTCCTTTAAAAACTCTCTGATACACTCTACAGGTCACACTGTGTCATATCATCATGGTGGATTCTCCATAAAAGAGAAGAAACAGAAGGATGACCTATTTCTTACACACACCAACACACCCACACCCACACCCACACCTCACTCTTAAACTTACAAAATCTGCAACTAAAAGGAATAAAATACCCAGCATACCCAAACTAAACATCACTAATGAGTGCTATTCTGTGACAGGAAACATAAAAGTTGCCACAATAGTGGGACTGTGTACTATGTATGTAAGGTCTGTAAGCTGTGTACAGGGAATCTGCACCCCTAGCCATTATAGTGGTTACATGAGGTGGCAAACTTAATAGTAGGGAGGGCCACATAATGCCCTGTGTGAGTGACAGGGCTACAGGTTGGATACAAATCAACAAGCCAGCAGACTGTCCTACAGTGGACAATCCAAGAGGCTGTGCCTGAGTGACAAACTGATCAGATATAAGATGGATCAGACCAAAGGCCCATCTAGTCTAGCATCTAGTTCTTACACAGGCCAACCAGATACCCATAGGAAGCCTGCAAAGCAGGTCTTGAGCACTAACCAAGAGATGACAAGCAACTTCATGGTACAAGGTGGAGCCTGATGGTCCCTTGTTATGCAACCTGACCTTTGCTGAGCAGGTAGCTGCAAAATCACCCTCTGTCTACTTGCAGCAGTGGAGCAGGAGGGCAGCAGAGGGCTGGACAACAGTTCTCTCCTCTGGAAAGCTATCATGGTGGCAAACAGAGCCGGCTCTGCCATTAGACAAACTAAGGCGACTAGCCAAGGTGGCAACCTGGCAAGTGCCCTGCTGCCTCTGGCACTGGCATGCCACTGGTACTGACACTGATTTCAGTCGAAATAATACACAAGCACACAAGATCTCATGAGAAATTCGTCTGAAATTGCGGAAGCAGCAGGGCAGGAAGAGAAGCAGTGCCAGTGGCAACAGGTATGGCAGTGGTCAGTGGTGGTGGGAGCAGCAGGGTACGGAAAGGCACTACTTCCTGTTTTGCCTCAAGTGGTGAAGCAGAACACAGTGCCCCTGGTGGCAACAAAAGCAAGGTGCAGTGCTCATTCCGGCTGGTGGCGAGTCAACCATTCACATAGGGAGAAGCATTTCAAGGAGGAGCTCCAAGAAGGATGCACTCCCATGAATTTCTGACACATTCATAGGTGCTAGAATTTGTCAGGAGATTTTGAGTGGCCCTCTTGCTGCTGAAGCCAGCACCATTCAACACTACCGCCCAAATTTATGCTGAAAGGTCTCAGATATGAACTTTGGGCTCAGCGCTACATGAGACACACAGACAGGAGGGATCCTACCAGCTATTTCTCAAGTTCTTGTATTGCCAATAACTTCAACAAACTCTCTATACAGTCATCCCATTGAGAGGAACGTGTTCATTCTTAAGCTAACACACAAGGAAATTGCGATTGGGGGGGGGGGAGACAATGCTGGCCACCTGATACAGATTTGTTTGTTCAGTGCTTGGATTAATATTTTATGTTTTTAATTCTCTCAATTTTCCAGTGGGGACAAGTGTCAGGAAACCTACCGCACAGACTGCAACATGAGCAACATGAACACTCCAGAGAGCCAAGGAATGTGTAGTGACAAGCTCATCACACACAGGAGATGCTGTCAGAAAGAGTAACGGCAGAAAGGGGGAGGATTACAGTTTGTCTGTAAAGCAGCCTCCAATAAACTAGGGGAGAAGCACCAACTTCACTGGTTTGAGCAACACAGAAAATCTTGCCCAACTTTTATCAGCGTATCTTGCACATTTCCAACTCTAAAGGATTTTCAGCATTGCGCCTTTAATTGTATTCCTTCTATTCATTCAAGCACTTCAATCCGAAAGGCGTTAACTATTTTACTGATTTTTCCACCCGCTCCTGCTTTTTTTAAAAAAAATATTTTTAGAGTCATCCATGAAAAAAGAGCTTAGGGGCTGTGCAAAATTCTTTTGAGAAAGCACACTAGCCTTATCTAAACTGTTTTGGATTCCCTCTATGTGTTTTCGGGGGGGGGGGGCATTTCACCTGAAGACAGGGAATCACAGACTTGTAATAGTTGGAAGGGACCCTGAGGATCATCTACTCCAAACCCCGGCAATGTAGAAATGTGCAGCCACCCCATATGGGGGTGGAACCTGCAACCTTGGCCTTCTCAGCACCACGCTGTAACCCAGTGAGCTGTCCAGGGCAGGGCAACTTCCACAGTAGAACTATGTGCATTGTTGCTCTGAGCTCCTTGAAGGAAAGGTGAGATGATAAAAAAAACACAGAAAAACAGCAACAACTTTGCTACCAGTTGCAGCTGGTTCCCAAGAAGGAAGCTTGTGTATTTGGAGGCTGCATTGATTACAGGTCATTGCTGGCAGGCCAGCACCAGTGGGATGGCCCTGGAGTGGAAGACACTAGGAGGAAGATACTCTTTTGGGGTGTGATAAGACCAAGGGCACTCCCTGTGGACAATTGCTTGGGGATTGGCTTGATCCTAGGTGGGAAATTCGACCAGCTGAGGGGGGGTGGAATGCTCAGGAACCGTGTATGTGATGATAAGCATGAATGCAACTCATGAACGCGCATGTGGTATGACTGGAAGGTATTTTTGTGATCTTGCTTTCGTTTGGGGAGTTTTCTTTTACAATCAAGCAGTATATAAATTTTATGAAATAAATATAGTTCTGATTTATTGATTGTACATTTATTGTATCTTCCTTTGTATTAATACAATTTTCACCATCCATCAGGGTTCTAGATTCCTGTACACACAAAAGTCCCTCCCCACTTTCAGAAGTTTTGATTCTCACTTTCATATTGGTGTTCACACCCAAAATACAGCTTTGTGCTACTTTGGAATGTAATCACATTGTAGTTTCTATACCACTGACATGGAAAGCTGATGGGCAACAATGGATACAATGCTCAGGACTAGCTCTTCCACAAAGTGCCCTCTGGAGGACCTCCTCCCACATCCTGTATCAGTGATCCCTGGCAAGCTTATCTGTGGTGGAGGCAGCAGCAGGGACACTCTAATTGGCATCAGGTGGCACATAATCCCCTGGTGTAGCTTCACTCTGGGAAATTAAATTGGCAGCTGCCCAGAACTAGTTTTGCTGACAGCACACCCAAATAACCTGCTTCTCACGGTGGGGGGGGGGGTCATAAGAGGGATGCAGCTCACAATAAGGTAGGCAAGGGATGCAGAAAGTACAATAATTGGCTCCAAGTAGAGAAAGATGGCGTGTCTATGTCCAGAAGAGAGGGGATGACATGAGAAGAGCCCCGTTAGATCAGGCCAAAGATCCACCTCGTCCAACATCCTACTCTCACAATAGCCAGGCAGATGCCTGTGTGAAGCCCGCAAGCAGAACCTGAGGACAACAGCGCTCTCCGCATTTGTTTATTCTCAGCAACTGATATTTGTAGGCATACTGTCTCTGGCATTGGAAGTAGCACATAGCCTTAGCGTGCCTGAAATTATCTCATTTCAGGGCAAACTGTAGTTTAACTAGGCACTGTGTGAGGCAAACTATCTTTTCCTCTGTCCTGAATTCAGCTTCATTGGGCTGCGGTATTATGAGAGAGAGAGAGAAACATATCTCTGTCCACTTTCTCCACACCAAGAAGATTCCAACACACTTCTATTATGGGCTTTTCTTCTAAACTAAAAAGTCCCAAATGCTGTAACCTTTCCTCATTGTGGAGGAGGATGCAGAAGAAGGGAAAGATGAGTTTACCCTGTCTGATCCACAGAACAGAACAGTCACCCTTCCATAATCTGTCTGGCTGTGCATGTACACAAACATCTAGGTCAGTGCAGGCCTTGGAGATAGGTGAGATTACCTGCAAGTTTCCCATACATTTGCCCAGACCACTGCTTCTTTTTAATCATGTTGTCTCTTATCGCTCATCTCATTACGTTGCCAGAGCTGAACTTCTTGTCCCTTGCAGCTGCATTACACATCAATAACTAAGCTGTCATGAGATAACCCGGTATCACCAATGTAAATTATCTTTGTCACTGCAAGGCTCACGGTTAACCCAAGCCATTGCAAACGGAAATCATTTGAGATTCCCACACCTGATAGACAATTCCAAGCAAGTCATTTTCTTAAGCCTATTCCTGTATGCCTATATCAATAAGTTCCCCCCACCCCCTGGCCATTCATTAGTGCGGTTAAAAAAGTTAAAATTCATAGGATTGAGATGTTTGGTTTATTTCATGTTATGCTTAGGTCTGCTTGCCTGTCACTTTGGAAAGACTTGGGATCACAGCCTCACAGCATCTTTGAAGGCATTGAATGCGCAAAATTCTGTAAGCACAGAAGAAAACACTTTGGTTTTCTTCCTGGAACACCCGGGATATTTGTTCTGACATTATATTTGCACAGCATAACGTATGCCACAAGACAAGGAATAGGTAAACCAATCCATTTCCAGTCTGTGCTACATCTGCTCATGTCTATCCCATTTCCACATTCACCTGCACATTAAAAAAGTAAAAAAACCCTGGTATTTACAGACTTATGTAAATGTTTATATTTAATCATATTTTCTGTCAAAATACACATTTCTAAGCATATTTTCTTAATACACATTTTACATTCATTTGCTCTATGGATTTATGTATATACGACATATTTTATCTTTTATCTTTAATAAAATACAGCTGTGGAATTCAGCACTCGTGTGCGATATCACATTCATGCTTGCTAAATAAATATTTCTTCATAATTCATATTTCTTGCTACAGTGTGTCAAATAACCTAAGTGCATTTTCAAAACGAAGCAATCCTTCAGACAAAAACGCAGCACAGTCCAAAGAATAAAACAGAGAAAGGGAGAGGGGAAACTGGATAAAGTGTTCCTATTGTAAATTAAACAAACCCATGGTCATTTGCATTTTTAGCATTCATCCAGAATACAGAAAGCCAGACAGACAATCACCTGAGGCAACAGGAGACCAGCTGGTTCAGGAAAACAACTAACTTGATCCCAGGGGAGAAAACACAGAAACCTACAGATCCCATGAGGGGTAGAAGAATGAAGCAAAACTCCTGACATCTCTAATTAAATACCAGGTGTGAAAAATAAGGGGAGCTGCTCTGATAATTTTGCAGGTGGAATGGTGTCAGTAGTGGACAATGGTGAAGATGAGCAGAATAATACCCACCTTGAAATTGTTCTGTTCTCTATGCACCCTAGAGATGCAAGATGGTTTTGTTTTCTATTCCACCATGGTTTTGCCACACGCAGCACTGTTTCTCTTCCCTTGCAATTAGACTTCAGCCAAAAACTATGTCATTCATCTTGTAGTTACAGGTAGGTAGCCGTGCTGGTCTGCCATAGTCAAAACAAAATAAAAAAATCCCTTCCAGTAGCACCTTAAAAAGGTAAAGGTAAAGGGACCCCTGACCATTAGGTCCAGTCGTGTCTGACTCTGGGGTTGCGGCACTCATCTCGCGTTACTGGCCGAGGGAGCCGGCGTACAGCTTCCGGGTCATGTAGTACCTTAGAGACCAACTAAGTTTGTTCTTGGTATGAGCTTTCGTGTGCATGCACAAAATGGTATCTGAAGAAGTGTGCATGCACACGAAAGCTCATACCAAGAACAAACTTAGTTGGTCTCTAAGGTGCTACTGGAAGGAATTTTTTTATTTTTTATTCATCTTGTAGTCATCTTGTAGTCCTGAAGTTGAGGCTCCAGTACTTTGGCCACCTCATGAGAAGAGAAGACTCCCTAGAAAAGACCCTGATGTTGGGAAAGATGGAGGGCACAAGGAGAAGGGGACGACAGAGGATGAGATGGTTGGACAGTGTTCTCGAAGCTACTAACATGAGTTTGGCCAAACTGCGAGAGGCAGTGAAGGATAGGCGTGCCTGGCGTGCTCTGGTCCATGGGGTCACGAAGAGTCGGACACGACTGAACGACTGAACAACAACAAGTCACTGTTGCAAAATTATGCAACTTATGCAATTAATTATGTACATTGTTTTGTCTTTACATTGTCACAGCCCATTAATTCAACGCAAAGGAATGGAAACTGAATGCAAATGGAGGGTGGTGTGTCATCAATTACGTATCATTTGCAGACCGAAAGCGAGAATAACAACAGTGAATTCCGACTGTATTTGCTGCATTGGGTTCCATTTTGAACATGGGAAGAATAATATGCCCATTATAATCTATGGGATGATGAAGGCAGCCCTGTTTAGGGAAGTTTTTTTTTTAATATTTGATGTTTTATTCTATTTTGAATCTGTTGGGAGCTGCACAGAGTGGCTGGGGAAACCCAGCTGGATGGGTAGGGTATAATAATAATAATAATAATGATAATAATAATAATAAAAATAAAATGACTATTTAGTTACTTATTAATAAAGTAATAAAGCAATACAATTTATGTTAAGGGACAATATATATAGTCAGCTCGCCTTAGTACAAAGTGACATGCATGGCCAAGCCTGTTGACTTCAGTGGGCTTAGTCACACCAACTCTGTTTAAGTACATGGAGCCTATGCCAGGGGTTTCCAAAGTGTGGTCTGAGGATGGACCAGTGGCCATTGAGCTTCATTCAAGTCTACAGCAGCGACTGTGTGGAAAACAGCTACATTTGAGAGAACAAAAGCTGGCACAGCAGATGCTCCATCATTCTTAGAAACCAACAATCCATCTGGAAATTCAGTGGAACAGACCGGAAGCGATTGGGCTTGGGGGAGACTCTGCCTTCCTCAGAGGAATATTATCACAGCTGGCAGCAAGACAGGGGACATTCCCAAGTGAAGAAAATTGGCTGACTTTGTACTTGAAAGGAGTAGATAGTGAATGCATCACCTTAATATTGCTAAATAACAGGCAGGAAAAGTGATCTGCCAAGACCCTCAGCAATTTTAAGTGGTCCAGGGAGGGGAATTTGGGGGGAAACACTGATCTATGCAGCTGAAGGTAACATCTTACAATATCATATTACAACCAATATAAGAGAGAGAGAGAGAGAGAGAGAGAGAGAGAGAGAGAGACACTAAAATGGAAATAATTTTTCATGAGGTCTTTAAAGAAGAAAAAAACACACCCACAAACTTATGTGGAATTGTGGAGAACTGAACTTCACAGCGGAAAAATGAGAAAGTGAGAGAAACCAAATTTGACAGCTTCACTCATCCTCAGTGTAATATAAAGTGATGTAGTGTCACTCCCAAGCCACTCCAAAAGTTTCATAGGAAAGGAAAAATGACATTGTTAGTAGGGCTATCAGAAGTTTTCTAAGGTTAGAGATATCAATTGTTATCAATATGATGTTTAAGTGGTGTATTTAAGATTTGGATTTAAGGGTAATAATAATAATAACAAAATGCAATATCAGAGTATAATTAGGAAAACCATTAGCTGAGGAGAGGGGGGAAGTCTCAGGCTAAGATGGCCAAGTGGTTTTTATATATTATATCTAAGATGGATGTTTTGTCATTTTTTATATAAAATTTAATAAAAATTATAAAAAAGAAGGAAAAATGGGAAATGCTTGGCCACCACATAAGATTATTGAAAGGAAAGCTGCACGCACCTCAGTAATTTGGGGTTAAAAAATTTTCTACTCACCCCAGGCAATCTTTTTTGGTTAGGGGGTGGAATCTTCCTTTTGCTCATACCCAATCAACAAAAGGTCAAAAAGGAGCTGGCTGAGATCAGGACCGGTGCTAGGGTTTCTTGCGCCCTAGGCAGACCACCTTCTGGTGCCACCCACCGCCCGCCAAAGCCTGCTTTAGCGGGAGGTGGGGGTGGCTACAGCGGAGAAGCTGCTGCTAGCTTGTCCTGCCCCCCCGCCCAAGCCTGGCCAGCGCCCCCTCCATTTTGGCGCCCTAGGCAATTGCCTAGTTCGCCTTAATGGACACACTGGCCCTGGCTGAGATTTTGGTTCAACTCTGAACAACTGAGATAAAACAAGGAATACTTTGTGGACAGTTGCTGATGAACACCAATGAACCACACAGCAAGCCCGGCATTCCTTTCTGATGATGATGACGAAGAAGAACATTTTCAGGTGCTGAAATGCTTTGGACATGTAGGTGATGTAAAATATGGACTAATGTATGAGAAAAGTATGGTGCAGAACAGTATGCAGACCTGCCTTATTATTACCTGGCACATTGGATTTTCCTTGCCTAAGGTGGAAGTTATTATGCACCTTGAAGATAAATGTAAAAAAATACCATTAATCTTTCTACAATATACCAAGAGTAAACAGTTCCTCAACTGATCCGTGCCTCTGAATAGTGCTTTGAAAGAATGGGCAAATAATACAATAATGCAGTGTAATATAATTTGCAAGGCATGTGTTTTAAATTAAATAATCCACCTGCTTACAGAGGTGAAGTCTGGAATGTGCTCCCTACTCTATTGCTACACACACACACACACACACACACACACACACATATATATATATATATCTTAACAGTGGTGGTATAGAAAGTTTTGCAGATAAATAAAGTAAGATGGAACTGTTGATACCATCAGCTCAGGAATGAAAGATCTGGTGCAAAATCTACAAATTCTGCAACTGACTTTTGGGCTGTAGATGTCCTTTAAATAGTCAAGTCTGGGAAAACAAGGGATTCTAGAGAGATTCAGCTGCTCTTGGGTGACTGTTGTGGACTTCTTCTTCTTTGGTGATCACTCGTAGCCGAGTAAGATTGTCCTGGGTCACTATGACTTGGAACATACACATAGGAAGGCTAAAGGAGCTGCCTTATACCAGATCAGACTATTTATCCAATATGGTCTGTTCTGACAGGCAATAATTCTCCATGGTCTTAGACCGACATCTCCCCATCATTCACTTCATGGTATTTTAAATTGGAGATTCCAGGAATTTAATTTAGGACCTTCTGCATGCATATTCCACATTGGCTGTTCCATAGGTAGCCCATATGCTCTCACATTCCAGTCCATATCTTTGGATATCAGTAAAGCCTTGTGTGATGAGACACAATCCTACCGTATTCTCCTGCATGTGCTTATGGTAATTCTCTGTTGCCAGATGGCCCATGTAGTGGGGATGGGTAGCCGGGTACACTTTCCTCGGGCCTACGAGGGTAAGCTGGTTGGGGGGGGGCACCAGGGACAGGCTGATTTTTAGTTGAGTTTATAACTTTATTCTAACAAGACTCCTGCCCTGGTCCTCAGTCAAGCTCTGCACAGGCCTCATTTAAGGAGTAACCAATGTGGTACTCTCCAGATGTTGTTCAGCTACAAGTTCCATTATCTCTTGACCATTGGCTCTGTGGGCTGGGGCTGATTGCAGTTGAAATCCAATTTTGAGGGTGAACAGGGACTCCACATGTGAACATTGGAGCCCATGGATCAAAAATGAGATCCTTCTGTTTCATTGTTTTTGTTGGTGATTTTGCTAAGGTTCCAAAATACGTTTGAAAATGCAACAAGTGGCTTTTGATTTGCCCCCACCCCCACCATTTATTTATTTTTTACACTTAGCCCTGTTGTCCTCCTTTGTATTTAAAAAGTGGATTTCTAAACTGCAAAGTGCAAACAGAAATGCATCTCTCAGCAGATATTGACTTCCCAAGTGGAGTCATCAAGATTTATTGATATGAGAGGTGCCCATTGAGTTTACCTTTATTGGTACATCCACTAAAGCACAAACTAAACCTGTTTATGAAATGTGCAATTACTTCTAATATCGTATGGCTGTACAGGGTTGCTGTCTCTGCAAGAAATAACTGAACACAAGCTGGCAAATGTTGTTTGTGTTCATTGATTTGAGCAATAAAACCAGTAGCCAAATTGGAGAGAGAGGTCAAGGGTGTACTAGTGCATCTGATAGGTATGCTGAAAATGGAAATAATTTTAATGCAAGCAAGTTTACAAATTAACTAATGTACTCACTTGGAAGTCAAAAAGCTGTGCAATAAGGTCAACAGGGCAAATAATGCCCTGCAATATTATATGTGGTAAGAATTTCACTGTTTGCTCTATCTTGAAAAAATGAATACTATTTCAAAAAATAAAATGAAACGAATTAACCATGCGATGAAAGTGTTGTGAATTTAACTTCCTAAGACTGGGCATTCCCATGTCCTTTCTGTCTCATTTGTTGCCTGCTTCAACCACATCAGAAAGTAATATTTGTTAGAGGGGAGAATGAGTGGTTATGTGTTGTATATGTGCAATTTCAATAGAGCCCTAATAGTTCTAATATTGAGAAGTTACTTAGAATAGATGCAGCTGTACTGAGGACACTCAATTTCCCCCCCCCCCCCCGAGACTTTTGTTTAATGAACATGGGATAACTGAGAAGAGTGTCAAGCACCACATCTATGGATTATAATGGGCACCACCCTCCTTCTTCCAAAATCCTTCATTAAAAGCCTCTCCTTCCTTGAAGCCTTTGGTTTGGCCTCCTGGGCTTTACTCTCAATGGAAATGTAGCACACTCCATATAGCATTGGCTATATTTAAACTTCTCCCTCTCACTTCCTTTTCTCTCATTTCCTCTGATGACATCAAGATTAGATTTTAAGATCTCTTAAAATCAAGGCAGGGATCTATATTCTTCTGATTTTGTTTCTCTACAAACCGCCATGGACACTGATGGTGCTATCAAAGGTCAGCAGCTTTGAGGTCTCTCCCCTCCCCCCGGTGTCCCTGAAGTCTCTGAGCACCGCCCCCCTCCCCACCCTTCATTGCCCGCTTGGCCTTGAAGTGATGAGGGTGCTTAACTTTTGTCACTTGCGAGGTACATAAAGCTAGAAGAGGAGGTTGGAAGAGTGACCCTCTTTCCACTCTCCGATTTCAGCAAAAATGTGCCAAGGCTCAGATTTATTCTACTGGATCTGGCTTTTAACTAGATCACTTGGGAAAGTGTTTGTCTGCCTTCTTTTTCTGTGTCTCTGGGGTGGGTCTGATCTGGGAGGAGACACAAGTGACCAGAGGACATGGCAGTCATGGCAGTTGCTCAAGATCCCAAATACGCCTCCAACCTAAAAAGGTTGGTGATCCCTATGCTATATAAATAATATTAATAGTATTAATATTAATAGTATTTATATAGCATTTATATAGCATAGCTTGTCTGTGAACAAACGCTGGCTCCCTCGTCCTGAAGTGAGATGAGCACCGCACCCCATAGTCACATTTGACTGGACTTAACTGTCCAGGGGTCCTTTACCTTTATCTTTTTTACCAATATTAATAGTGATTTTCAAAATATTGTCTGCAATTTCCATTATTTATTTTAACCATATTTTAAAAAGTATTCATATACCACCCTTTTGCAAAAACAACAGGCTAGTGTACAGCAGCATTGATTATTATTATTTAAACATTACTGAACAATCCTTAAAATGAGTGGCTATTTCCATGGGGCAAATGCTATGCACTTTCTATCCTGGAGTGTGAGTCATTTGAATTGTCCTGTTTTGCAGATGGGAAAATTAGTTTTTTCCTAATTGGTGCTGGCTAAAAACTGAATAATTAAAAAAAAGAGTCTCTCTGTATCTGAGCAGAGGACTTCCTCCTCCAAAACTGTCACTAAGCACCCATGCTGAGTGCTCAAAGGAGCAGAAACTTAAATGCTAGTGTACTGTAATCAATACAAAATCAAACCCCATAAAATGTGTTAGCTTTCGATCTTATGCTTTGTAAAACATTTGTATGAAGTGCACTGAAGCTCAGTGCTTGTGAGAGATGCAATGCACTGCTCTGTGTGATAGGAAATAAATGTATTTAATACTGGGAATCCTAGTTTGGTTTACTTGCCAACTGTAGGCCTACCTATAAAACCTGGTATGGCTTCTATTGTGTCTGCTGCTGAATTACTGAGTGGTTTTATTGGTTTGGATGCAACCTTTTGGATGTAACCTTTTGGGATCCTTCAGGATGAAGGACGGTCTAAATGAATGAATGACTGAATCATGGGCAGACTGACTGCCATTCTCACCTTGACCCAAGACTTCCTAGAATGTATAGGGGCTCCCTGACCCACCCAGAGCACCACCTAAAGAGGTGCATGCACAGAGATATCCCTTCCATTTAAATCAATGCAAGGTCCTTTGTGGACCAGGGAGCTTCATGGACGCAAAGGAGCATGTCCGAGGTTCTGGAGTGGAGTGATTTGTAAAGAAATCTACATGGGAATGAAAGCATGAAAGAATATTGCTAAAGATGGAATCTGGGGACAGTACCCTCATCCCTGAAACGGAAGCTTTGTGTCTCCTAACAACAACAACATTTCATATTTCAAAAAGCAAAAACCAGGACCTCCCAAAGTTGGTGAGCTTTTTTTTTTTTTTAAACAAAAATGGCCAAAAAAAAACCCCTGTGATTTTTTTGACTGACTTTCTAAGATCCAGGACAAAGCGCCACCTTTTGGAAATTTCCCCAGGACTTCAATTCCACCTTTGAAATCCGGGACGTATGGCAGCCCTAAATAATAACCATCATAATAAATCCATAAACCCACTTGCTGCTTCAGTGATGTTTGCAAAGCACTCCCAGAACAGAGCTGTTTGGAATATGCTTTGAGCTGGATGAACCTACAGTTCACACAGCCTCCCAAGATCCTGCCGAAAACCCCAGAATGCTCTGTGCAAATAAAAACCCTGCAATCAACACATAATATGCAAATCAATCTTATATGCAAAATAAACAAGTTTTCTTAATTTAGCCTCAATTATCCACCCCCACCCATACGGACTTTTTTCTTTATCTTTTTAAGGAAAATGAAGACCTGGCAGGAACTGAAGCAAAGAACCATAACACAAATCCCACTGAGGTACCGGAAGAAAGAGGAAAATACTGGTAACTATGATCAAAAAGACAGATGTAAGTAACAATGTTCTATTAAAATACAATTTCTAGTTGCAATCCCGTTCCTTTCCTTTCATGAAAACTTTATGAGACTTAGGTTGAATATAATTAGATGTATCAGAAAGCTTAAAAAACAAACAAACGGGGTATCCAATACTCATCAAAATCTCTCTTTTTAAGTTAGTGACTTTCTTCTTCTTCTTCTACAGAACAGAAGAGGCTGTTTATTGGTAGGACGGGGACTTCATATGGAATTGGATCCTTCACTAGAAGGAATTTCCACCATAGATGAGGGATCTCTATATCCCAGTGAGTTGTACTGTTGTTGTTGTTCAGTCATGTCCGAATCTTCGTGACCCCATGGACCAGAGCATGCCAGGCACGCCTATCATTCACTGCCTCTCGTAGTTTGGCCAAACTTATGCCAGTCGCTTCGAAGACACTGTCCAACCATCTCATCCTCTGTCGTCCCCTTCTCCTTGTGCCCTCCATCTTTCCCAACATCAGGGTCTTTTCTAGGGAGTCTTCTCTTCTTGTGGCCAAAGTACTAGTACTATATTATTATTCGGCAGATGGGGAAATGGAGTTTAAAGACAGATACAAGACCAAGGACACTCAAGGAAGCCATGGTAAGATTGTGTGGTGCATTGGGCTGGATATGGGCCAGGAAGTCCTTTTCAAATCTCTGCAGAACTGTGATACTTATTCATTGCTACTGGAGACAAATTTTCCCAAGTGCTGGGGTTGGTGGAGGGAAGAGATGCTTACTTTGAAGTCAAATTTAGGGGACCCTGGAGAGAATTCATTATAGCTCATCTAAACCTGCACAACAAGGCTGCTATGAAAATAATAACTAACTCAATGCAAACCATCCTGAACACTTTGGAGGGAGAGTAGTTTGAAAAAGAGTGGCTTGGGGCCACTCAACCATGCAACCCATTCCACACACGTAAGGGACTCAGCTAGACTGGTGAAGAAAAAGCGATTTACATGCGTTGTATATGCGATATAACGATTGTGCCAGCAGATGGCGATGTGGCACCCCGCTTTTCTCTACCTGTTTACGCTGTTTAAATTTACAATGCTTTAAACTGAAACACTTCTTTCTAGAGATCCAGCCCTATTTCTGAAAAAACAGAGCTCTTCATCCTCAGCATACATATGCAACTGAGGGGAAATTCAAAAACAGTTTGTGGTTTAGAGAGGGTAAGACTGCAATTCAATGGAGAAACACAATACCATTTTACAGGTTTTTCTGCATCCCTAGAAAAGCTCTTTCCATCTCAACCATTATAAATAAATTACACACCAAAACAGAGGCAGCCAGCACCATGCCCTGCAGGTCTTATTGGACTATAGCTGTAACTCCTGCCTTCCACAGCCATCATGACCAATGGTCAGAGAAGGCACCAGGCACACACATCTCTCCCACTAAAGTTTCAAAAACACATGAATAAAAGGAAATTTAAAAAATCGAGGAAAGCAAGTCTCAAACTTTAGAGGAAAATTAAGCAGAATGTTTTTCAGGAGGGAACTAAATATGAATACTTGTCAGGTCTGCGTTTGGTTGCTCACGAGTAAGCAGGCATGAGTCTGAACTGTCTTTTAACAGTTTTATTGTGCAAACTATTTACAGTCCAGAGTGCTGAAAAACATGACCGTATCAGCCGCTAGGAGAATTCGGGAGTGCCGGTTTCCAGCTGTGACCCCAACGCAAGAATTTTGGCACCCCAAAGCACCGCCTCCCCTGTCTCCTTTTGACCCCTCTGCGCAACTGGGGTGACGGAAGTGGCATGCTCCCCTCAGAGCAAATCTCACGAGGCATGCTGGGGCTCTCTGCAGCATCTCCAAGCCCCTGTCTCGCCTGGCTGCCACCAGCTTGCCCCTCCCCACTGGAGGAGGCGCCGCTCTGCCCGCTGGAAGAGGTTTCGCTACTCAGAATGTGCCGAGGCTCCCAGTACACCTCCGTCCCCAGCCCCAGGGCTGAGGGCAGTTCCCAGACAATACTGGTACATTAGCCTTGAGTTCAATGCATCCAATGTTGACCTACTAGTAAATAAATGGAGGTTTATGCAGGATCAGAGCTGGGTGAATTGTTTGGTTTTAAAACCATCTAAAATATATTAGTTTCTTAACTTATTAAAAAAAAATATTTTACACTTGAAATACAATTGTCATTGCAAACAGTAATAAAAGACAGACAGCTCTTGATAAAGTTATTCAAGTTCTTTCTGTTTTCTTCCTCTCATATATGAGTTGTATGTTTTATTAGTTTATCTAACAATAATCTAAATAGTGGGGCTTAAAATTTATCTGACAATCCTCCAACTAGTGAGGCTTAATACGTCAGCAATTTCCTCCCACTATTTTCTTTTTTAAAAAACAAGTAAAATAAGTTTGGTGTGGGGCTCAAGGGGCATTTCCTTGCTAATCTGCACTGACTACACATGAGAAGCTTTCTAAGATTCAGCCAACAGCTGGCTGCAGGGAGTGTCTGCAGAGCAATTATTTACACTGCACAATTAGCACTGATAGTGTAAACAATATTTCACACTTCTAACTTCTTAAACAGAATGAAGCAGGGGGGAAAGAAGAAGACCTGGCACAATGCTCTAATTAACCATTGCCCAAAGTAATGTGGCAAATTAACCCAAACTCCTCCAAATCACCAACCTCATACATAATTTTTATTTATTTATTAAATTTGTATAGTGTCCCTCATCCAAACCTCACAAGGCAGCTCACAACATAAAAATACAAAATGAGAACACAAAATACATAACAAAACAAAACCAAAACAATAGCCCCTTTTCACAAACACATTTAAAAAGCCATGGAATACTAATCAAAGGCCTGGCTGAAGAGAAATGTTTTCACCTGGTGCCTAAAGACATCTAATGAAGGCACCTTAGCAAGCCTTCATGTGGAGAGCATTCCACAAGAGGGGAACCACCACAGAAAAGACCCGTTCTTGTGTTGCCACTCTCAGACCCTCCAAGTGCCCCTGTTTTCCAGGGACAGTCCTGGATTTACAGACGCCATCCTGGTTTCTGGTTTGATCTCAAAAAGCTCCCGACTTTTCCTTAGGACGTCCTTATTTTCATCAAAGAAATGTTGGAAGGTATGGAGTTATGCAACCCCCGAGCAAAGAAGATGAGTAACTATACAACCTTTAGAAGACCTCTGAAGGCAGCCCTGTATAGGGAAGGTTTTTTTTTAAATGTTTAATGTTTTATTACGTTTTATATATGTTGGAAGCTGCCCAGAGTGACTGGGGCAACGCAGTCAGATAGGCAGAGTATATCATCATCATCATCATCATCATCATCATCATCATTTAGAACATCCCTATTTTCATCTGAGAAATGTTGGAGGGTATGCACTCTCCAGACCTCAAATGGAGGAGGCACAAGAAGAAGGGCCTCACCTGATTGCAGGTTGCGGGTGAATTCATAAGGGGGAGGGAGGCAGCCCTTGAGGTCCTGAGCCATTTAAGACTTCATGGGTCAAAAACAGCACTTTGGATTGGCATCCACTTTAGTTGGGACAGGATCTGCGCAATATGCACAAACCATCTTGTCCCGGTGAGCAACCTGGCTGCCAAATTCTGCACCAGCTGAAATTTCTGAACTGTCTTCAGAGGCAGCCGTATGTGTAATGTGTTGCAATAATCTAACCTAAATTAGATTAGAAGAAGAGAATGAAGTTCATGGTGAAGGCGAGAGCCGGAAAGGCTTGTTAGAAAAGGATACGGCTGCCCATCTTGAGTTGGGGCAGAACTAAAGGTCAGAGGAAAAGGCAGAACTAGATTGCTTAAGTGGAACCTGCAGTTCAGTACTTAACATGCATTTCATTTTCATGTTCAATAGAATAGAATTTAGATCCATTCCTATCACATGAGCTGAGACTTGGCTGAAGGCAGCTTGCGAATGTTTCTTCCTCAGATTGATGCAGCTGGGGTGGCAGATCTGCTGCCCACTAGGAGTGCAAATGCTTCCTCCTTCCAGCTATACTACACGTGTGTATTTATAAGAAAATCAAACAATACAAAAATGCCTTAAGTCTCTAGTGCTTTCATTTCCTAGGAAGCCAAACCTGGGTAATTCTGACCCTGGCATTGCTCACCCTTTTAGGGAACATTGCAGTAGCATGATAATTAACACCTGAGGACCTGAGCCACCATGTGGTGACTTGTCATGGATCGCTACCATCTTATAGGCCTGGTCAAACCAAAATTGTTTCAGGGTCATACCTCTGCAGACATCAGACAGGAAGATTGCATGGCTAAATGACCCGCCATATATAAAAAACTGATTAACATAAAAATGAATAGTGGAGAGAGATGGGGGCGAAACCAGAAGGATGGGCAGCAAGGGGAATAATATGAGCAAATGCTGCTACACATACTTAATGAACTAGAACTTCACAGTTTATAGCTCATGTTTTTAATTGCTACGTGACACCCAATACCACTTAATATTAAACAAGTGACAACGTGATCCAATGAGTTGTGCACAGAGCAGCTGGGCTTCACAAACAAAACTCTTGGAAAAGAAAGCTAATATTTGTGCTCCGTCTGCACTGCACACTTAAAGCAGTATCGGCCCTCTTAAAACAACCATGCTTCCCCCAAAGAATTCTGGGAAATGTAATTTGTTAAGGCTGCGTAGAGTTGTTAGGAGACCCCTACTGCCCCTCACAGAAGTACAATTCCCAGTGTTCCCTGGGGCGAGGGGAGGGCGGAGAGTGATTGTTAAACCACTCTGGGGATTCTGTGTTGAGGTCCTCCAACCAGAAAATGTGTACAGAAATGAGCATATCATATAAAGGTGTGCATAAAAATGCATATATTCGTGATATATTGATGCATCAAAGGCTGTAGGGAAAATGAGAAACGGAATCCCTAGTTTTAAGAGCATATTTACACTTTGCTACTACCTACATTTTGATCACAATGACACTTTTAGGACATAAGTACCTGTGTGCATTATGGCAAGTGGGGGCAGGAGTACAGCTTCTTTAACAAATGCTGGAAATAGTACCATTGCACATTCTAATTGCCTGGGACAGCTGAAACGGTGAGACATCTGGCATGCTTCTCCACAGAGACTAAACAAATCATTTCCTATCACTCTCCACTGAATCAGACTCTGGGAAAGATCCAATGCTAATTTGTAATTTTGCCGCACTCTTTATCATTGCGCAACGATACTTTGCAAGTAAAATATTTCCATTTAATAAGACGTAGAAACGATGACTTAAGGCTGATTCGCACACGTGAACATCAATCAACTCATGCCTTACCTCTTGACCATTCCACCTGTGATGTGTGAAATGTACTGTACAGGGGGGCTGACTCGAGAGGAGGTGATATGAAAGCTCTGCCATATGATGCAGGAAACAGCCTTACACCGAGTGAGGCCATCTTGCTCAGCATTGTCAATCTGGAACTGCTGAATATTGAATTTGGGATCTTCTGCATGCAAATCATACTCTCTACCACTGAGCTGTGTGTGGTGTTTGATATATGCACACTAAACTTGGCATCACTGGCAAATCGCAATCCTCTTGTGCAAGTCTTCAGAGGAGGTTTGTCCTTCTATGCCCAAGACAGAGAACCTCATAGGTTGTTGGAAGTCCAAATCCAGTCAGTCGACTCCCAACCAGTAGGGCAAAGAGTCAGGGATGATGGGAATTGTCGTTTTCCTTTGTCTACAACCTGAAAGCTATTCAGCAACAGCTGTGTGCTGCTCAATGACTCTATGCAACCAGTGACCTAGGGGTCAAGCCCTATAATAGACTTAAGTGTCAACCATACTTTAAATCTATTCCAGCAACACTATTACTGGAGCCCATGGCATCAGCCAGTCATCAAGAGCTTTTTCAGCTGAGCATCCTCCAATATCAACTGTCAACAACATCCTTTTTTGTTTATACCGGACAAACAGGACGGTTTCCACAGAAGAGGATTAGAGGGCACTGAAAAGGGCTGCATGCAGCAAAGGCATATAAATGTTTTAGCATTTCTCCTGTGAAGTCTGTGCATTTTTCAGATTCTCTGAATCAAGAATAGACAGACCTTCAGCTACACAGTTTTGAGTGTCTGGAGGAAGAAATGGATTGTTTCCATTCCACTGTGTTCCCCATGCAGTGTTACAGAATATTGAACTACAGAGAGCCAAATTCATTCTTTCTGGAACTCCAATTCCTTATCTAAGTCACGCTGAAGATTATTTTGCTCTATCCAGCAAGCTTATTTTATTATCTTCCTGAAATAAGGTACAGGAATAATGGAAAAGTTAGGCTTACCTTTTAAGAAAATTACAAGCAGGTTTTAATCTTAGAGTGATAGGGATACTCATCTCAAAGAGCAAAAAATCACATGAGTGGGACAATGACCCAAGGCTAGGATCCGTACCATGCCCCATCTGACTTGACATTTCATTTGCACTAAATGTTACATATGCTGAAAAAGACCAGCCTAATTCAAAGGGGACTTGGCTCTCATAAGGTGCTACGTATGGCTTGTGACATTACCATATAAATTGATATATAAATATAAATGAACCACCACACACCTGTTGAATGAAATCCTATTTGATGTTTAGACAATTTGGGAGCTTAAGTAGATTGCATTTCAAAGTACAGCAAGTCTATTTGGAAATCCGTGCTTGCTAGATGACCTTTTGGATATTAAAAGTATTGGCTGAAATATGACATGATGGAGGTAATCATCACAACAAATAGACGTTTGGCTCTGAAAATGTGTCTCTCTTTTACATGTGCAAAAGTGAGAGATAATTAAATCAAAATACTTCAGGTTTCTTCAAAGAGCAGAGGTATCGACCAAAGCAGTTAAATATCTTTTTACCCAATATTTAATTTAACAGCAAATGCTATAATCATTTTGATTTTTCTGTTTCCTGTGCTACATGGTGGATATGACAAGTAAAGCTTCTATAGAGGCATAAATGCATCTTGGAGCAGCATTAAAATGTATTTAAAAAGAGCTTTGCATCAAAAATTTAAGTGAACTGTGTTCAGAAACTGTGGGTGTTTAACCTTAGATCATGTGAGAAGCATTGAATTGCATATTTGCCATCTTGGAAGGGTGGTGGCTATTTTCTTTGTTCTAAAACTCTGTGAAAGTGAGGGTGTAAATGAAGAGGGCTGCTGTAAGAGGGAAAAGGCTGCTGCTTCCACAACTTCCAGGCATCTATAGTTCAACTGGTTAGAGGGGTGCTGATAATGCCAAGGTTGCAGGTTTGATCCCTGTTTGGGACAACTGCATATTCCTGCATTGCAGGGGGTCAGACTAGATGATCTTCAGGGTACCTTCCAATTCTACAGTTCTATGATTCTATAAACTCTAGTTCTGTCTACAACAGCTGGTTGTTTAAGAGCAAGGCAACTACTTCAAGGACTAGGACTCTTTATTCCAACAACCTCCTTCAGTGATAAGGATGCTATTATCACTCCCCTTCCATAAAGGTTCAGGAGCCTGAAAGTAATCAACATGGGTTTGGTCTTGTGTCATGAAACAGGCTGTAGAAATTCATCATTGATGTCATATACTGGGATCAACAAACTACCATCACAATATAAGGTACACCTAGAAATCATATCTAGAGGAGACATCTTCTGGATTTCTATATAATGCCCTTCTTCCATCACAGAATCAAAGGTAGCATACATGTCATCCTCAGGCAGTGACCAATCCAGACCTGACCACCCCCAGATGTGCTTAGCTTCAGTAAGGTGGTGTCCTCATGTGCCTCATCAGACCACAGCAGAAGAAATACAAACATGACAGCAACAGGTTACAGACAAGTGATTATCCAGGGCACAGAAGAAAAATCTTTAGTAGATAATGTTAACATGTTCCTAATGCTAACATTCGGAGGAACTTTCTGATGGTATGAGCTGTTGGACAGTGGAACAGACTATCTTGGAAGTTTTTTAACTGGAGGTTTTTTTAACTGAGGTTGGATGGCCATCTGTCAGAGATTCATTAGCCGCGATTCCTGAATTGGACTAGTTTGGACTAGATGATCCAACTCTACAGTTCTATGATTTTATGATTCTGTCATTACCATTCTGGAAAATGTGAGTAAAAGATACTACCACTCTTCCAGCATTATTTATTTATATATCTTTATCTAGCCTTTTTGTAGATAAAGGAACTTCCTCCAAGGAACTCAGGATGGCAAAATAAGAATGACTTCACAAGAACCATAACAGGTAGGTTATGCAGGGAGAGAACGACTGGCCCAAGTTCACCTAAGTGATATTCGTGGCTGGATTGAAATTTGAACCCAGGTCATCCTGGCCTTCATCCAACATTTTAAATAATATGCTGCACTGACTCTCTGTTCTGCCACCATTGCAACTACTAATACTGTTTTCTGTGTGTGTGTCATTTTCTACCCTCTGGGGAAATATTTGATATTTCTTTGGCAACACCAAGTATTCCTAAGGACAAAGCATGTCAAAACAGCAATGCAATGCCAATGCAGCCAAATGCAGCAGATGACTCACCAACACACATGGTTTCAAAAGAACTCATCAAAAAGCATTCCTTTATGAAGTATAACAACAAATTTCACTCTGCTTGAAGGAAGACACCCTTACTGCCAAGTTCAAGTATACAACACGAAGCCTTTTTGGGAAGGGGGTACAGTATTGCTGCTTGTTAACTTTTTCCTGTGATGTGGTGCAGCTAGGAAACATTGAACTGCCTCTTCACTTAAAAGCCTAGTTCTGTGAAGAACAGCATTGTAACCTCTTGACAAATGCGGCATTTTACACAATGAATGCATTAAAGCTCTCAAAGCGCACACCTCTACTATTTCTTCTTCAGCCTGTTTTGTGAAGGATTGAAACAGGCTGCAGGTATTAATCAGTTTACACAGAAAATCTGTGGCTGCCTTGCTCAGTAGTAGGGATGAACTAATTATTTCTCATTCTTTACCATCTTAAATTCATTTCTCCACATTTCCACAGCAGTGTGTGTGTGTGTGTGTGTGTGTGTGTGTGTGTATAACATCCTCATGAAAATTTGTCAGCATTTCTGCGCAAATTTCCCCTAATAAAATGCATTTCTGGCACATCGGTTTCACTAATATGTACAAACGGTGGGAATGTTTAGTGTGAGAGTTGGTGGATAACCATGTTCCGACCCACACATTGGTCAAGCAAGATCTGGTCACTTTGGACAAGATTATGTAAATATCCAATTCTTCCAACATACCTAGTGGGGGGAAATAGCCAGAAAATAAATAGCATTTATTGGTATCCGAGGCATCACATACTGATACATGGTGTTTGTGGACTTCATGAAAATGTAAAAATGTATTTTTAAAAACTTGGTTTCTTTTTTGTGTGGCTTCCTAGACTTTCATATAGTGGGGAGGCTCTCTGAAGATAGTATGC
This sequence comes from Lacerta agilis, assembly GCF_009819535.1. Lineage (NCBI taxonomy): Eukaryota > Metazoa > Chordata > Lepidosauria > Squamata > Lacertidae > Lacerta > Lacerta agilis. Next base: position 58,177,220 of record NC_046320.1, read on the forward strand.
AGGCCCTCCTCCAAATTTTAACCAGTCTGTCAGTTAAATGTTACTATTTCTCTATGTATAGACTCCACTTTCATTAAAAAATATAGCAAGGCGGTATACAAAATTCAAAATTACAATATCAATCAGTCCTGCCAATGGGGCAATGTCCTCTCCTCACCACCACCAGCAGGTTAGCTTATAGGACTCAGGGCAGGTCATGTGAACCCACAATTCTGCCCTTCTGTCTCTGCCACTGCCCGCTCCCCAACATCAGCCGCCTGAGGGAGATGCCTCACTCCACCTAATAGTAAGGTCATCCTGAGGAATATTTAGCAACACTCTATAACTGAGTACCATATTTTATTCTTCTCTGCACTAGCATTATTCTCTTCTCCGCTACCATAGTCACTCTCCTTGCTACGTGCCACATTTTAAAAATAAAATTACAAACATTAAAAATTATGAATAGCAAACTGGAGGTGTTCAGATACATGTGGAACTTCCAAGGGAATGAGGGAGGGAGGGATCCTGACTAGCTGCTTTGAAACCTTACCATCTGCTGGCAGCGTGATAACATTAATAGAATGTGAGCTTTCACTCCAGCAACAATTTGAAGCAGCTGCAAAAATAAACGCTTCGGCCTCACCTCAGCCTTTGGCTGACAGTACTGGAAAGCAAAACCAGCACCTTTCATTAGCACCGCTCCTTAATGACTTGCACAAATTTACCAATGTCAACGCCTATCGAGCTCCGAGAGGGAACTTACAAATATGATAATCTGGAATGCACACATACAACCATTCATGCCTTCTGTCACACACAGAAGTTTTAACTGGGGACATAAATATATGCACTGCACTTATAAGGACTTCTTGGAGAACTGCAATTTGAAAATGTCACACCCAGAAAACGCTGGATGCCTTGGATCCCTTGCAAGTCTTGTGACATTATAGTCACATCTGTCTCCTGCTTCTGTTCCCTCATCCATGCCAGACTAAATTTCCAAGTACGGAGACTTGTTTTTACAGCAGAATCCCAGCATACGTTTTCCTAGAAGACGCTCCCTGAACTTTTCACTTGTAACTACTGTTGTGGTTTATTTACGAGGCCATCCTTGCAAGCATTTTACTAATGCACAGCAATATGGAGGTGTAATGGGGCTGTCTGAGCCCATTTCATCACGATAAGCTGGATCAGCTCAAGACAGTTATTACAGGTTAAAGAAAATATTATGGCATGTTGTACCAGAGTGCAATGCTCGGCTTTGACCTCCCTGAAAGACATTTCAGTCTAGTGGTTTATGTAATGCTAAGAGTGGGAAGATAAAGATGTTTTGATTCAAATGTTTGCTAAAAGAAGAACAGGGGCACTTGAACAATCAGATGCCAAGTGTTCATCCTGTATTATTTAGTGCGAGCGTATTACAGGCTAGAAATAGAGGCATGCAAAGAGAACCGCAAGTACATTTTTGTTTATTCTGCTGAGTTACTTCCGACTGTTAGTGCTGATGTCGTAAACCCAGGGGAAGGGAAACATCTGAATTTTGTGCTCCATCATGTCAACTCTTAAAAGTGACATTCCCCAGTGCAAACACCAGTTCAGCTAACTATAAGTTAGTTTTGGAGACAATGTTCCTTCAGAACTATATCATGATTTATACCTGTTACCAGCTTTGTGGGATGGGGTTAACCGTACCTGCCCACCAATGCACTCATCACAGAAGGACACAGTTTCTTCTCAGGTCATCTTGTCGTCCCCTCTAGTTGCTTCCCTTACTGTCAACTTTTGAAAGCTCCTGGAGACAAGCCCCTTTGTCATCTTCTTTTATTTCTCTTACATTAGGCAGCAAAATACCATACGCATTGATGGCACAATATAAAAAATGGTAGTCACTGTTAGTTATGTAGCACAATCTTAATGATGCATATTAAATTATTTCAGGTGCAATCTTCTTTTGGGTGGTTGACAATGACATTGGCACTGACCCAAAGTATACATGATTGAATAACAATTCTTTTTCAGTTGGATCATCACAGCTAGATCTACACACATACACAAGTGGGATCTACAACAAAATGTTACAGGGTGCTTTCATTCCTAACAGGATGGGATTGCACCATAGCTGTCAACTTTTCCTTTTTTTTAAGGGAAATTCCCTTATTCCGAATAGGATTCCTCGCAAGAAAAGGGGAAAGTTGACAGCTATGGATTGCACCTATTCAGAATTCCAGCCGTTCTCTTCAAGCAAGGAGCTCCATTATTTTCCCCCAACCCAGTTTCCTTTTCCCTTTCCACCTGAGGCTAGACATTCTGAGGCTACAGCACATGCTGATCCATCGCTGGATTGAGGGCTGAGGTGTACCTAGGTTCCCTTGTCCCCTTGGCAAGGAACTGTATCAGTGGGCACGCCTTGTCATTGCTTTCGTGCTTCATCAGATTCCTCCGCTGAGGCACCCAGAGAAGCCTGCTCACCTTGCCCAGCTGCCCAGAGCAGAAGAGGAGACACCTGGGGGACCTCTCGGGCCTACACCCTTTACGGTGGCCAACTTGACCAACCCTTGGTTGAGGGGATTTCCCCCTTTCTTGTTTCTAAACTTTTGTGCATAACTTCAAATCTTGGAGCATGCTTCACACTCTCCTGTGTCTAAGTGGCTCTGTCTTGGCCCCAGTCCTTTCAGGACTCACTACCTGAGTTCACTGTTAAAGATATTATACCCTCTATCTCAGAGGTAATAGTGGTAATAGTAGTAATAGTGCAGCAGCAGTAGTAATTTTTTTATTTATACCCCGCCATCAGGCTGGGCTGCCTCAGCCATGGTAGGCAGCTTCCAAAACATATGAAAACATAACAAAACATCAGAAATGAAAAACTTCCCATTATAAGACTGCCTTCATATGTCTTCTAAAAGTTTATAGTTATTATCTCATTGACATCTGATGGGAGGGCGTTCCAGATATTGTGGACCACTATTCCCATCATGCCTTGCTATTGGCTATGCTGGCTGAGGCTGATGGGAGCAGTAACCCACAATATCTGGAGAACATGACATTGGCTACCTTTGATCTATAGACACACATGCATAAGTAGTGAGCAATAATGACAGAAGAACACCTGATGCTTGTGGGATATGTTGCATGTGTATACATGAACACAGGTGAGCTAATGAAAAGGTACATCCAAGTCTACTGTTCTCCTTTTCAACTTATAACTTCCAGATATAGATATAGATATAGATATAGATATAGATATAGATATAGATATAGATATAGATATAGATATATAGATATATCTGTTTAGGGATACCAGATTTCTAGGCTGGATCTTCCTGGAGAGGAGAAATATGGCTTACAGTTTTTCCTAATGCCTTTTTCTTCACCCCTGTGAGCAAAGCGATAACTTCTTTCCACTCACCCTGTCCACAATAGGTGACCCAACATCCCACTGTGTTCTTTCTGCTCCTTTCCTTCTTTCTTAATTTCTTACTTCTCCTATTACTTGACCCATGAAGTGCCTTAGCACAATTGCCTGAAATTCTCACCAGATAATTGATGAAAAGCTGTCTCAAGTAATTTTCAGTAGCATAACCTTCCCTCTACCTTGGTATTCCTGCCACCCAAGCAGTTATCATCAAGCTTTCAAGGGGAATGTATGTTAATATTCACCACTGACCTGCTAGGCATAAATGGTGTGTCCCCCCCCCCTTTTTGTCACAGCTATTATCTTGCCCTTGTGTTTTAACAGTTTCACTTTTCAAAAGAAGGGTGAACTATACCAAAAACTCATGCATGAGCACAACGCAAGTGAAACTTTGATCACACCCACACCCACTATTTTACCCAAACTATTATTTCATTTTAAATACACTTCTATTTCAGAGGAGCTTGTTACAAAGTTAACTTGTATATCAAATTCTAATTGCAGACTGAAGTGAGCTATTAAATACAAGCCATCTTTGGTGGGGGATCAAACTTTAGCTGTAGAGGGCATATAACAATACGGCTCTGTAAAATTAGTAATGTAGAACTTCTATACTCTCTCAGTGGTTTTTGAGGATAAATCAAATGGAGATTCACACACAACGAAGGAGAGAGTGAGGATACAAAAGAGATCAGAGCTCCTGGCACATTTAACAATTGTGCAAATGGACAAATTTCAGCAAGTATAACTCTCTTCCTTCTTACTCCTTCTACTGAAATTATCTCTTCTACTCAGCAATTAAGAACATCATAAGAGCCTGCTGAAGACAGGAGTGCCTGGTGTGCTCTGGTCCATGGGGTCACGAAGTCGGAAACGACTAAATGACACAACAACAACAACAACAGCCTGCTAGATCAAGACAATGGCCCATCTAGTCCAGCATCCTCTTCTCACAGTGCCTTTAGGAAACCTGTAAGCAGGAATTGAACACAAGAGCTCTCTCTCATCCTCTGATCTGCAACTGGTATTCAGAAGCATTACTGCCTCCAACTGTGGAGGCAGACCACATCCATCATGGCTAGTAGTCACTATCACCTTGATAATTGGCATTTGGGCACCTGGTATGAGATAGCTTCCTTGCTAGGTGGGCCCATTTGGTGAGCTTCCACAGCATGGTGCTGTGAACTTTGGCACCAAAGTTGTGGAAGTTTGGTAAACTGCCTCTTTGTGCACCTTTAGGGGATTTGCCAATGTATTTCAATTCTATCTTGTTCAGTTACCCTGCTAGACAATGTTTTCTTCCTATTCCCTTTGATAGTTTTTGCCGACTGGTTTGTGTTATTGTTTGTGTTGGTTTTTCTTTGTTCATTTTTAATAATTTGAACCACTTTATTGGGTGATGCTTCAGAGAACACTCAAACAAGCGGAAAGTGACATGAATACAGATTTGTGATAAATAAGTAAATAAATGCTTGCAGACAATGTGAAATATCTTTTAGTCTGCTAGATGGCTTTGGACCTGAACATGGAAGTGCTAAATGCCAAGGTGGTATTAGTGGGAACAGGAGAGGAAAACTGTCAGAATCAGAACGGCTTTTCTTTTCCAAAGTAACTTTGTAAGGACATTTGCTTTCTTTGAAACATGGGGGGCTCTCCTGCTTGGCTCATGTTTACCGAGCAGAGGCTGCAAATGCTCCACAGACTGAGTATAGCTTTGTCCACTGGGTTGCTGCCATGCATATAAGGATTTCATTCATTTTGCAATCCATCAGTCAGCAAACCTACCTAATTTTCTGGTCTCATATTTATATGCACCTGATTTGCACTTTTTTGAATTTTACTAGCCAGCTTCAGGGTTGTTGTTGTTGTTGTTGTTTTAAAGAAAAATGTACACAGAAATGTGTATTTCAAAGGGGGAAAGATCTGGATTGTATTTTAATATTTTGTTGGAAGCCACCCAGAGTGGCTGGGGAAGCCCAGCCAGATGGGTGGGGTATAAATAAATGATGATGATGATGATTAAAGCCAGCCTTCCCCAATTTGATGTCCTTGATATGTTTAGACTACAATACCCATTAGCTTTAGCCAACATGGCCAATGGTGGTCAGGATTATAGGAAGTTGCTGTATACTGATTCAGACCATTGGTCCAGCTAGTTCAGTGCTGTCCACAATGGCTGGTAGTAGCTTTCCAGGGTTTCAGGTAGGGAGTCTTTCCCAGTCCTACCTGGAGATGCTGTCGATTGAACCTGGGACCTTCTGCATGCCAAGCAGAGGCTCAACCACTGGACTACAGCCTTCCCCCATTGTGGTACAAAACATCTGGGGGGAACCAAGTTGGGGAAGGTTGGTTTTAAAACCAACATTGTTACTGTAGTCAGATTTATAATGAAGGAGAATTCTCAAGCCCCAAAGTCCTTCCTTTATGATTTATTTTTCCTTTAATAACCCGACTTTCACAGTGAAGCTGAGTCGGCAAGAAAACAACCAAGAGAATTCAGATGGCAGGAACTTAATTTGTGAAAAGATTTAAGTCTGCATTTGTCAGTTTACACATTGTCAAGTTCATTATGAGACAGGCAGTTCTGAGTCAGGGAAATCTACTGGCAGAGATAAAAGAAGCCACACAGTTTGAAATATTGCAACAATGAAATACTGTATGAATTTTCCTAATGGCAAATCAAACTTAATATATGGACATTCCAAACTCTTTTTTTTAAAGGATTTGTATTAGCAGGATCTGTGCTTCACTTCTGAAATGCATGCACTGTAAATTAGAATAGAAATGTCATTCAAAGCATCTTCAGTGCAGAATTTGCACCCTGTGATGACAAGTTCTGTCACTTTCTCTAAGCTTTGTGTTAGTCTTATTTACCCAAAGTAAGCAGACAAGATGTGATTCAGAAGTCAATGTATTTTCTGGACTGCTAAATCAGTTAGAGATACGCTTCCTCAAACACTTTCTTTATGACCAGGAAATGTTCAAAGATCTGCTTAAGGCCTAAATCATGCGTATAGGTACATCAATTAGTGTCTTATCACTCAGTGACTTGCAGCTGAATGTATGAACTTCTTCCACTGAAAAAAACTACTATATCTGAGGTGATATGGAGACACAGTCTAAGGTGGTTGATGTGAGATGGCTGTATTCACACAGAAAAATCATCACTTGATGCTGCAATCACTGAGTGGCGAGCTCATCATTTCGAGCATGAATTTGCCCTTTACGGATGAATCGATCTATTTCTGGTCCAGGACACTTTTGCATGCATCTGTTCATTAGTACAACCCACCCTGCTTCTGTATTAATTTGAACATTTTTAATTTAATATACATTTCTAACGGGGAAAACCCAAGCTGGAGGGGAATGGACTGAAAGCAGCTGAACCACAATGCCAGGTTCTTGCTGGCAGGGCAGAAATGAAGGCAAAGGAGGCACAGTTCTATTTTACCATCCTTTCCCTTTATTTTGTTTTACAGTTGCACTCCCCTGAGAACAATGGTAGGGGAGGAAACTAGGCCACCCCATGATTTGTTGTAGTTTCCCCATTTGTTTGGGGGCATGTCAGGGGGCTTGGAAGAATCCTTTAGATCCAAGCCATCCCACACCCCCAGCCTAGCCCAGCACAACCTCTTCTTAGCCAGAGCAATGCTGAAGCTCTGGCCTTGGTAGGCTTGTAGGATGTCCCTGGATATCTATCTCCAAGGTTGGAGCTCTCTCTTTTCTCTCCAGTGCTTCTTTTTGCTTCTGTGATGCCCTCTCAGGGATTGTAGGATATATGTATTTTCTAATAGAAAATGCATTAAAAAAATGTGTTGCAACATGTGGAGAAGTGCAAAATCACATGGACAGCTATTTTCTGATAGCTCCTGACATTAGTCCAGGAGTTAAGTATCAGAATCCACAAAGATCAAATTCTTCAGTCATCCCTATTGCCCCAAAATAAATATGCATGGCTCAGAGTAACTTCGTGGCATCAGAGAAGCTGGAACAGTTTGGGAAATACTTATTTAAAGGATTCCTTGGCTATTGCATCAGATAGATTAGCCTTTGGAGACTGTACTTAGACCAAATTCTATCTTATTTTCAGACCTTAACTTCATCATTTGGAGGGGGGGGGAACCTACCAAAATGCACAGGTTCCTTTTTGTTCCAGACTTTGGCAGATTTATTTTTATTTAAGATGGCATGGGAAAGCACTTGTATAACTTGGAAAAATGCTACAGAGAGTACCTTGACCTGGTTAAGAGTTCTCTCTCTCTCTCTCTCCCCACACACACTCCATTTCTAGTACAGAACATTTTCTAACTGATTTCTCGGAACTTATATCTAAGTGTACTAAATGCATTAGCATGCATCACCCATATTCATTTCCCCCCCTAATTCCTGAGCGAGTTCCAAATTTATTCATTTCAAAGTGCTTACAGATTTCCTGTTGCAGAAAAAGAAGAAGTGGAAAATGGACTGAGGATTGTTGCTGGGTAATGCAGATTCCCTCTTTACCATACAAAAGAAGGCATATGGAAGTGCACTGAATTTTACCTACACTGGTACAATTTTTAAAGCATTTTTTCCCTATCGCTGCACACAAATTGCTTTGTACAAAAGCTGGTTATTGGATTTTATGCTAACTCAAATACCCACAATCAATAACAATGTAAGAGCCACATTCTTCCATTTTAAAATCTTGTCTTTCAAGTGTGTCTATTTTAGGATGCCAGAGTGTTTGGAAGGGAGATTTTTTCTTTCTTTCTTTCTCTCCTTGCCACAACTCAAGGCTACCTCTGCATTTAAATGTTTCCACTGGGATTATTTTAAAGGGCATTTAAACTCTCATCCTGCATAAAGCACCGAATGTTTCTGGTGAGCAGCTGATCACTTCTTAACACCTAGATGTAGTCAACAAGAACTGAAGTGTTCTCCCTGTCTCTCAAGAGCTACTTAGCATCTTCCTGTGTTTACTTGATGCTTTCCCATATTTCAGTGCACTAAAAGCCCAATGGGTTTCCCTTAAGAAATGGAAAGAAACTTGGCATGTTTCACCCGGATGTTTTAAATAACAACACACGGAGACTTCCGGTTAGGTGCCGGTCAATGGCGGACGGGAGTCCGACGGCTCCGTCCTCCGACAGGCTTTAGGGACTCCCGTGCCTGCGCCACGGGTCCCTTAAAGCCACGGGAAGAGCGTCCCGTGGACCTGAGCTTCGTGGGTCCCAGACGTGCCGTCTCCGTTCCCGATTGACCCTCGTAAGGGGGAGAATCGGGCGAGCGGAGCGCCGGCACGGGACTGAAGAAGCGTCTGCCTGCGGAGGATCAAAGCAGCGATCCCGCCAGACTCGAGCACCCGGCACTTCCTGCATAGAGACTTCCAAAGAAACTCTGTAAGTTAAAAATCCGATCATTTTTACAAGATTTAAGAGCACTGCTTGCAGAGGAATTGTAAAAGGAAGCCTGTTCCCTTTGAACTGTTTGCGCGAGCTTGGTAGCGCTAAAAGATCAAAGCCGCGACTAACGGAAAAGTTTTGCGAACTTCTTAAAAGTTGATTAAAAGTTATTTAAAGGATGTTTAAAGACTTAAAAACAGTTGATATGGCAAAAGAAGATGCCCCTCACCCTCTGGATTAGGATTCCGGGTCAGTAGCGGGCTGCAATACATTGTTGCCATTTTTTCTTTGTTGGTGTTTCAGTGACTGTTTACCAGTGGAGACATTTTGACTTTTTTGTAACCAGTTACAAGCTACTTTGTGGACTTTGGTGGTAACACTGCAAGCTAGGAACTGTGACTGACTTGGGCTATTTGAAAATAGACTCTTCTTGGCTTTAAGGAATTTATATTTTGCAAAATCAAAACCCTTTGCCTAAAAGTTGGACTTTCAGGACTGGTGTGGGCTCCTGGCTCAGCAGCCTCTTTGTTCTCAGGACTGAGCTGCTGGCCACCTGGTGTTTATTTTTGGGACTGTTGGCCTTCTGCTGTGAATGTCTGAGATTGTTACTACAGAAACTGGAGTGACCTTGAGATTACAGCTGCAGAGCCCACAAGGAATGGAACTTAGATCTAAAGGAACTGGCTCTGAAAAAAGAAAAGGCTCTGTTTCCCTTACTCTACAGGAGCAAATGGAGAAACTAGTTGCCAGCGTTGCAGAAATTGCAGCAGGATTGAAAAGCGTGACTGATGGATTGAAGCAAACACAAGACCAAGTTTCTTCAGGAAATACAGCAGTGAATTCAGCAATAGAAAAATTACAAGCTGATATAAAAGCTGATATTAAAAATTCTACGCAGACCCTAGAAAAATCTATTGGACAAATTGAGGAGAACGTAAGGAAGAACAGAGAAGAGATTAACAGGATTGGGCAAGAGGTGGCCACCCTGAAAAAGGACTCAGAGGAAATTAAAGTGGTCAAGGAAAAAATAAAAAAGGTGGAGGAAAAATTGGACAATTTAGATTTGGAACAGATAGAGAATATTGGAACACGACAGAGGTCTGTGGAAGAGTCCCTTGCGTTTCTGCAACTACATCAAAGAGAGGGCAACATCCGCCTAAGAAATCTTCCAGAAGTGGAAGGGGAAGACTTAAAAGACTACATAGTGAAGCTATTCTCAGGATTTTGGGAGATAGAAGAAATTAACGTCTCAGCGCGCATAGTGAAGGCCTTCAGATTTGGTCCAAGAGGTTCCAGAGGAAAGAAAAGTAACAAAACAGTCAGTGACTGTTTGATTGTGTGTCACGATCGACACGATAGAGATTTCTTTCTGGATTGTCATTACAGAAATAACCTGGTGGTAGAGCAGAATAAAGTAATTTTTTATAAGGACATCCCCAGATTTTTCCTCGACAAAAGAATTCCGTACAACGATTTGACAACTGAGCTTAGAAAAAGGAAAATCCCCTTCAGTTGGGAATTCCCAGAAGGCCTGGCATTTACGTTTGAAGGAAAAAAGATAAGAATAAGGTCCCTGGCGGAAAAACAGAAGTTTTTGGACAAGCACCTGGAACAATTTAAAGGCACACCACTCGACCCAGCACAATTCTACAGGTTCCCAGAGGTACTCCCACCACCGCCGGGACCACCACCAAGTTTACCAAGTCCAGGCAAGGATCCAGAGGAAGGCAAGAAAGGAGAAGCAACTGGAGGAGAAGACTAGAGAAAGGAAAATGGCGCTCAAGTTGATGACATGGAATGTCCGGGGATTGAACCAGAGACCAAAGAGACGCAGAGTGTTTTACAGCATAGAAAAGAAGAATTTGGATATAATATGTCTACAGGAAACCCACATAGTTCGGCGTCACAGAAGATTGTTACAGAACAAAAAATTAGGCCAAGAATTCATATCATCGGACAAGGTCAAGAAGAGAGGAGTAGTGATTTATGCAAAGGAGAAATATAGCCCAAGACAGCTATTTAAAGATGAAGAAGGGAGATATATCGCAATTGAAATTAACGTACAAGGCGAAAAATTTTTAATTCTGGGACTCTACGCACCAAATGATGGAAAGTCGATTTTTTACAAAAAAATCCATGACTTGCTGTTGGATTATTTGGACTATAAGGTTGTTTGCCTCGGAGACTTTAATGGGGCAGTTTCCACATTAATGGACAGATCACAAAGAACAAAACTAACAAATGATGGGAAACTCCCAAAGACTTTTTTTGAAATGGTGGACAATTTGAACCTGGTAGATGCTTGGAGATTAAAAAATCCCACAGAAACAGAGGCAACGTATTTTAGTGAATCTCAGCAGTCATGGTCGAGGATAGATTACGTCTGGATCTCGAATGAATTGGCTCCAAAATTACAAAAAGCAGAAATCGGTCCGAAAACGCTTTCAGATCACAATCCGGTACAGGTAAACCTAAAAATGATTTCCAAGGACTCTTTTAGGTGGAGAATGGATGATGCATTGATGAGAGATACCAAGCTAGTAGAAAGAGCGGTGAAAAAGATGAAAGAATATTTTCAAATCAATTGGAACTCAGATGTGGAGAAAAGGACTGCCTGGGATGCAAGTAAGGCGGTAATGAGAGGATTCCTCATTAGTGAAAAGGCAAAAAAGAAGAAACAACAAAGTGTAGAGATGGAGAGACTGTTGAAATTAATCAAAGAAAAGGAAAAAGAACTAAGAGGACATCCTAGATGTGTTAAAATTCAAAAAGAAATCAAATATTTGCAATCCCAATATGCTAATATTATGAATCAAGATATCGAATGGAAAGTGAAAATGATGAAACAAAGAACATTTGAATCTGCAAATAAATGTGGAAAACTACTAGCTTGGCAATTAAAGAAAAGACAAAAGGCAAATGTCATCAGCAAATTGGTAGTAAATGGAAAAAATGTAGAGAAACCGGAGGAAATCAGATGGTGTTTTCAGAGATTCTATAAACAACTGTACAAGGAGGAGAAGATAGATGATGCAGAGATAGACCGATTCCTGGAGAAGAATGGATTGCAAAAGGTCCCAGAGGAAAAACTAATAACTCTCAACCACCCAATAACGACACAAGAAATAGAAGATGCAATAAACAACATGCAACTGGGGAAGGCTCCAGGACCGGATGGATTAACAGCAAAATATTACAAGACATTGAAAGACTGGCTATCACAGCCGTTAAGAGAAACTTGCAATAGAATACTAGAAGGAGATAGGGCACCAGAGACGTGGAAAGAAGCCTTTATCACACTGATCTTAAAACCAGATACTGATAAGACTTTAATGAAAAACTATCGTCCAATATCCCTTTTGAATGTGGATTATAAAATCTTTGCAAATGTTTTGGCTACAAGGTTGAAAAGAGTGTTGAAAGATTATATACATAGAGACCAAGCAGGTTTCTTGCCAGGAAGGCAAATAAGTAATAATACGAGGATTATTGTGGACATTTTAGAAAAACTGGAGAGAGACATAAACACAGATGCAGCACTATTGTTTGTTGATGCAGAGAAAGCTTTTGATAAAGTATCTTGGACATTCATGAAAAAGAATTTGGAAAAGATGGGAGTTGGAGAAAAATTTTTAAATGGCATAAAGGCCATTTATACAGAACAAAGAGCAAAAGTCATTGTAAACAGTGTGATATCGGAGGAGATCGAAGTAGAGAAAGGAACAAGACAAGGGTGCCCTATCTCCCCTTTACTTTTTATCACGGTCCTGGAAGTCCTTCTGAATATGATTCGGAAAGATAAACAGACAAAAGGAATTAAAGTGGGAGAGAAGGAATACAAACTACGTGCCTTTGCGGATGATTTGATGCTATCCCTGCAGGAACCAGAAGGCAGTGTCCCCAGAGCCTTGGAATTAATTGAACAATTCGGACTTGTAGCTGGCTTCAAATTAAATAAGCAGAAAACCAAAGTTTTAGGTAAAAATATGAGTGCAGAACAGATCCAAAGAATTCAAGAAGCCACAGGCCTCAACTTTGTTAAATCCGTAAAATATCTAGGTATCAATCTCACAAGTAAGAACTTGAACCTGTATAGGGACAATTATGAAAAACTGTGGATGGAGATAAAAAAAGACATGGAGATTTGGACAAGACTCAAACTGTCGTTAATGGGAAGAATAGCAGTGGTTAAAATGAATGTCCTACCAAGGATGCTGTTTTTATTCCAAGCCATACCAATTTTGGATAAACTAGACTGTTTCAAAAAATGGCAAAAGGACCTATCGAAATTTATATGGCAGGGCAAAAAGCCTAGAATAAAATTTAAGATTTTAACAGACTCTAAAGACAGAGGAGGCTTTGCCCTGCCGGACTTAAGGCTTTACTTTGAAGCTGCGGCCTTTTGCTGGTTAAAGGATTGGTTTAAACTAGACAACGTGGATGTGTTGGACTTGGAGGGACACGATAATATGTTTGGATGGCATGCATACCTTTGGTATGACAAGGCTAAAATCCACAGAACTTTTAAGTCTCATATTGTGAGAAAATCCCTATATCAGGTATGGACTAGATACAAAGACTTGTTTGAGAGAAAGACCCCTAGATGGATCTCCCCAGTGGAGGCCAAGGCATATAAGAGACCGAATATGTCTGCAAACTGGTTAAGATATATGGACATATTGCAGCAGGAAGGGGACTCTTTTAAGCTAAAAAGCTATGACCAAGTAAAAAGTCAGATCCCCGACTGGCTGCACTATCATCAGGTTTATGAAACATTTAAAATGGACAAAAAAATTGGTTTTCAAGTAGAAAAATCAAAACTGGAAACAGAACTGATAGAATCGGACTTTAAAAACCTTTCCAAAATGTATAATCTTTTGCTAGAGTGGCATACAAAAGATGAATTGGTTAAATCCTCAATGATAGATTGGGCAAAAGATGTTGGACATAATATTATGATGGATGACTGGGAGAGATTGTGGCAAAAAGGTATCAAATTTACTGCTTGTCATGGTTTAAGAGAAAATATAATGAAAATGGTTTATAGATGGTACTTGACACCAGTTAAGATCGCTAAGATGAATACCAAAATGTCAGATGTATGTTGGAAATGTAAACATGCGAAAGGTACCTTTTTTCATATGTGGTGGTTGTGCCCAGTGGTAAGTGCCTTCTGGGATAAGATTTATAATGAGCTCAAGAAGGTAATGAAAGTTACCTTTTGTAAGAAACCAGAGGCATTTCTCCTGAGCATAACCAATGAAGAGATACCCAGTCAGGATAGAGTGTTTTTTATGTATGCCACAACAGCAGCTAGAATTTTATTGGCAAGAACATGGAAAGGTGAAGAGATACCAACGGTGGAGGAATGGCAGATGAAGATGATGGAATATATGGAACTCGCTGAACTGACCGTCAGAATCCGAGACCAGAGGGAGGGGAAGGCGTCGCAGGAGTGGAAAAAATTCAAAGACTATTTGGTTAAATCAGTTAAACTGAATATTTGAGCAGAATTAAACAGAATGTCGGCTTAGGTAGATATGTGTTAGATATGAATGCTAAGAGGAATTGTTGATATGTGAAAGATGTATGTGTCAAAATATGCTAAGATAGGTCGTTAAGATAAGATACATAGCTATTGAGATATTTGACTAAAAGAAAGTTAAGTATATTAAAATTTGGGTAAAAGTGAATTGAACAATATATAAAGCTACCTTGAAGAAGCATATGTTTTTTGAAGACAGTGGAGGGAACGGGGGAAGTCCCCAAATAGAGAAGTTAGAAACAAGAAATATTTAAAGAAAGATAATGGTTAAGGTTTGTATATGTTTATTTTTATGTTTTTATTGTTGTTATTGTTTTGAATGTTGATTATGTTTATTGTTGATTATGTTTAATGTTTATTGTGTTTTTATTGATGTTTATGTTATGTGTTGTTCTTGTATTTTGTTCTCCTTTTTCTATTGGAAAATAATAAAATCTTATAAAAAAAAAAAAAATAAATAACAACACACATTTGCACCAAATTATGAATGTAGCATCAGTTGATGCCAGAACTTTGGTCATAATCTTTTTCAGCCTCTCATATCTCATGCCTAATGACTTTAATCATTATACACAGGTGTGTGTTAAAAAAAAAACACTGAAAAAGAAGTCTAACAACAACAACAACAACAACAACAACAACAACAACAACAACAACAACAACAACAACAACTTATTATTTATACCCTGCCCATCCGGCTGGGTTTCCCCAGCCACTCTGGGTGGCTCCCAACAGAATATTAAAAACATGAAAAAGCATCAAACATTAAAAACTTCCCTAATCAGGGCTGCCTTCAGATATCTTCTGAAAGTCTGATAGTTGTTTATTTCCTTGATATCTGATGGGAGGGCGTTCCACATTGCGGGTGCCACTACCGAGAAGGCCCTCTGCCTGGTTCCCTGTAACCTCACTTCTCGCAGTGAGGGAACTGCCAGAAGGCCCTCAGAGCTGGATCTCAGGGCAGAACAATGGGGGTGGAGACGCTCCTTCAGGTATACTGATGTCATGGTCCTTGAAGTGTGATAGGTAGTTGCAAGGACATTGGCTTCCACACTGCTTAGTACTCATGATGGGGTGGCGATGGTGGAAAGGAGCATCAGTGGCAGCCTGTGCAGATGTACCTCTGACACTGTTATCCCTGGATGGGACTGGGCAGGGTGGTGTTGAGTAGGGATGGAAGAGAAAGTCACTCCAGTTTGCATTTGAGAGGCCCTGGCAGCCCTAATCAAAGAAGCTTGGTTTACTTAAGTTTTGTAGTTCGCTCTTTTTTTACCCTGCCTTTCCTTTAAATGGTAGTCCAAGGCAGCTTGACTAAGAATAAAGCCAATGTAAAACACAGTGTGGGTACTGAGGCAAAACAGCAGCAGACTGAAAATCAGCAACCATTCACAATCAAAGTCTACAAAAAGTTTTAGTACTTGAAACAGATTTTTCCAGGATTTAAAAATACATCTATGCACAGATTGAATAGTTTGGGGGGTATCATCACCCAGTAATCCAGAGATAGGTGTGCTAGGAATGTATTTCTTTGCATGCCCAATGTGTTAGGAGACCCATATTCCCCTCACAGAGTTCTCTGGGGGGGGGGGTTCGTTTTTACCGCTCTGAGAATTGTAGCTCTGGGAAGGGACTTCTAGAACAATAGCACTATAGAGTTTGAAGGGACCTCAAGCATCCCTGACAGATGGCCATCCAAGCTCTGTTTAAAAGCCTCCAATGATGGAAAGCCCATCACCTTCTGAGATAGTCCATTCCACTGTTGATCAGAATGTTCTTCCTAATGTTTATTCAGAATCTCCTTTCTTGTAACTTGAATCCATTGCTTTGGTCTTACCCTCTGGAGCAGAAGACGCTTGCTCCATCTTCCATGTGACAACCCTTCAGATATTTGAAGATGCCTATTATATCACCTCTCAACCTTCTCTTCTCCAGTCTAAACATACCCAACTTCATAAGACCCTTTGTCATCTTGGTCACCCTCCTCTGCACATGTTCCAGCTTGCCAGTATCAACTCTTAGCACCTTTAACTAAATGTCTGCTTGGAGAGGACCATGAATTTCTGGATGATAGTTGGCCCTGTATCTCCATTGTCCATGGTCCCTTTGGGGTTCTTTTGTACTGTATGCTGAAATCGCTTTCCAGCAACTTTTTTTTCACCCCAAAGTGGCAATCATTCTGCACCAAATACAACAGGGAATGGATGTTATCTTGAATTTCCATTGCTGTTAGAGGCTAGAAGGGGTAGTTGGGGTCAGAACAATACCCACCAACTTCCCTGATGACATCAAACACCCTCCCCTCAAATATGCATGTTTTAGTTGGCGAACTGCATAGCAAAATTTGGATGTGTGAATTTCAAAGGATTGCTCTGTTTTGGCTGGCAATTTGTTTAGAAAAGTACAAATTTGAAAGGTTTGGCTTCAAATGAGACCTGAATCACTTGTTAAGATGCACTATAATAATTATGCTGGGCTTGAAGAAAGCATGGTAAACCAGAACTGTTTTAAAACAGCCTTATAATAAATCCAATGCATTTTAGCATTCCAGTGTACCTCTGCCTCCACCTTCCAGGTGGTATTTGATTCTCCCCCCCTTTTCTATTCAAACAACAAAGAACAGAATTGTAAACACAGTACAGGTGACAGGAATAACAAATAAAGAGGAACATATTCTTAGTTCTTTAAATACTGAAGGGGAATTGATCCCCTTCCCTTTTAAAGCTGTTCTGATGTAATCCTACAAGTACACAGAGGAAATAAATGGGAAAAGAATGCTTTGCAATTTTCTCTCCTGACTTTTCTCTTACGGTTTGCTGGTACATTACGTTCATCTTTGTGAACTACCATACGTTACTTATTTCTGGAAGCACATAAATTAGCACGTGAAAGGTCATTCCAAGGAGGACAATCTGTCTGAGACAATGAGACATCTGGCCCATATCAATGTTAGAGACAGAAACAAAGAACAAGGATGGTTTCATGGTTGCACTTCTTTCTTGCACATCTTTCAACCAGGACACTGAGGTCCAGTGCCGAGGGTCTTCTGGTGGTTCCCTCACTGCGAGAAGTGAGGTTACAGGGAACCAGGCAGAGGGCCTTCTCAGTAGTGGCACCCGCCCTGTGGAACACCATCCCATCAGATGTCAAGAAAATAAACAACTATCTGACTTTTAGAAGACATCTGAAAGCAACCCAGTTTAGGGAAGTTTTTAATGTTTGATGTTTTATCGTGTTTTTAATATTCTGTTGGGAGCTGCCAACTGGCAAAATCTGCTCTTCTTGGCAAAAGCAAAATTCTCATCAACAGTAACCATGAACATAGCTGCACCAGTATGCAACGTTTTATCAAAGAGCAGTTTTCATACATGAGTTATTCAAGATACATGATACTGGAGGATTCTACTGCATTTATATCCCACTTTGTTTCATATTTTAATCAAATTTCCATTTGCATCCATTGATTGTAAAGAGAAATCTTGTCTGAATAGGGCTCCAGATTTAGATTTTGATACCTTATCAGCATAAACATGCTCATTTCTCTCTGTCACACCCCCCCCCCCCCCGTGTTTCTGTCTCCATACAGGCTTTCTCTTTAAAAAAGGATTTACATACATTACTTAGTACATGTTTGTTTACAAGCAGAACTAGTTCATGGAAATAGAGAAGTGTTGGCATCATGGCGGTATCCCTACACTGAAAATCCATTTAGAGATTGCTGTTTCAGGGATCACCACAAGGGCGAGGCACTACTTTGAGACCTTGCTGATGGTCCCCAGTCTGGTTTGATGTATGTTTACTGGGAGAGTGTGGAAGGAAAGGTATTGGCTGATTGGCTGCTGCAGGGGCGGCGTAGCAAGGGGGGCGGGGGCAGGCCGCCCCGGGCAGCACCCTGCTGGGGGTGACACTCTGGGCAGTGGCCCTGCCCCCCTGTGCTTTTCTTTCTTTCTTTTTTTAGGCTATTTTTGGCACTGCCGGGGTGGAGCCGCAGGGGCGGCCAGCGAGGTGGGGTCATGAAGCACACACACACCGTGATGCCCCACCCCCAGGGGTGCCTCTTGGCTTCCCGCCCCGGGCAGCCAAGGGGCTATAAATGCCCCTGGGCTGCTGTGTGGGATGAGAGGGAATGATAACGGTGGCGTAAGGCAATGATGTTCTGTGCATTACTCTTTGATTTTGTACTGGTATCATTTCCTCTTCTGCTTAGCTTCAGATAGATAATTGTAGTTGCTTATTTGTATTGTTGGGACACGGGTGGTGCTGTGGTGTAAACCATTGAGCCTTGGGCTTGCCGATCAGAAGGTTGGCAGTTTGAATCCCCACGACGGGGTGAGCTCCCATTGCTCGGTCCCTGCTCCTGCCAACCTTGCAGTTCAAAGGCACGTCAAAGTGCAAGTAGATAAATAGGTACCACTCCAGTGGGAAGGTAAACAGCATTTCTGTGTGGTGCTCTGGTTTTGCCAGAAGTGGCTTAGTCATGCTGGCCACATGACCCGGAAAAATTATCTGCGGACAAACGCCAGCTCCCTCGGCAAGCAAAGCGAGATGAGCGCCGCAACCCCAGAGTCGTCCTTTCCCTTTATTTGTATTGTTGTATAAAATGTTCTTTCGTTTATGCTGTTAAGTTAGATTAGCTTGCTCATAACTGTTTTACACAATGTTGCATGGATTTTTATATTTTTTGTACTTATTGAAACTACATTTAGATTTGTTTCTAATATTAATGGTTATGCTTATTGTTCATTTGAGCGAGCCACTTAGGATGCAGTCTGGAGGGCACCACGTTGAGTACCCTGGGTCAATGAGTAGGATTCCATCAGCAAACCAATTAGCCATGAAAGGGTTACCTGAGTGTCAAAATCTACTGGCACAAATCCTTCCTAAAGACTTTTGCATTTCCACTCTGTAATAGGCATTCTAAACACATTGTGCCTATTGTGCACAAATTGGATTACCTACATTTTTTAAGGGCTTATTGGACTGGGAAGTTGATGCCAATGATAAGACATGGTTATGCCTTCTACAGCTTGCAGGCGCTGTGGTGCTGAAATCTCAATGGTCACACTTTCGTTCATATAGTGAAAATGAATTAGGTTTCCTTTCCCTATCAAACACAAGGGACTGCTGCAATTTGAGAATGGCACCAGGTCTCCATTTTACATTCTGTGGCATGCTTTCTTTACTCAAAAATGAAAATGTGATGTCTTATGGAGGGGCTGCAATTTGAAAATAAAGTGTGTTCAGTTTTGGTGCACATAAAATTGATATCCCCCACCCCACCCAGAAAAACAGTAACCTCAGGATGGGTAGGTGTCACACACATTGGTGCTTGCACATACTTACTGTCCTGAATTCATTTACAATAGCAGGATTTTGATGTCATTTCATGTACACTGGGTTTAATTTAGATGCAAAACACACACACCTCTCCCAGATATAATACAGGAGAGAGAGAGCTAATTCTAGATGAAATGGGAAATGGAGATCCAGGGGCACAAAATAGGACTTGAATAATTCTATTTATTTATTTAGTATAGATATTATATGCTCCCTGACACCCCCTCCTTGGGAAGCCTTTAGTAGACAATGTTGTATTGCAACCTGTAAAAATTGAAACGGAGATCCCAGCCATGCATGTTGAAGCATCTTAGCATCTAAATCACTATTAATGACCCCACCCTCAGAAATGGGTGTTTCACACTTGGCATCAATCCAAATGCATTTATACACACACACACACACACACACACATTATATATGTTTGTGTGTGTGTGTGTGTGTGTTCCCATTGTGTGCGCGGGTGTTACCAACTTGCTCCGTAACCGCTTGACCAAACAGCATCAAATTAGGACATAGCATTCCATGACCATCAGGGAATAACATAGGATAATTAATAAATAAATAAAAAACCCACACCTGACATACCTAAAATAAAGAATAAACACAAAAAATTGGCGCGCCTATTAGATGTCACCAGCAACAGCACTGACATCACAACCAGCAACCAATAGAAAGGCGCCACCCAACTCCCGAGGCGACAACTTTCAGCCGCCTCCTCAAACGGCTGTCCGCCATTTGCGGCCTAACTTTCAGCCGTCGTCTCAAGGGGCTCGACAACGCATAACAAGCAGGCAGCTGTTCGCAGAGTCATGGGGGGCGGGGGGGCGATAGAGCTGCTACTACAAGACCAAACCTCAAGAGACAGGAGGAAAGCCGGACTTCGAGGCCAGGTGGCGTTGCGAGGCCAGGTTGCTATGGTAACGCAGGGGAAAAATGGAGGCCACCAACCCCCGAAGAAGCCGCCTGCGTGTGCACCTTCCCAGGCCACAGCAATCGACAGCCGCTTTCCAGAATGCGAGCTCCATTTGCAATTATACAGCAGCAAGCAACAGTGTTTTGGGGTGACCAGGGAAGGTGCAGGGGAGCAGAAGGTAGCAGGCAGAAATGGGGGGGAAAGATGGAGAGGAGGCAGGCAGAAATTCAACGGGAGAAGCTGTGTAGAGGCATTCAGAAACGGGGGAAAGACGGCGAGGAGGCAGGCGAAAATTCAGCGGGAGAAGCTGTATGGAGGGAGGAAGAAACAGGGGGAAAGACTAAGAGGAGGCAGGCAGAAATTCAACGGGAGAAGCTGTGGGCATGGACAGTTTACATTTATATATATATATAGATCTTCCTTTACCATTTCACAAAAAAAGCCACTGCAACGCGTGGCCGGGCCAGCTAGTTATTAATAAAATGATATCCCGTCCTTCCTGCCAAAGGAGCCACAGAATGAAAACACTGGACAGAGAACTGCCGTCAAGTCTAGCTCCCTGATGCACAGACATGTGCACACACACAAACCTCTCTCTCTCTCTCTCTCTCTCTCTCTCTCTCACACACACACACTAACTGTTGAAGAGGATAGGATGTACTGAACCATCAAGCAGCATGGTTTTCCACCTGCCCTGCTCCCCACCCAAGACCATTATACAGCATATACATTATGCTGCCTAAGGATTTGCTCCTGCTCTTTTTTTTTTTTTTTAACGCCCTTATGCATTTTGGCAGGACCATAGATCTATTTGGCTTTTAGCCTTTAAAAAAATGTAGGGACTTGTTGCCTGACATTTTTATAAGTTCTATTTTTCTCCCTTATTGCTTGAATTTTGTATTTGTGTGAGAACTTTCGGGGCCCTTTTGGCCAAAAGGTGGTATAGAAATAACAATATTTGCAAAAGTAATTTTTTTTTGTTTTTATCCTTTGCACCACAGCCTGACATTGTGTTGGTCATTTCAGAACAATTCATTCCTAGCTACATGAGCTCTTCTCTGTCCATTTCTTTCCATTTTCTTTCTTATCTTGGACTGTTCCTTCTTAACTTTCTTATCTTTCACTCGCACAATTGTCACACCTGGACCTTTGTTTTATATGCTTTCCTCTCACTTCCTTTCTCCTTCCAGCCACCTGGCTCTTGCTTTTACATTGTTCAGAAGGGCCCATGAACCCTCAAGAGAGATTCTTGGGGGAATGGAGATGACTGCGGGGGGGGGGAGTTCTGTAAACTTCCTTAACTTAACTTAAGACCCAAGTTAAATAAAGAGCAATATGACACATTTATTATTATTATTATTATTATTATTATTATTATTATTATTATTTTAAAAAAAATCTCTAAACAAACTAAAATCTCTGCCCCACCAAATGGAAACTTCCTTCCTTATAAATGGGGCAATTGATTGTTATGTGGTCAATTCAGCCTTCAGCTGTGAATCAAGTACTTAATGTGTAGAATGCCTTTTCTAAATGGTGTGCAGGTCTATAACCTGCAGCATTTAATTTCAAAACTCGTCAGTGGCAACCAGGGTCAAGATTTGCATCCCGCTCAGATGTTATTTTGCAGAGAGCGATGCCAGGGCAGTGTACTGAATTCTGTGGCCATTTGCTAAACTTTGCAGGTCAGCAGCCTTGGGGAACGGGATTTTATTTCTTCAGATGTCTGATGTCAGAGTCTGATTTCAGAGTCTGATGTCAGAGTTTAGTCAGGGTCATAAGATGAGCTCCTGAAAAAGTCAATGAATTAATTAGGCACAATGTTCCGCAGATGGTTGGGGCGGCATGGGTGAAGGATCTAGTGGCCCTTGGAGAGAGATCACCTGGCAGGGAAGAGAGCTAGTGGAAGGCCACTGTGAGACTGATGCCCATAACCCAGGTTGTAACAGTCATTAACTGAAAGGGAAATTAGTAATGAAGGACACATTGGCTTTTGCATCTGATATGACACAGCTGCCTTCACATGCAGGACTAGCTGGATGTTTTCCAGTTCTAGTTCCACGTGCCCAAAGCAGCCGATATCTTTTTTTTTAAAAGTCCATTGCCAAATTCATATTTCAACCAGTTCCCATTTGCTATTCCATTCTTTCTGTACTCCTTAATGATTCATTATAACCCAAGACCCATTTTCTTCTCTGAATTTTTTGGCTCAGAGTCCAAAATATCATTGGTTTCACTGCTGGGATGTTGCATCTGCATATTTAATTGAGATTTTATGAAATGTATATCTTGCTAGGGTGTATTATTTTACAGGGTGAAAATTAATTTTGGCAAAATTCTTCAGTGAGGAATCTTCAATTTGGGGGGGGGAGTGAGGAATTCAAATCTGTTATTATTTTTGAAGCTTCTATTTATGCAATTTTAATCCTCAAACTAATATAGGTGTGCAATTCTGAATACTTAGAGAGCTATCAGCGAGACCCTTTGGATAGAATATGGCTCACTTCTGAGTAAATAAATATGCATAGCATTGTGCTGACAGAGAACTGATGTATTGGTATTTAGGGGAAAGTTTCAGAAAAGAGCTGAAAGCAGTCTTGCCACCTCAATCAAAATGTGTGATTGTATAACACATTACCTAAAAGACCTGCTACTTCCTTCCCAACAAAGAACTTTTACGCTCGCAAGACTAAATGCTTTCCCCTCCGCAGTGACCACAGGTAGATACTCACAAATTCCTTATCAAGCACACCTGTGTGCCTGCAATAAGGGAGTGCCAGACTCACTGGATCATATTCTCTTGGACTGCCCTTTGCACAGCAGACTCCCCAAACAGAAGCTGTGCAACATGCGACCCACGGCTCCGAGAAAAAGCCAAATGTGGTTCCTCCTAGTGGATAGGGACAAGTACATTACTGCCTCAGTGGCTTCCTTTTTAAACTCCATCTTACCCAAAAGGGTTCTTAATGAATCATCCTTCTAGGGAATAGACAGGATGAAGCAAAACAATTGAGTGCCTTGTGACCCTCAACAGCCTCACTCCTGTCCCCTTTAAATTTACCCCAGTGATTTGAAATGCCTTAACTTGTAATGCCAATAAAGGTATTTCTATTGTATTGTATTGTATAATACTGCCTTTTAGATTATATGTGCATTATTGATTTGTTAATCAAATAATATGACCTTGGCTGTAATTGTGGTGTTAAGCTTATTTTTAGTTGCTGTTTTGTTAAGGGTTTTATATCAATTACTTAAAATGATTGTAAATATTCTATTACACTTTATTTTATTTTTTTCTATTTATTGTTTGTAAGCTGCTTTGAGATTCATTAGAATGAAAAGTGACATAGAAATGCAATCAAACATTTTAATAAACTGTCACACATGGCTTAGCTGCAATTGACACTGTTGACTTGGTTTCCATTTTTATCACGTAAGAATGCTATTAAAACCCTATTTACATAATAGGTGTTGCAAACTTCCCAATGAAGACTGCTAATGGCTAATTAATATATTTTCAAGGATGGTTGGTCTAGATGTTGACCCATCCTGCCCTTTTCAGGCACCTGCACACCCCTTGCCTTCACCCCAGCATACATTTTTGGTAGTTAAGCTTTCTCATCACTTAGGCACCCTAACAAAATGGCATGAATGCCTAATGACCAAGTGAGTGTGAACACCAGAAGAGAGCAAACACTGAAGTGATTATTGCCACTTTACCAAGTGACAGGTGAGATAGATTATGCACCTAACATGTTGACACACTCTCCTCAGTCAACAAGAGAAATCCATATAGCTAAGAATAGCATAAGGGGCTGGTATGAGGACACAATAAGGCAACGTGCAGTTTCTGAAGACTGAAAAGACCGGCGTGGGGACTCACCCTTGTGCGATCCCCAGTTGCGCGAGAGGAAAAGTGATGCCACACCTCCTCTGTCATGTTCCTCTATCCATGTATTCCCCCAAATGAAAGAGCACTTTCTTCCCCTGGAGATCCACAGAGGGGATTCACTTGGTAGTTCCACCACCCTCAGAAGTTTGGAAGGGACTTAGTCCAGGAAAGGGTACTCCTCTGCGGCAACCCCTAAGGATATGGAATTTCTTCCCCACAGAGATGCATCTGATTCCTTCATTTTACAGCTTTTGTCATACACTGAAGACATACCCTGGGCCTTTTACACCTCAGATACAGGTTCCTGGGAAGAACCCAGGACTGACAGATAAACCACTCTGGAAACTGCAGCTCTGTGAGAGGAATAGGGGTGTCCTAACTCAGCACCCTGAACAAACTACAGTTCCCAGAATTCTTTGGAAGAAACAATGACTATTTGAAGTGAATAATACGGCTTCCAGTGTATGGTGCAGATGTGGCCTATGTTCCATTAGGAACTAAATAAATGCTTAAATTTTATCTGTTTCTCCTCACAATATAATTTCACACATCAATACATGTACACGATATGGCTTTCCATCTCATTGCCGCCACCCTTTCTAGTCCATCCTATCACCTTTTATTCCTAGTGGTTTGGTGTTTTTGTGTTTGTTTTTGTTTTTGTTTGCTTGCTTCTTCATTGTTTTTATTGGTTTTATGATTTCTGTGCAACTGGAAGAATAAAGGTTTATATTAAAAGCCAATGTAAACGGTTTGTAAACTGTTTCTCGCAAGATAAACAACAACACTTCCTCGCCTGGTCCTAATTAACAGCTGCTGCTGGCCACAGCTCACCCGTATTCCCTGAAAGAAACCACACCAAAAAGCCAAAAGTCAGAGCAATTAGTCACAGGCTGACAATACCAGAAGAACGATTTGCTCCAAGAAATTTCTTGTCTGGAGAAATATGAGTAGGAAAGAGTTGCTCAAAGGGATCTTGTTAAAATGTACTCCGCATGACACACACACACCCCGCTGCACTAGTGAAATTATTCACCTGCTATAATAAAGTGGGAAAGGAGAGTGATGCGCCCAGAGCTCTCCTTCAACACCTGTTGCTGAATCTCCTGGGCTGTGGTCCATCTAGGCTGTGAATCTCCTGGGCTGTGGTCCATACCCTCTGCATATGGTTTCCACGCACAACCCAGTGCTGCCAGTTAGTGGGAATCCCATTCACACTTTTACAGCCAAGCAGTACTGGATTTTTATTTTTATTTTAAATTACTCTAACAAAAGAAATTGGCCCTCCAGGCATTTGACAATTAGAGAGTAACCTAAGCCTAGGAAACTAGAAAGAGTTGAAGGTAACAAAAAGCCTCCCATTGTCTTCAATAAGCTTTTAAAACCAGGCAATATATCATTCCTTCATGCATGATGAATGACTACTCTCTTTCGGGGTTTGCATTTCTGGAGGTCCCGGTGCAGAGTGAAACAATCCAGCGAGAACGTGGCAGCAGTTGCCAAGGCCCGTTTATTGCCTTATCCGCAGAAGCACAATGAATCAAAACGCCCTATTGGAATTCACAAGGGTAATGAGCATTTTTCACCTGAACTTTCACCCCCTTTGAGAGGTAGCTTCTGCGTGAAGATCTGCCCCGCCACTGACCCTCAAGGCACTTCGCCAAAATGCTCCTTGACTTCCTTTGACCGTAGCTCTTTGGGGACACGGCTGAAAAGTGTATGATTCAGGTTTTTCAGCAGGCAGGGCCCACACTCTCAGGCCTCCCACAGTAATGATGAAAGGGAGAATCACTGCCTTGTGTTGAAAGCTTCAGTTGACTGAATTTCAAGCACTAAGCTATTTCCGACACTTTCCTTTTTTATTAAAGATGTCAGGGCATTACCATGGCATCAATATCTGAGGCAGGGTCAGAGAAGAGCTTTTATCAGATCACTAAATATCATGGCCATGGGCACCAGGACATATGCCCCAGCAGTGATGTTGAACATTAATTACCGAAAAGATACTAGTGCCAGTCAGATTAAAGAATTTCTTCCCCCTTTTCATTAAAGAACATTGATAATTTCCAGCTTCAACTTTTTTCAGTCCTTCTTGCTTTTTAAAAAAACAAAAACTAAATCAGAGAAGTAGAATCATAGAATTGTAGAGTTGGAAGGGACCCTGAGGATCATCTAGTCCAACTCCCTGCAATGCAGGAATATGCAGCTGTCCCATACAGGGATCAAACCTGAAATCTTGGCATTATCAGCACCATGCCCTAACCAACTGAGCTACAGTGGTGCCCCGCTAGACGAAAATAATTCGTTCTACGAATTTTTTCGTCTAGCGGTTTTTTCGTCTAGTGAAGCGGCAATGACAGCCGCGCTCCGCTAAACGGAAAAAAAAGACGAAAATTTTTCGTCTTGCGAAGCAGCCCCATAGACTTTTTCGTCTTGCGGGGCAGCTTCTGCTAGACGAATGCCGTTCGTCTAGCGAGGCATTCGTCTAGCGAGGCATTCGTCTAGCGAGGCACCATTGTATCTAGATCCATGTTTTATGGGGCCTTTAGATGGTTTGGGAACACCTGATTCTACGGATTGGCTGAACCTAAGGGGGTATCGACCTGATAAGAATGTGGATGGATGGCCTCTGGGAGCCCCTGACATCAGGGGTGGCCAATGTGGTGTCATCCAAATGTTGTTGGACTACAACTCCCATCAGACCCAGTTAGCCTTGCCACTAGTTAAGGGTGACAGGATTTGTAACTCAACAACATCTGAGAGGCTCCAGGTTGGCCAACCCTGCCTTAAATAAATTGGAATGTGACGCATATAATATTTTCTGAAAGAATGCTAAATTCATTAGATTACTGAATATGCTGGTAAACACATATTTCTTCATTACCCAGTAACCTACATTGGAAGGATCTATTCTTTTTGTGTTTCTGGGCAAACACATAAAACCTACCAAGACCAAATACCAAGAACAAACTTAGTTGGTCTCTAAGGTGCTACTGGAAGGAATTTTTAATTTTATTTTGTTTTGACTATGGCAGACCAACACGGCTGCCTACCTGTAACATAAAACCTATTATGTGTGCATTTTGCTTCATCTTGGATGTGCATCATTTCCACTATTAGTACATTTTTTACTCAAGTGCATGAAGATTTAGGACTAATTTATGGGACCTAAATCTGAAAATATGATGCTTTCTCCAGACATCACACCCATGCTATTGACAACAGCTATGTCTCCTTGCATGAGAACCATTAGCCATTTGTGGACTGAAGAAGACATTATTTGTCCATATGGTCATTCTTTGCTGTTTGTACATTTACAGAGAGTGTGATTTCCTTTAAGCTTGGAACGACTCTGTATGATGCAGTGACACACCCATACCTTTCAATTCTATCAGAAATAGAATATTGATTTTTATTTCTTCGACACACCAATAGGAAATCTGTTTACACATCAACTTTTTCTCATGCTAGGGTGAGGGGAAATAAAGTAACACGCAATCAATTGATTGATTGTGAGATATGAGAACTTGTAAGTGAAATTTCCTCTGTCTGCATTTTTAGTGGAGGCAGACTAAAAAAAATCCTGAGTTTCTCACTCTGCTAATGAGAGGAGATGAAGAAGATGGAATACATGTTCCCTTGGCTAACCCACTAAGCAGAGGCGATTCTTCTTAATGATACGTAAGACAAAAAGGAAAGAGACTTTTGGAAAATTTAATGAGAAATGGGGTTCTTTATGGACAGAAAATGGAGTAGTTTGGAAACACAAGTTTTAGACTGAAGTTCAGTTGCCTTCAGATAATTAGGGCTAGACACTGTCATGCTTAGAGCAGACCCACTGAAATCAACAGGATAAGTTAATGTCTAACTTTAGATCCACTGATTTCAGGTCACCCACCCTAAACAAAGCTAAGCTCTTTCACACTTCCATTTGCTCCCTGGGAAAACCATTCCATTTGCTCCCTGCTAAACCATCATTCATCATGGTTTAGCACTGAATTAGAACCAACAGAAATCAAGTTTGCCACAATTTGTTCTGATTTAGTGCTAAAGAGAGGGATTTCCAGGGGAAAGTGGCAGAGCTCAGATCCATGCCTAGAAAACATGTGACAAACAGAAAACGACTTGGACCCATGCTTTCTTGGTATGGGACAAGCAGAAGTATTGACAAGCCCTAAGTCTGGATATAACCACTAAAAATCAATTAAATGAATTTGGCCTTTGTTTCTTATACCCAGAGATTCATCATGTAAAAAACAAACAAACAAACAAAAACTCTAAGGTAGAGCACCCTTTTTTGCATTTCTGTATGAGTTCTTGAGATTAAAAAAAAAAATCCATCCTATTCCCAAAGGCTCAGGGTCAATAACTATCTACACACACACATTAATTTATAATATTATAACTGTATAAAAAATAACCACTACCTTAGTAATGCAATGCATTTGTGTGGGTTTTTTTTTTTAACAACAGGATGCCAAGAAGAAGAAAGCATTGCTTTGAATACTAACCTGTGGTTTTGAGGGTTGGCCTACATATATCTTAGCAATCGAACCAAGAATCATTTTCCTAAACACAGGCTATTTCTGGCAATTTGGCAGTGGGTGGAGGAAACCAGGGGTACAAAGGTGTCTTCATTGATTATAAGCTGAAATTGAGCTAACAATGTAAAACAGCCGTTACAATAAAAATAAAAATACAGCTTTAGCCTGCATAAACAGGAGCGTGGCTTCCAGATCATAAGAAGCAATAGTTCCACTCTCTTCTGCTGTAGTCAGACTACACATGGATCACCATATCTATTTCTAGGCACCACATATTAAGAATAACATTGCCCAACTGGAGCATATATAGAAGAGGGCAAAAAGGATGGAGTTTGGAAACCAAGTATTGTGATGAACTGCTGGAAGAATGGGGTACATTTAGCAAGGAGAAGAGACCATTAAGGCGGGGTGGGGTGGAAAGACATGTTAGCAGTCTTCAAATACCTGAAGGGCAGAAGATGGAGCAGACTGATTCTCTGCCACTCCAATGGGCCTAACTAGAGCCAATGAGTGGAAATTGCACTGATAAACATTCCTAACTCCCTGTATGAACTGACCCAAACCCTGCAATCATCATCTGAGGCTCTTATTTGTGTACCTATTGCACTAGAGGTCTGGAGGGTGATAACACAAGAATGGGCCTTTTCTGCAGAGACTCTTCATTACATTGTGATATGTGTGTGTGTGTGTGTGTGTGTGTGTGTGTGTGTGTGTGTATGTCTATATATATATATATATAATCAACTAAGAGGTAATGTTATAGTCAAGTGTATATAACAGAGGGTGATTCCAGGCAACTGTTTGTTGTGGGATCGATGCTTCTCATACATGCCAGCCTGTATTTTCCCACATTTCATTTGAACGTGCCCTTTTTATAGAAAATCCAGTAACAAAGTAAACTTGTTGCTAGTGTCCTATTTGGGACATCTGAATGGCCACCTTGCGATAATTGAAAGCAATTTGACTCCTCCCCATTACTGCAGCTCGGTGGTAGAGCCTCTGCATTGCGTGCAGGAGGTACCAGGTTCAAATTCTGACATCTCCAGTTAGGGCTGGGGAACGACATCCTGCTGACACCCTGGAGAGCTGCTGTCAGTCAGTGTGGACAATATTGATCTAGGTGGTAGTGGGACAATACTGGTCTGACTCAGTATAAAGCAGCTTCTTTTGATCCTCCTAATGCCATTAAAAAAATAAAAATAAAAATACTATGTCTTAGGGAGGGAGACTTGCTGAGATAGCAGGAAAGGTAGCTTGACCTTTTCCCAGCCATTTCTCCATTCCAAATCATCCACTGGTGGTCTAGCCTCACAGATTATCAAACACACTTTACTCAATTTTTGATTGAAAATCTTCAAGGGAAGAAAAAGAATCTGATTTTAAACTCTACAACACCTCTTTTTTAACATAAGATTGCCCAAGCAATGGCTTAAACAACCTTAGGGAGGCTTCTTCTATTCTGTAATCACTGAGTTATTATGCTGAACTGTGAGACTAGTCAAACAACTTGCCAGAATCCAATTGCATTCCTCTGGTTAAGCATGCATGTTAACACTATCAAGAAAAAAGGAAACTAGGTTGGTCTGGCATGATTTGTCTTTATAAAGCTATACTGACTGCTATCAATCACTCCATTTCCCTCCAGGTACTTACAAATGAGTTGGCTTTTGATGGCTATATTCCTAAAGGAAATATATATATCTCATTTATAGCATTGACTCTGGAGGGCCCTTTGTAACTCAAATCCTTTTCTTCAGCATGTGCTTGATCAAATAAACATGCAGCTGCCTTGTAGAATCCATAGAAGAAACAAGGAGTAAGTATGAGCAACTTGCACCTCTCTCCTCCACTTTTGGTTGTCCCTCACTTTTCAATGGTCCCTTCTGGGGAGACAAGTATTTTGTCCCTGCATTGGAAAAATAAGCATCTTCCGCTTTCTATGGGGCCCAGAAATGAAGGGGGAAAGACACAAGGGTAACTTCAGTGGAATATGCAAAGTGGATTATAGAATCTGGTAATTGCTTTTTCCCTTTGTCTTGATTAGGTTTGGGTTGTTTTTCCTTTTCATTTAAAACTAAGGATAGGTTTTGCTCAAAAGCTTGATTTCTGCATGCATAAAGTAATCCTAAGCATCTCTAATCAGAAATAAGCCTCACTGAATTTAATGGGGCTTACTCCCAGGTAGAGTGTGCCAAGAACTGTATTGTTACTTCCTGTTAGGAATTGGCTCTCTCATCCAATAGACTGGCCTTCCCCAACCTGTGCTTTCTAGGTGTTGTTGACCTGCAATTGCCATCATCCCTGAGCACTGGAGATGTTGGCTGGCTCTGATGAGAAATGGAGTCCAAAACATTTAGATGGGTAGTTATCTGCCCACTCAATGTTTCAGAAAGTCAGAAGTAGAATGGTAGGATATAGAACACTATCTAATTCAATGGCAGCTTGTGTCTTTCTACCTAGCCTACTGAGATTGCTACTGAAATTCAACTCCCACGTGGTAACACTTTTAGGAGAGCAGGGTAATTGGTTTAATAACTATTTTTACGACATCCCCAACTCCTCCACAACTCACTCATTCTCTCTGTCCCTCTGGCATTCATCAGAAATACTTCTAATTTCCTAAGTGGCTATTGAGGTCTGAATTTCCTCGGAGGGTTTTCAATGAATCAGATATTTGAACTTTAAAAAGTCCTTGGTGTACTTATTCACATTTTTTTATGAAACACCTTTTGAGGTCAGTTCTTCAGAAATCAGTGCCTAAAACTGGTCAAACTTCTAAAATATATAAATAGAATATTTAAACCAAAATGATACACTTAGAAAGTCAAAGAGCACTGAGTGTTTCAGAACATATGACACATGGTGGGGAATGTCAGAAATAGTGTGAGGTTCAGGGGAGAACAGACTTTAGGCTTGCAGAATCTATTATGTTTCACTAGAACCTCAATATAGAGCAACTGGAACCAGGTCAGTAAGGAATATGGTGACATTGAGCAGCTGCTGAGTGCAAGAATTTATTTCAAAAAAGCAGATGAAGCTATTATTATTCACTGGATTTATACCCCAGACTTTTGTCCAAGCAGCCCAGAATGGCAATTCACAGTCTTGCCACACAAAAATCTATTCATGGTTACTGCCGTCTCCTTGCACTTGACCGACACAATAGTGGGGTTGTGCTATGTAGCTACACATCCCAGTGTCACACACATGCACTGCCTAGCCCTAACTCTTTGTGCCTAACAGTAAATGTCACGAATGTCTGCAGGGATGGAGCCTTCACACAGATTGTGCAGGAAATCTGGAGCCCTGTGCAATCAGGACTCCATAACATGTGGAAGTCTTTGTCCTCATGAAGGCTCCCTCTCCACAGATGTTCTTGGGTGTATCCTGCAGGATAGGGCTAGTCAGCATGCATAACAACAGGGGCATGACTACTTAGTTCAGCCCTGCTCACACATTAGTCTAACACGTTACTAAATCTTCTGAATAGGACTTCAGAATGGATGGGGGAGACTTCCTGGTCTCATTTTAAACTGGGACACCAGAGCAATCCATTGCACAGTACAGTCTATTTAGCATCTAAAGTTCCAAAGATCAAGTATTTCCAAATATCCAAGATCCTCTCTTACCCTTTTTTTCTAAATGTCCAAAAGAACATTCCCCTTTAAAATTATCCTCCTGTGATTACAGTGAGATATGCAAAGTAACTTCCAGAACTGGCCATGCAGAATCCCCCACTGATTTAGCTAAAGGCAAACTTTGCTCTTGTTCACCTGGCAGAGGTATGGGAAGGACAAGGCCCCAGGAGGATTCCGGTTTTAAATTGTACAGCAGCAGCATGCCCATCTCACACACAATCTGGCACACTGAACATTTCCTAGAAGTTAACTCCAAAGTGTCGGGATTGTAAGCACTGGAAGTTGCTAACAGTTTCTACCCCAAATCTTCCCTTAAAAAGAGAGAGAGAGAGAGAAACCATTTTACCATACTGAAATATCAAGCAAAAATATTTCCCTGTTGTGTACCTTCCAGCTTTTGGCAGAAGAAGATAGGCATGCAGGGCAGATTAAAAAGCAATACTTGCTAGCAAGGCACTATCAGCTTGGGACGTTTGAAGAATTTCAGATACTTTGAACTGACCTGACCCACACCTCTCAGATGAATGTGCAGAACAAGACAGAAGAAACTGTACTATATTGTTTCTGCATTTGGAAGAGATGCCTCATTAGCAAGCACAGATTCTGTACATGTCACCAACTGGTGATCAGTAAGAACAGAACTCTTGCACCTGAGAGTGGAAGCACTTGGAGAGGGAACTTTCTGTAGAAGTAAGCAGCAAGAGGAAGCTAGTGTGTACCTGGAGGCTAAGGAGGGCTCCCTGTCTATTCTCCTTCAATAAAGCTGTTCATGCCCTGAGTTTGCCTGAACTGTTTCTAAGAAAGGCAGCCCTGTTGGGCAACAACACAGTTTTATTCATTTTAAGAACTGTATATTACAGAACCTGCCCTAGAACCTTATGGTGAAGGGTGTACAACACACACACACACGTAGTAATATGCCTTAAACTTCAGGAACATGCAAAGCTGCCTTATGTCTTCACACTGTTGACCCATCAGACTAAGAACTGCCCGTAATGTCCGGCAGCCATTCTCCAGGGATTAAACCTGGGACCTTCTCTGGACTATGCTTTTCCACTGAGATATACAACTCTTCATTGTTGTTGTTAATTGAATTTAAAGGTAAAGGATCCCTGGACAGTTACATGCAGTCAAAGGCGACTATGGTGTTGCGGTGCTCATTTTGTTTTCAGGCCAAGGGAACCGGCATTAGTCCACAGACAGCTTTCTGGGTCATGTGACCAACATGGCTATACCACTTCTGACACAATGGAACACCATGACGGAAACCAGAGCGCACAAAAACACCATTTACCGCCCTATACCCAGAGGTCTCACAGCAGTACACAGGGTGGTTCAGTCACCAATATAAAAGCTGAGGGAGAGAAAAAAAGTGAAGAATAACATGAATACAATAAACAGCAAGTAGTGATTTGTCATGGGTAGGTTTGCTTTTTAAAAAAAAACAATGAAGACCTCTAGGTATTAACAAGCCTTTCCACAAAGTTAAAGGAAACTTGATTCAGAAGTTGAGGCTCCAGTACTTTGGCCACCTCATGAGAAGAGAAGACTCCCTGGAAAAGACCCTGATGTTGGGAAAGATGGAGGGCACAAGGAGAAGGGGACAACAGAGGATGAGATGGTTGGACAGTGTTCTCGAAGCGACTAGCATGAGTTTGGCCAAACTGCGGGAGGCAGTGGAGGATAGGGGTGCCTGGCATGCTCTGGTCCATGGGGTCACGAAGAGTCGGACACGACTGAATGACTGAACAACAACAAGCACCCTATATTTTAGGGTACTCAAGACTATGATCAGCATTTGCATATCAGTTCCTGAAATTCAGTGACACCTTACGCAATGACAAACTTACGATTATTCTGTATATGGTGTTAAACAAATGTAATTTGGTTTTATTTAAAATGAATATTAAGGACCCAACCTTTTTAAAGAAATCAAATTATATTTTAATCTTTTCTTCATTTATTTTGCATGCAATATTCAAAGTTTGTCACCCAACCCAAGCAATTATTTTTTTCTGATAGAATTTACTAGTTTGCTAAATGCCCTATAGCTGCCAACCAACTCCAGACATTGTCATTACCTCCAGTAATTAAATGGCATATATCTGTGTTTTTTCCCCCTTGACACAGGGCACTGCTTTATTATCAACATTCAATAATAAATGCTAAAGAACATCCATAGAGATGCCCAATGGGAAATATCCCCTGTTTGAAGTGCAGCAAATGAGTCCATTATAACAAGCAATCACTACAACTAAACTCTGCATATCCAGACTTCATCACATTCTAAAGCATTAGCCTTGACTTGAGGACTGGAAATAATTTTGAGAATAAAGTAGTTTGGGTGGTATTTTAAAAGTACATTTTAAAAGTACAAAAAGAAACAACTTTTAAATTGGATACTATAGTTATGAAGGACAGCCTCACCATTAGGCAGAATAAATTAAATAAATAATAAATAAGAGCCTGGTGGATCAGGATGAAGACACATGTAATGCAGCAGCCTGTTCTCACAGTGGCCAGATAACTATGGGAAGGTCACAAGCAGGACTTGAGTGCAACAGGATTCTACCTGCTTATGATTCCCAGCCACTGTATTCAGTAGCATACTGTCACTGCCAGTAGAACATAGCCATCATGGCTAGAACAAGATGGCTGACTCGGGCAATGGATTCTGATTGGACATTGTGAGAAACAGGATGCTGGACTGGACTAAGTGTGTGTGTGGGGGGGGCAGTTCAATTATTCTATGTTCAGTCATAAAACTAACTTAATGAGGTAGGGCTTACTCTATCAGTTCCAAACAGTATCTCAAAATATTAGCAGCTAATAGGTTGGCTGACTTGCTTGTTTTGGTCCCAACCTGGAAAAGGGCCTATATTTTGATTCTTTTTCCATTTTCCAGTGGAATCACACCTGGTATGCTAATTAGCCACCAACCAAGCATTTGTGCTGGTAAAGAATATTCTAGTTATCCAAGTAGGCTGTCAACAAAGTCATTTCTGTGAAGATCCCTATCACTTTCAGTCCTTCTGCTCTACACCTGATGGATAGATATGGAACACTGTCACTCCTGCTGTACAAATTAGGTGAAAAACACCTCTTGAAGTGCGTCAGTTGGAAAGACATGCTCTCCTCATTACCAGCAGCTCCGTAAGAAATGAAATAATTGTAAGAAAAATAAAAGCAAAGTTCATGAAAACAGGTTTTTAATTTGCCAGTTCAAGTATGAGCAAAACTTGAAGATGGAAAGAACTTCCTTTGAATCCATGCACAAATCAATCAAAATCAGTGTCAAGACATCCAAAAGTTAACAATGTGATGCTGCAATGGACAAGCACACATGCTCAATGTCACTGCTTTGTTAACAGACAATTGTTTCTAAGACAGGAGTGGATTAAATTCAATGGAAGGGTGCAGTCCTAACCACTGATGGGTTTAACAGAGCAGCAGAATCATTATTGCACCTAAAGTCCCAGTTGTCACATCCGACCAGGGCAGAATTAGGAGGGCGGGGAAAGGCTGGTTGTTTGCTGCTGCAGCTCAGGATAACACAACAAACTGGTCTGGATTGGGCAACTTGATATTTAGGATCCAGTAGAACCTTGGCAGGCTCATCTCACAGCTCTATCCCTTCTGCCAGCACAGATACAGCTGGTAACAAACACATGCCTCCAAGCATGTGGAGTACCCAGGTATTTAATAACAAGAAAAGCCCTGTTGGATCTATAAATGGGTGTTAGTTGCCCCCCCCTTATCTACAGGGTGTAACAGTTCAGACCAAAGGTCTACCTAATTGACCACACTACTGATCAGCCAACTGATCAGGGGATCAACCTTCCCAAATGGGGGAGGGGCGAGTACGTCCATAATTACTGATTAGACCAGCATCAAACCTTTGCCCTCAAACACCTTTTCAGGCCAGAAAAAAATGCTTTCAAGGAATGAAAAAAGCTCCTCTCCAAAGATATTGTCACAGCCCCCATGCCACCCCCAAACCTGTTGCTCAGTCAGCTTCCAAACTATGTTGTCATCCCCTGGGCATCAGTAGGTAAAGAAAGGCTACATTTCTCAGCGTGACTGAAAAGCTAGCATAGGTGTACATGAAAAGCTAGGATATGTTGGAAACTCCCTTTGGTCAGGTGGGAAGGACTCACTTGTAACAAAGAAGAAGAAGAAGAAGAAGAAGAAGAAGAAGAAGAAGAAGAAGAAGAAGAAGAAATCTATGTTGCTTAACAATGTAAATGAATTACATTGCCCCTGGGGGTTTCTGTAGAGAGTTGTTGTTGTTATTATTATTATAGGAGTTTCTTTTAGGGGGACAGGGCAGTCTGAATAATATCTGTGTGTCCCTTTCAAATCCCTGATCCTCTATCTGTAAGGTTAGAATCTAGAAGAGGAAACCTGCTGAACCAGATAAACCAGTTTGTTTGTTTAGGTAACGGCCTTAGCTGTCCAGTTAGGTATAGTCATTTACATATCCAAAGAGGTTGCCCTGTTGCCATAGAGAAAAAATGAGAATAACCATCCTCACCTAGTTGGAAACAATATCACCTCGTAAAGTAGAAGGAAAATAGTTAGAATAAACAAAATAAAAAATAAAAAAACCTTCCAGTAGCACCTTAGAGACCAACTAAGTTTGTTCTTGGTATGAGCTTTTGTGCTTCGTTGGTCTCTAAGGTGCTACTGGAAGCATTTTTTTTAATTATTTTTTTACTATGGCAGACCAACACGGCTACCTACCTGTAATAGTCAGAATGTGAGTTCTTGGCTGAAGTTGGAAAACACATAGGCTTGTCTTGCCTTGCTCAGTGCATGACCCAAATCAAAGGTTCAAGGAGCTCCCTGGAAACCTAATGGATGCTGTGAGCCCCTCCACCCTATGCTCAGGTTGTATATATATATATGTGTGGAAATAAATCCACATATCCCAAAGACACCACAGTCCCCATTGACCTTTGTTCCAAGGAAACTGAGCCCTGAAGTGCTTAGAGGTTGGGTGTGTGTAACATTATAAATGTCAGTGGAGCCCTCAAATTCCAGTAGCACCCTATGCAATACCAAAATTCGGTTCCCCACCACCACCTTTTGTGCTCTATTCTAAATAATAGTTGTGGCATCCCCTGCGGCGTCCCTGAGGCTCCGTGCCAAGTGTGACCAAACCAACCACACTCCTCTAAATGTAATAATCAAAACAATCTCTGCAAATGTATTAATTAAAGCAATCTCATTCACATGATGATAGCTGCCACATGCAGCAGTTTTAAGCAGCTTTTCCTTTAGCACGTTTTGGAAAAGGGTTACAGCTTGATGATAGAGCACATGTTATGACTGTAAGCTTCTGCTTGCTAAACATATCAAGTTAAAGCAGAGAAAGGGAGTTTGTGGCCCTCCATCTATTGCTGGACTAGAGCCATGTCCAGCATGCCCAATGGTCAAGGATGATGGAGAGTTGTAGGCCAGCGACATATGGAGGACTGCAAGTTGTCCATCCCCGAGTTAAATGATTTCAGGAAGCAGAACTGGGAGATTAACAGGATAGGAAAGCATGTGCAATGGCCCATAGATACAATGTAATTGCACACTGAATATAAACCAGCCTTATATATTGAAGAATTGCTCACTGAATATAAAACAGCATTATATATTGAAGAATTCAGAATATCTAATTCAGTGGTCTGAATTCAATGAATTCTCTCTCTCTCTCTCTCCTGTTTATCGATACTACGATTACACGCTTTACATCCACACAGTTTCGACTGTTATTCTTTTATTGCTTAATAGACTGATTTAGCAGATTTCTCGGGTGTATAATTTTTTTTTACACCTGAAAAACTAATATCTACACCTTTGAGAAACAGCTCAATCTTTAGTGCAAATTGGGGGAACTCAGCAATATCTCAGAAGCACTTAGCAGGTCTAATTTTATCAACTCCCCACTGAAGCCTATCTGGAATAATCCTTTAATCTCATTTAAATTACCTACTGACATAAAATAAAAGGCTCAAGTTCTCTAAGGTATAGAAATAGAAAAGAGATTCTATAACACAGTAACAAAATATATTCTTTTCTTTCATGTCAGCTTTGTTACCATAGCATACCTGCTCTTGTTATAGGATCTGTCTTTCCCTTTACGAAAAAGCTTTCCTTGGTAATCAAAGGTAATTACTTCCACTACCTTAAACATACTTGGTATATTCCAATTAAACACATAGTCTTAAGCATGCTTAGTCATCATGAAGTCCCATGGTGATCAATAGGATTTCACCAAGCTGAGTGTTCAGGAGCTTTAGATTCACATACAGCCAGTGTGAAAATAAGCTTAGCAGATTCTCTGTAGAAGGGACTTGATTCAGTAGAACCTGGTTTAAGGCCCATTGGATTTTTTCACCTGGTGGCGCTTCTTGATTGTCCATGCACTGTGAAATGCAACAATGGTTTCAAAGGGTGGCCAGTGGGACAGCCATGGAGCCAGCCTTCCAACAGCTATGTCACTGCTGCTTTCTGAGGTGGTAAGGTGGATGCAAGGTCAGAGTAGTACAGGTGCACTGGAAAGAGCGCAGGATTGACTCTGCTGGTGCACCTGCGCTGCCCTGATCTGGCCACCTACCTCTCCAGCCCTGACCTGATAAGCACTGCCGTTGGGAGATTGCCTCTCTGAAGCCGCCCCACCTGATCACCTCTGTCCCTTATGTCCTGCATGCAACCACTATGGAAAATCCAGAACCAAGACCCTCTGCCAACAAATGAAAGCAGAGGTGGGAATTTTTCACTTTGGGTGTGAAGCCTTTTGTTAAGTCACACAAGTAGCTGTGGTGGAACAAGTTCTTGTAGTAGGATGTTTTTGCTTTTACAGTAAATAATTTCTAATCATTGGGTATCTTATTATCTAAATGCCAGCATAAACAGCAGCTCTCCCGAGTGTTCGCGTGGGAGTCTTCTGGCCCCTACTGTGAGATGCCAGGAGCACTGATGCAGCCAAAGTGCAGCTCCAGCTGCTGTGCCCACACAGCCCTGATCTTGCCACCATGCTGCTCCGGATGTGTACGCAGCAATGATGCTGCGACCCCCACCCCACTGAACTGGTCACTGCTGCTTCTGTTAGAAAAGCATGAGCTCTGTCACTGAACTACAGCTACTCCCTAAACGGAATATCCTTTCAGTAGATTCTATAAGGAACCAAGGGTGTTAAAATATGGAAGTACAGGGAGTCCTGCTGTATCTGTAATCCAGAGCAAGTGCATAAATAACCTGTCAAAGACTTGCAATGTGTGAATTGACTTCTGTTTATGAGGACACACTGACAAACGCCGAATTTTAATGTAGGCTGCATCTCCTTCTCTCACTTCAGAAACTCATGTCACTATGGAAAAAAGAATCTAATAATGCAAGGTGAAAATGGCTGTTGGAACTGCATCAGCTGTAATACCTGCTGCCCATGGCCCTCAAGTATTGGCAGATGAATCACAAAAAGTTTCCCATTTGCTTGTATTCCATATATCTATAACAGGCAATGAGTCAAAAGCACTACCCATGAGAAGCTCTAACTTTGACTATTACTGAGCAAAGGCGATGTAGATGTAACTGATTGGAAAGAACAGAGCCCTTCCTAATGCTACCCTTGTAACATTTGGTTTTTTATTTTTTTAAAACCAAAACAGAAGCCTTGTCACCTGCTGAACCATAGCATGAACGTTAACAGCCTTCTCTTTGTGTAAGTCTCCTAACCACTCTTTCCTCTACAAGTAATATGAAAAATTCAACATGTCAGCCTTGAACAGATTTTGCTACTTGAAAATTTCTCTCTCTCTCTCTCTCTCTCTCTCTGTGTGTGTGTGTGTGTGTGAGAGAGAGAGAGAGAGAGAGAGAGAGAGAGCATGAGTGTGTGTGTGTGTGTGTGTGTGTGTGTGTGTAGACTGACTTCCAGTGACAGTTTTGCTAGAGTATTCAGGTAGCAAGCATCAATGTGGATAATGGATGAACTCAGCAAGGAAATATGGAGAGTTTGTAAGAGCTATAGAGCTGGAGGAGGGTTGCAAAACAACGACGAATAAAAAAATTACTGTAAAAGCTTTTTTTAAAGGAAAAAATGAACCGAGGGAAAGAACCTGATCAGAATATGGAAGAATATACATTTAGGGTTCCATTAGAGCTGCACATTAATGTAACACAAGTGCATTTCATTTAATAATGACTATGTGTGTATTTAAGGAAGGAAGAAAAGGGGGAAAGTCATTAATGGGAACTCTTTCCTATTTTAACAGAAAAAGGATTATTATATTTTCAATATCCTTCAATGTCTCCATGCTTACTGAGCACTGACTAGTATCTTAAAACCATTGTAGTAATGCATATATCACAAAGAGCTATACTGTATACAGAAAAACTTTAGCATCCTTTGGGTCAACTTTAGCATCCTTTGGTTGTAGCAGCTCAACAGAGATGAAATGTAAGGGGAGTGAGGAACCTCCAGCCCATCTCAGGGAATTAGTTCTGCCAGGGCTCCCCAAGGCCATTTTAACCAAGTCACACCACACCTGCCCTAAAACCTGTCCCAGCCAAAATAGTTTTTGTTGGTGCCTGAAAAGCCACTTTCAAAGGCCTGGAGGGCTACATTGGGCTCCCAGGCCTGAGGTTCTCCACCCCTGAACTAGATGGACATCTGATCTGATGTAGCAGGACTCTTTTTACGTAGGAATGACAAAGCCTCCCTCCTACAAAAAGTGGACATGTTGCATAGGGCAATGAGTGCAAATGACAATGAAGTCTTCACAATTTTCACAGGTTTCCCCTGGAAACAACTAAGATCTTCCTTAGGATATTCTAACCCGTGCGCCACCTACAGAATACCATATCCAGTAGCAGAGGTTAGCAGGGAGGGCAGAAGAGCAGGGAAAGGCCAGGTGATTGCTTTCTATTTGCAGTGTTAACAGCTTGCTAATTCCTTGGTAAACAGCTTTATACAGCAAACACTGCTGCGAAATGCTTGCCAAATAGACCTTTCTCCGCTGCTAGCTGTTGCTGTGGCAACCTGTGTTCAAAAGGAGCACAGCTGAGCTGTCTGAGGCATATGCAGCAATTACCACAGCCGTGGAGGTAAAACACCCTGCACAGAATCACAGAAAGATACCTATCAGGAAGGAAAGCGCTCTGTTGAGGCCTACAATTACTACCATACTGTTTCTGCTCCATTAGCATCTAGATGGGCCAGAAAAAACAAAACAAAAAAACCCCCTACCATTTATACCTCTAAGGGTGGGCAAATCCGTCAATTTCACTGTCTCTCAGTTTCCCCTTTTTCCAATCTTAAGTTCAGTCTTCCACATTTTCACACCAGTTTGTGATTTTTTTAAAAAAGTCTTCGTT
Source organism: Lacerta agilis (assembly GCF_009819535.1). Taxonomy (NCBI): domain Eukaryota; kingdom Metazoa; phylum Chordata; class Lepidosauria; order Squamata; family Lacertidae; genus Lacerta; species Lacerta agilis. The sequence continues at coordinate 58,219,236 of NC_046320.1, forward strand.
AAAATTCATCAACGTTTCAGTCTGATTTTCTCCTAATTTGCAGTTTTTCATATGCAATTTTGCCCAAGATGCCTTTTGCAAAGCAATTCCTTCTAATATGGTGTATTTTGCTTGTTACTTTCATGAACCCATGCATTTTTAAACACACTTCAGTCTACTGTATGCATTTTTGTACATGCTACTTGGCTGGAGAACTACACTGCAACATTCAGAGTAGTAGAAATTTCAAAAGATGGCTATGTTTCGGTTGTCATATTGTTTGGAAAGTGTGGATTTGGGGATTTTACTTTTAGATGGGAACTGATTCAAATTTCTCCCCCACCCCTACCTACCAGCCAATGTGGAGCAGTAAGAAGTAATGAGAACATGGACCATGTAAATTAAGATGACAAAAATTTATATAGTACTTAAACATCTAGTAGAAAGGAAGGGACTATGTAGTTTCAAGAGTTAATAATAGACCTAGATTTACTGGCATCTGCCTTATATTTGAATCAAGTAAGACTCAAAGAACACAGGTGAGCACCACCTATCGCAGACTACACTTCCTAGAATTCTTTGGGGAAAGTCATGTCTGTTTAAAGTAGTATGATCTTGCTTTAAATCTATAGTGCAGATGCACCCTAAACATAAAATATTTGTCTAGGCCGATCAGGATATCCAAGAGGAAAGCTTTTCCCTTTCCCCCTCTGCCTTGACATGATAAAGAGTGACACAGTTAGGCAAGTTATTCTCTTTAGTTTGCCCTCCACACTTCACCAACTTTAGTTCCTTTAGTTGTTATCTGACATTCAGGGAATAAACCTGGCTGGCAAAAAGAGGGCAGGCAAACCCCTGCAGGCCCTGTGTGCTCTCTTTTTAATTTATATACTTGGTCGCTAACTGTGAGACCATTTGGCTGTTGCAATCTACTCAGACTTTCAAATAATTAGTTTCTTGCTAAGATATGTGAGAATTTTAGGGAGACAGAAAGGAGAGTCATCACATTATGCAACTCTACAGCCTGTCACACATGCTGGAGGATCCCTCCTTGGGAGTTGTGCTATATTGAAAAGTCTGCACACCACAGAAGATGCTGGCAACTTCGCCTGTCACACAAAGTACCCCCCCCCCAATCTGCTTAAATACCCTAAACAGGGCATCAGTATAGATAGACAACATACCAAAATAAAAAACAAAGCCTTCTCACAATTAAAACCAGGTGTGGGGAATCTTTGGCCTTCCAAACGTTGCTGGCCTGTAACTCCCACCAAGTCCTGGCAAGCATGGCCAATGGCCAGGGATGGTGGAAGTTGCAGTTCAACAACATCTAGAGGGTCAAAGTTTTCCTACACCTGGTTGAAACAGCCCTGCCATTCTGTGTGCGCAACACTGAGTGTATTCTCAATGCTAGCTCAACATTAGTAGTTTGAAAAGCACGGGGGGGGGCGTTGTTTGAAAAAAGAAGAAACATAAGACTTCCAGCTTGTATCCCAAGAGGTAAGGATTATATTCAATGTTTGTTTGTTTTTTAAAGCTTTGCTTGTTCTATGCCTGGGTGATTGATAGCTTTCCATTGCACACCTCTTGGCAATGGGTAAGCAAATAGTAACGCCAAAGTGAACACATTTTTCTGACCTAAATTTATCCAAGATCCAAGCGAATTAACTTTTGTTTAACAAAAGTGTGTCTGATCTCTCCCTCTCTCTCTCTTTGCCCTCCAGGTTTGGAGACTGACTTGCTGAGAGATGGAGCTCCTTTGATCCCTGAATGTGAACCTGTCATCTTTATCCTATTAAGGTTCCATAACACTGATATAATAATTTCCCTTTAACACTATGCACGTAACCTTAGGCCCTTGCATGCATCTTGGGAGGGATATAATGGATCTGTAAAAGAAAATCCTCTAATCTTTGACTGCAGAATCTGCGGCAAGTGGACAAGCCCAGAAATGAATTTGGCTTTTAAAATGGTAATATTTGTGTTCAACCTGCCCTAATTAAAGTTTTTCTTTATTATGCATAGGCTCATTATGTTATAGAAGAGATTCTGCTAATTAACTATTTCTTATATGTGGTAAGAAACTTGAGAGGAAAAATACAGAGTGAGATTTAATCATTTACCCTATGGTTAACAAAAGCAGAACTGTTAACCAGTTTATTATTAACTAAATTATTATTATTTAGTTGAGTATCTTGACAGATATTTTGACTGATTTAAGCCAGGTTTAAAGAGATGTGTGCATTAAGAAATCCTCAACAGAAGTTCATTTGTGAGATACTGATGAAAGAGCAAGGACATTTGTAGTTTAATAATGAAATGTGGCTGCTTGTTAGAAAGAAAGCCCATCTTTTGTAGTTTGTTCTTCATCTGCAACGGCAGTTTACTTACCCAAGCATAAAGGCTTCAGAAATAAGCAAGGATGCTGTTATCTCACAGGTCCAATAATTAAAATTGGCTTCCTCGGATAATCAAATGACGCTTTAGTTGATTCATTTACTGATCAAACTGATTAATGCTTACAGTACTAACCGTAAGTGACATTAGGAAAGAAAGGCAGGAAAAATAGTCAATGAGAATTGTGTGACTGTATAAATCCTCTGTGATGGGCAGGTCAGTCTTTGTACTACATAAACCTTGGGAAGCCAGTTTAGGTGGGGAGCATTTTACCATATGCATGAATGTGCATTCTAATATGGGGGGGGGCAGCCTAAGAGGGCAAAGGAGCAATTCACCTGCTGAAGCACATTTTATTCTATGTGACTTTTTCGAGTCTGTCATTCACAAGTCCATTTGGTCCCGTTTCTGCATTAATGTGAGGATTTTAAAATGTTGCATTCACATATGCATTAAAATGTGTATTTAAATATATTCTCCCAAAATGTGCGGCTGTGAACTATATTCTTTTAAAATCCACATCTATATGTGTTTTCTCTCAGAACTAATGTTTTGAAACATACTTTGATGTATTTTGCAGTTGAGAATAGTGTCAGAACATCCATAAAGCATGAAAGCTGGTTGGCAACTACTCTTTGATCGATACATTAGTCCTGAAACTGCAGGTCCAATCGGTTCATATTAGAACTCACAGATTTTATTCTTCGACCATCCTTAATAAATACATTGCAAAAAATGTCAGAAACTTGGTAACATTTATCTGTAATTTTTAATATTATACTAAGCAAGCTGGACATAGCAGAGAATTAGTATTTAGCAGTAAAACAGTCAAACCACAGACTCAGCTCAAGTCTTCACTGCGAAATGAGCTTACATAAGAAATTCTGCAATAAATAAATGAAAAAAAGCTTCTGAAAGGAGTGCTGACCTAGAAATTGTTTTATTTATTTATTTATTTGCAAAATTATTGTGTTGTGCTGAGGAACTAGCAAGAGCAAGGCAGTCGAAAGGCGCTGGGTCAACACTGGCCAAGGTGTAAGCTTGGAGCAGGCAATGCTAGGGTGCTGTAAACAGGAAGCAACAATTTACAAAGATGACAAGATTTAAATCTGGAACTCTTGCGAATGCAGTGCTGGTGTTCCACACCTAAGTTGTGGCTCCTTCTCAGCTGTGAACAATTAATGGCAAAACATTGGGCCAACAAGGAACAAAAGTGTGTTCAGGGTTACGTTTTCCACATTAACTGTTATGTATTGGTTTAATATGAATGCATGAGTTTCACTGCTAGTTCTGTAACTACCTTTCCCGCTCCAGGGTGATTCAAACGGGTGCAGTGACAGTTGCTATTGGTTAACTTGTTGGCTCAATTTGGATCCTTACTCTGATTGGGTCCTGCCAAAATCTAAATGTATCCTTTCCACAACTCCTGTTCCTGAGAGTATAAAAGGAGCTCGCCCTTTCCTTCCAGTCAGTCAAGTTCCTACTGCAACAAAGGAGATTGTTCTTGTTAGACTTGACTCCTAGCATATCCTTGCTAGCATGCTGAATCACTACCCAGAGCTGATTACACGAAGAGCTGAAATCATATAGACACTGCACCCATGACTTAACATTAACCATCTTCAGGTACAAGCAGGAATACATGGAATGGAGAGGCAGGAAGACTGACAAAAGGTGGAGCCAGAGCCAATGGCAGGCAGAGTTAACCAATTCTAATGTTATCCCTATCCTTTTCCCTACTGAATTCCACAAGCGGCAACACTGAGATTAAGGACAAGAAACCTGGCAGGCACTGTGGTCCTGTGTACTGGCTGTAAGGAATGTGGTTTTTTTTTTTTTAACTGGAGGGACAGCTCGGTCAGTAAAGCATGAGACTCTTAATCTCAGGGTTGTGGGTTCAAGCCCCAGAGTCGGCAAAAGATTCCTGCATTGCAGGGGATTGGATCCTTGTGGTCCCTTCCAACTCTACAATTATATAATTCTGTTATTCCCCCCCCCCTGTTGTTTTGCTACTGGGTCTTTTGGCTTTTTTAATTCCATTTTGTACGTTGCCTGGTTGACCAGGGTCCCTATGCTATGTATAAGGAAGGCAGCTCCCTTCAGACTAACATCAATCACTACAAGGAGTAGGATGTTGTCAAGGGGGCAGGGCTCACCCCATGCATTCCCACTTGACCCTTTGTGCACGCAGACAGGATTCCCGACGAGGACTATTGCAAGTCAGGCGTTTTATTATGGAATCAGGACAGCTTAAGAGAAGGGAGCCGAGCATTACTGTTCTTTATCATCATCGTCATCATAATCAATTTTTGTATTCCTTTCCGACTTTTCTCCCCGTTTCTCAGGATTGGATGCATGGTTCACTTCCCCTTTACATTTATACCAGTTTTATTCCCACATGGAAAATGTGAGGTGGATCAGACTGTATGTGAGGTGGATCAGACTGAGACACCGAGTTTCATGACTGAATGGGGATTTCAGCCTGGTCTTCCTTCTCCCCACTAAAATTCATTGGGAAGCCTTTGCATTTACAAGTGGGCCATGCTTTCTGCTTGCAATCCTGTTAAGTGCAGGATACACAATCTCCCACTATGCTGCTCAAAAATGGAAATGGCACACCCAATGCAGCCCAGGTTGGGGGGGAACCATAATTCTATGCAGCAGTGTCTGTGCATGTAAACCTACTTGAGTGTAAATGAACTGGGCTCCTCTGAGCTGCCGTCTATACATTCCTTTAGACAGCACTGTGCAGCATGGGAACCAGTGGAGTTTTCTAAATCAGAGTTTCCTTCTGCACTATAAATTAAATTACTCACACAGACTGTGAAATTAGCTAATAAATGGGCAGCCAGAATTTAGCTGTTAACCCTTAATATATATTTTATAATGATAGTTAACAAGACAACCAATTCATTTAATATAAAATAGAAGATATAAGAAAAATTTACATGCTATTTAAGCATTAGTTAATTAGAAACATTTATTGTATTTAAACTACCACAAAGGCTTGCAATTTCAATGAATGCACTAATGTATTTTAATAATCTCATGGTAATAGTCCTAATAAATTTAAAGAGGGATGGTATTGGGAAATTATAAATCTCACCAGTGCATTTTATTTAAGACCTTGTTAAGGGCAGCCAATCTTAAGCAATCAAGAACATGCTCAATACTGATGGTCTGTTTCCAAAAAAACAGGGCATAGTCCACCCAACGCTGCTTCTGCACCACCACCCATTCCTTTCAACAATGGCAAGATGATGTACAGCTGAAATTCACAAAATGTTATTCTACTGTAAAGAGAGCAATAAAAGTAACCAGTTGAAAGGAGACATCTCCCCTTAAGACAGGAATATGAACAGCAAAACTATGTATGTGTGTGTGTGTGTGTGTGCGTGCGTGCGCATTGACTAGTCCCATGTCTTTATAAGAAAAGGCAACACTTAGGTTCATAAAAGCACTGTGATTCCATGTGGGCATACATAACTAGAGACTATCATCACATTGCACTATGCATGAAATCATTTCCCCCTAAAACTTAGCAACATATCACATTTGCACCAATAAACTAGCTGGTATTCAGGATGCTACAGTATTCATTGAATTTTTGTTGATGTTGCCTAACTCAGTTGTTATCCTTGAATGTTACACACCCTGGGATTAAAACCAATGGCCCCAGCATCCAGGTCCTAGCTACTTATGCCTCTGGGACAGCTGGCCGAAAGATGGAGCTGCAGATACAGCATGCCAACTCTTCAATTTCTGAAGCATTACCAAGTAAGACAATAATTTTCCATTTGGCCATGTGCAAAACTGACTTACCGGTAGTTGGTCATGAGACTCAGAAACCAATGGCATGAACTTAAAACCCATTGCTTGATCATGCTCTTCAGTCCCAGAATCTACTTTCTCAGCATGGCCTAGGTTAGTACTGAACCTGGTGGAATCTACACACATATTAAAAAACGTTCTGAAAATGCTTTTTTAAGAAGTGTTTTTAAAAATACATTGAGTTTTCCACAAGGCACACCATCGCCATCTAGGGTCACATTGTAAAAAAGGTAAAGGGTTGCGGCACTCATCTTGCTTTCAGGCCAAGGGAGCCGGCGTTTGTCCACAGACAGCTTTCTGGTTCATGTGGCCAGCATGACTAAACCGCTTCTGGCGCAATGGGACATCGTGACAGAAACCAGAGCACACGGGAACGCTGTTTACCTTCCCACCACAGCAGTACCTATTTATCTACTTGTCACATTGTATACTGCACTAAAAACACACTTAAAATGTATTATTTGCAGCTGTATAGCTGAGTCCTCTGCCTTCCTGATGAGTTAACTGTTTAAATTCTTGCATACCTGGACACCTACCCTCTGTCCTTTGCTCCCATCCTTGATTTGCCTTCAATTCCTGATGGGTGTTAGCCTGTTTTTGACCATGTCCAGTTTCAGGAACTGCTGGGCCCATGTGCATTGCCCCATGTGATGAACCACTGAATCGCAGGTGGCAGATTCTCCATAAAGAACCTTCAGATCCTAGTCTGACTCCACTCAGCTACTGCATTTCCCTGGACAGGAAGGTTCATGGAAGGGCAGTTGGTTGGGCATCAAGGTCTTTCTGAGCCCTGGGATGTTCCTGCATCATTATTATTTGGTTCTGCCTCCTAGTTTGATCTTTCATCCTTACTTCATCTTCAGTCCTGATTCTTGGCTGCCTCTTTGATATTACCTCTTGGTTTGTCTTCCAGAGCTGACTTATTCTTTGGTTATGAAAACTGGCTGGTCCCACAGCTCCTGGATCACGCAAACTGCTACCTCTGTCCCAGGGAGGCAGTGTTTTCTTTCCCATGGTCATGATCCTGCAGCAACACAGGATCTGATGTTTTCCTACTCAAGTAATTAAATAATGTTTTCCCATTGGAAGGTAAGGCCAATCAAGTCATTGGTGGGGAAATGGCATCACCTTCAAATATTTTTGAAACTGGTTGATATTGCTGCAGATGCATAAATCCATCCATACTCATGACACAAATATTCACACTTTCTCAACCCAAACTGACTTCTCTCAAAACAGTGGTTCCCTAAGAATCTTTTTGTTTAATAATAAAAAGAAATTTGCTTAGAAATCGTTACATCAGCTGCCTTTATATGAAGCTTAGCACAGTTTCGTTCGAAAAAGAATTCTTAGAAATATCTTTCTCAAAGTAAATAGCAATAAACATAGAAGTATGAAGAATGCTAAAACTAGAAATGCTTCTGGCCTTAGGACAAGTTTGATTTCAAACACAGGAAAAGCACGAGACATACGAGAGCAGTTCAGGAGAGGTCAGGAGCTGAATTTTGCCCGTGGGCAGCAATGGAGAAAAAAACATGGACTCCAATATTTAACCAGCTCAGATTGTGTTACTGGATCTTATATATATCAAAGCTCAGTTAGTATACCTGTTCCAGAAACACGCCCACTGGGAGTGATATCATCCATTTTAACAAGGCTTGCTTCTTCCAAAAAAATGAAGAAACTGTATTTTCACTGGGAACCGGTATTGATTCTGCCATGCTATTTTTCTTGCTCTTGTTTATATTTAACACATTTATTTCTTTATTTAAACAATGCATGGATCATCTTTCAGGCTCAAACTCTTCCAAGATAACTTGCATCAGTATGTCACAATACTTAATCAGTAATAATTTTAAAACCAGAACAATACCATAACAATAGAATTGATAAATAAGAATAACCAGTAACATCAGTGCTCAGGCCAGTAAAAGCATCAAATCACAACAACAGATATAAGTGAAGTAGCATGAGAAAAACAATTAATTACAGAGGGCAGGGTGGACTCTTGTGTTAAAGCATGACAAAAGTGCTCCCAGAACATTTGTGATATAAAAACTTACAGGATATACATATCCATATAATCATGTGTACAAATTATCATGAATGCACAATAAGAATGGTATCCGGAAGGTCCCTTAATCAAGACATTGCTCCATGTACTCTTTTCTACTTTGACTGACAACAGGTCTCCATGCTATCAGGCAGGGCTCTTTCCCAAGACCCCTTGCAGTGAGGATGCTATGGATAGAACCTGGAACCTGCATCTTGCTATTCATTGAGTTGTGGCCAGTGCTGGATTTAGGTATAAATTAAACAAGCTATAGCTTAGGGCCCCACTCTTGGTGGCCTTCCAAAAAATTAAAGGGGAAAAACCTGGGTGTACATTTTCCAAAATATAAGATAAAAAACCAATGAAATAAAACCTACATACAGCAACAGTGTTTTTGTGTTGTGTAGACTTCTATAGTGTAAGTAATGGGGCCCACCTGCTCCCTAAAATATCACTGGTTTGCTCATTTCTCTATATAGGGTGCCTACATTTTGCATGGACTGGTCGCATGGCAACATGTAGCATGCAGCTGCAGACTGCAGTGCAGCACAGCTGAATGTAGGTCAAGCTGTTGTACCTGTTATCTAATAGAAAATTCTTTCCAGTAGAACCTTAGAGACCAGGTGCTACTGGAAAGAATTTTCTATTTTGTTTCGACTATGGCAGACCAGCACGGCTATTCACCTGTAACTGTTATCTAATATTAAAGAGTGCTTGGAGACTGGTGATTAGGCAGCACAGACTAAGGGTATGAGCATATAAACATATATTCAACACAAAAAAACAGCGACAATTTGTTGTTGACAAAGGACAGCGGTGCATATAAAGGGCCCCATTACCTTCAGTAGCTTAGGGTCTCATCAAACCTAAATCCAGTCCTGGTTGTCTCCCCTCCAATTATTTCCAGGTATCTCCACTTCCTGCTTATTATTATCAGAAACTGACTTCATTTTTAGAACTTTCCAAGATTCTCTCTAGTATTAAAGGCCACACACACACCTGCTTTGGTGGTTGCTTCTTTTAGTCATTTCAGCAGCTTCACATTAAATCTGCACTGAGCCAGTTTACCTTACCCTCAGCTACACAACAGCTGGGATTTACTTTTCTAAACAGGAATTTTTATCCTGGCAGAATCAGTTTTGCTTCATTTAAGATAGTCCCTCATAGGCCTTCTTTGTCTGAAAACAAACGGGGAATGAACACCTGGCAACTGTCATGTCCCAGTGATGCATTTCAGGCTACGGCATAATCTACATCAAACGATGTAGTGTATAATGACATACAGAGTGTTCTGATCCTAGGTTTTTCTCCTCACCAGAGAATTGCCATATTTTATGTCTTATGCTTTAATAGTAGTGTCTGATAAACTTTTCAGACACCAGAAACTGAAGGAGTACAGTGCTTCTAACAGTCAAGGACAGGCAACCCACCCCATGCCTGATGGCTCTCCAAAGACTCTTTATTCCTTCATATTCACAGGATTCTAGAACATCAGGCCTACACAATTTCTTCCCAACTCCCTCATCTGTAACTTAAAATATACACTTTTAAAGAAACATCCATTAACTACAGCAAATGATGATATTTGCAAGCTCTGTGAATTCGTCTCTAGTCCTAACCCTCTCCTTGATGGTCTAACTGCCTGAAGTGCCCTTCATGTTTTATGATGGTGAACTGACATAGCATATGAGATCCAGGATCCCTTTAGGATCATTTTACAGAACAAGGATCCTCACTTGGACAGGTCCCTGTACTACAACATACTTGGCTCCATAATAAACTGAGTCCATAACAGACATTTTAGCATTCACAAGTCAATGTGCATTTGGCATGGCTTATAAAGTTTTGCCCTTCACCTTCAGAGGTTGAGCTGACTAGGACATGGGACAATGTTTTCGGGTCATCTTCATTTTGGATGCCTAGATGCCTCCCCCTTCCTATTCTATTTCACCAGACCAATCTATTTCACCAGACATTAGATCAGGCTTCCTCAACCTTGGCCCTCCAGATGTTTTGAGACTACAATTCCCATCATCCCTGACCACTGGTCCTGCTAGCTAGGAATCATGACAGTTGTAGGCCAAAAACATATGGAGGGCCGAGCTTGAGGAAGCCTGCATTAGATCATAACCCTGCTGCTATGGATTAATTTGTTTTTGTTTCAGATGTTAACACCAGGTGTTATAGTTAGCATTGATATAAATTTATTATGTACTGTTTTTAATTTCAGCCTTGGGGGCTGAAATAACTGAAAAATAGGTTCTTAATGAAAGGGGAAGCAAGATAGCCAGTGGCCTTGTCCTGCAAGTACACAGTTTGCCCAAATCTGAACAAAGCCTACAAAGATATGGCACAAATCAGGGTTCTTTAAACCCGGGGTCCCCAGTGTCACTGAACTGCAATTCCCAGAATCCCTGAGAACTGGCTAAGAAGGCTAAGGATGATGAAATCTCCCCTTCCATTTTGCTGCCCCAGTCACATTCATGTGTAGTGCATTTTGGGGACTTTTAAGGGGTGATCTGGCAGTCGCAGCAAACATTATGTAGAAAGAGGGGTGGCTTCCCCTAATTCAAACTTCACACCTTCTAGCTCAGCCTTAGTATGGCTCCATTCCATGTACAGAAGTTGAATCTTACTTCCATGCTGGGACAGTATTCTCCACTACCCCTAAGAACAGCTGTCTAGTATGTTACAATGCTCTGTCTTCAAACATCTTGTCGCAACTCCCCCCCCCCCACCTCCTCCATCAGCATATGTTGCCTGAAGCAGCTCCCTCACTCTGCCACATGGTAGAGCCAGCCTTACTCTATTCACCTATGGGAAATTGAGGGGCCAGCTTCCTGTCCCATTCAACAAAGATGAATGAGCCAACTGGGTTGTAGATATTTCTGAAAGCATTAGTATTGGCAGAACTTCTGATTGCAAAGTGGAAGGTTTTTCCATTTTCAAATGGAAAGTGGTATCGGGTAAAAATGTCAAAGGATGACTTTAATTTTGAAAGTGTATCTGGTACACAGATGCATCAGTTCTGAAGGCACACTTAACGGTATTTAAGACTGAGAGGCTCGGGCTAGATTTCCTCTTTCCCTGAGGCAGAATATGGCTAAGTTTATGAACTGTGGGTTTGCGCTTTAATGATGGGCTTTTTGCTTCTCAGCCAACAGCTACCGTAATGGGAATCTTGAGGACTCATGATTTGCTATAATCAGTATGTTAGAAGAAAAAGAATCACTGGCAAGTAGCACAAGCGGAGGCACTGGGGGAAAATGTTCAAGATACATGTGAATTTGTGAAAAGAAAATCAGTTGCTTTGAAGGGAAGGGTAAAAAAGTAAGTTAACTATATATAAATGATAGCCTCCCATCAATCACAATTTTGTTCTGTAAATGTGCTTAATCCATCAGAAGTGATAGTTCAAATCACTGACCTGGAAAATGTCTCTATCTCGAAGCTCAACATTATCATACTCGGCAATTTTTTGAAAGCAGAAAAATAAGAGACAGCCTTTGTTATACTGTATTCCACAACAACCGAGTTTTCTTGAGCATCCCAGAACCCTTGATCTGGAGTGCTGTGCATGCCAAGGTTTTTATTTATCAACTTCTGGTCTTCAGAAGACCCTTACATGCTTTACTGTTGTATGCAAGTGTGTCTTTGCATTTCTTTGCATTGCAGCCAATTCCCTCACCAGTAGACTTGGCAGAATTACACTTTTGCCACACGCATATGCATGTTAAAATAAGAAGTGTGTCACTATCAGTGTCCAGGCTGAGTTCAGCTGTTGAATGGGAGTCAAGAGTAGCACAAGGCTCAAATTACTGGAAAAAGTAAGGGGTCCTTAATGAAACCCAAAAGTCCCATCTATCCCCATTGTAGCAAAACCATGCCTCTCCCCTCCCTCCATTTGCTTGAAATCTGAGCACTGGTGTAAGAGATGGGACTTATCTGAGGAACTCAAGTCAGCCAGTACTCAGAACCAAAGAAAAAGCCCAAGGAAAGTCCCAGCCTGAACAGGAAGCATTTCTAGTAAAGTGAGCTAATCTTGGTGGGCAGAGTCATTCACTTGGAAACCCTTTACTACCCTTGGAAAATGCTTCAATCCATAGCCTTGGGCAGTTCTGCATAGAGAGATGTTGGCTTCCGGGTCTAGCCCCAGTAGCTCTTGAAAAGCAGTGGCTTATTAAGCAAATGTAGGGAGCAGACCATGAGCTATTGATTCCTTACTTTGCCTTCATTCCTTCTTTGATGCTCAGGCTCTTGCCAGCTATCTTACAACTAACATTGATCCTGGATGGCCAAGTCCTTTTGATTTATGATCATAGACGTATGTACTGTATCAGAAACTTGGCTAAGACACTTCTTTTGCTATATTCATGGATAATGCCACACAGTAAAATGACACAACGGTGACCTCCAAGTTTGGTGAACCCTGACAACAAGTACCCAGAGGAAATCAGTACCTTCAGTCTCAGACACTAGGCAAAAACACCCAAGCCTTTTGCTAATTAACCAATCTGTGACATTTAAAACTGCATGGGGGTATTGTTTTTGTTTGCTGCTGTGGTATGTATTTTTTTGTGTTTTTATATTGTAAACCACCCTGCGTACCTCGGATGAAGGGTGGTATAGAAATAAATACAAATAAAAATATCCATCTGCATTGATGTTCACATTGCTGGCGCAGAAGAGTCAGGCCTGCTTAGAAGGAGCTCGACGAGAGAATATACAAAATTGTGTCTGAGCAATGATGTGCACCATCATGCATCACTGAAGCATCAGCTGTACATATTGGGACATTTCATAAGATGGGAGAACCAAGTGCCTCTCATATACTATGGTCATTTGTCAAAAGGCAGAATTTGATTAAAAGCATAAAGGATGTGAGGTTGTGTTATTATCGTCCCCAGATGTTGCTATTGCAAAGGTGTACTGTGAAAGAAGCTGTATCTATTTTTAAAATCATCAGTTTCCAAAAGTGCACTGTAATTACAGATTTTATATGCATGAATTAGCATACCACCTAATATGCCACAGCAGAATTTGTCAAATCCCTTCCCATTAGACAGGAAGGAGCACTGGACTTCTGCAAAACAACAGGCCACTATATGATTAACCAATTCCTAAAAACACACACAAACCAACAGATGATGTACAGACTAAAAATGAAGTAATCTGACAGAAATAACCATAGGCATGTAGAATGATACGCAGAATATGCAGGATTCATTAGTGACACGGCCTTTTCATGTGATGTGGTACCTGGAAGTTCCCTTTCCTCTCTACGCCTTCATGATTATTCCTTAGTAATTTTAACTATCATTCAAAGAAATGTACAGCAAAACTAAGAAACCCAATCTCTACCAACCTTGGCAGCACATTCACCAAGCCCAACTGCAATGAATTAAGAGATACTCCCAAAATTCTGTTCTTCTAAACTTTTACTTTGTTTTTGGAGTTCTGAATCACCTGGTTTTGTTTCCAAAATGCAACAGGTGTCCTCAACTGTCTTGTCTTTTTGTTTCTGCAGATAACACCAGGTATTCACATGTTTCTATAGCCTTCTGTTTCTACATCCATATCCTCCTCCTTTCTGCAAATTACTGGCTTGCAGGTATACACTGACAAAACACTGTGGAATTATTATTTGACTGCATGTCTCGTAAATCAAGGTTGTTTTTGTATGGTGTTTTACTAATGCATACGTCCATCAGTAAAACACTACACAAAAAGAACCTGGTGCATATAATCATATCAAGGCTGTAGTTTTGCAGTGCTTTATCAATGGAAATCATTAACATGAAGAGGAGATAGAAAGGAAATGAAGGACCTGAATGTTGTGGTGAAGGTTGCTCTTATTCCATCATTATATTTTAACCAGGATTTGGGAGATTCAAAATACATAGCAGAGGGAACTCACAAAACGAACAAGAAACAGAATGAGGAAAATCTACTCATCCCTAATATCTGCAACAAGTCAACTATCCTAATTGAATTGAACCTCATGCCAACTTGACCTGAGCTATAGGGAGTGTAGCTGTTTACCTGATACTATCTTGCAGCCACAACAACCTTGGCCATTTTTTAGTTTCCCTTTCTTCGTTTCATGACAAGTACAAGAAACCTGGCTGGATGCTTCAAAGCTTTATTGCAATGTAAAACTCCAGGGATAAATGAAACTATTTACATAAAAAGCTCACATCTTTTACACAAATCACTACACGATATCCTGAACCCCTGGCCTACCTGGCAGCAAGTCAGTATGTCAAGGTCCCAGTCCAGGGTCAATCCATGTGTCCAAAGTCCAAACTGAAGCACAGTCCTGCAGAGATCCTGCAGCATCCAAGCTGAGGTCCCTCAACATGGGCAGTTGAGCATACAGAGCACCTGTGCTTTGCATGCTGATTGCAGCATTTGGGCTTGATGAGGCATGTGACCCTCACCTGCTCCAAGCCTGCTTCAGCTGAGGAATCACAACCTTCTCCCAGAGTTAGCGAGCCCCACCTGGCTAACTAAGGAGCTGAGCTCTGGGCCCTTGCCTGCCTCAGCCTGTTCATGCAGACAGGGCCCCTTCTGGTTCTGGTGCTGGGTCCTGCTGCTCAGGTTCCTGTGCACTGACCTCCATCTCTTTGCCACCCACCGTCACTCCATGAGTACTTCCTACACCAGCCTCTCTTCCCTCATCCAGTCCGGGCTACACCCCTCACCAAGATCCTCTTCCTCCTCCCTGTTGTCCTGCCAGTTCATGACACACAAATTCTGACTTACTCCCATCATTAATGAATAATTCCATATTATAAATATTGCCACTATTTTATTTATTATTACATTTATATCTCATCTTTCATACAATACATTGAAGATTCTCCCCATCTCCATTTAAACCTCTCAACAACCCTGCAAGGTAGATTAGGCTGAGGAAAAGTGACAGGCCCAAATTCACCCAGGGAGCTTCGTAGCTGAGTGGGGATTTGAACCCTGATCTTCCAGGTCCTAGACCAACACTCTAACCACTACACCACAGTTGCCTTTACGATCAATGGATAGCAGTCAAAGATGGTGCAGAGAGTGCATCAAAGCACATCCTGCTGTCCGACTGAATGCAGATAGGATCTTCAAGAATTATTTGCTCTGATGCCCTTCTTCAGAGCATTTGCCAGCAAAACTAAAGCTACTGTACCTTTAAAATGCTTCCTATTTTCCTCATTATTACCTAATAAACTATCCTTTTTTATTAATACTTTATAACTAACAATGTGCAAAAACATGGCTTCCAGGTGCAAACAATAGAATTTCAATCAACTTAATAGCCCCTTAAACTTTATGCTGAGCTATTCACTCTGAAAGTACTTACAGAACTAACATTAAAATGCTACAGAGATGTGTAATTGAGGCACAATATGAATTTGCTCTCAGCCCACCAAAATAGATCTTTTATGTACATTTCAAAATTCGGTTTGGAGTGAGGAAAAAAAGTATTTTTCATAAACACATTCACACCACTCCCTCTTCAAGGGCTGCATCAAATTTCATATGATGAAAATCTAAATACAGTTCTATGAGAAACGCAGTATACGTTTTCCCCACCATACATCATAACATGCGGGGCAATAGAATCCTAAAGGCTACTGGAAACAACAATGCAAACTAGGACTAGAAGCTTGTAACTCAAATAACAGTATCCTGCAGTTATCCAATATGTGCATTCAGGGTTGCTTGAGGGACTTGTCACTTGGAATGAGATCAATATGGCGCTAAAGCAAATGTTTCTCCATGGGAAGACAGTAGACACTGCAAAATTATAACATGAATAAAGCAAGCAAGTTATGGATTATGAGTAATATGCATGTATGTGCCCCAATGTAAGCTTCATTTTCTTTTCTCCCCTTGTAGACATGAAAGTACATCAAGTACCACTTTCTGCAAGAAAACAAGAGCATCCACATACTCCAATAATTCATTTTCTATGTTATAGAGTGCTACAGATATTCTAATTCCTGTATCCAGAGATGTCTATATAAAACTGAGTTAATGAACACACTCATTTGATCTTAACCTTTCTGTGGATTATTTCTGACATTTACCACAAATCAAAGTGTGTGGCAAATTTGTTAGGGCTGCTGTATTCACAGTTTGAAAAGCACAAAGAACTTCTTATGATGCTCTTTGAGGAAACTGAGCACAGAATCTTCCTTATGTTTTAGTTCCGAAGGAGAGGTAATGTGGTTTGTCAAGAAAAAGAGGTTTGCTACTGCAATATCAATGTTCAAAGATAAAAAAAAAGGTGGGGGGAGAAAACACATTAGCGAAACTTCCAAAAACCTGTGAGCCTCATCTAAAAAGAATCGTATCACAGCAGGGGATTGTGGAAGAGAGAATAAAAAGAACTGGAAAGAGATGTTTCCACCTCTGGATCCTCCTGTTTAATGATTTGGTTTATTAGTTTGAAGTCTCTGTTAAGAATGATGCAGGAGGTTGCTGCATCTGGTATGACAATAGTCTACCTGCCCATTATGCCAATTAAGTGAGCATGGGCACTATATTCATGGAGAATAAACAGCCCAATTTATTCCAGTTCTTTTCCTATTAAGAAATCTAGTGTTCTTTTTAAGAAGATCAATGCTCCTGCAGATAGATAGGTGTAGACTGAGAGCCAGAAGGTCACCCAGTCCATTTCACAGCACAGAGGCAGGATGTCTGTATGAAAACATTGCCAATACATTAACCCATATCAACCTGATCTTAGTTTGGCTCAGTGCAGAGAGAGAAAAGCAAGAGCTAAGGCCGCTTTCCCCAGTCTTATGTGGTTGGGCTACAACTCCCACCAGCCCCAGCCAGCATGGCTAAAGGTTACAGATCATGGCATTTATAAACCCACAACATTTGAAGCACACCAGGCTGGGGAAGGCTGAGCGAAGGTGTAACCATGTACAACATGTACATGACACACACTGCCTATGGGGTAAAGAGAATGAGTTCACTGGCATAAAAGGAACTATAGCACCACCCTATGGATGCTTGGTCAGGAAGGACTCCCTTATGGTCAAAGGGGCTTGCTGCCAGCTTTAAATAACTTTAGCTGACTGTGGTAGATCTGTTTATAATTTTCACCCATAAACCTTTTGAATAGAGGTTATAAATGCCATGGAGCCTGCAGTGAAACTGAAATATACTCGGAGTCAAGTGTAAATTTCGTGCTCTTTATTCAGTAGTGAGGAATGCAGTTTCCCCAAAACGTTTGCTTTATATACACTATTTACACAATTGGCCCCACATGATTGGCTAATTCTGGGATACTCCTGTATGCCAATCAGAGTGCAGATTCACTTCTACCTGGAACTGGATTGGGTGGCTCCTGCGGACCAATCAGACTGCTGCAATCTCAATCCTATTGTTCTAGGAGCAATCAGACTGCTGCATTTTGGATCCTAGTCAACTCAGTACATAACAGAAACATTGCATTCTAAGGTCACATCCACACCGTACATTTAAAACACTATGATACCACTTTAAAATCCCCAAAGAATTACGGGAGCTGTCATTTGTTAAGGGTGCTGAGAGTAGCTGTAGCCCCTCACAGAGCTGTTTAGTAGTCAATCCCTCTTCACGGGGAACTCTGGGAACAGCCGCTCTGGAACGGGTCACCAAACAACTCTCAGCACCCTTAACAAATGACAACTCCCAGAATTCTTTGAGAGAAGCCATGACTGGAGTGGAGCTTTAAATGTGTGCTGTGAATTGTGGCCTAAAAGTCACCTCCAAATAGGAGAGATCGTGCTCAGGTTTCCAGCGGGCTCTGCTCTCCATCAGAATGTGCAAACTGTAAGGGGCTGGATCAGGGCATCTCATGCCTCCCCCACCGTCAGCTTTCTGTTTTCCTTCTTCCGACAGCCACTGACTCATTAAATTGATTGGGGACGGTTGCCTCTTCACTTTTGTTTTTAAATTATACTTCTGCAAGCCTCACCCTGTCCCACCCTGTCCCAGCTTCCGAAGAGTCCCATTTGAGCTTTACTTGTTGGCACGCACCTCCTGAGGTTGCTATTAGAGGGAGCGCTATAGCAACTGTTTAAAGTGACTTGTACTTAATGATTAAGCAAAGCAGATTTTTTTAATAAAAAAATCATTTGGAATGGGGTGATGTAGCTAATCCCAGCCAATTATAGCAAACATAAGTAGCCTTTTAAGTGGGAACTAAGCTACATCACAGTGGTGTTTGCTCTGAAAGACCCACATTCTGCATGTAAAAAACCCTACAGTCTGAGCAATTAGGCTGAAAGTGAGTCTCTCGCTTTAATAAGATACCTGCAGCAGTAATTACTAAATTCGTTCTTATCAGCCCTCTTGCACTGAGCACAGCGGGAGATGCACAAGAAGGCCTCTGGTGTTTTTCCAGGCCCTGCCATTCTCAATGCTGTCAGTAGGCGACAGTTAGCAAGCTAATTCTTGCTATCTATCACTGTGCACCTCACACGAAACTGAACAGTTTGCTGCCTCAGCACATTGTTTGTTTGTAGCTGCTCCATCCACAACGAACTTAACGGCCTCCAGCCCACATTACTTTGGAAGAGTTGAAAGGCACTAGAAGAAAAATAGAACATGCACAAAGCAGGAGAAAGGAAGAGAGATACATCTTCATAGTCCCTTTAACTATCTAAACTGTCCTCTAGAATATAACTTGCACATGCATGCAGGGCCAGCTCTTGCATTAGTCAGAGTGACATGGCTGACTCAGGCAGAGGATTATGGTTGTGTGAAGGAGAGCAGTGATTGGCAGTGGTTGCTCACAAAGCCTGTCCTGTACCTCTGAAGCTAGCCTACTGCCCTCAGATCAGTGCTGTCAAGTATCCCGTTTTCCCCGGGAATCTCCCTTATTTCAAGCAGTTTCCCGCTGCTATCCCTTATTTTTTATATCCCTTTAATTTCCTGTTTTTTCAAAGGAAGCAGCTCCTCTCCCACCCCCTGCTGGCCAGGGACTGGGAAGACCTCGCCTCCTTGCAGCCTCAAAGCAAGCGGGAGCCATTTCCCGCGCTTACAGGCGTCGTAGCCCACGGGCAGCGTTTCCAAAATACAGTAAGCCTACTGCGCGCGTTCACACCAGTGCCGCCCACTTTTGCTTCTGGCTCCGCCCACCACTGCCATGTGACTGTCCCCGGGATAGGTGAGGCTGCTGATCCCTTATTTTCAAATCCGAAACTTGACAGGTATGCCTCAGATGCAGTAGATGATGCTCTCCCACCAATGGTATGGAAGTAAGATAAAATTATATACATAGAATCATATGCAAATATATATATATACCAACCTATCTCCATCAAATATTTGGCCCAGATCAGTTGACACAAATGTTGATAAAGTAAGGAAGATTTATGGATAACAATACAGGACTACTGATAATATTCCTTACATGCATTAAGTAGGCATGTGGGAAAGGAGGAATATTTCCTCTGATGAATTCTTCTTGAATAGGGGTCTCCAGATTTTCCTCAGATTTCACTATAGGCAAGACTAAGTAGGGATTTCCCTCCCGTCTTGCAGATTTTGACTTTTTTTTACTACCCTTGCCCAAACTATCTTCGATTCTGACACCCGTCCTCACCAAAATTCCTGAGTACACTCAGTAGTCATGGGTTGAGTGGAGTGGTATTATGGATAAAGAACAAGAAGCAGAAAGAGTAAGAAAAAAAATGATAGTTCTCATAATGGAGGACTGTAATCAATGGGTGCCCCAGTGAAGTGGGTGAGTAGTGAAGTGGTCAAGTTTGTGGATGACAGCAAAAACGGGCAGCGAAGAGCTCCAAAGGAATTTCTTCAAATTTGG
Organism: Lacerta agilis; assembly: GCF_009819535.1. Taxonomy (NCBI): domain Eukaryota; kingdom Metazoa; phylum Chordata; class Lepidosauria; order Squamata; family Lacertidae; genus Lacerta; species Lacerta agilis. The sequence goes on from NC_046320.1 coordinate 58,239,314, forward strand.
GAAACATTAAAATGCCAAATAAGCTTCAATGTAAGCAAGTGTAAAAGTCACACACAATGGTCAGGGAATGCAATGATCACAAGATTCACCTGTCTGAAAGCAGTCTGAACTCTTTCAGCTCCCGTGTCATTCATTATTTGGATTGAAATCCAATCTTTTAAAGCTGAAGCTCTGTTCCTTCCCACACTGACTATAATGGGCAATCTGAAAACAAATATAACATTGTTTCCTTTTAAAGTAAGTGACTGAAATTAGCAAGCAAAGAGTGGATCAAGCATGCCAATTTTCAGAAAGATAGATGCAGCAGTTCTCCTGCAAGGCAGGCACAGAACCTCACACATACATGGACAAATGCAACCTTCCAAGCTTCTCTGTCTTGACCTTGATACTCTCCCAGGCTTCACCTCTTCTCTTCAGGCCCCACCCCAGTCCTGTTCCTTGGCCTTCTTGGGTGCCTTTTCTTGGCTGCACTGTGCCCTGGAACCGAGATGTGTGCCTACAAAACCTCTAACCTTTTAAGTGGTTGAAATGTAGCCTATTGCTTTATCTATTTTTGCCTATGGCCCTCCCCTCCCCTCCCCTCCCCTCCCCTGCGATGCACCCCATAGAAAGTTTATCACAAGGGAGCATAGTCCTTGGGCTTCAAGAAAGAGTACTCCATCCCTGCTATATGCTATGGAGGAGCAGCTCAAGCATTTAATGAGGGGACAGAATGAAACACACCATGGATAGTGCAAGTCTCTTTACCTGACCTTAAGCAGCAGTTTGAATACTAGCCAGAAAAAATGGTCCACCCCATGTGTCTCATTTTTGCAAACACCTTGTTCTTAATTACTTTACACACACATACAGGACACACACCTCATATTAATCCATTCAGTCACAAAGCTCAGGGGAGGAAATGCAGAGAGGAAGGAAATAGCCTTTGTGTGTTTGTGCAAAGCACTTCCAGCTGCACTTATAGCTCAAGCATTGTTTCCTTTACAGTTGTGTATGCTGATCAGCACTTCAGCATCTCTTTGAGATGGAAAAATAGCCTCTTGAGTTAAGAGTTCAGCTTCAATCAAAGCTCTTGCTCCCCCTTTAAAAAACCCCTCCCTTCCTCTTCCTGTTGACCACTTATCATTATTTACAATAATCTCCTACAGGAAATGATAATTTTCATGCCATTCTGGAGGTAGAGGTTCGATGTCAAGCTTCTAAATCTGGAGATGAAGATTCCCTCTCCCTGTCCCATTCTATATTCCTTGAAAGCCTATAATTATACTGTTGCCCTTTACTCTTTACAGCTGCCCATAACTGAAGGGCACATTAAAAAAAAAGTTTCCAAGCTGACTTATGATTTACTTATTGGCTGTCAGAAAGGCAGTCTGATTGCCATCAACTGCACACTAAAGGCCCCATTCATCAATGACTCATATGACATTTCAGTCAGAGCTGGCATGTAATTTTCTCAGAGGGGTCCTGTAATATGCCTCTTTGGAGCAAGCTACAAGCCTTATTCATCAGACTGGTTTACTTAGCAGAAAGAGGGATATTCTTTCGGCCTGGCACATGAGATAAATAGATAGAGGATAGTTAATAGAATCAAGAGGAATGGAGTCACAATTTTCTTAAATTCACAAATTCTGATTGGGGGTTGGGTTGGGAACACAGGGCAGGGCTACAGAAAGAAGGCAATGAACCATAAAGGAGGGGTAGCCAATAAGGTGCCAAGTGGAAGTTATGGACTGAAACTCCCAGCAGCCCCAGCCAGTAATGGCCAATGGGCAGATATGGTAGAAATTGTAGGTCAGCAACCTCTGGAGACCACCATGCTGGCATTAAATCAACTTCTGTTTTCAACTGTGGCTGGCCCTGGCAGAGGTACCAGAGGTACCCAGGTTTGCACTCATGTGAAATGAAGAAGCTACATACGGAAATGGGCAGAAGAGCAATCTGTGAAGTTGCTTTTCCCAACTGTGTCCAACATGCCATGGCCCAACCTGAATATAAAAGCAAACATTTTGCAACCTATAGCAACATCCTGACTACATATGTATGGGTTGCACACAATTCAAGCACAAAGATTATGTGAAAATTATGCCGCTACGTTCTACTCAAAGCTTTAAAAGGGGAAAGGTAAAGGAACCCCTGACCATTAGGTCCTGTTGCGGACAACTCTGGGGATGTGGCGCTCATCTCGCTCTATAGGTCGAGGGAGCCGGCGTTTGTCCACAGACAGCTTCCAGGTTATGTGGCCAGCATGACTAAGCTGCTTCTGGTGAACCAGAGCAGCGCACGGAAACACCGTTTACTTTCCCACCAGAGCAGTTCCTATTTATCTACTTGAACTTGACGTGCTTCTGAGCTGCTAGGTGGGCAGGAGCTGGGGCAAAACAACGGGAGCTCACCCCGTTGTGGGGATTCAAACCGCCAACCTTCCGATCGGCAAGCCCTAGGCTCTGTAATTTAGACCACAGCGCCACCCATGTCCCACTCAAAGCTTTACCACACTTAAAAAAAAATCTGGTAAAATAAACTATCTGGACTGTTTTCTTTCTTGTTGACTGGCAAACCACCACCCCTGGTCTGCATTGCCAATGTTCAGGGATGCCATGGCCTTGGTCGAAAAACATCTGGGGACCCAAGGCTGAAGAAGGCTGGTTTAATCTTTGCAGCATTCCTTATGTATCCTTAAATCCACTGCTGCCCTCAACTCTTACTGTGTTCTGGTGGAGCAAGAACAGAGTATTTTGGCACACTGTGTAAAGAGAGTGGGAGTCTCAAACTAGGGACTACGGCAGGAAAACCCAAGTACCTTATCTACATAGGAAACTGCCTTGGGCTGAGTTAGACCAATGGTCCATCTACCTCAGTATGGTCTACTGACTCGAAGCAACTTTCCGGGGTTTCCCAGCCAGACATGGAAAAGGCTGGGGATTGAACATGGACATATTGCATGTGATGCTCTGTCACCGGGCTACAGCCCTTTCACTTACTCTTTGCCACACCAGAGCCATACAATGTAGAAGCTGCCCAGCTCTCTGCAGTACCACCAATACAGTGATAAACGTTGTATGTTGCAGCTACAAATACAGAAGGGATGTGGTGATACAAGGGACAAATAGGATTCCACCTGGTTCTACAAAGCTGCTGATTCTGGCCTGACTGCTAGCTGACACACCTTGGACAGTCTGCCTCCAGACAACCAGCTGACATGATGTACTAAGTCTGTCAGATGTACAGATATGACCATAGCAGGAGTCAAAGGGCAGCATAAGGTACACGTTCTTAACAATCTAACAACACAACACTTTCTGCATCTGAACACAGGATGCATCTGCTAGGCCGAGCCAATTTCTGACAAGAAAAATGGGCACAAAACACGGCATCATTAGACTTCCTGGCAAAACATAACTTTGCTGATAGGTTCTTGGACAAGAACAGTTTATAAGATGAAGCCTTCAATTTTTAAACAGCAAGTGATTCCAGAAATGATCACCTCACAAAGAATAGTTTATATCATTTGGCATAAAAAAGAGAGGATATCTAGCAAAGATGCACTATATCAAGTTCCTCTTACCCTCAAGCCCCAAGAGATCACAATTTGATGAATTAGCAATGAAGCAGGATATGTTTTCTGAGTATTGGGAATCAATCTAATGAGGAATCCCTTTGGATAAATTGAGATTTATCTACCTCAATGAAAAATTGATTAAGAGATGTACGTCTGTATGTATCTTATCCTTACCAGTTCAACAGAGCAATGTGAAAAAGCATTTTATTGGAAGCAAATCTCCTTCAAGGAAGTGCCTTTGGGGATGCAACTGATTCTTACTTAATTTCTTTATCCAGACACACATACATGTGCACTTTGCATCAATATATACATGCATCTCATTAAATCTGAAGTGCACACAAATGTAAAGTCTAATGCACTGCTATTTGCATAGCTATAAGAATGCTTATATGACCTAATAATATGAGCAGGAGCCAACCAGGGGAATCTTTAGGCACTTTTCAGGGCAGGAGGTGGGTCCTATAACCCATGCCGTGGTTTGGTCATTTAGGGTGGAATTCTGTGTCTAGTGACATGGGAGTAAGCTATACTGGGAGATGGCTGGAACACAGCTGAAGGAAAACTCCTACCAAATGCAAGTGAACACTTTTATATGCTCATTCTCGATCCTATTTGGTGGCAGTGAAGCAGGTAGAGAAAAGTTCTCCTCTCTCTCCATCCTTTTTATGCCACACAGCAGTGATTTTTTTTTTGGGGGGGGTGTTCTGGACCTATTACATGCTGGCTCCAATGAAGCATTGGAGCCATCAAAGGCCCATTGTGACTCATTTGTGAAGCCTTCTGTGGATAAAATAGATTTCATTGACTGGGACCTGGACTTTATCACCACAGCAGGTAAAACATAGAGGTATGGTTGGACAAGTTTCAGTTGAGCTGGTACAGTTCAAGGACATAGACAGGGTGCCTGGATGACTACTTGTGTACTGGATACTTGTTCTTCATAGCTTTAATTGGTAGGACACAGACATCTGGTTACCCAGAGATGATCAATACCAAAGGGTGGTGGTAAGAGTGCTCCTTGGGGGTGGGGGACACTATCATGGACCTGGAAGACCTTAATAATTATATGCTCGTGACAAATATCCCCTTCCTTGAGTAGGTGGTTGCTAACCAGACTCCGGTACTCTTGAATTAAACTGATTTTCTGGGTTGATTTCAGTCATTGTTGTGTTCCAGCTTTGGCTCAGAAACCAGCTTGGTTGTCCTGTTTGATGACATTTGTCAGGAGAGACAATATTGTGACTGGTAGATTCTCCTGGATCTCTAAGTGGCTATCAATACTATTGACTAGGACGAACTTCTGGAGAGACCTTTTGAGTTGGTAGTGGGAGGTATTACTTCTACTTGTTGGGATGACTCCTCATGCGGGAGGGGTATTGTTTTATTCCATGGACTCTCCAATGTGGGGTTTTGCAGGGTTCGGTCTTGTTTCCCCATGCTATTTAATATTTATATGAAATTTCCGAGTGGGGTCATCTGGAGTTTTGGAGAGCACTGTCATCAGTATGTTGGGGACACACATCTCTCTTTATTTTTCTGTGAATTCTATTATTCCGTTCCACCCTCTTCAGGTGAGGTGGTAAATGTGATGAACTAGTACTTCATCATGGTAATGGATTGTATGAGGGCCAACAAACTGAAACTCAATCGAGACAAGACAGAAATACTCTTAGCGGGAGATTCTTCTGATCAGATGAGTGATGTTAAACCAGTTCTGGATGGATGTAGGAAGAAGCTCATAGGTTCTATTGTGTTGTGTTGCACTGTTTGTACGCTTGTATTGTTAAACTATTGCTTAGAGCTAGTTTTGTTTTTATTCTTTGCATATTTTTATATTGCTTGCTTTTGTACTGCTTTGTATATTTTTATGTTTCTTGCTTTTGTAAGATACCTTAGAAAATTAACACTTATTCTTAACAACAATTCAATGCAATTTCTTTTCTAAGTAGATATCTATAGCATCACATTATTAAACATTCTCTAAACAACATAGAACCTTCTCAAGAATGAGAAACTCAACTTGGCTGAAAGCAAACCTGTGTGTTCTTTAAATACTCAGAAGTGGTGACTCCAGCACTTAAGTTTCTCATAGGGAATGCGCAGAACATTATGTTCACAGGCTCTTCAATATATTTTGCAATTTGGCAAGTATAAACCATAAAGTGGGGATCAGCCATCTTGCTTGCTAGCAGATATTATACAACAGCCTCAATATTTCCATTTCAGGAGCTGCAAAGCTTAAAATACTGTATGTAGGCTCTCAATGACCCAAGTGAAAACAAACTCTCTGAATGAAACATGGCTTTTCTTTCTTTCTATTGAAAAGCAAATCTAAACACCAGCTGTACTTTTGGAGCATTACCACAAAATGAAAATTCCAGGAAAAACTCAAAGAACAGAAAATGAATTTATATCGGCTAAGTTCATTTCATGAAAGTCAGATTGGGACAAATTGTGTAGATTATATTTCTTTTTTTTAATTTATTAAACTGGGGCCTTGTAAAATGGTGATAGATATATCGCAATAGTATGGTGTAAGCAGTCTCCATTATCATCCCTCCCTTCCTTCCATATGTTTAAATATTGGCTACAAAACACCCATCCTCAGGGAAGGAAAAGTTGGTCTTAGACTTTATGGAACTCTCGTGAATATTCCCTTTTCATAGGGCAGTGTGGAGAAATTCATATAACTGCTAGAATCCATGGTCTTTTTGGAAAGGGAATGCTATCCTACATATTTTGCTGTGTAATATTTCCCACAATGATATTTTGAGGTGAAAACTTTTGCCCCTGGCCCTACACACCACAAGGATGTGGTCTCAGAGGTTGTTCATAAGGCATTGCAGCCCTCAGACTGAAAAAGCTCCATCATTTTGTGCCAGGCTTGACCATTGCCTGGACAACAACTGAATCTGCTACACAACTATGTTGTAGGCCTAACTCCTGACTTTCACTTAGGTCCTTCCTAAGGTGTCATCACACTGCGAGTGTTCACATCTCTACTTCACATTCCAGCAACTGAAGTACCAACGGCGGACTTTCATATTTCAAATTTCAGCAGCACACTGTGCGAGGCCAAAATTCGGTGCCCTCCCCACCTGCAGCGTCCTCTAGGCTCGGCACCCACTGCGGCAGAACCAGTCATGCCCTAAATCTGCCTCTGGAAGGACCCAGCATGGAAACACACAATGATATAGCATCAGTCTGCGTGTGAAGGATGGTAAAAAAAGAAAAGAAAAGAAAAAGAGGTGCATTGTCATAAGCAAATTGCTTTCCTTGCTTTCATTGGTGCCTGTTAACGTGTCTTCATGGTCTAATAAACATTCATGAGCTGCAATACTGGAGAATGTTTCAGAAATGCAAACAACTTTAGAAATGTAAAAGTGACTTTGGGTTGCCATCTTTACATCTAGTGGCCTAAACGTTTCTCTGCAGAACAGTCCATGTTGTTTGTTTGTGTGGTTGTCTGTTTAAGGATACTGACAAGCTGGAACGTGTCCAGAGGAGGGCAACCAAAATGGTCAAAGGCCTGGAAACGATGCCTTATGAGGAACGGCTTAGGGAGCTGGGTATGTTTAGCCTGGAGAAGAGAAGGTTAAGGGGTGATATGATAGCCATGTTCAAATATATAAAAGGATGTCATATAGAGGAGGGAGAAAGGTTGTTTTCTGCTGCTCCACAGATGCGGACACGGAACAATGGATTCAAACTACAAGAAAGAAGATTCCACCTAAACATTAGGGAAAAGCTTCCTGACAGTAAGAGCTGTCGACAGTGGAATTTGCTGCCAAGGAGTGTGGTGGAGTCTCCTTCTTTGGAGGTCTTTAAGCGGAGGCTTGACAACCATCTGTCAGGAATGCTTTGATGGTGTTTCCTGCTTGGCAGGGGGTTAGACTGGATGGCCCTTGTGGTCTCTTCCAACTCTATGATTCTATGATTAAACCACAACAAAAGTCCTTAATTATTATTTTTTTATGAAAGTTTGGAAAGAATTCATTTGACCTTAAATTCTAATTCAGACTAAATGAGTTTACTGGGGATATATATATATATATATATATATATATATATATATAAACTCAGAATAGATAAAAATGTGCAGGACCAGGTGTCAATATTCATGAGCAGATCCAAAAATATTAAGAATCTGTCCTGGGACTCTTAGATAAGCTTCAGTAAGTGCAGGAGTGTTAGATTTTTGCCAGTACCTATTGAAGTCTTACTCTTTTCCCATCGTGATTAAATTTGTGTAACCCCGAAGGCTTGGCAGCAAAATATTATGCAAATAATAACCTACTCAGTAAGAAGCCTTTGGAGAGAAATTTTTATAAGTCCCTTTTAAAAGAATGCAAGCAGGTGAAATTCAAAGTCATTATGATGTCAATGAGAACTCCACAGATGCAGACTTCTGAACTAAAATTATTTTCAGGTCCTTTTATGTAGGGAGGCTGGAAAAGCCAGCTGACATTTAATAATAATAATAATAATAATAATAATAATAATAATAATAATAATAATAATAATAATAATAATACAGTATGCTCACCTTTCTTATTAGAGCTATACTCAATGATTTTAGTAAGTAAAAAAACAACAACCATAAAGATGCACCAAAACCAGATCTGACTCAAACATATTATTTGGGAGGCTACCAAAACAAGTGGATAAAAAGGGAGAATATAGCAAGAGAGCCCATAGTTTAGGCACAGAACATGAATTTTGCATTCATTAGGTCTAGGATTCAGCATCTCAGTAAAAGGTGTGGGGAAATGCTTCACCAGAGGCACTGAAGAACTGCTATTAGAGAAGAAAATACTGGGCTTGATGGACCAATGACTTGTTAAATAAAGGGGAAATCACCAATAAATGTTGAGCAATTACACTGTACCAAGGCATTTACATAGATTCTCACCCTTGTGAAATTATAAACCAGGCTACAACTGCATGATCATGGAAAAACATAACTTAAAAGCACTGAAAGTGGTTTGGATGCTCCAAACAGACCTATTGAAATCACTGGGACTTAATAATTGTCATGAGTCCCACTGATTCTAATGGATTCGCTTTCAGCATTATTAAATCTGGATCCAATCCAGTATCTATGGAAAAGGGAAGTGTTGTTATTGTTATTACTTATTATATTTCTATACCACTCTTCCTCCAAAGATCACAGTTTTACAATATGAAGACACAAAAATGCGTACAGTAATACCAAACAAGAATTTTCCCACTCCCATTTAAAAAGGCTACAGCACTGAGGTGACACACGAGGGCTTGAGAATTCTGCCTAGAACCAGACTCGTGGTGGCTGTTTCAGACATGCAAAGCATCACTTGATGCTACAGTCATTCAACGATGGGCACACAGAAACTCATCCTCAGTGGCTTAATCCAGTGGTTTCCAAACTATGAGGTGATGTGCTCCTTCACTGAAGGGGGAAACACAACATATGAGGGAAAGAGAAGACATTTGTTTCCCCACCAGGTAAGACAAAGGTGTATTGACCGCCTCAAAAGTTCCCCACAGACCCACATCGGATCCAACCTAATTTAATAAGACCTGCTTTGCTTCAATGTTGTTTCTCCCTGTATTGTTTCAAGAGGAGTCAGAGATGTTGTACCCTACTCCACTTAAGGCCACAACTTATTGCTCCTTTGATGAAGCTGTCACTCTTAAATTAAATTCTGCATGCTCCACTCAGGAGCATAGAGCGCTAGTTTTCAACACTGGATTGGTTACGCAGAAGGTACAATCGATGAGGAGCTGAGGGTGAACTTTTAAAATCTTGAGAAACTTTGGCTTAACCTAAGGTACTCCATCTTGACGACTGGTACACTGGGTCCCTAAAAATAGTTTACAGCTCATGCTTCTTTGAAAGTCATACTCAGAAACATCTGAGTCCTTTGAAAGAAACAGTGTTTGCACTAAAATCTATCAAGGTCATTAATCATAAAAGTGGTGCTCTTTCATCTGAGTGCCAGCCAGTGGGATTAAACGGATTCACAGCTTGCTTAGTGTTCTAGACCAGCCTCAGAGCAGATCTGCTGTCAGCCTTTACTCACAAGGCAGCAACTTGAGTAATGAGAACTTAACCCGCCTGCTGGGGCAAATACAATGAAGCAGTGACTAATTAGCATATGCAAATATTGTATACATTGAGCCAATTTACTTAAACATTCTCTCTTCCACACACAAAATCAGAGCTCCCCCTTATTCAAATTTGAAGATTATATTCTGTGTAATTAGCTCTTAATTTTTAAGGATAAATGCCAATCATAATTTGCCTTTGCAAATGGGATTAATTAGCGCAAGTAATAACATATGCAAGCACAGATAAACTGCGAATCCTGCTTGCTCCTGTAATAGGCAGGATGAAGTCAATGTCACCTCTTTCATTACAGTTTCCCATAAAATAAATGAAAACCACGGACTAGAACATTGTTTCAAAAGCTGATCCTGTAACAAGCAATGCAGAATCCTCTGTCTTAGATCTAAGCAACGTCAGGAGATATTGGGGAGGGCGGGGGTTATATAAAAAGAGGTTGGGGTCTCCTCCTATATTTTTATAATCCAGTGACTCATGTGCATTTGGAGGTTTCTACAAACTGGAGCTATTCAGTGCCATGAATTGCTCCAGTTATAATTGAACACAAAGTCAACACACACTATTTTTCACATTCAACTTGCAAACCCAGTACAAAATTGTCTGTGACTGAGCCATGAGTCTCAATCAGTTCATTTTCGTTCTTATTGTAAAGCATTTCAATTTATGTGTGTTTCAGCCTGGTGAATTTTCACCTTTTTTCCATCCAAGTCCTGGATAGAAAGCACTGCTTAACTGAGCTGCTGGAAAACCCAAAAGCAGGGCAAGGGGAATATTTATTAGATCAAACATTTTTCCATCAAATATGCACATTTTTATTATGCAGTGACACTTTTAATCACACTCCATACCTGTGGAAGCTGCTATTGCAGATACAACCCAGTCTTATCTGTGTTTACTCAAAAGTAAGTCCCACCACATTTAATATGTATTCCCAACTGATCAGAGGATTGCAGTTTTAGTCTTTCTCTCTTGTTTTAAAACTTACATGCACACACCAGTATTTACCATCTTGGACAACTGCCTGGATTCCAGAAGGGAAGCCAGGTATTTAACTAGGAAAGGCTTGTTTTATAAAGCCAAGTAGGGCCATTGGCATCAGACCCCAACAAGGTTTCCAGAAATATATATTTCCAAAAGTTTATAGGTAAATTCCAGAGCCTGGCATCTGGGCTTTCCAGCTGCCAAATTAAGTTCTGTCTGATGCCACAGCTGTTGACTATTTCTCTAGGAAGGAAAGAGGAAGATAAATTAGCGAGGGACATGTCAGCTATAGTAGGAGAAAGTGTTGAGATATTCAATTATGATCATTTCTGTGTCTAATTGCTTATGCATGTGCCAGGGCCTGCTGTGCTGGTAATGCAGTTTCGCTGGCTCACTATGTGTGTGCATGAAATCTGCCATCAACACAGGACAGGTATTCTGTTTACTGGAATATGACAGAAACGAATACCAATGAAGTTTTCTGCTACATGTTTTTGGAGCAAAAACACAGAACGAAAACACTTCTGCAATGACATTGCATGAACCAATGTATTTATTTATTAGCTACACTATAAATATTGTTTTATTTACATTCAGCAACCACTGTTTTATTTACTTGTGCGCCTGGTCCTAATTACTTACAGAGTACAGTATTAAAAACTCAGTAAAGAAAGCCAGTGTGCTTACTCCTTAGCCACACAATAAGAATTATCTGGAAACGCATGGGGTCTGCAACAAAACGTTGCAGTATATTGTCATGACCTAACAGTCATTCAGTGTTCCAGCAAGCCAGCCATGTTCTCCTCTACATACTCCATTTCATCTTGTCCCTCTCCAGTTTTCCAACATTCTTCACCAATTAATACTTAGCATTCTGTGACAACCAAGCATGTTCAGTTCTCCTTGGGCTGCTTTTTGTTTTTGAGGGGGAATGCCCCCTTAGAGGGCTTTTAAAAAATGTACTTTTGCAAACCACACAGTTCCCTTGCTGATGCCTCCCTCTTGTTTCTTGTTTTGGCTTCAGTCATGCTGGCATTCACCACCTGAGTTTGCTAATAGAAGGAGTGATGCTATTAAAACTATACAGTAGAGTGGCACACACATCCTAACCTGTGGCTCTCTGGTGATCTTTTGTCTCACACCAGATAACCCCAGTAACTACAGTACTAGTAAAATTTTGTTGTTGTTCAGTCGTTCAGTCGTGTCCGACTCTTCGTGACCCCATGGACCAGAGCACGCCAGGCACGCCTATCCTTCACTGCCTCTCGCAGTTTGGCCAAACTCATGTTAGTAGCTTCGAGAACACTGTCCAACCATCTCATTCTCTGTCGTCCCCTTCTCCTTGTGCCCTCCATCTTTCCCAACATCATGGTCTTTTCTAGGGAGTCTTCTCTTCTCATGAGGTGGCCAAAGTACTGGAGCCTCAACTTCAGGATCTGTCCTTCTAGGGAGCACTCAGGGCTGATTTCTTTAAGAATGGGTAGGTTTGATCTTCTTGCAGTCCATGGGACTCTCAAGAGTCTCCTCCAGCACCATAATTCAAAAGCATCAATTCTTCGGCAATCAGCCTTCTTTATGGTCCAGCTCTCACTTCCGTACATTACTACTGGGAAAACCATAGCTTGAACTATACGGACCTTTGTCGGCAAGGTGATGTCTTTGCTTTTTAAGATGCTGTCTAGGTTTGTCATTGAAGGATGGGAACAGGACGCTGGTTAGGTTTGCATCATACGTTTAGTTGAGTGAAACACCCTTAAGAATCCTGATTACCGACCTATGTCTGGAGTAAGTTATATAACTTTTGGTGGCAAAATAGCCCTATGATTATTATACTCCCAATTTCCATCAACTTCTCTGGATTGAGAAACTTCTTAAACATGGAGTTTAAAACTACACCCACAAATTAAAATTACCCAATGCACTGTTAATCAGATGTAACATTTAGCTTTGTTTAGAATAAACCCAAAATCAATATTGTGCTTGAACTGTGTCATTGCACTGCTGGGATTTTTATAGCAGCAGTAAAACACACACAGACACACAACTGTTTACTAGAATGTAGAAGTCAGGTACAAGCCAGAACTTCATGGAATACTTTTTTTCCCTGCTGCTTCTGCGACTTCAAAGCAGAGAGGCAAAACCAATCAATGTGCAATGTTGGAGTCCATAACTGAACAAGACAACTGTGCCATGGTGGGATATAAACTATATCTTTCTCTTGCAATAACTATTGACTTGCTGGCTTTGAGTGCATTGGAATGACACTCTTTTATTCCGATGGCTAAGGAGATCTGAGAGAGGTCAGCATGCTTGTTCTGGCAACGGATGAGGAATGAACAGAAAGCTAACACAGAGTTTTAGAACTCTTTACTGCTCTGGGTAACTTTCAAGGCCTACCAATTGCAGAAGCTACCGGTAGTTTTGTTTTGTTCTTTCTTTCTTTTTCTTTTTTTACAAAAAAATGTATTGGTTGGATTCTATCATGTAAGAACTTCAATGCACATCTATATAAGATACTTGTCCAAAGCTGTTTCAGATGGCTGTTTGAGATTGGGACTGCCAAACACTGGTGAATTTATAGGAGAGGGGCTGGAGCTTTTCGGTAGAGTCCTTGATTTATATGTGTTCATTCCCTGGTTTCACCCACCTTAGAGCAGCATGGAATAAGAATGTAAGGAGAGCCTTGCTGGATCTAACCAAAGGTCCACCTGCACACCTTAAAGCAGATGGATTAAAGCAGCTACCTTCTTCAATGGAACTGTACAGAACAGCGTCCCCACAGGCCTGCCTCTGCCACTGCAGGGGTTGTGCTGCATTGACTTCTGGCGAGATCTCACAGGATCTCATGGAACTCTCATTAGATCTCACAAGAACTCCACAAGATATTGGCAGTAACCGCCACAGCCGTGTGACCCTAGTAAAAGAGCCTTTGGTGTGGCAGCATTGGGGTGTGTGAGTGTACTTTCCTGTTTTGCCTCAAGCGGTAATACATGGTGTCCCGACTCTTTGTATGGGAAACCCCAAGTAGGACATGAGCACAACATTCCTTACCAACTGGAATTCAGAACTTAGGCAGTACAACTGGGGAAAACTTCCACCAGTCAGAATAGATGCTGGTAGAATGACTTGGTACATATAGCAGCATCATAACAATGCTGACACCAAACCCTACATATATTAAGGAAAATAGAAACATCGTCACTCCACCTCACCCATCCCCCTTCCCACCCACCTCTTTCCCCCCCTTTCTCCCTAATGTCTCAACAACCAAAACTGATTTGTAAAAATGTTACATGGGGGGGGGAAACGAGAGAGACATTGCACACACTTTTGTAAATCAAGAAAATCTTTAATAATAAAAAAAAAACCAAAGGGTTATCAAGTGGGAGGGGGGGAACACTATTAAAAGAAGTGCTGGATTTAGCTCCAGTATAGTAACACATTTCCTTGCGGAAAGAGGGATACTCCTAATATCATATTTTGCCTGGGTTTATATTTAGAGTTTATAGTAACCTTTCTGCAAAATTTGAATCACTTGCCTAGGCTAATTTTCCTGACAGACTGCAGGAGAACTCTAGAAATATTAATACTATTAAAAAAAAAACCAAACCCACCACATTCTGTTTATTCATTTTTATGCAAATAGAGAAGTCTTACATATCATTAATGCAGTGTACCCAGAAAACAAATATCAAATGAATCAAAGCAACCAAAAGATAAATGATTAATTAATAGAAAATAAATAAAATCACTCAGCTAAAAGAAATCAATAGAATTTGCAGCCTATGTATCACATACAAACAGTTACGAAGTCAAAACATCAATGTTCAAAGGTTTTATTCCTCTGAAGAAATGTACACATACATCATAAAAATGATAAAGTGTGAGAAGGTTTTAGCTAGCACCAATATAAGGCTATGCACCTAGCATTAATATTAAGAGCATTTTTCTTTTCTTCAGGGGATTAAACATGTGAAAATAAAAGGAGACGACTAAATAGCCAGAGAGAGTCTTTATTTGGAATCTAATTTCTTTCATCTATGAGGTCACATTTTCTATTACCACCAAGTCCCATGCTTTAGCTCATACCTGTCTGATAGCAGCAGGCAGACATGTCCTTTTCTGTCTATAGAAGGGATACTCCAGGGCTACACTGTCAATAGCAGTCGTTTGGGATTCTTGGACAGTGCATGTTAGCCATATTTAATCTCAACATCTCTGGGTTACAAGATGCTCCCACCATAGCAATGAAGACACGTATCAGTTTTCCCACATTGCACGCAACATTTAATACTGTATTTGCCTCTTCATATCTCTGCATGGGCGTACCCAAGGGGGGGCAGGAGGGGGCAAATAATAATAATAATTAAATGGTTATCGGCAGCCTAAAAGGAAAAAAAGCTCTCCTAAAAAGCTCAACTACCGGTCTTTCTCCCCCTCCCAAAATCTAAATAACAATTGAGCTCTGCCAACCAGCAGCCGGCCACTGCTTGTGTGTGTGTTGCGCCGGCTGATCGTTGCAAAGGAGCTTTGGAAACAGTCCCCTTGCATGGTGAGTTGCGATGGCTGAGGATCCTAGGAAACTGAGTTTTTCAGCCATTTGGGGGCTTTCTGTTTGCGGGGGGGGGGGAGTTTTTCTGTTTTTTGAAGCTGTTTTTGTTTGCTGTTTACATAATCTGGTCAGTAATCTAAAAATGAACTGAACCCCTAAAAAATGGGGCATTCCTCATCCCCCAAAAAGGTCAACAACTTTGAGCTGAACCCCAAAAAACGGGGGTAGATCACTGCTGAAAGTAGATCACAGTCTCTTGGGAGTTGGCCACCCCTGGTATAAGACATGTAACTAGAATAAAAATTTTTTTAAAAAAATCAAGCAAATAATTGTAATAACTACCGTAATAAAGCACTGCTATAATTATATATAATTTTCCTAAAATTTTGGTTTCATTCGCCTTTCCGTGCTGAAATGTCACAACCTGGCTTCTGAAAAGTTCTGATTTTTTAGCCAAAACTGGAACTCCAGGTTTTGTACCATTGCACAATCTCCAAATAGTACCCTAAATCCTCATCCCAAGCCAGGTTTTATGTGAGCTTTTACCTGGGGGTACTCCGATCAAACACAAGTTGGTGCAGCTTTGAACTCATATGAAGCTGCTTTATATTGAGTCAAACTATTGGCCCATTTAGCTTGGGATCTTCCACAAAAGGGACGGGGAACCTGAGGCCTGGGGTTTAACTGCTGTCCTCCAAGTTGACTTTAGAGACTCCTTCCAAGCACACCCCTTGCTGATCCTGCTCCATATCCTCCTCCTGTTTCAATAATTCACGTACCACTTCTGCACTTGCTGTAGAGGGAAGTGAGAAGCAGATAAGGCCTGTCAACCTGGGAAGGGAGCCCATCTAGGAGAAGGGAAACTCTGATCTGCTGCCTTGTGGGATATTTTGGGTGGAAAAGGCTAAGGAGTATTTGTGTAAGTCCTACACAAATCTGTGGTGGAAATGTGGAGAGCCGAAAATAATGGAGAAATGATAAGCAAAACTGAGAGATTCGCCCAACTACAAAACAGTAGGGAGAGAAAATGTTGGATAAATTGAGAAGAAAGAAGAGCCATACTTCACTCTCTCTGCCAACTCCTGTAGTAAATAATTTTACTTCCACACATCAATAACAATTCTATACTGAGATTATATTGCCTCCAGCTTTTGAACTCCAGGCTTTGGTATTTTGGTTCTGCCATTTTGATCAGCTTATTTTGAGCTAAGATTTGCCTGCCATATCACTGAAGGAGCAGCCACCATATTGGAAATTCATGAAAATTTATGGAAGCTCCATACAAAGGGCAGAACAGAATACACTTAGCTCACTGGTGATGAAGCAGTTTCTTCTTCTCTAAAACTGTCATGGTGGTGTATTCTGGCCACATTCACACAAACATGTTCGTTTGACAACCTATGTGTGTAAATAGCTGCCACTAATTAAATACCACTGAGAACCTTCTGAAAATATCTGACATCAGCTTAAACATAATTCTTTCTAAACTTGACAATTCCATTAATTGTTGAGTAAACACGTGTGAATCAGCCTTAAGTCTTTGTTCAATGACTTTACAGATTTGTCCCACAAGTTACAAAGCTGGCACTGCATAATAAAGCTTTAAACTGCCACCTTCCTTTTTCAGATTTTATCTTCTGTATGATGTGGCATTTCCATGCAATGTTTTTGCAGGTATTTGAGTGCAATATATTTTCCTTCCTCCAAAACAATGCATTATTGTCCCCAAATCCCTTTTATAATTAGTTACCTTCATGCTTCATCTTCCTGTTGTATCATTAATGTTAATGTTCTGTTTTGTTCTTAACAACCAGGAACTTCCATTACGCCCAAAATGAATAAATGAATTCTAAAACCGCACTATATTAAAAATGTATATACAGCACACAGTCAGCATTCAGTCCTCATATATATTTCTATTAAGATAACTAGATAGATAGCAGCAGGTCAAGGATAAAAATCAAGATGATCTATCCAGCTTCCATTATTTGCATTATGTATGTCATAGAGTGTATGATGTATGCTAATGGCATAACACCCTTCTAAGCTCTTACAGTTTAAATATGCTTATAATCTAAGGTGCATTGAGAAGCATAAAGTACTGCCTAATTTACAAAAATCCCTATCATATCCCCCATACAAATCCTGTTTTAAGTTCTGGCTCAAACTACTTTGCATCATAAAAGGCAATACATCAGAGAATAAAATATTTTATGAACACTTCCTCAGGTTGGGAAACCAAAGATGACTGCAATATGGTAACTTGTGTTGCTCAATTTCAGTTGAAGTAACACTAGATTTGTCCTCCTGAGCCATATCAGAAGATTGCAGGGTGGAAAGTAAGTAAGTAAACAAATAAATAAATAAATAAGCTAGATTTGACTTCCGTCAAATCAGGTCAAGTAGGAAAAGGCAAACCTCTAACCCATCCTAGAGGATGACATATCCTTCCATCTATATCAGGGATGGACTCCAACTCCCATCAGACTCAGCAAGCATGGACAATTGTCAGTGATGACGACTGTTCCATCTTTCATGCATAGATTCTTCAGCTAGGTCACAACCAAATTTTCAACTGCAAAACTTCTGACCATTTATTATTATGCTTTGTCATGCTCTCCTAAATGGTTGGGCAGAACGTCCGATCTACCCTGGAGCATATTCAGCAAAATGGTCTCTTCACTATCCTCAACTTCACTAACAACAATAATCCAAACATTTTCTAAAACAAACTGCCCTTCTGTTACCTTCCCCACTGTGTACCACCATGCTCCATTCAACAAGTCCACACTATTCATTTAAAATTTATCATGGCTTTGAACTTTCCTGCCTTATCATATACTGCATTTTAGGCCCCTTGGGCTTGTAGTGTATTACAGCAATTGTCTATTCAATGGCAACCTGAGTGCGGACCATGCCATTTCTGTGTTCTTCAAGTAAACCTGATGCAATAGCTCTATAGATTTCCCTTGTGGGTTTCCCATAGGCTAATCAGTGTAAGAATAGTATGCTGGACTAGATGGGCCATTGGTCTGATCCAGCAGGCTCTAATGATGTTGATACGTATTAGAAGTATTATATTCCCTGATCTTGCTTGGGTTTACATAGTTTTTGAGAAGGCCACAGTAATGTATCTCCAGCTATATTATTTTCCTTTTAAATAAACCACAAAAAACATAACTCATTAACTATGAAAATATTTTTTGAATGGCATTATAAATGCCTTTTCTTGTTGTCAGTGCAATGATTTCTTCACATGTGGAGTACAATTTGTGCTCATGGCAATCTTTGCTGTTTTCAAATAAACAGTAAGAATCTATTTTATGGAGCTTTAAATATGCTATGATGCATCATAAACTCTTCACAGCCTTCAAGCCTAGATAGGCAGAGTAGCATTAATTAAAGTCATACATTTTCATTCTGGTGCTTAGATTAGATTTGGAGAAAGATAATATTAACCAACTGCATTATAATTTGGTGGTATCGTTATTTATCCTTACTCTCAGAAACCAAAAGCAGTAATAAAAAAAATAATGCTTCATTCACCCCATGAAGTTCTCAGCAAAGTTAATCTTAGAGATTTAAAAAAAAAAATCAGGAGATGACAGCTCATAAATGAAAAGGTAATAATAGTGAAGACCAAAATAATTTATTTTAGGCTTGTACTACCATAATACATCTCTTCAAAGCCTTCCATTCATCTTGTTATCCCTTTCTGGGGACTCGCCTTTTAGGTATGTTCTCTCTGTAGTTCCAATTTCATTTTTCTTCCATTATTTCTTTAGATTTGCCTCTAACATTCATATAATACAATGTTATTGACTAGATTAGCAGTGTCCTCAGATTTCAGATTAAGAGAAATACTTTAAAATCAAAAATAAAATTTGAACAGCAAACTATCTTTACAGATCCAGAATGTATATTTTTAAACTGCTCTTCCCAAAATTATAACCTGGTTTAAGAGTTTGAATCAAACTGCAGGGTTTATAAAGTGGAGTTCATTCCAAGCTCATTTATTTAATTTAAAAGATCCAGCTATTTATGGGACTGTTTACCAGATAAAATAAGAATAAAACCACAAAAATCATTAATACGTTACAAGGTCTGGGAAAGTAATAATAATAATAAAATTGTCATCACCAACCAATGTTGGTACCAGATGAGCTTTTCTGGGGAGGAAATTCCATAAAGGAGGAGACTTTTAAGATTATTGCAATGGCAGGTTGGTATGGGAGCAGACGTTCCTTCAGTACTTTGGTCCTAAGGTATGTAGGGTTTTAAAGGGAAACAAAATCACTTTGAATTTTGTCTTTCCCAAACTTAATAATCTGTAAAAAAAAAAAAGAGACATCTGTCTAAAGCTCTTGCTGAGATTCCAATTCTCTTCTAAGGCCATTCACTTTAAACAGAAATTCTGGAACCTGTAGTTATTTAGCCTTCCTTGGAACTGTCTGGAATATTAGAGTTAAACAAAAGCTAACAAAAAAAATGCACTGAACTTCTCTCAAGAGACATAGAACCCTGCTGGATAAGCCAAAAGCCCATCAAGTCCATAATACTGCTCTCACTGCAGACAGCAGGAGCTGAGTGCATCTGTGCCATCAAATCAAGTTCCAGGTTTGTTCAGAACACTTCACCAAAAAAACAGGAAATAAAAAGAGGATAGAAGAGGACATGGAATTGAAGAAGAAGAAGAAGAAGAAGAAGAAGAAGAAGAAGAAGAAGAAGAAGAAGAAGAAAATTTATATGTATAGATGCAAACTTAGAAATAATTTAAATCAAAATACAATGCCTCTGTATTGTTACCAGATGAGTGCACACTCGATTCTGACCAAACTAAGCCCCCTAGAGCAAAATATGCACCAAGAGGCTAAGTTTAGTCAGGATTGAGTATACACTTCCAGAGTTAATGCTGAATTTACTTCTGGCAAATGAGGCACCATAGCCACCAGAGGGCTGTTAAAATTTGTGTCCTGGGCTTTTTAGGCTTGTCTACCCATGTACTATGGGACACAGGTGGCACTGTGGACTAAACCACTGAGCCTAGGGCTTGCCGATCAGAAGGTCAGCGGTTCGAAATCCCCACGATGGGGTGAGCTCCCGTTGCTCGGTCCCTGCTCCTGTCAACCTAGCACGTCAAAGTGCAAGTGGATAAATAGGTATCACCTCCCCCAAAATGCTGAAGGGTACTTCGTTAAAGGAGTCCGGGGGGCGTGGCACTGTCCAGAACCGTGGAAGGCGAGGGCCTAAGGCACGCCCCATACCGGTGATCACAGGGTGAATCCCTAGCTGATGTGCAGCAGCAGGGGTTCTCCCATCAGTGGTTATCCCTTCCCGGACTGCCAGCACGACGTACTGGAGTCGAATATGCCTAAAGCCAATACCGCTCAACATCCGTAACCAATAAAGTTGTGGCCTTTTATTCGCCCATTTTAACTTTACTTATCGTGTCTATGTATTCATTTTCCACGGGAGGGGTCGGGTCATTGACATGCAATAGGGTACAAAACGTAAAACAAGTGTACAAAAAGAAAAGAGCTATGAAACAATAAAACACATCATTGAAACAAACAGAAACAGTTCAATGCATTTCTTATTCTGTAAGTGAACCCAACTCCCAGACCTTACTTCATCCCTCAGACTTTTTCTGAAGTTTAGGGTCTGATGTGTATGTGCATATGGGACAAATTGTCAACCTTCAGAGAAGGAAAAAGTATAGAGTAATTTTCTGCTTCCGCTTATGTCTTCAGAAATGCCTGCATCCATAAATCTTAAAGCATACTTCTCACCTTCACCTCTACAGCCTTTCCGGCCACCAAACGAAATGTATTCTGATGTAATCCAAGTCACCCAGAGGATCTCTTAAACATATCATTTTATGAAGACAAATTGTTCCCAACACTGGCTCTCACCTTAAAAGGGCTAGATCTCCCCCCTTCACTTTTGTCCCACTTTTGTTTGGGGTGTCCTGGAGATAACCACATATGTACATTTAAAGGACATTGACTAGGACCTTGCCCCAGTCAAATCCTAATACATCATATTAATTTAACAGTCCCAAACTGAAAGGAATATGTCATCAGTGCATGGTCGTTTAAAAGTTTGCTATACAGCCCTTTGCTTCAAAACAAAGCACAACCTCCATTTAAACACTCAAATAGAACAGAGAGGGGAAAGTTAATCAATGCTTAATTTTATCAGTTCTGATTTCCAAGCTTAATTCACAGTTGGTTTTGCTCTTTTAAGCTCTAATGATCTGGGATCATATCTAGGTTATGTTAGGACATCTTGTTCCTGTATGAGGGTCGGCTTGGGGTCTTCTCCCTGCCTGTTATGCGGCTGGTGGCCTTGAATCACCAGAGAAATGGAATTGTGGAGTAGGAAGTTATTCCAAAAGTCATCTCCTCCAACCACCTGCAATGCATGTATCACACAAAGAATCACTGACAGGTGATAATTCAACTTCTGTTTAAAAACCTCCAATGAAGGAGAGTCCGCGACCTTCTGAAACACAGGTCCTTTAAGGAGGTGATGCTTAGGTGATGGGATTTGGAGCTGAAGACAATCTTTTGGTTTCGTTGCAATGCAGTGAATGAACCCTTGATTTCTATTGTTGCTGGTGACTTAGGTTTACCATTTTCCTTGAAGCCTCTGGCCAATATGTTAAAATAATATGTTTTAAAGAATTAATAAAGGAATAAAATACTTAAGTAAGTGTAAGTATTAGCCCAGTGATTTCTTACTATTTGTGGCTTTTCAGCCATGAACTGAAGAGACCTGCACTTTTAAGCGGCCAAGAAACCCACACAGACACCTTCCCTGCTTTCTTTTGTTATTTTTTGTCTTATTCCTTTCTCTTTCTGCTTCTTCTCTCTGTTTTAATTAACACTTAAAACATTATTTCAAAAGTGCTCCATAGAATCATTACAAACAATAAAGGAGAAAAAAGGAGTTCTTTTGTTCTAAGGAATTTTATATCCCAAGGCCCTTTTCTACATTTTTGTACTTCTGAGTTTGCAAAAAAATGTATTTTTATATTAAAAAAATTATTAAGGTGTCTTGTTATGTCAGTATTTCTCAAATGCACCATTATGTGAGAATATCACTGAAGCTGGAATATCACTAGCATCCATCAAGGTATTTAGACCATAAAATAGACTATCTCCTGAATTTAATGAAAAAATGGAATGGAAAAATCTGAGTTATACCTTATGCATTTGTGTGAATCTGAAAAGGTTTAATGTGCATAAGTATGGAATTAAATATATCAGAATTGTTATGGGATTTCTGGTTAGTGTAGGAAATATACAATGTAAGCTTATTATCGCAGTAAAGCTGCAATATTATATCCAGCTTTGCATTGTAATGACATTCACAATGTTAATATCTTTAGAGTAGTGTAGTTCAAAAAAACAGTATTTCAGTACTTGAAAATGATGTACTTACTTGAAAACAGCCTGTATTGGTAACCTTATTTTTGGAGCAGATGCATCAAAATTTACACGGGTACTGTCCATATGAAACAATGATGGCTATTATAGTCTATTCATCCTCCCTATTCACACATTATTTATGTCACATGTGTGGCTATCACACGGAGCAGTAAGAGGAATCAGCTGTCCTTGCTCCTCTGAACAGTGCAGCCCCTAGTGGCTCCAGCTACATATGTATGTGTTCAGCATGAATGTTTGCAGAGCGGTGTGAGTAGGTGAACACATGTAGTTACTCCAAATAATCAGCACCTGTGTGATCAGCTACTGTTGCAGAGGGCCCCTCTGCCCACTACTGTTTGCAAGGGTCAGCTGCTCACATATTGCATGCATCTCTGACGTGGAGCAACGCATGAACTGCACCATAGTCTATCATTTCAGTCTCCTCGCCCCCATTGTATTACATCTGTGCAATATCTGGATGCACGCTTTTCTTCTCAATGGGTGCACTAGTAAAAGCAGAAGTCAAGGACTTTTTTCACTTATACTAGCAAACTGCTTTCCTTTCTCAAATCAGTAAAATGACTCTTCTTCCAGATTCTTTTCTGCCTGCATCTAGTAGAGGCCTGCAAACGATGGCAGTGATGACAATGATACAGTCAACCATAATGAAGGAGAATGAAGTGGTGCTACAAGGCCCTTTCCACTGAGTAAAAATAAATGCATATTTGGAGCTAGGAGAGCACTCCCAGGAGGGTATGTGTGGAAATAACATGTGCTGGCAAAAGCAACGCCATTCTGAGCCCTGCCAGTCTCTTGCCAGCCAGAGCGGGGGGGGGGGGGGTTCTGACTTGTGGGGGAGTGGTTGGAGAGGACACACAAAAATATGCAATCTGATGTATTCCTCATGTCTCAGGGGCACTTAAGGAGAACAGGAGGGCTTTTGGTTTAACAGATCCAAAGCCTCCCCCCCATGCACCCCCAACAGGTCTCCTTTCTCCTCCTGTCAGAGCACCAAAAGCAAAGGAGCGACCACTGTGGATGTTTCCTTGGCTGCAGTGGGAAGACTTCTTTGGCTAGACAGCGTATTCTTCCTCTCTGCCTGAGGAGTGGGAGTTCTGCAAAATTCTACGACCCTCCCAGGGACCACAAGAGCGCAACCTAAGATACTTTCTAGGCAAATAATTCATCAAACTATAAAACCTTTCCTGGAATGTAACACTGCAGACTGCTGGTGTGGGATTGTACAAAATGAATTCTCCTCCATAAAGCCATTCTTCTAGATCAGGAATAGTCAACAAGGTGCTCTTGCAGTATAATTCCCTTCTTTCCTGATCCTGACCTCAGCCAACAGAGTATTCCTGATGTTCTTACCTGTAGTGTGATGTGATGCAGTCATGTCATGTTTTATATCACGTCTAGCCATACTTCCGAGAAATCTGCATTGCCTTGGATTCTACTCATGCAATCGTATGCATGTCTGCTCGAAAGCAAGCCCCACTGAGTTCATTGAGACCCTGCCTTTGCTCATTTTAGTAGAGTTGAGGGTGTATTTCCAGCTATGATAACAGATGCAATCAGAAGCAGATACCAGAAAAGAAGTTAAAGGAAGAAAATGAGAACAGAGGAGGAGAATAAATTCAGCCAAGAGATGTTTCCTTCGATCTCCTTGAAACAGTATTTGTTACTAATTGGATTATAAGACATGTTAGCATTAAAACTCACCATGTTCTTATAAGTGTTCTGTACTATATAATGTTCTATTCAATATATAGTACAAGTATGGAAAATCTGTGGCCCTCTAAATGTTCTTCAATTGCAACTCCTATCAATCGACCTCAGCCAGCATCCCCAATGATCAGGGATGATGGGAGTTGTACCACATAAGGAGGGGCCACAGCTACCTTATTCCTGATATAGTAGTACAAGAGAAAGAGGTAAAAGATCTGTAAACTGGGTTAGGTTTGGCTATGCAAAGAAGGAGAAATTGAAATTTTTTGAGAGAGAGTTTAAAATGGTGTTCCATATACAAGTAAATTATTTACAAAATAGTAGGCTCAAGATGAGAATCGACAGCTAGCAGAGCAACACATGAGCTAGATGTAAGAATAAGAAGACAGAAGAAAAGACTGGTTGCTGTTTTGTTGCACCTATGCTAAACTGTAAATATAAAACTAGATGATGTGATATCTCCTGGTTAATATTGCCTGGTTATAGTAAATTCTGGGGAGGGAGCTTCTCAACAGAGAAGTATTGGTCCATGTAAACCAAACCACCCTAATTTGTTAGTCCCGAACGTATCCATTGGGATTACACTTCTCCAAATTTTGTGACTGTCTCAGTAAAAAAAAAAAAAAAAAGTGCACAAAATGTGAATTTTACAGGAAACGTGCACAAAAACCTAACTGGCTTTTTATATTTTGTAAACTGCTTAGTAGCTTATTTTGCCATGAGAAGTCACAATAGACTCAGTGTGGCCCAAAACGGTTTCCTGCCTAAAACAGGAACATTGGCCTTGAATGTTGCTCTTGGTAACCACCAAGGTTTACTACCACTGACCCCAAAGGACAATACAACTGTACACAAGTTATGGAAGATAAAATTGTACTTTATTTTGATTTTTCAAACACCTGTAATAATTAATTGGTAATAACTTAATCAAATATTTGTTAATGCAAATGAGAATAGTGAAGAATACTTGTTTTTTTTTTTATAATGAGCAAGGCATTTTGTCCCAGCAAACCCCCAAAGGCAAAGGCAGATTCTTCTTTATACAGGCAACAAAGTGAAACTAATTGTCTATGTGGTATGTGTGTCCAAGGATATGTTATTTTAATTAAATAATGTTGGTACCAATGAGATGCTGATTGGTTTGTAAACTGAACGTTCAGAACATGAAGAATTCCACAGGGCCTTTAAAAAAGAAGAAAAAAATATGATAAATGACGTCTCAAAGATTAAGTTGCATGCATCACTGGTAGAAGAGACATAAAACAATATTTGTGTTACAGATGCCTTGTGCCCTAAAAAGTTGTATTAAAATATTTAAGCCAAAGCATAATAATGATTAAAACAAATATAACCATGCTTACTATTATAATCAGTGAAATACTCCAATACATATCTTTTAACTAAAACATTGCACATTTAGAGAAAGAATCTCAATAAAGAAGGATCCCACATCTATACGAAGAATCAGATTAGGGGGAAATTGAGTACCAAAGACAAACAAGATGAACTGAGGAGAATTAACAAAATTCTATTAGCTTTGTGTTGCTCTGAATCCAATTACCTGACTAATGCAAAGGAGATCTGGCTGTGTACTCAACATATGCTGCACACGTTTTAGACTTTTCTAGTATGTTTGTCTAGAGAGTTTGTGGATAAGGAGCTGTGATAAATATCAGGAAGTCTCTGATCTGAATTTAGCTTATATGTGACCCTTTAACTAGAGCAGGGAACCTGCAACCCTCCAGATACAATTCCCATTATCACTGACCATAGTGGCTGTGTCTGATGGGAGCTGGAGTCCAACAGCATGTGGACAGAAGCATCGCTGCAGAAACTGATCTTTTGGGCTTTACCCCGTCACATTTCTTCAGTATGTAAATAAGAAGACTGACCTACCTTACAGGATTGTTGTAAGGATGTCAAAAACAAAATGTTTTGACATTGATTTAAGATATGGTTATTGTTGTTATATTGTGCAGTTAAGATTTTATTGGTTTTCCAATAATACAGATAAGACATCACTGGGTTTTTTCCCATTAAAGATAACTCATGTTTTCACTGAAAGCCACATCTTGTACCTTAACTACATTTTTAAACTATTCTTAAAAAAATAATAAAACCACTGTTAACTATTAGCATTAGACACTGAGTAGAAGCACTGTGAGATTCTGATAAATAATCCATTTGGAATGACTGCATTTCGCCCAAATGCAGCTCTGCTTCAAAAGTCAATGGAGAGAGCTGCCTCTGTGAAGCAATAACTTTAAAATACCTTTAAGTGTTTGGGAAAAAAATATTTTGTAATATGGTAAATGCAAAAACAAAAACAAAAACCAGGAAGAATTAAAAATGTGCACATGCTCCCATGCTCACCTGCAACCACATATTATACATAAGATCCAGAAGTAATGCAGATGAATACATGGACATGCAATTATGAACCCAATCAGTAAGTGCAAATTGTTCATGCATTGCTAATACGTTTTGAGATATGGACCATATTTTAGATGTTGCAAATACTATCATAATAAATGTGGAAGACACAGAAGGAGAAAGCACCCACAACAGCAGAAGAGATGAACAATGGCAGGAACAGATGTTATCCTATGTAAACATAATGGTATTTTTGGCAACAAACTGCAGAGCCAGAATTTCTGTCAGGTGGCAAGGACAAGACACTCCATTCCTTTCCAGGAAGCCACAAGGGAGTGTTGTGCATCAGTGCATTTAGCCCTAAATGCTGTCAACAAAGAGTTTACCATGAATGTGCTGTAGCAATATCCCTAAGTGGAACACAGAACTGCCCAGTGCATCATGTAAAATAGTTCACTAGCTTAAAGTGATTTATGTTTCAATGTCCAAAGCAATATCTATCATATAAATATACTTATTTTGCCAACTATGTCTGCTAGCTAAAAAACTAAAGCAAACAAACAAACAAACAAACAAACAAACAAGAGGGTTGTAGAAAATGGGTGAAAATGGGTGCGGAGGAGGGTAAATACAAAAGGTGGAATATATTGAGCAGTCTTCACAATATTTTTAATGATCCCCCCCCCAATAGTTGTTTCTATTTTAGTTGTAAGTTGCCTTGAGTCCTTGTCTGGGGAAAAATCAGTGGCTGTAACCATGCAATAAACCATTTGAGAAGAGATCATAAAGTAGTTTCCATCACACCATGAAGAGCAGTTATTTTCAAATAGTGAGTAAGATCCATTCAGGCTTTCCAAATGCAGGTGTCTTCCACTTTTGGAATGGCTGCTTTACACCTCATTGAAATGTCGCAATTGAAACCAACAATGTACTTTGTCTTGCCCAAGCATAGCCATGAGAGCTGCTCATGAGCCTACCTATTCTAGCACTTGACTGTTGTCCAAGCTTTCACAGTTAGTAGCAAGCTGGTTTCCTTCTTGCCTTTGGATCTACCCCACTGCAACAACATGGTGATGATTCTAGCTGCCATGTCAAACGAGTGACCCCTCCCCATACCACTATGTGCAGCTTATAATGTTTTGACTGGGTGCAACTCCCATCTTGGCACATGATGGTCATGCTTTAAAATCTGCTTCTTAGTACCCACATCTTAGCATTGTTTTGTAAATTGCCCCATACAGCCACTCAAGAATGCATCACGGAAGTGGGTGAGATTGTGATTGTGTCTCTGCAACAGTTCATCTAAAGTTCTGAGCAGAGCCAATATACAGGCTGGCTGCATGCAGGCTCTGCCTTCACAACTGAGAAAGGGCAAGATCCTCTATTAAGCAGACAAAGCCTATATGTATACAAACCTTTGGACAAATGCAGGATGGTTGGAAGCAGGGTGGTGGTGAGACAAATTGAGTGTGTTCCCTGGACAATGCTGCAGAATCTTCTACAACATTGGGCCGGGGGGGTGTGTGCTTGAGTGTTCTCCAACAGAAGAGCCAATAGTAGGAAGTTGCAAAAGCACTATGTTTGATTAAGGAAAATCATACCCGACCATGGAAATAGCATCTGTGTCTGCTTAATAGTAACATATGGCTTGGTACTGAGGCACCTATCAGTTCATGTAATCTCATCACCACTGAAAACTGCATTACAAACGGTACATGCATCTTTGTTCTTTGTTTAGATTATGCAAGTGAAATTTAAGAAATTATTTCTTGATATCTTAATCAAAGAAGATCTTGAAGAACAGAAGAAGATGAAGAAGGTTAAACTGACATTGATTTATTAAGATATGCTCATCGCTTACCCATTAGCAAATTTCTCTCCCTCCCTATTTTTCACACGCACGCACAAACGTTTTGCAAACAAATAGGTTTTGCTTGGATATTGTCTTAAAGTACACTTAGAAATGGGTTGTTGTTGTTATTTTTCAGTATGTTGTTTTACCTCCTTTTCTGGCCAAGGTCTCTTGACAACCTTGCAACCTTTGAACACATGAGATCTACCTATTTTAATTAATTCTCCTCTTTATCAGTATGCTATGCGCAGGACAAATATCTAAATCCTGGGGCACAAATGAGCTTAGCAAATACAGAGGTGACCAAAATTGCAGTTCAAGGAAATCTGTTGAGAAGACATCACAGTTCTCTCCATAATTCCAAAGTGAAGTCTTAACAAAAGGTAAACAAGTGATAGACAAAACCAATTTTATGAAGCCACTTTACAAATGTTTTCAGAGCATTCTGGAAAAATCGGAACTGCACTGCACTGCATTCCATATTAGTCAAATACTCAAGGAACCATAATTTAACTGAACATCGATTTACAATGCAGGAAGAAATGCTGTGTTCCAAATTATAGTAACATAATTCATTACTTAGGGTGGTACTCAAATAAGTTTTACTCAAAGTAGACCTATTGAAATTAATGGACATAATTTAGTCATGTTTGTTAATTTCAATGTGTCTAAGTAAAACTTAGTTGAATATCATCCTTTAAGTTCCCCTGTTAAAATTAAAGCCCTGAATTGGTGGGGTGTATTGGAGACCAAAAAACCTAAATCTTAGCTGCATGACAACTGTTCTATGAATTGTTATCAACGCTTACTTCCCTTGCTTATGCTAGCAAATGCGCTATTTTATTTCTCCCCATTATCTGTTCACTGTCTTTTCTCCAAGGTGTCTTTATAATATAAACTGGCTAAGCTTGGTGACATCACGGCGCAGATATTTGTTAACTTGTGTGAGTAAAACATATGGCAATCCAGTTGCAGCTCCTCACTGTGAAACCCTAGGGAAATGGCACTGGAAAATTTTGAAACTTGGCTGGTACAAAAATCGATGAAAACATTGCTAGCCACGAATCAAAGTAAAACCCTCAAAATAATGTTCATTTGTGACTTTGAAACTTTTAGGTAAACTCAATTAACCTGGAAAGTTGTCTCTTTTATGCAGGTAAAAAAAAACACCCCCCAAAATGACCTTTAAACTATTTTTTTCTCATAGGAAGGCTTGTCACAAATAGCAAGCTTGACACCCAGAAATTATTAAATGAGTACTGAAAATTGCACAAATTAGTTCTACTATTGAAACTTGTGTATCCTTTGGGTGAAACAGGCAAGGTCATGAAGAACAATGGGCTTTCTTCTCTGTGGTGAAGAACTCTCTGTTCCTACCAGCCATTGTTGCTGACCCAAAGGATGATTTCAATGGGAGTTCACCACGAATAACTTTCTTAGAATATGTGCCCTTATGAGAGGTTTCCCTTGGTGAATCATTATACTGTTTCTAATAACTGCTTTATTCTTGCTTTTGGAAATTTTAATTTAGTCTCCTTGATGCCTTCGGGTAGATCAACAGACAGGATATAGATGTAATAAACACACAAATGATATGATAAATAAATATGAATAAGAATCAGTTTCAGTGTCCTGATGTTTTGGCCTACGGTCCTGACAGGTAACAGTACCACCACAGAATGCAGAGATGGAAATGCAAGTTCTACAGATCTCTCATTTGGCCATTTCACCCAAGAACACTAGGTTTCTGGCTTGTTAGAAGGCAGCCCCAAATCAGAATCCCACTCCAAATGGAAAGTGGGCAAGCCAGGGAGCTAGTCCACAGAGCCATCCATTCACATATGGTCACAACAAGGATTCCCACTTCTTTGAAAGACAACAAAACAAAAAACCCGACTTCCTTTAAGGTTAATGTCCAGCACACCTACCAGAATACGGCTATCCTATTCATTAATTCTGCTTTGAGAAACAGAAATTCGATAAAAGTAAGATGCGCACAACAACTTCAGTACCGATAGAACTGACCAAAAGCACATATGAGCCTACATCAAAAATTGGAAACTGCTTTAGAGGATGCTGTTTGAAAAAGGTAACAGTACCATGTTCATTCCGGTAGATAATAATTGTTCTTCTGTCTTTCAAACCTTGATTACCAATATACTTTTCAAGGGAGGTTGTATTGGGAATGATATCACATACAAACCAGCTCTACTAATCATTCCAATACATTGGAGTACTTTCTTGATAGTCACAGTTCATAATCTCACCAGGATAAAAATTCTAATTTTCAATTAAATTACTAGCAACATCCCCTGCTGATACCCAGTGATTAAAATATTAATGCAAACTTCTCTGCAAACTTCTTCAGCTTTCATTTGTAATACAATTTTTAAAAAGAAAAGAAAAGACTGGCTTAGTCTTTGGTGATTATGTGCATAATACGTTCATTAAGTTGTTAATAAGTAGGTAAATGCTTTTTAAAATATTTGAAAATAGGGAAAGACTTCAAATTCCACTAATACATATTCTCCATGAACATTCCTGCACAAATTCTAGAGAGTATAAGGGAATTGTTGGTAAAACAAGCAATTAATAGGACATTGGTATGCTGGCAGGTAGCTGTAATTATCTTCTTTTTTTCTGTTGCAGAAGGCATTTGAGAATCATTTAAGAGCGAAAGATGAATGGTGTTGCACTTTTACATCAATACGCAGACACAGCAGTAGCAAAGGAAAATAGGCTGGTAGAGATTTAAATATCAATACAGAAGATAAAAGAAAAACTGTTTAAAACAGCTACTTACATCGTGGCCTACAAGTTCGGTCTGTGTGGATTTATCTACTTGAGAGGCAAGAGTCCTCTGTAAATATTGGGCTTTTTCCTGTGAAACAAAACAAGACAAGACAAGACAAAACACTCCAGGTTAGTCATATTTTTCCTCCTTGGTTCTTCAGCTACCAACACCCAAAAACAAGAGGTCCAAATATCAAACAGTAACAGTTGCTGGGAAACAGGAGTTATTATAGAACTATTCTCAAGGTAAAATTTGTTCCCCTGATGCTATTGTGCTGGTCCGTTTATTAGTCAGCTGCTGAGATCATATATTAGATGCAGTGTTAAAGGGAGACCACCATTGGCATGCAAAGGACTATTTCACAGTAAACTGATTTAAGACTTTAAAACATTTTTAAAAAACAAAAATAAAAATCTGCAATCTTACTCTCTGGAGAAGTTACAAGAATTTTACACACTAAACCATCTGTTACATAATGCGAAGATGTATGGACTCTTGGTTTCCATTTGTTCAGACAAGGGAATACAAAAACACAACAAAATTGCAGAGATGAAAACTGCAGGAGAAATATATGTTTCCATGGTACATAAGGGGGAAAGCACATTATTATTATTATCCCTAGGTTTTATTTCTCCCCCTTTATCTAACCCCTTTAGTTCATTTTTCTCAGCTTATTTGATTAGGAAATGCATTATCCATTTCAGACTCTAATCAACCTCAGTTCCATTGACATCTCATCTAAGGGCAAATGAATCAGCCTGTTTCTGTCACTTTTGTATGAGTTTGCTCATAAATAAATCTTTCCTATCCTGTCTCTATGCTAGTCTGCTAATGTCAAATTTAATAATAATAATAATTGTATTATTTATACACCGCCCATCTGGCTGGGTTTCCCCAGCCACTCTGGGCGGCTTCCAACAGAACATTAAAATGCAATAATCTGTTAAACATTAAAAGACTCCCTAAACAGGGCTGCGTTCAGATGTCTTCTAAAGGTCTGATAGTTGTTTTTTTCTTTGACATCTGGTGGGAGGGCGTTCCACAGGGCGGGTGCCACTACCGAGAAGGCCCTCTGCCTGGTTCCCTGTAAGTTGGCTTCTTGCAGTGAGGGAACCGCCAGAAGGCCCTCGGCACTGGATCTCAGTGTCCAGGCAGAATGATGGGGGTGGAGACGAATTTGAATGCAAACTCTCTCTTTTTAGTACAGTGGTGCCCCGCTAGACGAATGCCTCGCTAGACGAAAAACTCGCTAGATGAAGGCATTCGTCTAGCGGAAGGCTGCCCCGCAAGACGAAAAAGTCTATGGGGCTGCCTCGCAAGACGAATTTTTTTCTGATTTCTTTTTTCGTCTAGCGAAAACCGTTGTTTACATTGCCGCTTCACTAGACGAAAAAACTCGCAGAACGAATTATTTTCGTCTAGCGGGGCACCACTGTACATTCTTTCAAAATACACATTTGCGAACACATTTTCTCTCAAAAATATACAATTCAAGCATATTTTGATGCATTAAAAAAATAAATAAATGGAAAACGCAGATTACTCTGAGTTGCCCTTGCTACCCTGAGCTCTGTTTTACCCTAAACTCCTGCTTTCCTTACTGACTTCCGCTTAGTCAGCATTACCGATAAATGCTTCCAGAACATCTTCCAGTTCTTGTCAGACCAACAGAACACATTCATGACTCCTGTTTTCAGAGCTATCTTTTCTGCTTGTTCCAAATCCAGTTCAGCAGATTCCTTTCCTTCGATCAACCCTCAGCTTCTGTCATCCAAAGGATACTGAATGGCAGGAAATTAGGGAAAGACAGAAGAAAGTAGTTCTACACCAGGGATGGGGAACCTCAGGTCTGAGGCCCTCCATGCCTCTCCTATGTGGCCCTCAGAACTCTACCCAGGCCCCACAACCTCTCTGCTCTTGGTGAACCATGAAGAGTGCTGGGTTTACAGCTCTGTCCACAGGAGGAGGAAGGACTGTGTGGCTGCTGTAAATCTTGAGGCCACAATAAGGGAAGCAGATTTGTTCACCAAGAACAGGGAGCACCTTCATATCTAATATCAGATAATTGGTTGATTAGCACTACTCTGAAATTTTCAACTACAGGCTATTATTTTTGTTACACACACACACACACACACACACACACTTAATAACCTATTCTTATGTATTAAGCCTTGTCACTTTTGTAGCTTTGGATTGTTAAATTATTAACTACCGAATACAAAATTGAATCAACAAGTTTACAGGGCATGTGCTGGTTATTTGAAATGTTGAGTAGTATCATGGGTTCTAAACAAAGTCATAAAACATTTCCCTGGCGTAAATGAACTTCATAAAAGTGGAAATTTGGCCTGCAAATATAATTTTCTACAACAGGCCCTGTATCAATCAATTGCTAATAAAATGCTAAGATTCATAACATACTAAAACAGGTCCCCCCTCCCCCACAAATTA
This sequence comes from Lacerta agilis, assembly GCF_009819535.1. Taxonomy (NCBI): domain Eukaryota; kingdom Metazoa; phylum Chordata; class Lepidosauria; order Squamata; family Lacertidae; genus Lacerta; species Lacerta agilis. The sequence goes on from NC_046320.1 coordinate 58,273,149, forward strand.
GAGCACATGCTATGAACCAGCATCTTGAGGCATGTGTTTTGTGGGTGCATACATTAAAACCAAAAGTTTCACACCTTACTCAAAAAATGTTCCTCAATCCTGTCTTAAAATAGCAACATTCCTGCTCTCCAAAGCACCGAATGGCAGATGCATCTACAAAGTGTCTTGATTTTTCAAGGCACACTTCAGCTTTTATTGTGGCACAGATTTTGGGAATCAGTATTCTAAATGCCAAGAAGTTTGTATTTTGCAGCTTGTGCAATTACAGTTCAGTGTTTGTTAGATGTGCATCCAAGTCAACATGTTTAGGAGTGTGCTTTCCAAACTTTTCATGTTGGTGACAAACTTTTTATACCTGCATCGTTTCACAGCACAGCAATTCAGTTTTACTAGCAAACCGGAGGTTGAACTAACGCATGGGTAGGCAAACTAAGGCCCAGGGGCCGGATCCGGCCCAATCGCCTTCTAAATCCAGCCCGCGGACGGTCCAGGAATCAGCGTGTTTTTACATGAGTAGAATGTGTGCTTTTATTTAAAATGCATTTCTGGGTTATTTGTGGGACATAGGAATTTGTTCATCCCCCCCCCAAAAAAAATAGTCTGACCCCCCCAAAAGGTCTGAGGGACAGTGGACCAGCCCCCTGCTGAAAAAGTTTGCTGACCCCTGAAGTAACCCCTATCCATCCCTGGGAGAAGTGCAGGGAGTGGTCACATGACACACCTATACACTGCATCTGACACACTAATGTGTTGTGACACACAGTTTGGAAAGCTCTGTGCTAGAGGCTCACACCAGAATCATCTTTAGAAGGAAGCATGATAGTTTAATCCTATTTACTTGCAGCAAATATTTGAGTTGGCTAGGATGGCAAATCACTTATGTCTACCCATCTCCAGTACAACCAAAAGGCGAATCATCAACACTAGTTGGACAGTATAATGACAGCACATGGACAGAGATGGGCTGTAGGTAGTGATGAGACATTGGATTCTTATCTCATACATGACAAAGCTATTTTTAACCTTCTCACCCCTTGCTTTTTCCTGTAAGACCAATTGCAGTCGTTAACAGTCGTCAACAGGTTTACCACAGCTATCAGCCTATCACCCATTCCCACCACCCTTCTGAGTCATACCCCTCCCCACCCTCTCACTATATATAAGGGTCTGGTGACTTCTGTTTCAGTGTATCTGAAGACGTGTGCATGCACACGAAAGCTCATACCAAGAACAAACTTAGTTGGTCTCTTAAGGTGCTACTGGAAGGAATATTTTTAGTTTTTATGATGAGACTACAGTTCACCATAACCAGATTTCACGAATGTGGTTTGTAGCACAAACAACAGAGAAACTCACGTTCATGTATATGTGCCAGAAAGACAGAAAACACCAAACACACTGTACCAACATTAAAAATCCCCAAGAGAGGGAGAATCTGTCATCTCTGACCACTGACCATGTTGGCCAGTCATGAAGGATGCTGAGATCCAACAATATCTGGATAGGAACAGGTTCCCCATGTCTGGTCTATTATAACTGGAAGTGATGCTACAAGGTATCAGGCAGAAGTATTTCCCAGCACCTGCTGTAGAGAACATTATCTCTGTTGAATCCTTGGTATTTCAACAAACCTTGAACCCTTCTCATGATGGGTCTGTGGCCTTCGAGTCTTACATGTTGGCCTCCAAATGGGTTTACAGAAATGGCTGGCTACTGGGGATGGTACCGGTAATTCTCTCTTCTCTGTCCCTGTCTAAAGATAGGTACCTTGGGCTCTTCCTGGGAATACACATGTACATTGTAAGAGGAAGAGTACACAGAAGGGGTTCGATGACCAATCATTATCATGGCTTCCTTGCCATTGCCATTTGATAGCTGGAGTGTTCCCTGAACAAGTACAATAGGAACACAACAGTGTGTGATCTCAGACATGCTATATATAAGAGCAGTCATTGGCGTTGCCCTATTGCTGTCGTAACCCTTGGGCCTGCTTGTATTAATTTGCTTTCTCCTTTGCTCCTGGCAGAACACAGGATTACATATATGTATATCAAGTAATGCTGGTATAGCTTTGGCAGAGTGGCTATTGACATCAGAGGACCATAGGATGGGACTGCCTGTCTCTCTTATGAGCATTATGAATAGCAGCAGCTGTTCTCTATGATGCATTATACATGAAAGACTTCCTTTACTATTTATATTCATGGGTAATGGCTGCTACCTGAACATGATTTTATTCAACATTTCCTAAATACACACACACAGACACACACACACACATATTTCTGATGAGGAATCTATTTTGAAATTACTCTCTAAGTTTAGGTGTATCAAGCAATAAGAAACAAAATGCACCAGGAACATAAGAAAACAAGGATGCATTTAAAGGGCTGCTTACACCTCTAAATCATTATACACATAAGGATCTTCCTATACCTGTTGTTTATGTGCCCAGTCCAAATATGAGTAGGGCACAGAGTAAATGGGAAAAAGCTATAGCATCAGATCCTCCTGGGGACTGTGCTGCTTTCCCTAACTGTGTAATAGTTGGCCCACTGAACTCAGAATAGCTCTCCAGGGTTTCAGACAGGAAACCCTACCCCAGCCCTATCTAGCGATTCCAGGGTCTGAACTTAGAACACTTTGCATACAAAGTATGCACTTTACCATTGACTTATGGGCCTTGGGAATGTGGTGTGGTTTCTAACAGAGACATCCAACTGTTTTTTTGTAAATACATTGAACTACTGATCAATTAATTGTGGTAATATTTTCAGTCAGACAAATTAGTTTTAATCTGCCTGATGAGTTGCACTTTTAGTTACAGGAGCTTATCTGAAACGATGCTCTTAATTCTCCTCTATTGTTTCATTCAGAATATTGAGCAGATCACATTGATAGAAACTATAGCACATATTATTGGACGATAACTAATTAAGTCACAGTCGGAGTACACCAACTGAAATCCATGGACACAAATTACTTCAGTCTGTCGATTTCCATGGGTCTGCTCTGGGTTAGGTATCAACATTATGCATTACAGTACATTAAAGCAGAGTTTTGTTTTGTTGACGATGAGAAGATTGTACCTTCACATAACCATACTTCAGAATGATTGAATGGTCATTGCTATACTTCTCCAGGTAATTGAAGGACAGATATTTAGTAGAAGAGGTGTGGGAGAAGGGAAGGGAGAGCATGCCAGGAGTTGACCTAATACTGAATATGACTTACAGAGTTTGTAATTACTGAATCAAAGCTCTGAAGAGATGGAAAGCAGATGCAATTTTTAATAAATTGTGTTGGATAACTGGAACTCAAAAAGGCAATATGAAACGTCATCATAGTGGAAATAAAGTGCTAGATTAGAAAGGGCAGGCTAAAAAGAGGCAAAAAACCATATGCAATGCATATGTCACAAGAGTACAGATATAGTTATAATCCCTTTTCTGCCTGGATGCTTACCGAAGAAGTTCAAATCATAATAAAGTGTTTGATGAAGAGGTCACAACCATCAAGGTATGACAAAACAAAACAAAACAAAACAAAACAAAACACAAATGAGCAAGAAGGTAGATACGTACATACATACGGGAGTGATATGGGGGAAAGAGGGCAGAACCATGTATACCCTACAGGAGGAAAGGTGGGATATAAATGTAATAACAAATAACAACAATAAAATGTAATAAAATTTGGGTGTAGGGTATCATTTTCTGCCCCTTCATGGATCACTGCCTTGTCGTGGCGAAGGGGCTTGAATTACTCAGGGAAGCTATGGACAGGTCAAGATGGACAGGTCATAGTGGAGAGTTTGGACCAAACGTGATCCACCTGGAGTAGGAACTGGCAAGCCACTCCAGTATCCCTGCCAAGAAAGCTCCATGGACAAAGACAACAGGCATATAAAAGATATGATGCTGGAAGATGAGCCCCTCAGGTCGGAAGGCGTCCAACATGCTACTGGGGAAGAGTGGAGGACAAGTACAAGTAGATCCAGAGATGGTTGGACAGTGTTCTCGAAGCTACTAACATGAGTTTGGCCAAACTGCGAGAGGCAGTGAAGGATAGGCGTGCCTGGCGTGCTCTGGTCCATGGGACATGAAGAGTCAGACACGACTGAACGACTGAACAACAACAATCATTTTCTGGTGTCAGAGATTATCCCTTTTAATCATAGGCTAGCTGCTCAATAACAGATGGCAGAAATATGGTTGAAAGGGGTGAAAGAAAACTGCACCAATAATGTTAAGTTCCTCCCCAAACTTTTCAAATAATTTTCCCCTGGGGGGTGTTCACCAGGTCTAAAGATAGTAAGATAGATCGTAACTGAAGCCATCATTGCTTAGTAAACTCAATGAAAAAGGTGGGACATCAATGTTCCCAGCTACATAAATAAATGCATTACTAGCAGAGGTAATGTTGGTAATGACATTAGCCAAAGCGGCGTGCTGGGTCCGTAAGCCTTTTTGGGCATTTGGTACAAATCTCTGACTGCAATGTTAGCAAGGCCAATGCCAGTCACTTTCCAGATAGATTTTAGTGGCAGGTGCATTAGTCAGTTAGATTGTAGAAATCATTACACTAAGTTTATTCCAATTGCAACTAATGTTTATTGATGGCTCTTGACATTAATTAAATCTCACTGTTCTGTGCTTCCAATATTTTACTGCCTACCTAGCTCAGAGACGGGAGGATATCAAGACGCGGTAAGCTCAATTATGAAGGAGAGCGAAAGAAAATGGAAGTTTTCATTAAAATTTACGTCCATCCATTCTGGCTTTCTAAGCACTAGGGCATGAGAACACTTAATGTATGGCAAGCAAAAAGCTGTTAATTTTAACAACATTCAACAGGGAAACATTGGCCTGTGTGTAAAAAAGACAGATCTAGCTTTCTATCAGTGTATGGTTCATTGTTGCATGAACAAGGAGGCATGAGCTTGGGCTGGCACATTCCACCCCTCTCGTTCACACATGAGGTGGGGAGATATGAAGCTACCATTCCCAGCACTTTGCTGTTGCATCTAATCTTGGGAAACAGTGGTTTGTCCCAACACCAGTTCATTAAACCCCAGTCAGCAATATACCAAAGTAGACATTGCCATGTCTAAAACACAATCAGCCAGCAACCTATCATAAACAGTCAATTACTCCTCTAGCCAGATGATCCTTTGTACCCTTATCTAAGCAGAGTCCTCAGCTCACTTAACAGCACCTTTCAAGCACTCGGCTTGTTTCCCAATCTATTCCCTACTCTTTCTTATTAGAACAGAATCCTGCTGGATCAGAACCAAGACCTATCTGGTCCAACATCCTGTTACCTTTTAAGTCCTTATTAGGTGTCCTCCTTCATAAAACTCTAATAGCTGAGCTGTGCCCCACCCTCACAGGTAGGGGCATTGCACCTGTCATTCATGAATAAGGTTGGAAGGATGTCTGGAAAGTGAAGCCTACAATACACACATGGTCTACAGTTTCTCTCCATAATTGGGAATGGCTGATCCCAAAGGATTCTCAATCACAGCAAGAGACTACATTCAGACAGCAGGTTCCCCTTTATTAACGTTCCCCCCCAAGATGGAGAGACTAGGTGTGGTGGGGTCAGCAGAAAACTTGTAAGGAGGCACAACTCCACTCTCCCCCACCCCATGATGAAAATTGCATAGAGAGGACTTAACAATTCATTCAGTATACCAAAAATACCTATACTGAAGATGCAGCAATTTCCAAAATGGCTTAAATTTAATCAATTGACTAATTAATTAAGAGGCAGGTGATTAATAGCTTAAGCATTATTTAATTAGTTGAGAGTCATGGTCCTTGAGATCCCAGCAACTGGATCTTTTGGATGCATCTCTCTCATTTAACATAAAAACATGTGCCCATATTTTCATCTTAACAAATATGTAATGATGATGATAATAAACATTTATTGAAATAGATTATTCTGACACAATGCTGCTAAAATATAACCTGAAGTTATCCAGGCAATCTTAATTTTGTTCCTTCTTTATTTGCATTAGATTATAGTAGTTAATTACATGTTCACTTTCATTTTCTGCCTGGGCTAAATATAGTTAGTATATTAAGATATTATTCACTTAGGTTTTTACAACTAATAATGAAAGAGGTAACACTTATTGCTAGTGGATTGATTCAGTGTAGGATCAGATATAAGAGTTCCTGAACAAAATGTGATTTTGTACTTAAATCCTTTGCTAAGATCATAGAGGCAGCATATTTATTCTCAAATGCAAAATGGAAAAGACAGAAACACAGATGGCTATCCATACCCCATTATTTTGGAGTAGCCTTGGTTGAAACAAGCAGCACTGCTTGCGAGTTAACTAACAATGGACCACAGGCCATAGGATTCAACCATTAGCTGTGAAATATGTGCAAAAAATATATATAGTGAAGGCTGGTGCATCTTTTTCATTATCAGAAGCAGATTGGCACTGAGTTTCATGCCTATGAATGTCCAGCATATTATTAACTTGAAGGTACCAAAGAGTGTTGTTCATGCAAAAGTAATGACAGATTTCTATGAAAGTCTACCAGAAAGGCCACAAGTACAAGTGACACCAAAACGTGATAATTATAATGATGGATGGACAGAACATGCATAAAAAATGCATAAGTGTTCCCTGGACACACAGAAATTCTGCTGAGTTTAGTCATGTGCTCTCCCTCAAACATTAGTGATTTTCCTATGATTCAGTAACAAATATATTAAATGCAAGTATTATTAATGCAACTTACGACCTTTCGGCAGGCTAGTGGGGGGGAATGCCTTCTACAAAGCAGATGGGTGTAGGAAGAATGGAATGATCCGTCTCCCTCTGCAGGCCTGCTACACTTCTGTGATGGTTGTGGGGAAATAAACCTTCTTTTCTCTGCACCTAGCATGGAAACCAACCAGGTTGGCAGAACAGGGAAAGAACCATCTGTCTCACCCACACCAAAGGCTTCCTATGGCTACCAGGCCAGTTTAAAAACATGGCTGTATTAATGCTAAAATATTACATTATGATGTGTGAGTGGATGCTCCCAAAATCTGCTCCAGAGGTATGACAACATTCCAGAGAAGATGCTGAAGGTGTGCAGGAAACTAGAGGAGGGAAGAGAGGAAAGTGAGGTTCTTTTGCATGAGTGGCAGTCTGTTCCAATCATGCACGGTCTCATGGCTTGCTTGGATACCCTGCCCCATGCCCAGAAGCAGAAATCATTTGATTAGAAGACTCACACATAAACACAAAGAACACCACTAATAAAAAACAGAGTTAAGCCCTATCTGTTGAAAAGCTCTGTGGATATGGGGCTCCCACATGTAGAAGCTGCATGCATGATCTGGGACTCTTCAGAAAGCAAGGTCCCCCAATAGTGCACAAAGCCTATGAGCATTCAGTAATTGCATAGACCATGTGCACACATGAAGCTAAGGGGTAGGGACAGTGGGTTGGAGTAACCTAACAAGCACCATCAGCGGAAGCCCTGTGCAAAACAGGTCATTCTCCCCCTCTCTAACACACCCCAAATTGGTTTGGCGTGGTTGGGAGAATCCCAAGAACAGCACACTGAGGGATGAGCGAGGGGACTGTTTTATCGAGCAATGTTAAACTCTTGTGTAGATGGAATGTCTGACATAGAATTCTACCCATAATTTGCATTCACAATCCTGCTACTCCCTCTACATATTAATTCTACATGTGATATGACCATATAAAAATGGCCGCTTACCTCTTCCCCGGGTGGGCAGCAATTGCGGTCCCTTATTTTCGGCCACCATCCCAGGCAGCCACATCCCAGATGTCTGGCTGGCCATTTGGGAATTTTCCCTGGTCAGCTGGACAGCAGAGCGAATCTGCCTGCCTGGGGGGAATTTAAATTGGTGAATCAGAATCACCTGGTAGACAGGGCCTTGCTGGCTGACGAGGCATTGGTTGCATATTGTGATGCATAAAAGCCGGCTGCATGTGACTCCTGCAGCACAGTCAGCAGAAAAGCAAACCCTCCCTCTCTCCTTTAACATTAACTGTTTATTACATTCCTGGTGAATTATTTATTGTGCATTTTAAACACACCTCCTTTCCAGGCTGCTGTTTTAACATTGTGTATTCCTTAGGTTTTCATCTGTTTAACCATGTTTCAATCTCTTGCGTTTCATGACCTTGCTATGGTTGCCAATGTTTGTCATATTCGGAGCTAGGATGGAAATTCCCTGTAGCCAAATCGGCCAGCCTAGGGGTTTTGCCTTCGCCATAGTGAATCGTCACATTGGGTTGAGTCCTAGTCTTCAAGCTTTTAGCTGATGTGGTGTGTTACCCTGACCAGAACCAGCAGCATAGTCAGGGTACACCGTTAAGAGGAGTCTTGGTGGAAGTCTCTGTCTGTTCAGAAGCCAAACTTGGGGACAGATGGGCCACAGAGCTTCCAGCAGTGGCCTTAGGATGGCCACCTCAGTAGATCAGCATCTTGTGGAGGACATAATCCTTGGCACAACCCTGAAAAGTTTCAGCTCTCCGGCAGGAGGCTAAAATGGATATACACCCAATGCCTGAGCCAAATATCCACCTACATCTGTAATGAATAAAGCTGTGGCCATTTTGAACCCATCTTGTTGTCTGCTTGAGTTTATTTCATCACACCTTACTTTGGTCACTGTTGGGTGGGGCTGCGACTGGCACCACAATGGCTCTTCCAATGAGGGAAAAGGGCTCTTGCCTATGTGCAAAAAAAGTCACTGGATATTGTTTCAGCTCAGCTCCAAGTCCGAAATGTTTGTGTGCATCCTGGAAGTGCAATTCCCTTTCAGCATAAGAGGATTTGGTTCTTGCTCTACACTGAGAGGTTTAATTATGTTTGGTAAAGAACAAACTTTTGCAGTGAAGAAGATAAAAAACAAAAACTATCTGGGGAGCTGAAATACAGAAACTCATTTGGCGGGCTTAACATGCCCAGTTTTAGAAGAGGGGAGGAACAGACAGCGGTGTTATGTCCAGCTGTGCATAATACAGATGAGAAAACAAGCTTAGTTAAAATGGATCCTGAATTAAACTTTGCCCAGTTCTTGAACCAAAGTGATGAACCCTTTGAGATCACCCCAACCCCTCTAATTAGAACATTTCTGTAAGCATGAAAGTTGCAAGGACAAAATAACCGATTTTAAACATATGCACAATTTTTGTTTACATTTTCACATTTTTAAAAAGCGCTGGCAGATGCTGTGTGTCCCTGGGGCCCCAGCAATCAAATGTTCATTCCAAGGACCTTTTGCTCTATTTCACATTCAATTTGCATATAAAGGATTCAAGCCAATGCTTCTTACAGAAACTCCTAAAGGGTCTGATCCAAAGTCAAGGAGCATGCAGGGATGCTTGTGGTTTGGCATCAAGCCATGAAAAAAATATTTTAGGGCAACTATGGTATGTTTTACATATTGTTAAAACAAACAAACCCCAATGGCATTTTTTCGAAAGCTTTGTGTATTGCATACATGGTTCTCCTCTTCCTCATTGACTTTCCACAACATGCCCGTAAGCAGCAGTGACTGGGTCACCAGTTAACCTCATAGCCCCATGAGGATTTGAACCTTGATCTCCCAGGTTCTAGACCAACATTCTAATAATTATTTGTAATTCTTCATGATAGGTTTTTGGATTGTTAAATGTATTGTTCCTTTGACATGGTGTGAACCACTGTAGGCATAGTGTATACATATTTTAAATTTTCTTGCCTTTCATAATGAGTCAGCTATGAGAAATACCTTTGTTCCATTTATTGTTTAAGGACAAAAGTGCTCCCGCATGATTATTAATCAATGTGTTGATACTAAGTGCATAACGTTTAATGTCTGGTTCTGATTTCCCCTGCCCCTTGCTCGGTTCAGATGACTTGTTTAAATGAGCAACTGACATATATAAGCAGTTTCAAAGCCACAAATTTCTGCAAATGCTCTACCCCTGTATTAAAATTTATTGGCTAAGAAGAAAAAAAAAGCTCTGTGATAATGATTGATATTTATATTTGAGGTTTCCCCAGATGAATTGCATTCTACGTGTCCTTTTCTCATCATTCTCAATTGTGGAGAAATGTATCATTCTTCCTTTTGTGGTTTAATTGTCACAAGCCCCAAAATCTAGTTCAGTGCTGCAATTTTTGAAGCCACCTACAGTTTTAACAATCTGTGGGGATTGATATGCAATTTGCATTACAATATAGTTCCAGAGGCCCAAAAGCAAATTATTATTTTTTCATACTGAACTGAACTCTTAAGCCATTTGTCATATTTGGAGGCAGGGAAATTGTTTCAATTAAGCTAACAGATGTTACTGGACAATTCTAAGTTTAGCTGTAGCTTCACTGAACATTTGTAAGTGGAGGCTCCTGTCAATTTATCCCTTTTATGACTTACAGTTTTTTCTATAGAAAAGGAGTCACATTGGCGTAAAGTCCCCACTCCGGCCCACAATTGATTTGCCTACATGATAGTTACATGTCCAGGGACTATCTCCAGTACTTCTCATTTAATTCAGCAGGTTAAGTCTGATTCTAAGAAATGACACTCCTTTGATCGAGTAGTAAGTATCAGGAGCACAAATTCTCCAACTAAGGTAAACTATCATGATGTGTTGGGTGGCACAAAGAGAAGAGCTCCACATCCTATCTATGGTGATTCAAGGAGTTAACATTGAAAATAAGTTTCAGTACACAAAATCCTTCTGTCAAATGTTGTTTGGAAGATCATCTGGAGAGTCACGTCTAGGAGCAACCTACAAAAACCACTTCCTGGGACCCACTCTGATGTTCGCAAAAGATCCCTGGAAAAACCTGGTGCAGGCATGGCCCGCTAGCAGAGCCGACCCACCCATTAGTTGCCTCAGGTGGCAGATCTAGCCTTCTCTGCTGTCACTTGCCGCCACGGCTTCCTCCTCCGCTGCTGCCCACCACTGGAGGGAAGAGTGGTATTATGCTCAAATCCTGTTTTTGGGTTTCCCGCAGCCACCTGGCTGGCAACAGCGAGAACAGGATGTTGCACTAGATGGCCCCCTGATCTCGAAGGCCCTTCTTATGTTCTTATTGTCCAAAGGTAAAATTGGTTGTTTTATCCACATTTGCCTCTGGCTCTACCCACCATTGGTTTGTGGACCTCAGAACGTTGCCCCAAAGGAAAAGGAGCCCTTGGACTGAAAATGGCTGTCCATCCCGGGCCCAGAGAATCAAATGGTTTATCCTATAATGCAAGCTCAATTTGCAAAGGAAGAGAGATGCAAAGGGCTGTTCTGCATTTTGTAATGATACAGTGCCTATTAACAGTCAGAAATGGAGCATGTAAAGTTACAAAAAAAAGTTTTGGCTGTGGCATTTTTGTCATTTCTACATAAGACTGTTCAATAGAAGAAGAGTTTGGATTTGATATCCCGCTTTATCACTATCCAACGGTGTCTCAAAGAGGCTAACATTCTCCTTTCCCTTCCTCCCCCACAACAAACACTCTGGGAGGTGAGTGGGGCTGAGAGACTTCAGAGAAGTGTGACTAGCCCAAGGTCACCCAGCAGCTGCATGTGGAGGAGCGGAGATGCGAACCCGGTTCACCAGATTACGAGTCTACCACTCTTAACCACTACACCACACTGGCTCTCTAGGTTGATAAAGTAAAACAACAACAACAACAACAACAACCAGCTGGAAGAATAGTTTTGGTACGTGAAACCTCTACCTGAACATTCTCTGTTGAACTGCAACTTTCTATTTTCCAGTAAACAGACCTCAGTGGGATACACCAATGTTGCTAAACAAACAAGCAAGCAAATGATGCAAGTCATTGGGCATCATGCAGACTGACCTTCGCTCTTTTTCTTCTTTTTGAACTGGCGGTGGGCGGCATGGTTCATTTTATTCAAGCTGCTGAAACATTTGTGCTATAATGCATCACATTAAAGCAGCCAGCTGTGATGTTTAATTTAAGCTAAAAGTTTATGATCTACAACTACATAATATCTTTGGGAATTACTTGTTCTGTATGTTGCAGCAGTACCCAAATGTGGAACTAAGTGCTCAGAAAACTTCATCCTGCTTCATGTGAATGGTCCTCAGTCATTACTGGCTATTACTTATAGCAAAATGTGTGCTGTGGAAAAGTGTCTGCTTCAGTGTTTATCTAAAAATAGATTTGCAGGATTCTGAGCTCCCATTTCTTTCTTAAGTAAGTACCACATATTTGACTTCATTATTAGAACCTGATGCAGAATCTAAACATTTTAAATTCATATTACATGGCGGACTGAACCAAAATTCCAATCTCTTTCATCGTATTGTCTTTGGATAAAGCGTAATTGATGGAATGGCTGCCTATCACTTTGAGAATTATGTGAAATTGTATTCCCCATGTTAGGTCAACACAATGGAAGCGGGAAAAGATACCAGTTGAGGGAAAATGTATAAATATATGATAAAGGCTGCTGCCTGGCAATTTTTCCTTTGGTAGTACTAATACAATATCACAATCATTTTTGAAAGCTATGAAGCTTAAATACAAAATAGATCAACTTCTAGCAAAATGTCCTTCATTATGATAGGAAGTGAGCATATATAAAGGGAAGGAGGAAATATGTATACTACAAGGATTCTGGGGAGGATTGCAGCTCCCTGCAGGGTTCTTTTCAGTATCTGAGTTGGTGAGCAAGTTTTTCAATCACTGCAAAAGTCTCCCCAGATGTAGCACTTTTAACTTTTCCCAATAGGAGTGAATTACATCCATATACTTGAATGGAAGAAAGCAGGGGAACCAACTTGAGTAAAATGGGGGGGGGCAGGGCATAATCAATCACAAGACATGGAACATGCATACCATTTGAATGAGAGGGGTGCGGGTGGTGCTGTGGTCTAAACCACTGAGCCTCTTGGGCTTGCTGATTGGAAGGTTGGTGGTTTGAATCCCCATGACGGGGTGAACTCCCATTGCTCAGTCCCATCTCCTGCCAACCTAGCAGTTCGAAAGCACACCAGTGCAAGAAGATAACTAGGTACTGCTGCGGCAGGAAGGTAAATGGCGTTTCTGTGCACTCTGGCTTCATCACAGTGTCCCATTGCGCCAGAAGCAGTTTAGTCATGCTGGCCACATGACCTTGAAAGCTGTCTGTGGACAAATACCGGCTCCCTCAGCCTGAAAGTGAGATGAGCACCGCAACCCCACAGTCATCTTTGGCTGGACTTAACTGTCCAGGGGTCCTTTACCTTTACCTTTTACCATTTGAATGGCAATGCCCATCAATTTTGCAGGGGCCTGCCCCTTCAATAATTTTATGGGGGGGGGTGAAGGGGCCTCAACCCATAGGAGATGGCTTCTATGGAAGAAAGAAAGAGAAATGAAAAGATTCATTTCAGGACATCTCTGCAAGCAGGGTTTCTGAGCTTGTTCCCTGTCTGTGGTTGATCCCTGTCATTAAGAATTAAGTCTGCTCATAGCTGCAGATGCATACCCAGGGACACCCCCCCCCTGGGGGGGGCACAAAAATCACCTATCAATCAGACTATGCAACCCTTAGGTGCCGCCCCCCCCCAAAAAAACCACTCCACTAGATACTTTTCATGGCAAGTGAAATATACTCAGAGTCAAGTGTGAATTTCATGCTCTTTATTCAGCTCATAGTAGTGAAGAATGCAGTTCCCCCAAAACGTTTGCTTTATATACACTATTTACACAATGGGCCCCACATGACTGGCTAATTCCGGGATACTCCTGTATGCCAATCGGGTTGCGGATTCACTTCCACCTGGAGCTGGATTGGGTGGCTCCTGCGGACCAATCAGACTGCTGCATTCTGAATCCTATTGTTCTAGGACCAATCAGACTGCTGCATTTTGGATCCTATTCAACTCAGTACATAACAGCAAGGCAATGAAATTAAAACAATCTAATAGCAGGGCGGAGTTGTAAAGACCCACAAAAAATAATGATAATAAATAGTAATAATGTTGCTGCAGCAGCAATCTCACAGTATAAAACTTTTGTCCCTATAGAACTGGTCAAGCAGGTCATTTCACAGTGAGGAAGGCACCACAGAAAGTTGCTTATAAAAAATGTGTGTATTAAGCAAGGTTGAAATTCACAAATAAGAAATCCTCCAAAACGTTGATTAGTTTTCATGACATTTTTTTAAATTGCAAACTAATGTGGAAATGTGGAACACCAAACTTAATAATGGGGGGGGGGGACATGTTAAGGAAAGAAACTGAAATGGACCAATCCACCCATTCCTACCATAGCCCAGTTCTGCTGCTTAACAACAAATAACTCACCTCATCTCAGGGATCTGGATCAAAGCCTCCATCCCTGGAGAAGGAGTAAACACAGGAACAGGGATGACATCAGGGGTCCGCATCATTGGGCGTCTGCCAACGGCCATACTGCAATATGGTCTTTAAAATTTAATGTGGTCTTTAAAATTTAAGCGGCACCCTCTGCGGGGCCAAAATTTGGTGCCCCCCCACCATTTGTTTTCCATTCTGGTCAATTCACTACATTATAATTGCAATGCCCTGCAGCCCCCTCTAATGTCGGTGCCACATGTGGTGGAAGCAGCTGCACGGCCCCCAAACCGCCTCTGCTGCTAGCCATCCCTGGAGACTTCTCCTCCTCCTCTTGTTGCTGCCTCAGTCAGTAGTGCACAGAGCAAGGAGAGAGTAAGCGAACCTCAACAGGCCTTGTCCTCTCTGGGAGGTGGCACCAATTGGAGAGGCAAGTAAATGTGTCAAAAGCAGCAAGTAAAAGGTGGGGTTACTCAGTTTCCACCGAAAATATCTTACCCAAGGGTCTCTCAAAACCTAGAATGGGCATGATACGGAAAATGTGGAAATGGTAAATGCTAATGTGGCACAAAAGCCCATTAATGCATTGCAGCTCAGGCTGAAATCCTATGCCTACTTTCCTTGAAGTAAGACCCACTGAACCCAGTGGGGTTAGATTCTTAGTTGACTTATGATTGTGGCACTATTAGCTATACCACTACCCTTCTCCAGTGCTAGCACAAATACATTTAAGAACAACATGGTTTTATGATATAATCAGTCTTTTCTCCGAGAGCCAGACATGCATCAGAAGGAAAGATCAAAATGGATGTGGAAGTTAGCACAGCTTTTTCATAAAAGACCATTAGTGACAACAACCCCCTGTAGCTTGCCAACTTTATTTAGTGTTGCTTGACTCCAAAGAATGCAAGGGATTCTTTAAAACAACCACCACCAAAAGAAACCTGGGTTTCTGTGGAAGAAAACAAAATGGACATTAATATAATTTCTTCCATGCTGAGAAAACAATCTATTTATTTTTTCCATGCTGAGAGTTTAGATAATGCTGCACATAAAGCATAGTTTTTGTTTTTGGTTTTTTTGCTGATAGGCAAAGAGTTATTTTGTTGTTAGCTCTACATCTATTAATTTCTCACATGCTCCACACGCTTTAACTTCTGTTCAATAAACCTGACAGACCATGTCTTACTTTAGCAAACCTTGGAGTTGCTCAACGCCTACACAGCATGATCAGGGAAGGAACAATATCACGTTTCCACCTGTTGTTTTTTTCTCTGGGTGTACCAAAGGGCCTTCCGAGCAATAATTGTAGCTGAGCTTCCTCAATCAAGAAAACAATTTCCCAAAGAAGATAGGAAGTTCCCTTATAACATGTCACACCACCAGTCTCTCTAGCCTGGTCTGCGCTGACCCCTAGGACAGGGGTAGCCAGTGTGGTGCCCTCCAGACGTTATGGAATCCAACTCTTTGAACACTTGGTGTGCTGGCTGGGGCTGAAGGGATTTTATAGTCTACAACATCTGGAGGGCATCACTGACTGCCCTGTCAGCTCTAACTGGAAATGTCACCTGGGATCTTTCCATGTTTCCTACCAATGAGCCACAGCCACAGAGTTTTAATTATAACCAAAATCCCCCTCTTACGTTATGCTTATTGCTTAAGATCCTTTGCTGGGGCAAAGGAGGAGAAATATACACTACCTCTCTTCTCCACATCAACATTATCCCTTGCTCCTAGGTAAACAATAATGAAGATGTTGAAGGAGGAACCAGAACAGTTTGGCGCCTTCCCCCCACAACCACAGTAAGAAGTCTTGGTCCATGGGGGAGAAGTCTCAATTTTGGGTTCTCTAATGCCAGCTTTGTCCCACTCATAACCTGGAGGGTCTCTGGTTCTGTGGGTCCTCCCACATTGTCCAGGCCTTCCATATTACTCTGACAATGTGAGAAGGACCTACATTGCTACCGCATTTGCAAAGCTAAGCAAACCTAAGCAGGGTCTGGTATGGTTTCAAATTGGATGGGGGACTGCACATTAGGATTGGACTAGATGACCCTCAGGACCCCTTCCAACTCTACAATTCTATGATTCTAACCTAGAGGGGTTCTAAGGATAAAATATACAGCAAATTCACTCTATTTCACACATGCAGCAGATGAGGGTGTAAAACTGTTTCTGGGATGTACTACTTCAGACTACATATGGAAGACTGCACGATTCCCTCCAGACATTCACAAAGCAAGCAAGGTGACAAGGGGGACAATCTGTATCCTAGCTTTCTCTCCAATATGCTAGACTCCTGTAAATGCTTTTTCCTCACATACTGTTCATGTGATCCCAATAAACTGTTTCTTGACTCCATTTACTTAGGTGAAGTAGGCCTAAGGCAGACTTATTTCCCAATAAACATGTGAAGGATCAGGTTGAAAGGCAGTGTTGTTGTTTTATTTTATTTTTTTAAAAAAATGTTTCAATGTAATGTTAACCAAAAATAAAATACACTGAGGTGTGGCAAAGTAATGAATTAGTACCATTAGTAGAACTTCCCTGGAACCAGTCTCTCTTCAAATTATCCTGAACATGGGACTAAAGAAGAAAGAGATTTGCATGAAATGGTTGTATATAAATCCAATCAATCAATCAATCAATCAATCAATACAATTATAGAAGAGTTGGAAGGGACCACAAGGATCATCTAGCCCAACCTCCTGAAATGCAGGAATCTTTCACCCCACATGGGGCTTGAACCCATGACTCTGAGATTGAATCTCATGCTCTACTGACTGAGCTGTAAATAACTTAGTCTTAGAGAGTCAGTCCTTTTGAGTGTTGGGTCAGGTGGCCAACCTGGAAAACATTCAAACATGCAGCCTCTTTCCTACTATTACACCCAGCAGTAAAAAGGCACCACTACCTGTGACAATCTCCTTAAGAATGCCCTCTAGGAGGGAGTTGCGACCGCTGAAATTGTGACGTGTAGCTTCTAATGCCCTGTCCAAGCTTTTCTCAGACTGGGAGAAACACTGAGATACAGCCTGCTGTGTGCTATTTCAGAATAACTAGGTTGCTTGTAGTAGATTAAAGGAGAGAAGTGAGTGCATGTAGAGAGATTGATGTATTCAGGAGTGTATGGATCTAATCCTTTTCACAGATTTGTATCACCTTTCTAAGGAGTTCTGATGAACAGTTCAATGACACTCCAGTTGGCAGATGGAAATGTTATTCCTTTGAAGGATGTAGCCTGTACCAGGATTTAACGTCTTACTTTGCTTGCATCAACAAAATCCAAAGGAAAAAGAGAAGTTTATTGTGATGGAAGAGGAGCAGTATAATCTCTGACATCAGGAACAAATCAGAAACTAATGTTGAAGGGGAATAGGCATAAACACAGCCTGAGTCTTGAGAGATCACCTAAGAATTTCTTGAAACACATCACTTCCTGTCTGGCTAATGAACTGCCAGTTTCATAGATCAGTGGCCTTGAGCTACATAAGAATCAAGTAAGAAATAAGTTCTCTAGTAGCTGAGAAAAATACCAGCAACAATAAATAATCACATAAATAACACTGCTCATAGTCAAGTAGTTGTTGATACAAAATAACCTATAAAAAATTATCCGCATTATAAATTACCTTTTTCTGACAACCCCCCCCCCCCAATTTGTGAAATCTTTTCCTATTAATGAGCCAAGTAAATAAAGACTTTGCCCTGGAGATATTTTTGATCTGTTCCCCACTTGATTGGTCAATGGAGACAGATATTTTATTTTGACTGTGCATGTGGTGAAGGGGAAAAAAATGGTTCAACAAACCAACAGAAACAAATGCTTAAGGGCAAATTTCCCACTAACATCACTTGTTCAAATTGCAAAGATATTTCATAGCTTTAACTATACAAATCAGGGAAGAGTACTGGGAAACAGTCTTGAATTTTGTATTGAATCATTTTGTATCTATTTAAACAACATCAACTATTATTATTATTATTATTATTATTATTATTATTATTATTATTAACAACCCACCCATCTCTTGGACCCACACAGTTTTACAATTCTAATGATAAACCAGCCTACCCCTACCCCAACTGGATGCCTTCCAGATGTGCATAGCTGTATGTTGTGGATTGCAGCCTTCCCCCAACTTGAAGTGTGGTGTCAACAACCCTAACCCCAGAGTCAGACCAGTTCCTCCCCAAAAGCTCTGTTTATTTTCCCATACAACTCTATGTTTTCCTATATAATATTCTCTATGTTTCTTGAGGGCCATGGACATGTTGAGATTCCTGCATTACAGGGCATTGGACTGGATGACCCTCAGGATCCCTTCAAACTCTGCAATTCTATGAGTCTATGAAATCATGGGGCTTGTGCACATCCTACATACATCAACTGCCTACTTGCTATCTGCAGCAGAAGCAATACAGTAAAGTATTCAGCCATCGAGCACTTCAGTAATGAAGCAAGTTTGTGTATTTTGGTTCAAAATCTGAATAATTCAATCACAACTTTAGGATTTCTTTCAGAACTGCATTTTAGCAATTGAAAAATATATCCTTTGAAAAATATAAAGATATTTAAAGGGACCTATCTCCGCTCTTCTGAAGAAGATTATACAGAAAACATTGATTTTCTTATCACCCTTATTAGGATGCTTATTAAATTTCAACAGTTCAGATTATAGATTTCATCCCCCCCCCCCCGAAAGCAAAAAACATATGGTCTTGGTAACTAAAGATAAGGATGCCTCAGGAAGGTAAAAAGTACTTAATTACTTAATAAAATTTACAAACAGTTTCATAGAGATTCAATACAAATATACCAAACTTTTTTTTAGTGGTTTAGGAAGAGGTAAACAACCTCTATCATTAAACTCACAGGAAGATATTCAGCTAAGAGCAAACCCTTTGAAATTGACTGGGTTAAGTTACCGTATTTTTTTTCCATCTATAAGACACCCCATGTATAAGACACCCCCTATTTTTGGAGACTCAGATTTAAGAAAACGGGGGAGATGGCCTCGTGTATAAGATGCCCCCTAATTTTTGACATTATTTTTAGGGGGGAAAACCCTAGTCTTATACACAGAAAAATACGGTATTTAGCTCAATTGATTTCAAAGTGTCTACTCACTAACACTCATATTTTGTTAATGTCATTTAAAACATTTCTTTTTCCTTGAAAAAAATGCATACAAATGGAATGAGTTATAGCTACCTATAGCTCTGTACTAGGCAAAGATGCTTGAATATTTTAATTGACCTGCATTTTGAATTGAACAACCCTGACCCATATCTTTGAATGAATGTGTGAATCGGAATGTAGTTAGTTTTCAGATTTTCCAAGTTATATTATGATGAGGTTTGAGAGCTGCATAAACAAGCAAGCAAGCAAGCAATTCAACAGGTTTGTAGCCAAGTAGCTACAAAGCCTGCCTGCCACATAAGAATGGCAGAGAAACAAAATTTTGCTTGCACTTAAAATGAGAAATTTCCTTCTTTGCACTTCTCAAACCACTATGTGAACTTAAAAACAGGCATCCTTTTAAATTCACACTTCTTTGAATTTTGCAATACTGTTCTGCAACCAGGCAAAATGAAAAAAAAAATATCCAAATGTTAGGAGGAATTTCTTGCAAAAATGTGCATATTGGTCAAAATGCAGATAATTTCTAATGCAGATCTGAACAACAACACAGCTTTTTGCAGAAATGTGGAGACCTGAATTTAATATTGGAAAGCATTAGAAAGCTAGGGATCTGAAACAGACAGATTCATACACCCCAGTTCAATTTGTGGCTACAAATGTCACATGGAGGTAGCCATGATTTTGTTTTTTGTTTGTTTGTTTATATTACAACATCATTAGGAGGGACAGAAGCTCTTCACATCCTGGTAGCCCCAGGTATAGTCACTCAGCTAAGAGCTTGTGCTTAATTTTCATTGTACCTACTTTATTCTGATTTGATCTTTTTGGTTGCTTTTAAACCTTGTTGATTTAAGTTTTAATGTTTAAAGAATTGCCCATTGAGGTTCCGTTTCTTCTTCTTATTGTTATTTGAAATCTATATACCTATTTTCCAGAAAGATCTTTACCCAAAACAGCACATAGGAATGTGAATACTTAGGTGTGTTTTATATACAATGGTCTATTCTAAAATACCAGCTACTTTGAACATTTTTGTGTGTGTGTACAAAACAAAAAGCAAATGAAATAGAATCCAGACAGAAAATGGGTTCGAGATCATTGTCCAATGTGCCAGAAAAAATATATAACTGATTATAGTTGTTGTGTATTGATTCAAGGGTTATCATGTCTGTATTACTATTGTCTGTATTCACATTAGGGGAAAGTAACTGCCTTCCTGTTCCAGAAGGAACAGCTACTATTGGTTCATTCAAGTTGCTGCATTTGGATCCTCAGTCTTTTTGGTTCCCACCTAAAGGCAGCTTTGTGATTGCTTGAGATTGTTCCCTCCAAAATGTATCCTTTCTAGCCAGTCTTCTGTCTCTATAAATGTAGCTTCCATCTCCTCAGTTCCCCAGTCTTGTTTGCCTGAATAAAGAGTGTTACATGAAGAAGCTGTCTCCTGCCTGCTATGTCAGAGAGCTGAAATCACTTGCTGAATCACTATCCCCACGCTACAACAATAGTGGCCTTCCAATTTTTCTATTTTTATAATCTACAATATATAATTAATTAATTAAATTGTGGGGGGTGAAATCCAGTCTGGGAACAGAAATACACAAGGACAACAGGTAAACATTTCAAATCGAAGAGGGCAACCCTTTTCAGCCTGAGGGTCGCCATATACTTTTGGGCAACCTTTTGGAGGTTTCCTGCCAGTTGTGGGGGTGACTTGAGGCAAAACTGGGCAGAACAATGAATGTGTGTGTATGTGTGTGTCTTTTACCTTTGTGCAATAGGTAAGTTTTTACAGGCACCCACACACCCCTGTAAATTGGCATTATCATAATTCAAGGAGCAGTCAGCATTGTGGCCTGGGAAGAAGATACTAGGGAGTCCTAAGGACCAGACTGAGAGGTGTAGATGGCCAAATCTGTGCCCAGGCCAGAGGTTTTCTGCCCCTGTTTTAAGTTGAAAATGAAGCTGGAAAGCCAATCAACTCATATAGCAAGCATTGGAGGTACAATACACATATCACTGAAATCAATGGCAAAGTTCTCATAGGAAGTTATGATGTTGCATTCCATCTGACAGTTCACTGCTTGGTCCACTCCTGCAATTCTATCCTACTGGCCTTCAGCCACATTCAAATAAGCACACTTTCAGCAACATATGCTTCTTTGTGGACGTGTGCACATTTGTCAGCAAATATTTTCATTGCAGAAGCTTAACAAGTGTAAAATGAGATCTCATATGACAGATGATCATCTCCAAAACATCCTGAAAACTGCCACTTTTAATCTCACTCTGGAAATTGCACAAATGGCATCACAAAAGAAAAGCAAGTTAATCCAACAGCTAAGTCCTGCTACGCTCATGCTAACATTATGCAAACTTTTTCAACAACGTTTTCTTAATAGAAAATCATGCAAATTAGCAGGCGGCATAAAAACGGCAGTTTCCCTAACAGCTGAACCAATATCTTCCACACCGATGCAAATTGTATGCAAAATATGCTAATTACACTGAAAAGTATATATAAAGCCATGCAAGCTTCTGGGTCATGATTTTCAATGTTCCTCAAACTGAAGATCACAATCCAACCATGTAAAATGCAGCAGTATCTCCTAAGCTACTACTCAGGTAGGAAACCTTTCACCTTGAGCGCTACGTTCCCATCTGGGACTACATTCTAGTGGTGGGTGGGGCAAGAGGCAAATATGACTGGAACAATGAATGTAAATTTAACTGTTGTACAGTAGGCTGCTTTCTATGCACACTCACATACCCCTCTTTAGCCTCCATTATCAGTGGATCTCATATGTACTTTTTTTTGTATTTTACTTAAAATCAGTCACACCAATAAATAAATAAAATCCTAATGAATTACACATTATTTTCCAGCTGAAATAACCCAAACAAGGAGCCTTGCATCTATGCCTGAATATATCAGATGATGTCTGGTGAAGATAGACGTGGCTACAGATTTGAAATGATTCAAAAAGGTTATAATTAATTCACATTGAATGACAATTGGCCAACCCAAACCAAATAAGATTATTCAACCAACTGCTTGAAATAAAGAAGTATTTTATAACGTTTTAATTTTCATGTATACACAATTATGCCATAATGAAGGAGTTTCAGTTCATTGCATTACTTGACATTTGTTACTTCCACACAATTAGCTGTGTGGAATGCATGTACAATACATCAAAATCACTTTTCTGAGAACTTTTATTAACCCAATCTTCTTTGTTCTATCTAGCAGTAGCTAATGCTTCACTCTACCTTTGACAAGTATCTATGTGCAGCAAAAAAAAAACCACATTCTGTCTAAGAAAAAGAAAATGTGTAGTAGCTGCATTGATTATGTGGGTTGAAGTAGAGTTCCTGGCAATCTGAAAATGATATCTTCATAGCTGATCCTATAAAAGGTACTAATTGAACAATTCTGATTCCTGTTGAACATAAAGTTCCTGAAATGTTATTAGTGTATACATACTAAAAGTGCCATTACTATCCACCACCAAGAGGGAGGTATCACCAGACTCCTTGGAGGTGGGGGTGAACTGTCCCTCTTCCCTAAAAATGATCGTAGCTGGAACACCAGCCTGAGCTGAGCAAACAGACTGCCGGCCATGCAAATATAAAGATGAATCCAGAAACACACCCAAGTTGTGAATCTGCCATTTCATGTGAAAGACAACCCAGTCCTAAAACAGGCTGAATCCGTATTCCAGAGCCTGTCTCTCTGTCTTGTCTAAAAATAAGTTTCGCCTATTTATTTCATTAAACTTACTAGTTGCTTGTCATCCAAAAGGTCTCCAAGCAACTTATAGTATATGGGGGGCACATAAATACATAATACCATAGAAAAGGGGGTTGGGGTCATATAACATATCAACATTCTATGCAGCAAGCTCTCTGCTACAGATGTTTGACCTGAGCGTGAGCTAAGCCAGAGCGAACTGTACGAAAATGGGAGCTAAAAGCAGGGTCCCACAGCTCCTTTGTACTTGGATCTCTCCTTCAGGTGCGTAATATCTGGATAGGGCTCAGGAAACTGCAGGTTCTAGACATAGTGTTGTCTGTCATCTGATCTCTCTGCCATGCCTGTAGGAAGATCCCACAGGAAGATCCCCCTTTGCATCCATGTCTGTAGGAAGGCCAAGGAATAGAGGTGAAAGGTAGAACGAGAAGTTTTGATTAAACGCTACCTCTGGGCTGGACACTTGCAGGTCACTTAGCCACCTTCATAGTACAATTTCATTCTCTCTGCTCCAGTAGTTCAGACTCTGAGCAGGGCTGAACATTTCCAATTACTGTGCTACAATATGGTTGTCTTACGGGTCTCCGCTTATAATGACAGGTTTTTCTTTTCTTTTTTTTGCCTGCCAGTTGAAATAATCTGTATACAGAAGGTTGAATTACAATCTGTTTTACAGGAACAGCAAGCTACAAAAAAAAACCCTGAGGAGAAACCAGAACGCGGAGGGTAGATTTCCTTACTTCCCAATTACACTGATTATATTACCTCCAACATACACAAAGACAAATAATCTTCATTAAAAATGCGTTGCAGACCACTGTCATGGAATGGTTTGAAGGCGGGGGGCGGGGGGAGCCCTGAAACTGCAGCACAGCAGAGTTGACCGACTCAGCAAGAAAGGTCAACAACATGCTGCTGGAACTGAACGCAAGTAATATTTACGCTGGTAGTTTCCCATAATGAAATGTTCCACTATCAGATTTCAAACAAAGCTGTGCTCTTCTTTCATTAAAAAATACATATATCAGCCAGAAACCAAGCCTCTCCTCTGCTTTCAAGACTCTCTGAAAACAATCAGCTCAAATGTATGTATATTAACTATTGCAGCAGTAGAAAAACAAGAGTTCAATTTGAGTGATGGTCAAAACAGATGCAATCAGATTGTACTTGATCAGTTACGTGGTGCTGCAGGAGGAGGCCTTTAACCCTTTCCCTGTACCACTGCCCTGATCAAAATTTGTTGTTGTTGTTTAGTCGTTTAGTCGTGTCCGATTCTTCATGACCCCATGGACCAGAGCACGCCAGGCACTCCTGTCTTCCACTGCCTCCTGCAGTTTGGTCAAACTCATGTTGGTTAGCTTCAAGAACATTGTCCAACCATCTTGTCCTGTGTCGTCCCCTTCTCCTTGTGCCATCAATCTTTCCCAACATCAGGGTCTTTTCCAGGGAGTCTTCACTTCTTATGAGGTGGCCAAAATATTGGAGCCTCAGCTTCAGGATCTGTCCTTCCAGTGAGCACTCAGGCCTGATTTCCTTCAGAAAGGATCGGTTTGATCTTCTTGCAGTCCATGGGACTCTCAACAGTCTCCTCCGGCACCATAATTCAAAAGCATAAATTCTTCGGCAATCAGTCTTCTTTATGGTCCAGCTCTCACTTCCATACATCACTACTGGAAAAACCATAGCTTTAACTATAAGGTCCATTGTCAGCAAGGTGAACCTAGTGCAGAGCTGTGGAGATGTGGGCCAAGGAGGTGTGCTTTCAACTTAAATACATTGCCAGAGCCTGTACCCTACTGGCCAGGCAATCCTTCCCACCGGCCCATCCATCGATAGTGCAAAAGGGGCAGGGAATGAGCAGGACTGAGTTTATATGTTTATTTTACTGATTCCCAACTGTGCTGTGAGAGGGACTGACATTTGCCTTGGAAGAATGAAACCCCCAACCGATGTCTGTCAGTGTAAGGAAGCCCCATGAGGCACCAATTCCCTGAGCACCGGTCCTGCTAGCCTAATAGATGCTGTCTGTGCACAAGAGGAAAGCAGTGGCAGGTTTGAGGAGATCACTAGATTTGCAGAAGTAAAACATATTTTGGTTGACTAGGAATCTAAAACGGAAGGGAGGGCTAAAAACAGTCTAATGGAGACCCAGCATGCTCTGTGGACATAGAATGCTGGTTGCCTGTTGGAGGGTGGGGAATGGAAAATGAGTGGTGGGGCGAAATATAGCATCTTGGAAGAGAGCATGGCTGGCTGAAATTCTGAAGGGGAACACTCCATACTGCAACATTTTGTTACAGATCTCACTTGCACATTTTAAATCTCTTGCGGTCTCTCCCCCCCCCCCCAATAGCACTGCTATTTGAGTTTTCATAAGTGGAGCTGCCAGGGGTTCCACCAAGCGACTTTTGCATGAAAATAATATACTGTGCCACTGAGATATGGTCCTTTCCCTCTGGAATAAGCTCAGGCGGGTAATAGCAATGACAGATATTGCTGATTTAGATAATTACTCATCATAAACTTCTGGTTCCATAAAGGAGCGTCTTAAAAGTCTGCTGAATCAGTTTCTCCTAAAAAGTAGCTGGCAGAAAGCAGGAGGCATTAAGCAGAGAGTATAATTCATCCCACTCACTATTCATTGTTTGTCGATATAAAGAAATGCTTTCTTACAGTACAAAGCCTTCAGTTCTGGTCTACAGTCCATGATAGTAAAGGGAGGGAGGGAGGGAGGGAGGGAGGGAGGGGAAGCTGCTCAGGTAACTGGATTCATTTTAACTGAAGAACCATTTCTTTATGTTTTGAATAGCATACATAGCTATGGAACAGAATAAAGTAATTTTAGCATCTTTTAAAATGGTTGGGAAACTCTTATGTCACCATTTGAACTCTAGCTGAAAGTAGTGAAGTGCTAATGAAGTTCATTAGCTTCCGACTGGCTAGCAACACAAACCTGTGCATGTTTACTTGGAAGTAGGGATGGGTGAATCTGTCAATTTTGCTCTCTCTCTTAGTTTGCCATTTACTCCAGTCATCAATCTCCATCCATTTGTCAATTTACTATTTTTAAAAAAAATGCTCATGAAGATTCATTTCTGCAAGCAACTTTGCCTGATTTAATGTATGTTCTATATCATGTATATTAAATTATTTGCATACTTTTCTCAAATACATACTTTTTTCAAAATGAGTATCAAAATTTGAAGTGTGCATTTTGTAGGGTAGCTGCACTTTGGCTTGTGCACTGTTTTAGGAAGAACAAATTAGGTAGGTTTGCATTAAAATGCAAACCAAACCAAATTCCTCCCCCATTCCTCCTTTGAAGGAAATATGGCTTTGTTCAATTGGTCTTATTCCCATGTTAATTCCCATGTTATTCCCAAACTAAGACTGCAGTG
The DNA here is from genome assembly GCF_009819535.1 of Lacerta agilis. Classification (NCBI taxonomy): domain Eukaryota; kingdom Metazoa; phylum Chordata; class Lepidosauria; order Squamata; family Lacertidae; genus Lacerta; species Lacerta agilis. The sequence continues at coordinate 58,299,756 of NC_046320.1, forward strand.
CTACACACACTTACCTGGGATTAGGCCTCACTGAGTGCAAATAAATAAATACTTAATCACTGTACTGCTCCTATAGAAGGAAGGATCAACCACACAGTTTATTTCAGTATACACATTGGGAGATCAGTTACTCAGCCTAACCTACTTCACAAGGGTGTTGGGAGGATAAATCTGCAGGGGGGGAAATAACCAGGTATACCACTACAAGCCCCATGGAGGAAAGGTGTGATGTATATCAATGAAATAAATAAATAAATCCAGGACAGAGGAGTGAAATTGCAAAGACTATATGATGGACTTGCCAGTATTAGCTTAATATCTAGACACCTGACTGAAGCAGGGAGGATCATACTTATTTTCACATAAAACAGATGAGGTGTGAAAGACATTGTCTTTATATGTGATCATTTTCAAATGCTTAATTAGTCATAAGTGTAAAAACTTCACCCCCAAGCTCCTTGAGAAGAACTGTGCTATTTATAGAACATTTCTGGAGGTAGTCTACTCCATCAAATGTCAAGTGGGAGGATGTAAAGGATAATAGTAAGGTAAAGTATAAAGAAGAAAATTTCCTGAAAACTCTTGGTTTAAACAGAATTTTCCAAAAGCAGATTTACACCAAATAATGATCTAGGAAGTCTTGAGACCCTTATTGTTATGTATTGAAGTTCTCACCCTAGGCCACTAGGGGTGTGTGTATATAGTTCATTCTGCTGCAGTTTTCACTCAGGTCAGCATATGCAAAAGAGGGATTGTAAAGTGACGTTCAGGGATTGGTTAACTACAGAAAGTTGTTACTGTTGCTTTGTAGCTGAGTTCTATATAAGCAGGCTGCTGAGGCCTTCAGCTCACTTCTGTTCCAGCCTGAGAATAAACAAGAGCTGCTTGGAAATCACTGTGTCGTCTGCTGTGTCCACCCACAACTTAACACTTATATACATTGTGCATTTTAAAATATCACTAAGTTTAACTAATAATAATATTAATAGGCATTTTTGTTGTAACAGACACTTTCAGCCAAAGACCAGGGATCTAACCCTATGGACACTTACTTTGAAGCAAGTCCCATTGAGCAAGCTCCAATAGAGCATGAGATTCAGCAAACATGCACTGGATAGGCTGCAAGTTTCTCTGAGTTAAGAAACATATGTTCAGCTTTCTTCCACTGAAAACCATGGGATTTCATTGTGTTTAACTACAGCTGGGTCATTTCCCTTGCTAAACAGTGTTGGGTTTTTTTCTAGCACACACAGTGAACTCTCTCTTTCTGGAAAATCACAGTAAAAGACATTATGACTGCACAGGGCACATTTTCAAAAACAAGGAATCTAACCCATCTGGGAAATAGCTCTTAACATGAAGAATGCTTGATGTGTAATGTAGTGATTATTATTAATCAATTTGTGGCTCTACCTATTTGCAACTAGGTCTGGGTAGTGAAGAAAGAATGACTTAAAAAGTGCAACTTTAATTGAGCCAAAGAAATAATAAAAACAACTTTTTACCCAGCTACCGAATCAATGTAATAAATGAAACACTGGAGCTTCAAGTGAAGCCTCTTTCCCATTATTTAATCGCCTTAGTCAAATTTGCTCCAATGTGCTATCAATCATTTTATGAGCTCTTTAAAACTGGATATTAATACTGAGCTTGTTTGCTCAAAGGAATACAGACTGAGCTTCTAGGATTTATTTGTATTCTGATTTTTAGCAGAGTGTAGCCCACATCCAGAACCAAAAGCAGAAAATGATTGAAATTAAATAAGCAAGCAGGCTTCAGATTGATGCCAATACAACAGCAGAGGGAGAGATTTTGCACTTAATAAGTGCAATGTTTAATAAACACATTCTAAAGCAGCGTCCAAATAAATTGGATATTTTAGAATGCCTTCTGAATTTAAAAACACATCATTTGGCCTTAATAGCCTTCTGTGAGAGCTCATTCTTCTCTCTAATGGCAGATTCTTTCATCAAGAATTAGTACATTAGGAACTGAAAAGAAGCTTGTCCGGCAGACGATACATAACATAGGTACTGTAATTTCACGGTCCTATTAAAAAGATGTACAAGGATGAAAAATAGCAGCAGCCCTTGTGCTAATGCTAACAGCACAGTACATTAATACTTCAAAACTAATCAATCACCCAAGACAAAGGCAATCAGCTGATTCATACCTCTGAAATCAGCCATATAAATTCCCATGAAAGGGCAAAATCTGATAATGGCTTTAAGTTCTTGTTAATAAGTATTTTGCCACAAGTTTCAAAAGACCAAATACATATGACTGGGAAATGCTACATATTTCTAAAAGAACATGGGTGACAATCCCTTGGTCTCCACTTTGTCTAGGATGCATAAAATGTACTTTAGAGTTGAAGAAAATAGAGAGCCCAGTGGTACTAAGGAATACAAACATGGTTTTGGAGGTTAGACCAAGGTCATCTAGTCCAAAATTTCTTTACCAATGCTGAACCATCAATTGCCAAGTGATTATTTTCTGTATCGTGTGTTTCCAAAGTGCGGGTTAAACCACTGAGCCTAGGGCTTGCTGATCAGAAGGTTGGTGGTTCAAATCCCTGTGACGGGGTGAGCTCCTGTTGCTCGGTCCCAGCTCCTGCCAACCTAGCAGTTTGAAAGCACTTCAAAGTACAAGTAGATGAATAGGTACCACTCCAGCGGGAAGGTAAACAGCGTTTCCGTATGCTGCTCTGGTTCGCCAGAAGTGGTTTAGTCATGCTGGCCACATGACCTGGAAGCTGTCTGCAGACAAACGCCGGCTCCCTTGGCCAGTAAAGCAAGAGGAGCGCTGCAACCCCAGAGTCATCCACGACTGGACCTAATGGTCAGGGGTTCCTTTACCTTTACCATTAATACCTGTGAAAAGAATCTAGGGGTCTTAGCTTCACATGAGTCAACAGTGAGGCAACAGCAGCAGAAAAAGCTAATGCTTCTCTAGGTTGCAACAACATAAATATAGTGTTCAGGTAAAGGGGAGTAATAGTATTGCTGTATTCTGCCTTGGTCAGACCACACCTGAAGCACTTTGTTCAGTTCTGGGCACCACAATTTAAGAATACTGACAAGCTGAAATGTATGCAGAGGAGGGCAATCAAGATGATCAGGGGTCTGGAAGCTACCCATTCCTTATGAGGAATGGGTTGAGTGAGTTTGGTATGTTTAGTCTAGTAAAGAGGAGACTGAGAGGAGATATTATAGCCATCTTCCATCTCTGTCTTTCCCTCATTTGTACAGTGAAGGATATCATTTTGCAAGCTAATGGGCTTCTTAGTTAATGGGCAACTGACCTGTTTCTCCACAACTGTCTTTATGTACAGGATTTTCAATTTTAAAGGACTGAGCTAAAATAGGGAAGGCACACATTACACACAAAGATATGAAAATGTCCTCCCTGCTTCAGCAATTGGTGCTCAGATAGTGTATGGTGTTGACATATAGGCTGTGATTGCCTGGATTACATAGCTGAGAAGGGCAGAGCAGAAGAGTGAACTGCAACCAAACCAAACAGGTTAGGGGGCTTTGGGAGAGTGCTTAAAGTGAACCCACAAGTCCCTTTTCACACCAACAACAACATTTCCCATGAACATTTCCCATGGAGCCCTAAGTTTAATCATACTAACTTGGTTAAAGATTGTATAGCAACTGGTGTTATGACTGAGGGCAATAAAGAAAGTTGCAGTGTTATTAACACTTCCTAGGGCAAATAAAGATCAAATAGCGGTAGAGACAGAAAAACACAATTTATTAAGAAATTTGGCAGAATAGTGTTGATGAGCCACGTCCTCCTACTGTTTCAAAAACCACAGGGAGAAAGAAAGCAAATATCTTTGTCCCTTAAGGGATGAATACTATTTTCATAAATTAAACAAGATGGGGCAAACTCTGCTCCAGAGAATTAAATTCCACGTTTGATAGATAAGACCCAGACCTGAAGCAGGTCCAATGATTTATTAACAGCCCTCCCATTAAGTGTATGCATTAGCAACACTCGTCTGGATGAAAAGAAGAGATAAAGGAATGTTATGTTGTTCTTACTGGCCGGTCCTATGAATCTGCCCTAGCTAACCTGGCAAAACAAGTATTTAGAAGTAAGTAACTGTGTTCAGTGGGGCTTGCTCACAGGACATGATAATAATTGCTCAGTTAGCAGTTATATGATTTATTATATGTACTGTATAAAGAAGTATACAGTACTTGGGATGATCTTTGTCAATACCTCATTATAGGGAGAGGTGTCCTTCATTCCCACTATGGTCCAATCTGGGTTTCCCTCTAGATACACAATACTTCTGCTCTTTGCACTGGAAGGAAAGCTCTCAATGGCACCAACAGGACTACTACAGATTGCTCCCCCATTTTCCCCACCCCAATATAACATATAACCCTTCAGTTGTAATGGCAACCCACTTGTCATTATTATGGGCATTTTGCTAGCAAATACCTATTCTTTCATTGTGACCATTCTAAGTCCCCCCCCCCCCAATGTAGAGTTATTAAATGATACAGCAAAATTTAATGCAAAACAATGTGGTCTCACTCCATCTCCTTGCTCAGAAAGGAGATATCCATTGGCTGCTGCTTCTCCGCAGCCCCGGAGAACAGAATTAATGCAACATCAAAGGCTAATGCCCCAGACAAACCCAACCAAATGCATAAAGCTAATAAATTAGCAAGATGATCTCATAATTTGCCATTAGCCAGTGGCTCAGGCTTTGTCCTGCTTTATAAAGTCAATGTAGTACCCAATTAAAAATTAGTAAGCAGGATCTGATGCTCTTTAATCAGATTTTCAGAAAATGATCATAGATTGTTATTAAGTTATTACAAACTGATGTACACAAGAATATCAAAATTGCATGAAGTCGAATTATCCAAGGAGAGGAAACATCAAAATCAGTTTAATATACAGAACAGTGCAGCCTATGCATGTCTATTCAGAAGTATTCAACATGGCCTAATGGATTTAGGGTTGTAGCTTGGAAGGTTGATTGACTATATATGCAGCGAGCAAATCACTGGTGTGTTTTTTTTTTAAACCATCAATCAGTTTCATGAATTCAAATGTAATACTGTCTCTCCCATCATGCCATTTATAAGACGAACCATAAACCTTAAGGAACCACAAAGAATACCCAATACATATATAGGTCCAAATGTCTGTTTCTAAACTGCCTTAGAGAGAGACATATTCAGCTGGTTATTAAAGGTAAAGGTACCCCTGACCTTTAGGTCCAGTCGCGGACGAATCTGGGGTTGCACGCTCATCTCACTCTATAGGCCAAGGGAGCCAGCATTTGTCCGCAGACAGCTCCCAGGTCATGTGGCCAGCATGACTAAGCCGCTTCTGGTGAACCAGAGCAGCTCATGGAAACACCATTTATCTCCCGCCAGAGCAGTACCTATTTATCTACTTGCACTTTGATGTGCTTTCGAACTGCTAGGTTGGCAGGAGCTGGGACCGAGCAACAGGAGTTCACCCCGTCGCAGGGATTCAAACTGCCAACCTTCCAATCAGCAAACCCTAGGGTCTGTGGTTTAGACTACAGTGCCACCCGCATCCCCCTATTATTAAGGAACTCCAAAACAATCCCTGTTCACCCTGTTCAATAGCTGAAATGACTGAGGTAATGATTTTGAAAGGACATGTAATGCAGTAGCTAATGATCCATTCAGCTCAAAGACCTTAATGATCAACCATGTTACAAGGAGCTTTAACAGAACAAAAGATTAACATGTATCCCATGTTATCCATTGTGTTGTATGATTTTAAGTAGAAACGCACCCCCCCAAGTTCAATGAGACTTACCCCTGATTCAAGTGTACATAGGTTTGCAGCACTACAACCTCTCAAAATGTTAAACCAAACCAACTTTAGTTCAGGGTAGTGAGGTGGCAGCAAGACCAGGGAAGGAGTGAAGCTCTGGGTGTGCACACTTGATCATGTTCTAGCATAACACAACAGGGTCCCATCACTGCACACAGAAAATAGGATATTGTAAAGATTCCCTTTCCAGAGTCAGAGCCAAAAAAACACCCTGGATGCTGTATCAGTCTCTACAGCCAATGCAAGCGCTGCAACTTTCCAACAGGTTGACTTCACCCCCAAAAGCGCACTCCTCCTTTGTCTTCTGAGACAGACGGATGCCAACAACCCCCTCTGGTTCTTTCCCACCAGACCATAGTCTGTAAGTAGTAGAACGTGTGCCCCAGCCAGGGCTTTTCAGGTTGAAGAAAATTACAGATTTACACAATGCAGCACACAGTCAAATTTATAGAGAAATACAAATACTTGGTGTTGCTCCCTTAGTATCCTTATTGTTCAAGCAGCTCCATTTGTCATGGAGATTATTTATTTACTATGTAGAAACAGAAACAAAATAGCAACCAAGTTTGGAAATAATACATTATGAAAAAGAGACTATTAGGGAGGAAGAATTCCTTGTGAAATGGTATCATCAGTTTCTAATGAATATTCCAGTGCTTGTCAGGAAACCCATTTAGAGGGAGGCCAAAATCACTTTCTAATTTTCTCTACAGCTTTATCATATTTTCTCCCATCCCTAAGGCCCACAGTATTGCAGACTGATTGGCCCATAATATTACATCTCCTCAGGGATGATTTATCTTTGCATAGAATACCCTCATATTTTAACACTGATAAAAAAAATATTTACATTTGTATGGAAATAAGGTTGAGATCTAACCAAGCCTGCTTCCTGTGTCAAAGCACCTATCTTTGAAATAGATCCTGTGGTGCTTAATGCAACAATTTGAAATTAGGAGTAAATTGCATCCATCCAAAACTGCAGAAAGGTGTTCAGACAAGATGCACCTCTAATAAAGCAGAGATAAATAATCTCTGGGTTTCACATTGTATGTGAATTCACAGAACTTTTTTGACTCCTCCACAAGCATCACAAATAAAGCCCCAGGATGTGTTGTGTGTGTCACAAAGTCTAATGGAAGTGCAGAAGAGCTTGGATGCAGACACATTAGTGTTATTTGGAAGCAATCAGCATTATTATTATAATCAGTGTCTCATGGGTTTTTGTACTCTTAAATTTAGGGAACTGTAGATTAAGCTTCATTTGAAGCAAGCAGGGATGCATTCACACTAATCCTGCAAACTATCACTATCTCTCTGTACTCTGCTTACTTCCAACTCCTACAGTATATGGAGCCAACATGCCAGGATGCAGAACTCCTCAGACCACAAGAGAATGTGGCTGAGATGCGACCCATAGGCAGGATGAATAGCCATGGACAAGTCATTAGATCACAGCCTCACTTTCTCATATATAAAATTGGGTTAATGCAGATTGTAAGGTAGTAGTGAGGTAGAAGAAGAAAACTGAAACACCAGAATGGTGTACTGGTGTACTAGGACTTTAGAGGGCTGGGTTCGAATCCCTATTCAGCCACTAAGCTCAGTGGGCGATCTTGAGCGAGTCACTCTCTTTCACCCTAAACAACCTCAAAAGGCTGGGTAAAATAAGAGGGTAAAATGAGGGGGTACAAATAAAGAAAGGTGGGATTAAAAGGAAGTCATAAATGATTTATTTGTTCTAACGTGAAAAAGTAATACAGTGAGCAATTTCCGAACAGAATCTAATAATAGCGTTTGAACTATCAGGAAATAAAGAGAGACGTGTCATGCCTCTCCACCCCATTCATCTGCACGCAGCTCACTTACCATTTCCTCAGTGTGACAGAAAGATGAAGGCACTTTCAAAGTAAAGCCAGGTCATATTTATCTAAATCTGCAAGGAGACCTGTCAGTAAAATCCTGCATATCTCCTGAAGCTAGCCGTCTACCGGTGACACCTTAACATAAGACAAGCATATGTGGTGCATTATTATTAAAGGGGTTTTAAGTCACATTCTAAGATCTCTAGATGGAGACACTTAAGGACAGAGTTTTATTGCTGACACATTCAACTCCTGCCATATTATTCTCATGCAAATCATGTCTGAGGGAATCAGCATCAGACCAGAAACCTCTTCCTGCAGTGATGCCACAACAATCATTTATCTGCATCCGGCACCGAGTGGTGCAAAATGACGCCACTTTGTGATAGAGACTTAAACTAATATGCAGAATCACCTCCACAAGTGCAAGGGAATATTAAAGATTCTATCTTGCTGACAGCTTTTCATCAAGGCTTCAGAGAGTGCGAGATATTGGGAGGCTAATCCACATTGTGTATCATTGGATACTGTCATTTTCACACTCTACAGCTGCCTTGCTGAGTTGACTTGAAGAGTAATTACTGCTGAGATAAGCCCTTTTCTGGAATACATGCAATTAATTCTCCCTGTAAAAAGAGGGAAAGGAATCTGACACTTTAATAATGTTTAAGTACACCTAATCTATTTCTTTTCTGCTCAGATGTTTCCTAAATATGAGGAAGAAAGAAGATTTGAAAGTACTTACAGCTGTCTCTTCTTATGTAAATCATCCATGGATCTCTAATATTCGATCATAAAATAGCCAACGTGAAATAAGATCAAAAATTATAATAGAATGCAGAACAAGTAAGGAATTATCAAAAAGATGAATGCACAATATGATTTTCTTGCATACAACAGTTACTCTTATCAAACAGAGATTATCATGCCATTAAAGTTTCAAGGGTGTGAAATTTAATTCAATTTGTAAGATGTATTTGGAGGTGAATTAAAGCTACTTTTCTAAGTGCTTCAAAGCGCATGTACCTACATATTTTCCATGTTTTTACAATCTTCAGTTCTAACAAATATTAAAACTAATAAAGCTACAGAGAAGTAGAGGTACAGTTAGTACAAACTAGATTTGCTAGCACCAGTGAGAATTTGGTCCCAAATATCACACACAAAGACCTAATTAGTTTGTAAAAGTCCAAGTTAATCATCCAACGTAGTATATTTTGAATTTTATGACACTCAGCCATGTGCAACTCCGATACTAAATAGCTCAAAATGCCAGTAGTACAAAGGCCAATTGACCAACTGTTTTAAACTAAAAATTTACCCTCAGCATACTGTAAGGTTGGGGGGAAAGGTAAGCCTGAGATTATCGTATATACTCTCAAGAGAAACTTATCCAATATTTTTAATACCCATGATCTCTGATAAATTGCCAAGTTAAAAGATGTTAATGCCTGCCATCTTTTTAATCACCTAAGATTAATCCTAGGACCTCGCAGCCTACTGCATATGTTCCAACAGCTTGTCTTTACTTATTAAGCTTCTCATAAGAAGCAGCTGCAGTGGATGCATATTCTCTGTAGACCAAGTTTCAGGCAGAAAGGTCTCATTTACCTCCTCCTGTCAGTGTGAGGGACCTGGTTTTCGTGTTCTGCAAAAGGAGATGGAGTATATCCTGCTCGATTCCAGCAATGCCTTGTGGCTTTTTACTTCTCAGCCAATATACTGCCATAGCAATCAGGGCTGGCTCCATGTTTTGGAGGTTCCTCCAGTTGTGTCCTCCCTCTTCCTCTCCAAGTTACCCCTGCCTACTTGTTTCTCCTCCCTCCCTGGGCCCAAGCCACACGGAGGGACTGTAGACAGTGCTGCAGGTAGACAGTGCTGCAGTATCTCACTCTAGTTTCTGAATGCACGCCCAGAGACTGCAGGTGAGCACAGGCACCTATAGCAAAGAGGATGAAGGTTAGGATCAAATGTCTCTGGAGAATGAACATAGGTCCCCTACAGGGCTGTAGGTCTAGGCAGGTACCCAGTGCTGCCTATTCCCTAATAGCCTTTGTAATGTGCAACTTCTCAACATTATTTTCTAAGACAGTGACACCCACAATATATCCTCAGCTGCTACGGTGGTTCCTGTAGAATCTATTAAATGTTCTAATTGGTTGCAACATACACTTCCTCCCATAATTTTATTTTATTTTGTGATGCAAAGCCAGCTCCTTTTTCAAGGAATCTAGGGGGTTATTTAGGAGTGGAATCTGTTTTAGAAGCACAGCTGGAGCAGCATGTAGTCTAATGGGTCACTTGCCACTGCCTGTGGCACTTCTATTGCTCCAAAGGATCCTGGGGGGCTAATTCAACCATGCACATTGGGGTGCTGCATGTCAGCACCCTCAAGGATACAGAGGCACAAACAGCGTTAAGGAATAGTCCAAATGAAACACTTTTCTGCATGTTGATTCTTTGAGCCATAGAGTTCAACCATCCCCATCAGCCGCCCTCTCCACCAGCTATGTCACACTAACAAGTATCAACACATGAAATGTTGAATTTTATTGAAAGGCCACTGAGTAGCATTAAGTTTTCTTTTGCCCCTCATATAGAATAATCTTTTATACAGCTTTACCTGATCTGTTTGTTTTCAATTACAGATGGGTAGCCGTGTTGGTCTGCCATAGTCAAAACAAAATCGAAAATTCTTTCTAGTAGCACCTTAGAGACCAACTGAGTTTCTTCCTGGTATGAGCTTTCGTGTGCATGCATCTGAAGAAGTGTGCATGCACACGAAAGCTCATACCAGGAAGAAACTCAGTTGGTCTCTAAGGTGCTACTAGAAAGAATTTTCGATTTTGTTTTGTTTGTTTTCAAGCATTGCTTAGAAGAAATACTTTGCAACTACCTCTTGACTTTCAGCACTTTTTCAGGTTCAGGATGCCCATTCTGACCTTAAAGCCATAAATGCTCTGCCACTTGATGCCTTCCTCTTTCCCCTGATGGAACACATACTGTCAGGTTCTACCAAGTTAGGAGGCTAAACTGACTAATAAGAATGCCTTCTGAGTGATGGCTTCTATTTTTTCGAACTCATTTTATCTATGCCAACTAGTTAATACACACACACACACACACGCACACACTGTGAGAGTTTATTCCTTTATATATTTAAATTTGACTTTTCTTTATTTATACACCTCTCAAAGCTTCTTATATAAAAACAGAAAAATACTAATAAATACAGCAATTAAACAAACAAATGCTTTGTAGCATCTGATATGTTCTGCATCATTTCCCCTTTACTTTAACATGCTATTGATTAAATACATTGTCATCCTCTCTTGGTTTGCTATATCCTGCTTTGGGAGGCTTATGGATGAAAAGCAACTTTTAAATAACAAACATTGATCCCCCCCCCAGATTTTATAAACAAATTCTTACATTTCTATCCCACCTTCATGGATCCTAAGGCTGCCTTTCTCAACCTTGGGTCCCCAGATGTTGCAGGGCTACAAATCCCATCATCCCTAGCTATCAGGGCCAGTGGTTAGGTATGATGGGAATTGTAGTCCAACAACATCTGGGGACCCATGGTTGAAAAAAAGCTTTCCTAAGCTATCAAACCTACAATTTTTGTTTCACTTTATATGTCACTCTGGGTCAATTTTTTTTTGGGGGGGGGCACAATCAATCAGTCCATTGGTATACATGTGGCTCCCAGACAGCCAGGATCCAGGCACTGACCAGACTCAAACCTTCTTAGCATCAGCAAAGTGGTGAGCTCATGTGCCTTCATGCCTTAGCCATGTGTTTTTTGCCTAATATGAAACTCTGGCTCTGTGCTCTCATGCCTGTGACAAACAACAGATTCTCTACCCAATGAGCAGATACCAATGCCAAGGAAGCCGAAGCTCACTGTAACAACAGAGTATAATTCTGCAGTGACAAACATTGCCAGCCACTTTGTAATATATGCCTCAGACAAGACTGATGTTGTGTCGCTGCTCCACCAATGCACAAAAGCTGGATGCTCTCCGTATTCCATTTTGTCATTTAATTTTATATACTAATTACACCATATATCATTCCTTAATGTATCCACATTTGAAAACAGAACACAGATAACCAGTATTTATTGTAGAGGGAAGTCTCTTTTTATCCTTGCAAAGAACTTTTTCTGTGTGTGCGCATAATATGAATGAAGTTCAAATTAATTTGCATAGAGAATTGTTTACGCACGTGCACACACACCCCTGTATTAAAACAATATATAGATCTGTATATGTATATTTTGTAGATGTAGGATGAAACGAAATAGCCAGTTAAGTTTATGTATGGTCACAAATTAGAGGTAACACTCAAATATCCTCTGTGAAAGCCACATGTCTGCTAGTAATATATTTTACCCCCCCCCCCCCATAGCTGCAGACCCTCACACCACATCACACACTTGCCTAAGGAGTCCTCCAACACCCCACACCAGCTACTTGGAGAGCACAAATGGGAATAAATTAATTGGTCCATGCCTGATGAGCTTGCCTGTTAAGAAAAACTCACTGATCTCCACAATGTGGTAACCAACCATGGTGGTAGGTGTTGGTGTATTGCCAAAAGAAACGAGACTTGAAGCATGACCTTGAACAGTTGGGGCATGGTCTCTCTCTCTCTCTCTCTCTCTCTCTCTCTCTCTCTCTCCCTCCCTCCCTCCCTCTCCCTCTCTGTGTCAATGATGGTCAGAGTGGCTGAAATAATATGTGAAAGTTTGCAAGCCTGTCTCTCTGGCTGGATGGCTGAAGAGAGCAGAGATCTGTATATAGTTCTGTTTCTTATCCTATATGTAGACCAGTATTGTAGTGCAGCTTGTAAATAAGGAAGACTTCAAGAGTGAATGGGTGAGGTGTTTATTCCTATCAAGGGAATTCACCAAGAGAGGGCTGGACTGCTGCTGCTGCGGCTGCAAAGATGAAGGAAGACTTTCTGAGGAACTCTGCTGAGACAAAAAGAAAAGGAACCCCAAAAGTTGGCACTAACAGTAGGAGCTTGCCTACCATTGCCCTTAGGCACTGAGAGTTGGCCGTGAGCCCTGGAAGCTCATGCAACACCATGCAAGCTCATGGCTGCTTAGCGGGGAATTGCCCTGAAGCGAACAGCAGCCAGTGCCCAAGACCCTCCACATTTGTCCAGTGTGGTAACCCTAACTAAAGTCAGTTTATATTCATTTTAAAATGTACTGCTTATGATACAACGGATTCAGATTTAGCGCTGACCTATTGAAATCAATGGAATAATGACTAATTCCAGTGCCACTGATATCACTGGGTATGCTCTAAGCATGACAAAGTCTGAATCCAAGCCCAAATAAAGCTAATAATGTGTGGAAACAGGGGAAATAAAAACACGCTTATACGTTTTGCTGGACGACTTTGTCACCAGGAAGCACCACTGAGATTTCACCACTAGATGCGCATGCACAGCCACATCAGAACTGTTGCCATACAGGAGCCACACAGAGTTGCATCTTTCTTCTCACCACTGATTAATGCATCTTGATACTGCAGGACAACTGTCAACACAATCTTCTAAAACAGACAACCACAATTTATGTGGCCGGGTAGTAAGTAGCCCTTTCAAAGGCTGGCAAGTCCCCAGATAGTTAGGGTCATAAAACCTGCATGAATCAGAAGTGAATGGTTAAGTGGGCTCCAAGCTATCCACTTTGTAACAGGCACCACCAACTTTATTTATTTATTCACTTGGTCCCAGCGAGTGACCTTGTCAGTTACGAGTGAGTTCCTAAAGAAAACAAGCATTGCCTCTCGCTTACCAGCTCTTCGCGCAGTTGGGAAATGAGTTCATCTCTCTCCTTCAGTTGCAGCTTCAGTGCTGAACATTCATCTTTCATTATATCCTATAAAAACATCAAAAGAGATGTTATAATAGACTTTGTGCTTTTCCTTTGCTCCTGACAAGAAAAGGCAGCTTCACACAGTGCAAGATAATTACATCCAAGTAATGAAAGTCAATGCCCCTCTATCATGTGCAATATTTTTAATAACATATTCTAAGTTTGCAGGGTAAACAACCTAATGCATCCAAAGATATTATATGCACAGAAATGTGAACAGCTCCCTGTGTGTTAAGCCCGTTTTGTTAGTGTCTGATTCTTTTAAGCCCTTTATTGAAGCTCCTGTCAGGCATCTCTTTATTTTAGTGAAGGAACAGATGGCCATAAAATTTCATAGTTCTGTTCACACAAAACAACACTACAGAAGTTTCACTTCAGATGCATTATTGGAATTCCTTTATATAAAAAAATAATAATCAGACTGCAGATGGAAAAAGCAGGAAGGTTCACATGTAGGCATTCAACAAACAGGAAGGAAGCAACCCTTCCATGAAAGGAAATAAACCAGCATGACAGGCAACAATATTGCTAGCAAGTCAGATGTTGTGACCAGTGGCTGATTTAGTTTTCTTCTAAATGAGATTCAAACAACACAGGTCATGGGCTGGGTTGGGCAAAAGGCATGAAATTAAACTGAAAGAAGGTGTCCATGAAAGTGCAAAGGCTAGAAACGAAAGCAAGGTTCTTAACTATCTACAGACCTAAACTGGCCCGAGAATCATTTCCTCTTCCTAGGAAACACTGGGAAACTGTTGTTCTATTGATTTATTTCATTGGACATATAGCCCCAACATTATCCCATCTCAAGACCAGTATGCCATATATTCTGTTGTCTCCCTCTCTTCTATAGGAGTATGGGATGGGACTGGATATTGCTAAGAAAGAATACACCACACCATCAACAAATTGCACTTGTTTTATATTTTGACACATGCCCTATTTTATGTTAATTTTGTTGTTTTGAGGTGGTTAGCGGCTTAGCCCTTCCCTTGGAAATGAAAAGTGAGTTATAAATCACAGCTGCTTTAAATGAGCCAGAGCACTGATCCATCTGGATCAGTGTTTCCCAAACTTGGGTATCCAGCTGTTTTTTTGGACTACAATTCCCATAATCCCTGACCACTGATCCTGCTAGCTAGGGATGATGGGAGTTGTAGTCCAAAAATGGCTGGATACCCAAGTTTGGGAAACACCGCTCTAGATCAATATTGTCTACTCTGACAGCAGATCTCCATAATTTCTGGGAAGGGATCCTTCCCAGCCCTACCTAGAAATACTGGAGAATGAACATGGGTCCTTCTGCATATAAAACAAATGCTCTACTGAGCGATGGCCCTTCCTCAATAAATGTAATGAAATGAAATACATTTTCCATAATTATTAGGGGGTGGGAAAAGTCATCACAGTTAAACTAGTATCAAATCTATATAAGTCTGTCTTAAAGCTATGCCGTCAGAATACATACTACAATGGTTTGCTACTAACAAGTGCATTGTTTTATTTATTTCCATATATCTATATTCCCCCTTTCTACCATCATGGAACCAAAGGTGACATGCTCTTGGCTCCCAAATGACCAGACCAAGACAAGTTTAGCTTCAGCAAAGTGGAGGTCTCATGTGCCTTCAGATTGTATCATGGGACTGTGTACTGATATCAGCTATCCAACCTAGAAAATAAGAGGAATGATGTTTTTCCAAGAGAGATCTATTAAGAGCAGCAACAGTATGTGGTATAGTGAACCTAATAAAGTGACATCACATGTTTAAGTGACCTTTCTCATTAAAAAAACCCATCCTTCTGATGGAAACCTTTGAAATTCAGATTGCATTCTCTCTCTCTCTCTCTCTCTACTTCCATGGGTCAACTCCATGACAGTTGGATATCAGCCAAGAAAAACATCGTCAAGGAATGCAATTACTTTAAGAAGCACTTATTTCACCAATGAAATGCCATCAACAGGAAAGCAATAGAGCAAGGGCATAATGAGATGAGCGTCAACAGTGAGCAAAATGATACTACGCACAGTCTACAAAGCAGCAACATCAGTGTTAAAAGGCAACAGTGACGCATGAGAGCTAGTTGTGTACTTTGAATGGCCTAAAAGTAGCAAATGCCAGGAAACCTGAGGTGAAGAACAGGTCATCATTTCAAGGCTTGCTGGTTCTGGACCATTACTGTCAAATACATCACAATATGTTACAGAAGCTTTTAAGGTGAAGGGGAAAAGAAAGACACAAGCAAATAGATTCATATTAAGAGCAGGGGGCAGGGGAAAGACCTTCTGGCCACTAGTAATTCTACTCAGTGCTGGATTTACGTATAAGCTAAACAAGCTATACCTTAGGGCCCCACTCTCTTGCCCCCCCCCAAAAAAAAATAAAGGGAAAAAAACCCTGGATGTATATTTCCAAAATATAATATAAAAAACAAATAAAACCTGCATACAGCAACAGTGTTTTGTGCTGTGTAGGCTCCTATTTGTTATGTGCAAATGGCTTTAGATACCTATTAGGTCCATAAATTACCATATAGCATATATTCAACACAAAAAAACAGCGACAATTTGTTGCTGAAAAAGGACAGCTAGACATATAAAGGGCCTCATTACCTTCAGGAGCTTAGGGCCTCATCAAACCTAAATCCGGCCCTGATTCTACTACAGAGACTAGTGAGAACATCAAGCTCAAATACATTTCCTGCAACTAACCAACTGGAAGAGACTGGCAGGGCTCCAAGGAGAGGGTGAAAGGGGTAGGTGGGCCAGACGCTGATCCAGAGGAAGGGGGAAGCTATTTATGGGGTTTTGTGCCTGCTACAAGGCAGGAGCCAGAGCTGGAGAATGGGGAGGGATCTGAGCAGTCGGAGATGGGGGAGAAGGTGCAGGGTGCAAGGCAGGAGATGGAGATGGGGGAAGGACAGGATGCACCAGGAACTGAGGGAGAGGTGATGCCTGAATGGAGGGGACTGGCGGAATCCCCTTCATCTGCATCCCCACTGTCCCTAAGGACCAGCAGAGGCTTCAATAGACAGGCACAGTGACCATTTCCGTATACCTTTTTAAAATTCACACATTTATTATAGCGCCTGATTTCTAGTAGTGCTCTATTGCATCAGTCTAATTCTGCCGAGCTAGAAGTGTGCTGGAATGTTTCACATCTAATTGTGAGTGGTGATTGTTGTTTCACATCTAATTGAAATGGGGCTGGTGACAGCACACTCTATATATGCATCACCAAGAGGTATCATTTTAATTTTCTAAGCTCTTTTTAAATTTTTCTGTATACTTGGGGACAAACAAACATATTGTGCTTACACCATAATCAACAAAGTAGCATAAGCAGACTTAACCTGTTGCTACAGGAAACAAATTTACTACAATTCTGTTGCCAAAGTAGAACAGTAAATTTAGAACAATATTCCTTAAAATATAGAATGTTAAGCAGACTGTTTACTGGCTTGTGCAATCCCTGCTGTTGAGAACAGATTTTACTAAACAAGTGTTATTAGAAAAAAGAAATAGCACAGATTCACTGGATTGAAAAGAATCCCACTGAAACCTTTCCCACTGAGAACTGGAAGCCCAGAATGCCAAATGTAACCTTTTTTATTTTTCATTTTTGCACTGAATTCACACTGCTGCTACATCTTACTGTGCATTATGAAAACTTGGCACTGCCAAAGAAATGCATGCTTCAACACATATGTTAATACCTGGCTACCAAGAAAAATACAATATTTAGCCAATTCCATTATATATATTTAAAAAAAATACTCTAGGCTTCTAATTCGTTTGATGGCAGGCTGAGGAAAGGAAAGATGCTGTTCTTTTCATGAGTTCAAGATTCACCTGCTTCTCCCTGAAATGTAGAGCTGGGAATTCTGTGTATTTTCAACAAGTATTTCAATGTGGATTTTCCCTCAAAATACATTCTTATGTGCCTTCTTCTAAAAAGAAAACTGCGAAGAACTGCATCACAACATTCAGAGAAGAATGAAATCTGGAGGATAACTATGTTCCAATCAGTATGTTACTGATCAGGTCACTTTGTATGAGAATTTGAAAATATCGAATTCCAAAAGTATGATTGCTGCAAGACGCTCACCAACTTCAATAACTGAGGAAGAAAGCTGTTATTTAAATCTATCCCCAAATCTATCATTGATAGAAAGTAACAGGCTTCATGAATCTCATTAGACCAGGGTGCTCCTTTTAGATGCTAGAATGAATGCCCGTCTTACATCCTGTTTAACATCATTCTATATACTAACAGCAAACCCAGTTGCTCAGTTACAACAACAATGTAGCTAAAACAGGGCTACTGAGAAACAAGAGAGAAGGCTCAGTAAGCTCAGGGGTGCTACAAAGTTTGCAAAGTACAAAAAAACCCAACTCTAATGGGGCAAATATATGTGTGTATATACAGATATATTTATATCTACTATATATTGTGTAAAGTGGTTTGTGAACCTCAGGTGCCTCTTGACGGTTGCCAAATTTGGCATGAACATTCCCGAGCTGGGGAAGCCAGTTTTTTTGTCTATGTTTTTTGCATCTCCTAGCCATTCAGCTCCAACCTTACAAATTTCTCCTTTATACACCTGCCTATGAAGATTTAATTACAGGCATCCAATGAAGTGGGTTTAGTTCAGAAAAGCTTATGACATTATCATCGTGTTAGTCTTTAAGGTCCCACACAAGACTCTTTGTACTTTATAGTACATTCAGCTGGATACAGTGCTAAAACCTTTCTGGATTGTACCACTCTAGGTGTTAGGAAACATCAGGTTTGAATGCTCCTTAATCTTTGAACTGTAACACAGCTGTTTCATGCTGTATTTTTCCATTGAAGTTCCTCTGTTCCACAATGGCCACTTTAATGTCAGTTGCAGGGTGTTTCCTGGGAGATTGAAATGCTCTCTCATTAGTTTTGGATACTTTCATTTCCAATGTCAGATCTATGTCCATTCATCCTTTTGTGTGAAGAATGGCTGGTCTTCATGTAACATGAAGATGGGCACTGATGGGCCGATGATGACATAAATCACACTGGAAGATGAGAAGGTGAATGAAGCCCTGATACCATTACGGATGGCATTATTAGGCCCTATAATAGTACTGCAAGAGTAGGCACGGAGACAGAGTTAGTACCTAGGTGTTTCGCCTGGGTGGGCAGCCACATGCAGAGCTTGTCTGAGGCCCATGGCAGGAGTCTTGTTAGATAAAGTTATAAACTCAAACTAAACAAAAAAATAGTTGATCCCTGGTGGGCCCTCTTGTCTAGCCTAGCCCTCCAAGACCCAGGGCAAAAGTACTTTAGTCCTCTGCTCACAAGTCCAATGCTAACAGTACCACCGCCTGAAATAAAATATAATTTGCCCGGCACAAAGGAGACTTCAAAAACAACAGCACTTTTTGCCATCAAACATCAATCTTATACTTAATCTAATTAATGTGTTCTTAGCTCAGCTGGGATAGTCAGTGATTATATGGCACAAATGGCTGTACAATTTCTACACACCCTATGCATTGTCATGAAATAATAAAACATATTATAGGAACTGGAAGACTGGGAACATTGCACGTCTATGTTTTAAAATTCAAAAATTTCGACACAAATATTGTTTGGAAACGTTCCCAGGGTCCTTCATATGTATGGTAATGTGAAGTGGTAAAACTATTCTATCATACACACTAAAAAGAATAAGCTTCCACTTAAATTGCTATAAAACCAACACATCCCTATACACAGGGGCAATGCATTATGACTGTAGCAGCTTCTGAAATCTAAACTTATGTCAGATTCTGAAGCTATTGCTGAAATGAAGACTTGCATCATGTTAGAACGACAAAAATCAAAGTAAAAACACAATACTACTTAGAAAACCCCCCAGAAATGTTGGCTTTAATGTTGTACATAAAAACCTCTACATATTGCTTTGCTGTTGCTTTATACTCGTTATATTTTTGCTAAGAAACACACATGAATGTGCTGAGTTAGCTGTTCCCATATCTGTTACATTCCCTTCCCTTCATCCCTTCCCATCCTTCTTCTAAGAACCTATGTCCTAAATGGAGTTATCTTTAAAAAAAAAAAAAAAAATCTAATCAACAACTCTGAAGGAAGTTAGTATGAGTGATCATGACTGATGTTAGTATGAGTGATCAGGGTCTGAGTCCATATTTCTATTTAGGACACTACACTAATTCTCATTGGTTTCACCAGTGGGACAGCCCAATATACTAAAGAGTTTGGTACCTCACAATCTCCTGTGCAATGAGGCACTTACACTGCCACCCTAGGTTCTTAACTGCAATTGGAACCGGGACTCTTATAGATATAGATGTGAATGTATTATTATAGGTATGCAGAAGTGAATGGGCAATATTTGCAGCTTTGTTTTTGTTTGTTTTATGCAAATGTACTGGTTGGATTTTCTAAATAAAATGCAATTTACGATCTTTCCATGTAATTCCGCTAGCTATTGGCTTAGAGAATAATAACAATACCTAGTGAGACTACATTTTCCAGTGCACAACACTTCACAAACTGCACTCCAATTACATCCTGACCTCACATTCAAATGTATTTTTCATTGGAAAGTATATTTTTGTTAAGCTAATGTAATATTTCACTGTTACGTTTTGTACAGCTCTATCAATCTTTAAATACCACTGATTTTGGATAAATGTAGACAATGTGATTCCTACACAGTCATTAAGAAGATGATTACTTCATAAAATATGTGGACTTAAAAAACTATATTTAAAAAGGAGAAGAGAAAATTAATATATTTGGATTTTAAAAGCTGCTATGCACAATTGTGTGTGTGTGTGTGTGTGTGTGTGTGTGTGTGTCACTAGAATATGAGTGAAGACTTTTACAATGATACAATATTTAAAAACCTTTCAGTTGGAAGGAGAGGTAATAATTTATTGAGACAGAAATGTGATTATGTTCCTTAATTTTGAATTCATCTTAACTGTAAAACAAGCCCAGTGTCAGTTTCTGTTAACACAGAGGCTGCAATCCTAAACTCACCTAAAAAGGTAAAGCTAAAGGACCCCTGACAGTTAAGTCCAGTCACAGACGACTCTGGGGTTGCAGTGCTCATCTCGCATTACAGGCTGAGGGAGCCAGCATTTGACCGCAGACAGTTTTTCCGGGTCATGTGGCCAGCGTGACTAAGCAGCTTCTGGTGCAACGGAACACTGAAACCAGAGCAGCAGACAGAAACACCGTTTACCTTCCCACCAGAGCGGTACCTATTTATCTACTTGCACTTTTGGCATGCTTTTGAACTGCTAGGTTGGCAGGAGCTGGAACCAAGCAATGGGAGCACACCCCATTGTGGGGATTGGAACCGCCAAACTTCTGATCGGCAAGCCCAAGAGGTTCAGTGGTTTAGACCACAGTGCCACCCACCATACCTAAACTCACCTACCTGCAATCAAATGCAATGGGACTTATTTTGGGGTAGACTCATTGCACTAGTCAATGGAAGCTGGCTGATTAGGGTGTGTGGACCACTGCCCTACCAACTTCACTCTGTCTCCAGCCAGCCCCCATCTGATTCCTTACTTACAACCAGACCCAGGTCTCAAATGGACCTCCACCACATTCTTGAGTAAGATGAGAGGCAAGGAGGGACAATGTGATTCTGTCACTCATTTCTGACTGCTAAAGTATATTTAGCAAGCCAGGAATTGTGCATCTGGACTGGGCCAGTATGCCTTAATCAAAAGGATGTTGAAGAATTGTTCCAAAGTGGCAACTGAAAAAGCGCATCACACATTGGATTGTGTCAGGAGAGTGTTACATAACCAACAATGATGGGCTGATTAGGGTGTATAGAACCAATGAACAGAACAATAGATTTCAAACATGCAGACACCCAATATTGAGTTGATTTGGTGCTTATTCATTCTTCAGTAATGTGTGCCAAACTGTAATTTAATCAAGAGACTGAAGCCCAGAGTTTGCCTCTGTCCTTCTGATAAACAAGAGCTAAAGCAGGAACCTCTTCCATAAATCTTATTTACTTTTGTGCTGAAAGTGTAAGATTGAAGGTTAATTTACAAAAGGCAAATTTAAACAACTATTTGGGGCAAACAAAGACAAAATTTTACTTATTCTACACACCTCAATATGTGCAGCCAACAAAATGGCACACACTGTTAATATTTATATCAAGTGCTACAATGTTTTATTGCTACCAACAAAAATCATCCTATTACTTCTCTTTCTTAGTTATTTGAGCCAGCATACATCACCTTACACTTAATTTTTAAAATATATCATCTAAGATACAGTGTGCCTCAATGCTTTCTAATTTTAACCCATAAGACCCACAATAAATGTGATTTCTTTCCCCCCCCCCTTTTCTTTTTTAAATCCCCCTGAGGTAACTGCCCTTTTTCAGGCCTAGAGTTCTCTATAGACAGACCTTTGAAGAGGTCCAGCTAGTGGACTTGGTGAGCAAGAGCGGCTGGATTAATGAGCTCATTATCATTCATTAAAGAGTGTTGTGTGGATGACTGCCTACTTTAATTAGTTTTATTACTGAAGGAAATTGCTTCATATGCCAAGCTCATTGACAAGCATGCCTGGAAAACATTAGAGTAGTAATCAGACGATACGAGGAACCGTTCATTAGTCTGTATGGCTAAAGGCACACATTACGGAGCAAGGATAGTATTAAAAAAGATGGACATGGCAGCATCTGACATAAAATAATTTATCAGATCTAATAATTCTGGGATGAAATGGGCAGCAATTATTCCAAAGGAAAAGATTTAGTACAACAGAGGTGTTGATATGGCACAGAGACGGCTCTTCCTGTAATTATGGCACACGCTGACAGTAATAGCTTCTGAAGGTTTAACAGGTCAGATAATAAATCCTAATGCAAATCATCCATGACTCAAATATTCTAATGAAAATGTTAATTAGTAACCGGAAGCTCTGCAAAAGATGTGTGAATGTGCTTCCCATACCCCTCCTTCAGAGTTGCAAACAGTCACCCACACAAACAGATATAAAGGTCTTCTTTAGAGCATGCTGAATCATTGAATTGTGTACTTGAAAAGGAGAATCAGAGAAAGAGATACCACAATGAAAAAGTTTCAAAAGTGTTGAAGAAGCAACACTCTAGCAACCATGAGCTAAAATAGGAGAAGGAGGCATTAAAGAAAAACCCAAGGTAACAAAACTGTTTTTGTTTTTGTGTTTGTTTTGGCAATAAAATAAGCTATAGGTAATCACCATCATTTATATAAATTCATCACAAACTACATAAAATGTCTCAAAGTGACTTACAATTTTCAGAAACATACAAATGCAACAGTTTGAAGCAACAACAAAAGAATAAGCAACACTATTTACTAGATGTGCTCATCCTGCAATATGAAAATAAAATAATGGCTCCTACCCTACCCTAATTAAAGAAGAACACTACAACAGGCTAGGGTATCATCATACCATATGATCCCAGTTAAAAACTAATTGTCTTTGTAAATAAGAACATCTTCATTTGGTGCCTAAACGTTTATAATGATGGATTCAGGCACATCTCTCCAAAAAGACCATTCAACTGTTATGGAAACACCACTGGGGGGGGGGGAACAACTGCTATTATGTTTCCACCCTCTATACCTCTTTTGGGAGACCTCTGGTGATGAATGCATTCTCTGGCTATCCCTGTCCAGAGAAGGTTGTAGCTGGGTAACCTGTTGAAGCTAAGGGAAGGCATCCCATGCCACCAAGGCCACTTCTGCCTCGTGATAACAGTGCCCCCAAACAGTGTGCCCACTCAGTTAGGGGGAGTGCAATCCCATGCAGAACAGGTTGAACTGTATCTCATAAGCAAGAGACTTTGTAGTGATAGTAAATTGGCTTCAGTATTTGGTAATCAGAGGCATACTGTATAAGCAGAGTAACATACTGCTCAGTAAAAGAAATAGAATTCTTCTATTTCCCATATTAAAGGAAAGAGTTGCCATTTAGTGGTTAGAGCAATTGTTCTGCATGCACAAGGTCTCAGGTTCAACCGAGGGCATCTCTAGGTAGAGTTGTGAAAGACCTCTGTCTGCTGTCAGTGAGTGTTGACAATACTTGATGGATCAATAGTCTAACTTATTCCTATGTTCCTGTGCAATGCTGATGCTTGTCTGAAATCTTTTTTTTTTTACTTGTTCACAATATATTATGTCTTTCTATCATTTACTTCAATAGTTTCCACCCGTCTCCATCTTAAGATTCTTTACTAACAATGACTCCACAGTCATCTCTGTTTTCGCTGTATCTGGACCCGTTTTGAAATTACATATGACTCCTATATTTTCATTTGAGTGCCCCTTTATGGCACATCTTTCAACCTTTACTTTACTTTACTTTTCCCAGTTGAACCACCTTCCCCCTTTGCTTCCTTCACTATGGCATCTTGTCTTTGTCTTCAAATTGAAATCCTGCAGGCACAGCCTGCTTTATTTTTAATTCTTGTACTGTGTCTAACCATGTTAGGCACATGGACAATGGTGATGAGGTTTCATTTTTAACCATCAGATCCCTTGTGTGGCTTTCTGCTCCTCTGGAGAATGCTGTGATTACAGCTATGTTATCTTCTTCAGATCCAGATGAGAAGGTAAGGCACTTGCAAAACGGGGCAGCTTACAGTCAACTGATAGGGCACTCATCCAACTCATCATAGTGCAGCCTTATTATGCAGGCAACATCTATTGAATTCGACATGATCCTTAAAACAGCTCATCCTCCAAAGACAAAGAAGATGAATTACTCTTTCTTACAAGCTTCACTGCACTGGCTCCAAGTAGTTAGACTTCATAAATGTTTTATAACTTTATATTGTACCTATTTCAGTATCGATGGAATGGCAAATGAGTCACTATAAGTTACTGGAAGAATGTGTGCATATTGAGATGAAAATGGCATGAAGTATAACAAAACTTTCCTTGGATTTGATGCAACACAGAGATTCAACATTAAATCTAGATGGGGATTAGCATAGCATTGCATTGCATAGCCATAATGTTTGTTCTTTAGTTTTGGGGTCAGGCCTTTTAAATTGAGTTAGTAATGTGGCACAGAGATCTTCTGTTCCAATAGAAAAGTCTGAAATCTTACCGATCCTAGTCAAAATAAATAAAAATTTCAGTGAAATTGGTCTAAAAGCATGCCTAGCTTTTGCTCATATAGACAAATGTTCTGAAATGAACAAATAAAACACTAGCAGCAAGAAAACTAGATGTGAAAAAACTATATAGTGTATTCTACATGGATTTTCTTAGTGTGGTTCTCTGGGCATTCCAGGATTCTGTCAAGATAAACACAATAGCCAGGCAATCATTATGTGATAAACCCAGAGATTTGATCCTCCTTAACCTGAAACTGTAGCTTTCGTGGCATGAATCAATATCAGCAAGAGGAATCTCACAGTTACAATGTAATATCTGTATTTATTTTGACCCTTTAAGTAACCCCTGAAGCAAAAGTAAGTGTTAGGTACAGTGTTAAACCAATATACAAAAAGAGTGTGATATAAATGGGAATTTGATGTGTTCTCTTACTTCATAAAGTGGTGCAAGGGAATGGCTCTATCCTTTCTTCTTAAGAACCCATTGCCTTGAGTTTTCTCATTAAGAGGACTAGTAGCCTGATGCTTTTCTCCATGTTTGTTTTCTTTTTATCCAATGCGTTATTACATTGCAAACCTGCTGGAGTGCCCCTCTTTTGTTTTAATCTGTGTTCACAGCAGAGGCTGGTCTATTAGGACAAATGAGGCCTTGCCCTAAGCCAGCCTCCCCTTGCCTGCCTTTTTTCTTACAGCCAATTGAGGGGGTGGCACTAACAGTCCTCCTCCTCCTCAGTCTCACTGCTGTCCTTGTAGAACTCAGCAGGGGGAAAGATGGGCACAAAATCTGAATTAGTTGTTTCTGCCTATTATTGGTTCCATTGGCCTCCCTACTAAGCCTAATGAGCACCAGCCACCACTTTGTGTACATCACCTAGTATGAACTAGGTGTGTGAAGAAATGAAGATAATGGCAGCCCTTTATCATGTCACAGGTATACAAATATTGTATTAAAACCTAAGGAGTACCCTAAAAAAGTTCATATGACCATGCTTGTGGTCTGGAGGGACCTCTGTGTGCAAGCTGGGCAATGCTATGTGCTGCCATCACCAGATTAATGGGCTGTAAGGAGGCTAAGCTGGCCAGGCTTAATAATTACAAGAAGCTGCTTTATACTGAGTCAGACCATTGGTCCATCTAACTTAGTACTGTCTGCACTGACTGGCAGCAGCTCTCCAGGATTTCTAACAAGGACCTCTGCTAGCCCTACTTGGAGATGCAGAGATTGAAACTAGGAATTTTTGCATGCAAAGTATGAGTCACATCTCCTTCCTAATGACAAGCAGGTGAGTTGGTGAATTATAATGTAAGTATGGCAGGTATGGACAGTCATGATAGCAGTTTGGTCTTTACTCAAGATAATAGTTGTAGAGACTAAGCTGCCTGACCAGAAACGATGTTTCATATTGCCAGGAGAAATCTCATTGGCCTCTTATATCACTTGCTAAGCCGTTGAACTCACTCATCACAAAAAAATGATAGTGGTTTTAGCACATATTGTCCCTTTTGGTTGTTGTAACCTGTCCTGTGAATGTTTGTACCCTAAAAGCCAGGGTAGAAATAACTTAAATAAATGTTATTACCCTTCATAATGGCACAGAATATATGATAGAACAAACCCCCCCCCCACGCACACATTATTACATCTTGAAGACCCATTCACACAGTAGTTTAAATATCGATTAAAATAAATGCTAGCATGTTTCAAAACTGCCTGCAGTGGCAAGCATATGAAGATTGAAGCAGATTGATTTTACTAGTGAAAATAAAGGTGGTCATGCTGTTCATCAAATATTTATCTTGTCCCATAGGAGCTTCCTTCTTTCGGCAGCCATTGCCATGCATTGGCTTGACAGATGCATAATGTCATAACCATCTAATTACTTTGGGAAGACTATTAAATGTGACGTCAAAATCTGTTTAAATAATTCTGCTGCTGTTTTAATGCACTTGGACTAGACATCTTCCTGAAACCAGCAAGGAAGCTCTTAATCCCATTTGCATGTTCCTCAAAACTCCCATCCTTAAGATAAAATCATCAATGGCTGATGAAGATGACAGGATTATTGCAAGTGCTACTCCCTGTCAGACATAGATAATAAGTGCAGGAAATGAACCTTCCATTCATGTATTAACTGCCTAACAGTTGCAGTGATTCAGAAGACTGATAGATGTCATGACTTCACAGGATCACACAAGAATGCACACAGAAAGTATCACAAAGATCACCAAGTTAATCTAGTCAATACCATTGATCAAAAGGGACTTACCCACCCTCTTTTTTTTTTTTTTAAATGGAATAATGAATCTAAAACATGAGGGCAGTAGCAACATTTTTTTAAACTGTGACAGATGAAGTGTTGTGGAGGGTATGTGTATTTCAAGAAACCCCGGCGGAATACCTTCCAGTGAGATTTAGGTCACTGAGGACTTAATTTACATAAGGCAGCACATCTAAAATGTACACAGTTCAAAAGGCAGTGTGAAGTTCATGAAAACAATTCCAGATCTGCACTACCCTCCCATTAATTGAGGAACAGCTTTCATGTTTTAGAGGAGAACCTGAAAGGCAGCTTATTCCTTAGGTCAACTAAATGGCAGAGGGTATGCAGTCACCCTTCCCATAACAGAGTGATTACATTGCTAGATGGAAATTGATTTAGTTTTTGTAGCATCAGATATGAAATCAAGAGTCTCTGAACCAGATAGCATGATCGAAAACCCCACAGGTATCCTTATGCAATACAACCACCATAGAGAACCGTTCCTAACATCATAATCACTGGGAAAGCTTTTGTACATGTTGGCCGTGCAAGAGGACATTTATTACACACTAATTTACACAAAACTCCTGCTAGCTGTTCTAGCAGGAATCGGCACAATGGGGCTTGACCGACTCTCATCCCCAGGGCCACTCCACTCATGTAGCAAGGTGAGGCAATGGCCTCAGGTGGCAGGATCCACGCGGCCAGCGGGTCCCAATGTTAATCGTTATTCCCCATTGTTCTTGGTGTCACTCTTTACTCCCCCCCTTCTTCCTGGTGGGGAGGAGGGCACCGTGTTTGTGGTTCTCCTCAGGTGCCAAAATGTCTTAGGCTGGCCCTGCTCCTCCCACTATGCACCCCTCCTTAAATCTCCACGAGATCAAGAAAACCCTCAGCTAAGTGTGCAGAGGGAGGAGTACAGAGATCATTCCATCAGGTAAATGACAGAGCAATCTCCTTAGTGCTACTTTGAAGTCGACCCAATATGTCATTTATTTATTTCTACAGAAAGGATGCAATTCCATGGTCCACAGAACAGCATGCCAGGGACCAGAGTATATAATGGATCTCTTTCTCTCCCTGCAAAGAGGGAAGTCCACTCTCACGAGCTTTGCCTTGCAGGTGTGGAAACTACCATTGCCCTTGTCACTTTACCATAGGGGGTAATTGAGAAAAGGGGGCATCCCAGAATGGATCAGTGGACTCCTTGGATATGTCAGATCCACAAAAAAACCACCCTCTGCTGTTGGGGGTGGGTGGGTTGCAGTGTGTCAATACTGAAGGTGGAGTAGTTGTTTTCCCTCCATATACCCAGACACCACAAATCTGCTGTGACTGGTTGAGATTGGCAGGGCTATAGATTTTGCAGTTCCTGCACCTCATATTCTCTCTCCCCTTCCCCCTGTAGGGCTGCACTGCTACCAATATAAAGTCCCTGCATTAGCATGCATAGAGGTAGAAACTCTTAAGCAACCTTCCACACTTCAAATATATATTTTAGCAACCAATTTCTTCTCTTGCATTTTTAACCTTAAATAAATCTGCCATTGATATTATTGTACAAAATACAGCACATTTTTATTCAAAGGCCAATTTTATGTAGCTACTAGTAAGAGCAGGAACCATGTTGAAACTGTAAATGTGAAGCGTGCGCATACACACACACACACACACACACACACTGAGAAAAGCCCTCAGAATAGTTGCTGGAAAGCTGCCAGAAGTACAGTATACAAACCCTTGGGGCAATGGGAAGGCTCTAGGGGCTTGAATACAAATCTCCCTTGATACCTGAAAAAAGGGTTTCCCAGGGTGCCAGTGGCTAGCTTAGAATAGTCAGTTTCCTCTCTCCTGAGAACTCAGTACAAAAGAATGCCACATAGCTCCCTTGTTCCGGATAATAGCACCCTCAGAGAATTGATATAGCAGTAATTTACTCCTTTACTCCTTCCCATATTCACAGACAAAAGCTTTTCATGGAGTACTCTCCTGCTGAAAATGGGCAATGGTGATATTCCCAATGGGT
The DNA here is from genome assembly GCF_009819535.1 of Lacerta agilis. Lineage (NCBI taxonomy): Eukaryota > Metazoa > Chordata > Lepidosauria > Squamata > Lacertidae > Lacerta > Lacerta agilis. Next base: position 58,328,799 of record NC_046320.1, read on the forward strand.
TTTGGTGTGGAACAAAAAAGCCACCTTCCTAATGGAAGCAAGTGCCTCCGCTTGCTCTTTCAGATCATTAGCGCAATAGCATGGTGTTGTCCCCTTTTCCACCCATAAACTAGAAAAGCAAAACCAGCACACACTTTGCTGTTTTTAGGAATCTCTAGACTCAAAAGATGATAGCTGAGTGTTTCCTACAGGGAAGATGAACTGATGTCTCTGCTTTCATTCTAAAGGCAGATAAAAACCGTTTTGCTTTGCATTTGGTAGCTTTAACCCCCCCCCCAATCTTTATTTTAATTCTTGCTTTTAGATTCTTATATTGTGCACTGCTTGGGTAAGTTTTCATTAAACAGTTGTATTACAGAGTTGTATTCAACTAAGATTTACTCAGAGTAGGTTCAGTGAAATTGATGGACCTAAGTTAGCCATGGCTATTATTTCAATGGCTCTCCTCTGAGTAAAAATTAGCTGAATACAACAACAACAACAACAACAACAACAACAACAACAACAACAACAACAAAATAATAATAATAATAATAATAATAATAATAATAATAATAATAATAATAATAATAATATAACAATTATAATGATGATGGGTGGCTCCCTTCAAAATTCATCCAAAGTTTTGTGTCAGAAGAGACCCCCAAATTATTTAAAAGTTTTGGCAAAATTTATGTAGCAAGTCAGTAATTTCCAACATTAACACCACCAACAGCATACTAGGAAAACAATAGTTTATATCTTATGGTCCCTTTAGACATTACTATTCCAAAATGTGAGTAGGTTAGGTAAGCAAAATTTAAAAAGAAAAAAGAAACAGCCACAATATCAGAATCAGAGAGGAGGTGGTTGTTCCTTCTTGTCTCCATTTTACATTCATAAGTTCTGCATGCCTATAATCAACTTTATTATTCCTTTTTTTTTTCCTTATGCAAAACGTCACTTAAGGCAGTGCTTTCTGGATTCATTGAAGCTGTCAGCCAGTCATGATTCCTCATATGCATGAAATTAAGTAGAACTAAAACATCATGTTACCCATAATAAAAGCTGTCAGTCTGCTGAAAGCTATGTTATCTTCAGGATGGAGGGAGACTGATTATAAGATGGAGCTGGCATAGAGATGATATATCAGATCCCTCTTTTATAAAAGTAAAAATCCAACAGTACTGTATGCCAATTCACCTGTTCCTAGTCAGGGGTTGCCAATGTGGTGCCCTCCAGGTATTGTTGGACTGGAACTCACAGCAGGCCCAATATGCATATCCAAAGGTCCGGAAAGTTGAAGGTCATTGTCCAACAACATATATAAGACACCAGGTAACTTAATTTTGGTCACAGACATAACCCCATGCTTTGCATCGCTCTCATATAACCATAAAGCAAGCTGTTCCTAATTCTAGCCTTCAGGAGGTTTATTTAGCCTAATAGGACCTACCTTGTAACAGAGCTGAAAAATGCATTAATCTGTTGAACCTCCCATTATGCCTTGATCCATCTCTGCCACTAGAGGCCCAAGTGGCCTCTCTCATTCAGCTTACTACATTCCACATCAACTCCCTGTCCCTCACTCAGGCAAGCTCTTGTGTGAATAAGGCAATTATTCCACTTCTGGCCTGCCAAACATGTAAACCTGTCCTGCAGTTCCCACCCTCTCACATCAGGAAGCAATAGTCAATTATCAGTGGGGATAAAACAGGAAGGAAGCCTTGCTGTCACTGCTCCATGGAGTGCCCATGGCTCACTGGCTGAAGTCAACTAGTCTTGGAAACGATGTCCCCTCTCACAGGGCGGATGTTACCATTTTTCTTTCCCCTGTTCTTGGGGTTCCTCTTCCCACTAGTCCCAGCTGCTTTTGCATAAGGGAAGCCTCACTTTTAGCTTCATGGGGCACACTCCGTCACAGGAAGCTGACTGACTGCTCAGCATCCCACAGCTTACTAGCTGACATCATTTGGTCCTGTTTTTCCAAACGCACACCCCTTTCCCTCTCTCACGGCTGTTATTGGAAAAGCAAGCACCCAGAATTCCCAGGAACCAGCGAGAATATTGCCATTTCATTCTTCACACCCCCAGGGCTCATCTGCCCACTATTCATGGCTGTTTTCACTCCTAATTTTCTAAGAAGCATCTCATTTGTTATTTATTTATTTATTATTAAATCTAGATCCCTCCCTTCGTCCTGAAGGTGCCCAGGGCGGCAAACGCAAAAGAGAGAAAACAATTAAAACATCTAAAAGCATCTAAATCTAAACTATCTATGCTTAAAAAATAATAATCAATATCCATGTTGAATAACCAATCTGTTAGTGCACTAGTTTTTTTTAAAGCAGGATAATAGTGCTTCATTTTTATGCAAGGACACGGCAAAACCTCAAGAAAGCATGATCTTCAAGGCAAAAGGGTGGCAGGCCCTTGCAGAGTAAATAAATATGGATGCTGATCAACTTCCCGCCTCGAAATTTATATGCTGAAATCATCTGCATGGTTGGTATGCACCCAGCATCTCTAATATCTGCAGTGCTGATCTAGAAAGCTGAAGTGACAGCTTCATAATATTCAGTAATTTTTTTCCAATTAATTCCCATTTACTCCAAGGACCTCTCTGAATGAGAGGCACAGACTGCTTTATAAAGAGATAAAATCCAATAATAATTTCATTTTAATTTATGGAAAAATAATTCTGTTTGTCTTGTCATGATAACAAATTACCTTTTTTCATTTTTTTGCAAACAAATTTTGCATTCATCCACATACGGCAGGGATGGCAAAAGAAAACAACAAAACTACTGATGATTCCCAATCCAGACTGGAAAGGCAAGCACAGAATAACGATTGATGATGAAACTGGGATTGAGGAAAGCCAAATGTGTATTAACCATAATATGCTGGAAGTTCATAAATCAGAAGCAGGCAGGCAGAAACAATATTTGGCTCTTCTCTCTTAGTATGCTACCTCTGTCTCCTGCCCACCTATTGCCACATGCGTGCTGATCTTCATTTTACTAATTCCTCTATGTTCCAAAATACAAACCTTCTAATGCAGAGTTTTTGACATAACTTAATGTGGAATTACATTTCTGTCCCTTTCTCCCACATCCTTCTTAAGAAATAGTCTTGAACACTCAACGAAACCAAAACAAGACCAACAAAAACCACATTTCTTCAAACTTCAGGACACCTGAGAATGCATACAGAAGGAAGGTAACTTTTTCATTTTATAAACCAACCTCAGGGAGACCTGTCCTAAAGTTATGCACAGGTGGTATATTATACCCACAGGTCTTAGTATGGTGCCTAGAACATGGGCAGAACAATCTGATTGAGTCAGGCAATGGAGAATCAAATGCAGACAAACTACCAAATACAAAGTCCTGCTGAGCTCACACTGGCAGGCAGGTGGGTCAACGTGCCTTCGGCCCCCTCCATCTTTGTTGGAAATGGGCCGGGAGGGGGCCTGGTGTGCATCACACATTACAGCTTCAACGGCCAGCTCCCCCAGAGTGCTCCGCCTTCTCCACACAATGCTATGTATATTTTTAGGAGCCATTTTGTTTTTATGTTTCTGTTGTTGTTGTTCAGTCGTTCAGTCGTGTCCGACTCTTTGTGACCCCATGGACCAGAGCACGCCAGGCACCCCTATCCTCCACTGCCTCCCGCAGTTTGGCCAAACTCAGTTTGGCCAAACTTTATGTTTCAAAGTTCCTGAGCCACAGAAGCACCAACAGTGGACCTTGTCGTAGCTGCAGGTAGGAGACTTGTGAAGTCAGACTCCATCCCACACATTCAGAGGGAGAGTTCCCCCCTCAAATTTTATTTTATTTTTATTTTTTAAAAATCCTATGGCTTCTGTGACACACTCCTGGGGACCATAGGAATGTATCCTGTATACTGCACTGGAAAGGTGTGTGTGAGAGAGAGGGGGGGAGGGAGAGAAGGGTTATGGTGGATCTTTGACACTACTAAGACAATACCACCAGGAAAAAGAAACAATGCCTATACCAGGGAGGGGGAAATAATGAAGGAGAAATTGAGTTCAGTTCCTAGATTTTTTCCCCTCTTGATGGATACTAAGAACACTGCATACTATATCAGGAGATATCATACATGGCTGTTACAGCCACAGTCTGTTATGCTAGATGATGGAAATAATTTTCTGTCGGCTTCTGAATGGGAAAATAAACTGCTTGACAGTGATGTCAAAACTTACTAATTATACTCAAGGCAAAGAAAGAGAACAAAAAGTATTTTATTTTATTTTAAAATGAAAATTGCTCTACTTTTATTGATTACTGGAGAAATTATGCATACTCTTCTGACTTTATGTATGCCTTTCATTTATTATAATAGCTTGTTCAGGAAAAAAGAAGTGTGTGTGTGTGTGTGTGTGTGTGTGTGTGTGTGGTGTTGTAACACTGTAATCACCTAATACAGAAAAACAAGTTTAATATTATGCTTTCTGTCTGCAATTAATGTACCAAGAATGTACTGCATTGTTTTTGTGCATCCACATTATGCACTGATAAGACAGACCTTTAGCTGATGTAGGAAGAAATCAATAAAAAAAAATCCACAACTAAATTCTACTGAAATCACTTCATTTTCTTAAACTAGCCATCTCCAACCTGGTGCCCTCCTGCTGTCTGGGACTACAACTCCAAGGTGTTAACTGGTGCTAATGGGATTTGTCATCCAAAATAGCAGGAAGGCACCATGTTGGTAAGCATTCAACTATACACTTTAAATCCACTGATTTCAATGGTACATAAGGCTCATTAACGTTAAGTATTCTTTCTTTTTGAAACCTAATGGGTAAGATAATATTTACCCCAGTTTACAGATTCCTTATCTAGATAGTTTTTATTTGATTAGAAATCCTCACTGGGGCTATTTTGGTGGAAACGTGGATAAACATTTCTCAAACGAACAAACATATTATGGATTGTTTCCCTTTGGATGGGAAATATTCTTTCCAAATGGATAATGTAGCCCAGGGTCTAGACTACTACAAGTGATCCTGACTGCTAGATTATTATTTTCATAAATTGCTATTTGAAGCTGGTAACCTGGCTACAACTGCCAAAAAGACAGACTCTGGTGGGGATCTCCTGGATGAAAGAGAGCTTTATCAGCAGACTTCCACACTTTTTCTAAGGATTATCTCCTTTTATTAATTGTGCTGTTTCTCACTTGGGGGATTAGCATCAGCACAGCTAAATACTGAGGCAAGAACAGAGTAACTAAACTTAGCAAAAACTGGAAAGAATTACCAATTCCCCAAAATTATTATAAAACAGAACAAGTTTTGTCAATTTCAATATCAATTTGGTAAATAAAGCTAATATTCACTGAAGTATTAAACCAGCCTTGGCCACTGTAATCTCTGGAAAAACCAACATCAGAATCTGGTGGTACATCAGCCCAGGACTTGACTGGTTCCTCCTTCTGTGGCTCTGTACTTCAGGCCATGATCCATAATAGCTTGTGCTTTGTTTGTTGTTAAAGGACTTCTGTCAACTAACGTATTGCGTATGTGCGTATACAGTATTGATGGACCAGGAGACCTTGATCGCTTGATGAAGATGTCAACCTAGTGCGTGGTGGCTGTGAAAAAGGCAAATTCCATGCTAGGGTCATTAAGAAAGGAATTGGAAATATAACTGCCAATATCACAATGATGTTACACAAATCTGTGGTGCAACTGCATTTGAAGTACTGTGTACAGTTCTGATTGACTCATCTCAAAAAGGGTAAGTGTGAGGCCAAGACTTCAGTCTCTATTTGCTGCTGCTGCTAATTATGTACACCGTGACATTTCCCCCACCTGTTTTCTTATTTTTACTACCACCTGAAGTCACAGGAAAATGTTCTGCTAATTCATTCAATAAAATTTTAGCCCAGCTGGCACCTCTTGCACTGAGCTAGGGATGGAGCCGCCTCTGAGTGCTCCCCAAACTGCTCTCATATCATTTTTTTTTAAAACTATCTCAGACTGAGTGTCAAAAACAATGCCACATAAAAAGCCTGAAGGACCCCCTATAGATGGCAGCTGGGTATGCAGCAACACTGAGGATGTTATGAGCTGCTGAGGAAATGGCACAGTAGGAGGCACAGTGGTGATTTTAATTCCAAATTTCCTGTGATTGAGTCCTCAGGCCTAATGTGCAAGAGCAACAGCTTTAGTGCTATTCATAGATATGAAAGCTGACCTTTGTCCCTCTATGCCTCAGCTGCACATTTGCTCTGTACGTTTTATATCAGGAGCAAGCTATTTAACCCACCTCCTAATGCCATCTGTACCTTTCTTCTTTTAGAGAGGGAAAGGCCATTTATCTGCTGATAGACTCGCCCCAAAATGTATGCCAGGAACTGCTGAGGTGGGAGAGACCCATTGCCCATAAAGCAATGTATCAGGTCCCTACCAAATCTTAATCAATATGCTGTAAAAAGTTTGAACAGGTTTTCTTGTAAGGAAAAAACAAGCAATGTATGAAAGAAAGAGTAAATAACACACACACACACACACACACACACACACACTTACACTTCGCTCTCTCTCCTTGGATTTCAGATATGATGTCCCAGAATTCACATGCTTTATGAATCCCATACTGCCTGTCTATATAAGCTTTATTAGAAAGCCTGGTCATCTGTGATGAGGTTAGTTTGTACGGGTAAAGGTAAAGGTAAGTCTAGTTAAGTCTAGTTGAATTCGACTATGGCGCTCATCTCTGCTTTCAGACCAAGGGAGCCAGTGTTTGTCTGCAGTTAGCTTTTCCGGGTCATGTGGCCAGCATGACTAACTGCTTCTGATGCAACGGGCCACTGTGATGGAAGCCAGAGCACACAGAAACACTTGTTTACCTTCCCGTCACAGCAGTACCTATTTATCTACTTCAGCTGCTGTGCTTTTGAACTGCTAGGTTGGCAGGAGCTAGGACAGAGCAACGGGAGCTCATCCGGTCATGCGGATTCAGACTGCTGACCTTACGATCGGCAAGCCCAAGAGGCTCGGTGGTTTAGACCACAGAGCCACCCACATTTGTACAGCAAACACATTGAAAGGGCACCCCAATTTTCCTAAGGTCAGAACCGATATTCCAAAGATACAGCTATAACTTATTTCAAATTCAAAAGTGAACCATAGTTTACTATCCCACAGAGGCCCAATTCTTCTACCCTGTTGTTAATTGCTTTTCTCAGAACCACCGAAATCAAATCAAATTAAACATCTAAACATTACTGCTCACTTCACGGGAAGTTGGGAAGTATGGCTATCAAATTGGCCAGAGTAATGCATTCCCTGTCATCACAAACCACTATTATAGGCTGACAGCATTTCTAAAGGGGTATTGCATATGAAATCACTCACTCACAGTACTGCTGAAACAATGTTGCTCTCTCCTGGAGCAAGTCAGCAAGCAATAACAGAAATGGTTGCATTTTATATTACTTTTATTTCCCTTCAACGGTGCTGGCTGGGAGTTGCACATGAATCTCCCCTGAGCCTGACCTCAATGTTTACATGAGTTCCACAGGAAAGCTGGAAGTCTTTCCTTTAAAAGCCAAAACAAATGCACCCCTGATTTTATTTTTAATATCCTGATATTTAAAGAAAGAAAGAAAAGACCATACAACAATGTGTCTCTGTATGCCTACACACAGTTGTCACCTGTCTTCTCAGTTTTCTTCAAATGAACAGATGCCAACAAATCACCACCTTCTCATAAGTTACTCTTTATATAAAGTCACTCTTTATATAAATTCATGACATTTATTGGAGGACCATAGTCAAGATGAAGCTAAACAAACATACAGAAGGCATGCCAACTTGAGTTCCATGATGGAATAATGGAGGGATAAGGGAAACCTATGTTATATATACATGCATACTACCGTGTTGTATGTGCCTGCCAGATATCTAGGTTCAGGTGGTAAGGTCCATGCCCCAATGGCTGGAAAGGTAACAAGTACCATAAAAATGAGGGTATGAAAAAGCAGCCACCCAGAAGAATCAGTGTCAAAGTCCCAAAGGGACAGCTTAGTGCAGGGATGGGGAATCTGTGGCTCCCTGGATGTTGTTGTACTTCAACTCCTATTGGTGCTAGTCAACATGAGCAATTGTCAGAGAAGACGAAAGCTGTAGTCCAGCACCATCTGGAGGACCACTGATTCTCTAGTCTAGTCTGTCACCACCAAGTTATCCACAACCTGGAGTGACAGAGCAGGCAATGGCACAGAAGTGACTCTTCAGAGCAACGTGTTTCAAAGAGAGCCAGTATGGCATAATGGTTAGAGTGTTGAGCTAGCACCTGAGAGAGCAGGGTTCGAATCCCCACTCAGTCATGAAGTGGGACCAGTCATTATCTCTTAGCCTGACCTACCTCATAAGGTTGTTGTGAGGATGAAATGGGGAGGGGGAGAACCATGTACACCACCTAGAAATCCTTGGAGGATAAAGGTGGTATATAAATGTAAGGAATAAATAAATAATAATAATAATAATAAATAAAGAGGACTGTGGTCTATAAGGTTTGTACTTGACTTGAACCACTTGCAGTCCCCATCTGCAGGCAGCAACCCTGGTGCCAGAGGGAACAGAGAGAAATGTCGCCAGGGTGGCAGAAGTACTTTTGGATAGTATGATGGCTTCAGCAGATGTCATGAAATAATAATTGTGGGCCATGCATTATGCCATGTTCACCTAACATGCCCCATTGACAAAATGGAGACATAACCCAGGGCTGTTTGACTGATCAAAAGAATAAAGGTTTTTGATTAGGATGTCTCTGCTCACACAGTAGTTTTACAAGGTGCAGCTATTCCTGTAGGTAAGAGAAGCAGCTTCCTCTGTGGATGTAGAGAAGGACAGGTACCCCACCACAACAACCACACCCACTCACCCATCTGCTTGCTGAGCAGGCAAACAGGAGTTTTAAAAGATGCCGATACATACTGAGTAAAAGCAAACATAAGGAAATTGAGATTGTTGTTGTTGTTGTTTATTTATGCAAGGAAACAAAAGGTTATTTCCTGGAGTCTTGGCAAAACAGGGCTTAAAGTTTTGCCTAACATTAATGTCTCACCAAGAGTGCAAGTCTGCTTTCAGCATATCCTTTGCCGTTCTGTATATCAGTCAACACCTCATGATTTTTGTAAACATGCAATTATAGCCAGGGTACTTGGAAGCATGCACCTGTTCAAGCCAAATACCACAAGTATCATTGACTCTGTGATGAAACATAATTTACCTTGAATGGCAACGGTTCTTCAGTAAGTGGGCTGACAGGAAGCGAGTTGGTACTGCTTGCAGGACTCATATCTGCACTCTACAAGAAAAGCAAAATAAAATCTAGATTAGCCTGTGACAAATCCACTGTTTAAGTGCTTGGTGTAGCTGTGGTACTTTGACCAGGAGAGCACCCCATCTATCACAATGAAGAGAAAACAAATTATGATACAAAAACAAACAAACAAACAAACTGTAACTGAAGCAAGCATTCTACTTTGAGCTTTATCCTTGGTGCGTTTTAACACCATCTGGAGTAGCAAATAATGAGCAACACAACCCTAACCATATCTACTCAGAAGTAAGTCCTATTGAATTCAATGGGTCTCACTCCACTCCCACTTAAGTAGGGTTAGGATTGCAGCCTAAGATCTTCAAAATTAAGTACTGAAAAACACAAGCTAATAAGCAGCTTTAGCAAACACAATAGAAACAAAATTAAAAAGGAATTCCCCCCCCCCCAACTATGGCAGACCAACATGGCTACCTACCTGTAACTAGTACAATAGAAACAGATTGTTCCCCTTAATGGCCCATCCCCCAGGCAATCACCTCATCAGGAAGCTAGTCTGTCTTATATTTTAACACTTGCAGGATCCAAGGGTTGGAAGGGTCTTGGCAAACAGCTTACTCCACCCCCACCCCCCACCTCATAACAATATAATATAAAAATATAAATGTAATATATGGAATGAGGGCAAACTTCAGGATCCTGCTTCTTACTTGTGGGGGTATAAGGGGGATGACTGACAAGCATCAGGCCTTATGTTTTAATTTGTAGCCTAGCTGGCAGTGTCAAGCACGAGATGTGGATGGTAGGTCACACACTGTACAATATATTTGAGTGTGTTAGCAGTTCCTCCCTCTTTCAGAAAATATAAACCAAGGATGGGAAGGCTGTGCCCCTCCAGAGGACTCCAGCTCCCACTATGCCCAGCCAGCATAGTCAAAGGTCAGGAATTATGGGAGTTGTAGTCCAGTAACAACTGGAGGGTCACAGGTTCTGCATCCCTGATGCAAACTGTATGTGAAAACTTATTGCCTCTCGCTCCAACTCATAAAACTGGATTGTTCAAGCTGTGACCCTATTTTTTCTAAACAGAGAGGGCACGACAGCCACCCTAGATAATTGTACTATAAAATATGTGCAGTCTTGTGAACATCACTCCCAAAGATAGAGCCAATTTTGTTTGTGGTAACTGCTTTTCAACAAGAGACTACAGTGCTTATGATAGCTGCCAGACACCAACTTCCCTCAAGATTGCCATCAAAAATTATTGATCCAAGAAGTTAATACTGGCAGAAAAATATCTTCAGTGGATATTAGAAGCAAGAGAACAAATAAATCCTGATAACTAAAGAAAGGAGAAGACAATCTGTGTATTTTATAGCTATTTAAAGAGAGGAAGTGCATTTCCAACTTATTTTCAGGGTGATTGCTTCAACTGTATTGTTGGTCATTTAGTTCAATATAAGTTCACAGCCTGGAAGTTGAGTACAGCAAGCAGATGGGATATGACTGAATAAATATTTCAGAATTTTAGACTATTTAAGGAACAGTAGAAGACCCAGTCACAATTCTCTTGCATTCTTGTGGCACATATTTATTTTAGTGCATGCAGAAATCCTCTCATTTATATACCATGCAAGTTTTGCATGGGCTTTTGGGGGTAGTTAGGAAGTAGGGTCGTTCCACTTTCACTGATACATTTAAACACATCTGTTGAGTACTAGGACCTGATCAATGGTAACTTATAACTATACTGATCTTGATAATAATTTCTTCATGAAAGCTTATGGGACAACTCCACAGTAACCACTGTGGAAGGATGTGTGGGTCCAGAATTGGCCTCCACAGTCACTTACGGACTCATTGTTAAAACCGTGTTTATGGAAGACAATCTTACTCGGCTACAAGTAATCACAAAAGAAGAACACCTTAAGGTTTGCAAAGTGATGCACCTGTTAATAAAACACTACACAGCAAATGATTTGTGACATCTATTCATTTTTCTATGCACAATATGCTGCAGAAGAATCTGGACAATGGCCTATAAAATTGTAAGTTGCCCAATATTCAGAGAAGGGTGCCATGCATAGCCTGGTGCAAGAACTTTTCATTCTGTGCATGAGCTAAATATCACGTGCAAATGTCTAACATGCTGACATTCATTGAGAACATATTTAAGTAATACAAAATTCAGACTTGAAGCCTCCACAGCTAAATAAGTTAAAATGACCTGTCAAAAGTGGTTCCATACTGAAATTACAAAAGTCCTTTGGAGAGTAGATGAAGCAGTGAAAATAATTGCAGTCACAACATTTAAAACGTGCAAAATGGCTCATTAAAAGCTTTAGTGAAATACATGGCAACCTAAGCAAGTTAATTCTGTCCTGAATAACCTCTACTCTACATTTCTTTCTTGTCTTAAAAGGCAGGGACATTACTCCTGGCAAACAGAAATATGTAAAAACAAAATCGAAAATTCTTTCTAGTAGCACCTTAGAGACCAACTGAGTTTGTTCCTGGTATGAGCTTTCGTGTGCATGCACACGAAAGCTCATACCAGGAACAAACTCAGTTGGTCTCTAAGGTGCTACTAGAAAGAATTTTCGATTTTGTTTTGACTATGGCAGACCAACACGGCTACCCACCTGTAACTAGAAATATGTAAGTTCATTCCCAAACTTGAAAAATGAAAACAGAAGAAAATGTATATATTATATGCATGAGTGCATGCCTACACATAAATTTTCAGTACAGCAGTGTGGTATAAAGGTAAACACAGAGTAATATATAGAGAGATATAATTATAGATATACAGAGAGACAGAGTACAAGAGCACAGAAATGCATGCACCAGGTATTCTGGAATGTGCTATGGAATTTATATTCAGATGCAAGATTTTCAGCACTGATTCTTACTCAAAAGTATATAACACTTATTTCAATAGGATTCTTTCCCATGTATGTACCTTTTCACAATGCAGCATGAAACTTGCAACACGTTTTTGCAGTCCCAGGGGCCCAGACACCTCAAAGCTTTGGGCAGCTGCTCCTTGCCAATGAAATGAAAACTACCAGGCACACAGATTGCAGCCACTTTTCCACTTCCAACGTAAACAGAGAAGACCTGCTTACCATGGAGGAAGGAGATAACCTACCACTTCCCTCAGTATGCCACTGACACCTTCTTCCAAGTCTTTTCTTCTTCTTCTTCCCTTGATTTGCTTTGAGACTTAAGAGCCATCAGATAGAGACTGGCATCTTGCACCATTTTCCCACCCATCCACAGCCCACCCAGGCTGAATACTGGTCTCAGCAGGTTGTTGCCTGCACATATGTATAAAGAAACAATTAGCAGTACAGAGACAATTAAAAATGTAGGGGAAATAGTAATAGCTATCTATCGAGAGATATGTATTAACATACATCTTCACAGCTGCAGGCCTGAATAGCTTTAGGAAGGTCTTAAAATAATGCAAATCTTTATTTGAAGGTAGTCCCAAGGTGGCTTACGAAAGGCAATTGAATAAGCAATTTTAAACAAAAAAATAAATAAACAATTCCTTCTAGTAGCACCTTAGAGACCAACTAAGTTTGTTCTTGCATGCACACTTCTTTGCACACAAAAGCTCATACCAAGAACAAACTTAGTTGGTCTCCAAGGTGCTACTGGAAGGATTTTTTTTTTTTTTTTTTACTATGGCAGACCAACACGGCTACCTACCTGTAACTAAGCAATTTAAAATTATTGCAAGCCACTCTAAGTAAGTATATAGACACTAGAAGAGCAGGATACATGTATATATAAACCAATGAATAGGGCCCAACAGATAGGGCTTGGTCTTTTGGGGGTAGCTGGGTGCTCAGGTATGCTGCCACTGCAGCCCAGCTTCGGTTTGCCATGGTTGCAGTGAGAAAAGATTGTTGTTGATACAAGAGGGAAGCTGTCAAAGCCCAGCTGCTGGGAATCCCTCCTCAAGTCTCCGTGGCATCATACAACAGGGATGGAAAATATGCACCCTTTCGCCAAATTCCATGCAAGTGGAGGGAGGAGGAGCTTGGAGGGAGGGCAAGGTGGGAAGAATGGGGAGGGCATCTAAAGGAAGGCAAAGTGGGAGGGAGCCTTCTGCAAGTGATCGGCTCAGACCTCTGGCAAGAGATACCTGTCTTTCTCATTGCAGATTTGGAGATGGCATGGGATGGGGGGGGGGAGGTGAGAGAGGAAATCCCCTTGCATTTGTGATTATCTGTGCACTGGGGCGGGGGGGGATATGGCAACAGGGGAGAGGAGGGAAGCCTCCCCACCCCTCCTTTAGAGGGTGGCATAATATTATGCTTTGCATTTGACTTGTGGCACACTGCCCAAACTCCTTGGCAACAACTTGGGACTCAGGTCACAATCCTGACATACATTTAAAGCACATGGCTTCCCCCAAAGGATCCTGGCAACCCTAGTTAGTGAAGGGTGCTGGGAACTGTAGCTCTCTGAGGGGCACAACACAGTCTCCAGTATTATTTGGGGAAAGTCATGAGCTTTAAATGCATGGTGTGTGGCTAGAGACTGAGCGACTGCCTCTGCCAATAACAACCTATCCACAGCTAGAGACCAGTGGAGGAGGCCCTGTTTGATATCATTTGAGGAAGCACTACTCATTTTGTGTGCATTTTTCAAGGATTCTCTGGATTTTTAGGATGCCTTCTGATATTGTAGGATATCTTATTCATATCTATGTTTTTTATTTATATATAAAAAATTGTGTTTCTTGTATTGTTCCTTTTGTTACTACAGAGTTCACTTTTGTGGCCATTTCTCAAAAAAAGCAGCTCATCAAAATGAATAATAAACTCAAAGCTTCCATGTATAAGCAACTAATCAATATTATTTCCCTCACTATGTACTTCTTGCTGGTCTGGAGGTGGCAGCTTCAGATCCCCCCCCCCCACCCCACCCCGCTGCAATATCATAGCAGAAGCAGGAGATCTCACTGGTCTCCAAGACCTAGGAGCTGTGCAGGTGTGAAACATCTTCCTTCATTTAAATTGCCAGGCTTATAGTTTTGATTTATGTGATGGTGGTTTGCGGTGATGGCTGGTGGCTAATGCAACACACACACACAAAAATGACTAATGTGTACTACTTGTGCCTTACAAAGGAGAGGTAGGCTCCATTACAGACCTTCCACTGATGGCATAAATGTGAATTGCCCAGAGGCAACTCTAATTATTATAGGGAATTGAGGATGGCTCCGAGCACCATAGACTAGTGCTTTGGATTTATTTTAAAGCAGACACCAATCAAGCTTCTTTGGGGGAAACTGAATCAAGACCTATCTTGGCATCATAACTGATTTAAGTAAGCCAACTAGAGTGGGACAATCCTTTCAAATGATAATTATAGTTAAAATTCCCGACATGAGCTAATGACCTAATGTAGAACACAGGAGAAATTAACACTAAACAACAGGTGCAGGTTGAGATAATAATGTGTATCAAACATTTCTTCTGGAAGCAAATGTGCTTTCAGCTATGTTGAATTGAAAAATAATCAAATAAAGATCAGTAGGAAGCTAACCAGGCTCTAATTTACATTGCTTATAAATTATTATTGATAACTTGGTGTAGGATTTACCATTTGGAGAAAAAGTGACTGATGTGTTTTTAATAAACATAATCAGTTAGTCAGAGACACTATTGGATTGCTGTAAAACACTGTTACATTTAGAAGCCAACAGTGACAGATAGGATTAATATGAAAAGGCATAGATGTCACTTATTGCCACATGCTCAGGAAACCCATGTCTTTCCACTCAAAATACCATAATGCCTGGATAATCAATTGAGCTATTTATATAAGCTCTCATGCTAGAATCAATTAGCTTTTTACTAGCCACAACTGTTACACGTTATAGAAAACACACAGCCAGACTTACTGAGGATGTAAGGAAGTGACTATGAAGCAAAACAGTGGTGATGTTTGGTAATTTTATGACTCTGGACTTTTGGAGGCACCTCTTCTTAGCTGGAAATACATTTTATTTCACTTCATTTACTCCTAAATGTGGTAAAGTAGCCCTGATGAATGAAACAAGCTGCTTCCCAGCATGGTGTAGTGGTTAAGAGCGGTAGACTTGTAATCTGGGGAACTGGGTTTGTGTCTCCGCTCCTCCACATGCAGCGGCTGTGTCACCTTGGGCTAGTCACACTTCTCTGAAGTCTCTCAGCCCCACTCACCTCACAGAGTGTTTGTTGTGGGGGAGGAAGGGAAAGGAGAATGTTAGCCACTTTGAGACTCTTTCGGGTAGTGATAAAGCGGGATATCAAATCCAAACTCTTCTCTTCTTCTTCCCAAGACAAACTCCATCTTCTTATGATTTTTTCTCATACCGTTCTGGCAATGTCTGAAGGCAGGAAATGCCATGGGAGAAATCAGCGGTGCAGTATCGTCAGATAGTTCTTTCTTCTTATTTGGCGATCACTCGTAGCCGAGTATGATTGTCTTCCATGAAAACGGTCTTAACGGTGAGTCCGTAAGTGACTGTGGAGGCCAATTCTGGATCCACACGTCCTTCCACAGTGGGGACATCAGCTTCCAGGTGGGAGCTGATCACAGTGAGGGTTTGTGAAACGTGTATTCCTCTTAGCTCTTTTCTCCATTTTGCCCTGAATTTCTGCTTATTCAAAGTCCACAACATCTTCGGTAAAGGCTGTTCTCCAATTGGAGTGTTCATAGGCCAATGTTTCCCCGTTATCTGTGCTTATACTACATGGTTTTTTTTTTTTTAGATTTGCCTCGAGAGCATCTTTAAACCTCTTTTGTTGTCCACTGGTATTTCACTTTCCATTCTCAAGTTGGGAATAGAATAGTTGCTTTGGAAGACGATAATCAGGCATTCGAACAACATGACCAGTCCAAAGAAGTTGATGTTGAAGAATCATTGCTTCAACACTGATGATCTTTACTTCTTCCAGTACACTGACATTAGTTTGCCTGTCTTCCCAAGTGATGTGCACTGGACAGTGAGGTGGGGTGATAGCACTCACCTGATCTCTTGTCAATTGCATCACTGCTGCTTCAAGGAGGTAGAGAGGTGAGGCGGCAGCGAGGTTGCTAAGACAGGAGCACTGGAAGGAGCATCCTATTGCCTCCACTGGGGCATTTGCACAATGCCAACCTTCCCACTGCCTTGCCACCAGATGCTAAACATCAGCAAAGCAACGACTGAAGGTGAAGAAAGCACAGTTGCACCACAAAATCATCTTCTACTGGCCACTAAATTGGTGGGGCAAGTTAGTGTGAGAAGTAACCAGATTATAAGCCTCCCCCCCCCTTGTGCTATTAGCAGAGCAGTGTGAAATGGAGCTGCAGGAAGTAGCAACCACGTCACTCACATAAAAATTACCCTGAGGCAGAAGAGGCCTAGAAATGGAGTCTGTGAGCTGGAGATTTCTTGCCTGTGATATATCAACTTGATTAACACCATTCCATGCATCTTTTTTTCATTCATGCATTGTATAAATTCTTCAAGAGACTCAAAGGTAATCACAATGTCAGCAGCTAAGTTTTCAAGATATTGTACTGATATGAGAACTCATGCAAGTAAATGAAGGATTTCAGCAGTTTCATTTGACGTTCACAGCTTGAGTCTCCAATTTCCGACACTGTCCCTAATATCTCACCTTCTCAAAGCTGTCTATATAGAAAGGAAACTGAATTACCACTGTTTCAGAAACTCTCACATTATTCCTCTGAACATGTAATTGCCACAGAATCCATTACTGCTAGTTAAAGTCTTATTCAAAATTTGACAGAACCACTCATACCACTTATGAAGTTGAAGGAAAGATATTTCTCTCTCTCTCAATTAATAACTTGAATTCTACACAATCAGAATTAAAAACCAAAAAAACCAAAAGTGGTTCTAGGCCTCCAGAACTGTGTAGAAACATTTCAGGTTTTATCATCATCTAAAGCCAATGGTCATCACAATATAAACATAAATAACTTATGTGTAGACTACAGAAAATGGGGAGGGTGAGAGAAGAAGAAAAAAGAAAACCATCAGTCCAATAAGACAAGGATAAACCCGGAGAATACAAATGAACAGAATTGAAAATATTCATTTAGTTTAAATTTCCCCTCAACATTTAGTACTAGTATGATTCAGAAAGGCCTCATTTTCAGGGTTAAGTGAATAATTGCATTGGTGTCTAGGCATTTCACAACTACAAGTGACAGCAGGAGGGTTCACACAACCCCTCTGAGACACTGAAAGGACATGTAAGTGGGTGGCACCAGTTAGCTCAATATTTTATCTGCTGATACTAACAGTTCACCACTAATTCTTCCTTAAACCAGGTTTTGGTGGCCAGTGGTTGAACATTTTGGGGCCCAAATGGAATCCCATCAAGTCTTCACAGGACTTGATAGATGAGCTCTGGATCATCCCACAGTTCCTACAACCATTACAGTTTTTTTTGTGTGTGTGTGGATTTAACATATGGAATAAATCCCAGGGAATTCCATTCTTAACTGAATGCTACAAGAGGTTTCCAAACATTGTTGACTGTGGCTTGAGATCAGGACTGGCCCCAAGACATTTGGCACCTGAGGTGAACCACAAAATGGCACCTCCCCTGCTGGTTGAAATGAGAGAGGGGACTGAAGAATGAAAGGGCAGAGTGAAGATCGGCCTTGAAACGATAGAAGAAAGTTAATATCACCATCGGAATGAGAGAGGGGAAAAATGGCGCTGGAGGAGGGTGGTGGTGGTGGAAGATAAGGTAACAGGCCAATGTGCTGCCCCTTCTAGTGGGTCCAGATCTGCCACCCGAGGCAGCTGCTTCGCCTTGCTTCATGGGCGGACCAGCCCTGCTTGAGTGACAGAAGAAGACAGGGAACTCTTAATTCAAAATCCAAAAGAAGACAGGCGCCATGGTATAACTGCACACATTCTTCTGTAATTATTTACAGAGCATAGTCATTCTTATTCTAATATATTCCCAGGAGCCAAGCAGTAATAGAGGAAATATATTAATGAATAAAACTTGCACATTTGACCATTATTCCTGAGATTTTACATTATACTACCTCCCCCCCCCCAACTGCAGATACCCATCATGATCACATTTTTACACTTTATATATATTATTATGGTTTTTTGCAAGTATTGTGGCATGTAAAAAAATGAAATATTTGGCATTAAGCTAAATTTATCACAACAGTGTTCTATTGGTGTGGATAAAATTGGGAGAGAGCTATTAACTATTCTCCTCCCGCAATTAACTCTGAAACTACGCTATAATAAAGAATGTTTCAAACTTCAAAATAAATCCCCGAAAAGCATAATTATCACTTAGTTTAAAATTGTACAGCTTGCAGTTTCTGTCAGTGATTTCTCGGAAAACACTTCCCATCCCACGCCTAAAAATAAACAAACTCATTATGTTAATCTAAGGGATTAAAAGCCAGCTTCCCCCCTGGTAAGTCATACCAAAAAGACCTTCATTAAGAAACTTTTCTCAAATGTATTGAAGAGGAATGTGTTTTTGAGGCTCTTTAAAAATCCATTAATAACTTAGAAGTTTCTGTATTGTGTTTACCGCTTGTCACTGGGACTATAATTTTTAATTAATTGAGCAACCTTACAGTTGGCTGAGGGGGTTGGAAGCAAAGTTAAGTGCTGCTCTGCCATTCAAGGCCATCCAAGTTACAAGCTGGGTGGATCAGGGGAATGCCCTGGATGTAGCGTATTTTGCTTTCAGCAAGGCTTTTGACAAAGTCCCTCATGATATTCTTGCAGAAAAGCTTCCCATTCTACAATTCTCTGATTATATGCAATGGTTTTCTATAGTGACTAGCACATAAACAGAGACAGACAACAGCACACATAACTGACTAAACGGCTTGGAGGTCAAGTTTGGCATACAGTGGTATATAAATTAATTAATTAAATAAATTTACATTAATAGAAAAATCATACTGCAGAAATATAGTGCAGGGCTTAATTCTTTCATATGTTATATGTATACGATGAAATATTTTTGTATAGTTTTGCAGGTAGTTGGTTTGCTTTTTAAAGCAGCAACGCATAAGTGGCTCAGACTTGAGCAGGTGTTTGCTGTGAGAGGCAATCCAATGCAAGCAAAGCTGGGTTCAGCTGGAACTGCCAAAATCCATGTATAGATCTGCTTTAAATGGTTTCCTCCTGCATCCCTACTCTCATGCATCTCTATATGTATCTAACCAATGCTTCATGTTCTACCTGTAGTTATACTGTTTTTATTTTTCTCTACACTGCTTTAAGAGGGCTTAGGTCTGTAGAGTGAATACTAAATACCTGCAACAAACAAACAAATGTTGAAGCTTCTCTAGAATTTATTCTATGAAATGGCACGCGAAGGTTCCCCCCCCCCATTATTTCCTCTGAATTTAAAAGCACTGTGACACTTTGAAAATAATTTGCCAGTATGCCAGTGAGGTCTTATAGCGTATTAGACCCACATATATTAACTTGCAGAAAACAAGGCTACTGCTGCTGTGCCTTATTTACAGACTTTCTCGTGTCAGGGCATCTGGGACCTGAACTACAAAACCCATTTCATGAGAGCTGCCTAGGACTGTGTAAGCTCTGGCCACACAGCACACACTTCAAACAGAGAAGGAAACAGGCATGTGCAACATCAGACTCCCTAATTGGCAAACTGTGTGGAACTTCAGCACTGGTCTGGTCACCTACTCTTGCCTAGCAGAACAAAACCTGTTGGCTGCTGTAGTCAAGGCCTGGTTCTACTGCAGTGACACACAGCAACAGCCTGTTCCTGTCTTGCTTTAGAGTCCTGTGTCTATGAATTAATTACCATTTGCTTCAAGCCTTTCCACTTCTCCCGAGTATGACTGGTTCAGCGGTCTTTGTTGTTGTTTATTTCTGATCAGTATTTCAAACTATCACAGTTTTGAAAGTTGTCAGCAACTATTGCATCTGTTGCATCTAGTAGGCACCTTCTCAATTTGTTCTTTTTCGGTCTCTGAGAGTGCAATAAATAAACGGCAATGCCCTGTTCCAGTATGGATTGAGCTGAGCCACATGCAACAATGCCTCTCCCAATCCAGCCCATAGGCATGGAGGAAAGCAATGCTGTTTGTGCCTGTCCTGCCTCCAACATTCTGGGAAGTCTGCCAATTCCTTGGGAGCTTGAGGTTCACATGGAAGTGGGTTGTGTCTGGTCAAAGTCTAGCAAAGGAGACAAGAAGAGGGCCTTGGACAGCTCCAAGCGGGTCTTGTTGGTTGAATTAGAGCCAACTGATACCTGTGTGGTAGTTCCACCTCCCTGGAGTTGACTGGGTGAAAGACCCTAAAAATTATTTTCTAGTTCTCTAGTGAGTCTAGAGAGATAGAGGTAATGTGGGAACCCATCCTCTAAGTCAGAGGGTGGTTACACAGCTGTGTCTTTCAGTGAAGAGGGTTTCTAATGAGATACTGGTGGTTCTACTTTGAGGAAACATGTCCTCATCAGCATCCTATGTAGTGCACTACAAGATCCCCAGGTCATGAGTTATGACACTTTCTGTGCAAGGCTTTTGCATTCAAATGGTCAATTTCCCAGATAAGGTCTAGTAACTGACTGTGTAATGTGGGTCTATATATGTGATCTAGACCTACAACTGTATCGATGTCCCATGCTTAGTACTTTCACTCCCCTTTAGGCATGTGAACCAGACCAGGGGAAAATATTGTCTGATGCATCATCTACATAGGAATGATAGTTAGAAGACTGGGCCAGAGCAATAGTCACTGGTGGAGAAAGAGATATGCTCTGAAGGTCTTAAACAGTCTCAGACCATTTCCTTCCTGCTTTCAATATTTCAGTGGTAAATGGGGTGGAAGATTCTGGCTCAGCAGTGGTGGTGGTGCAGAAACCTCTTTCCTGGCCTGGAGCAGCAGAGAGGAAGTGGAAAGTTCTAATAATAGAAAGGTAAACAGCATGCATTGAAAACATATGCACAGCGTTGTTGCCCAAAGCTCTTGCCTACTAAAGAGTGCTCTGTGAAGCAGATCTACTTCGTTGATAATTGATGTCTGACCAAAGTAAAACAAATGCTTTTACACCACTGAATGGGGAATTCTAAAAAGACGTGCATCTCTATTGTTATGCCTTATGAGACACTGGAGAACCCAATATAGGCATGTACATGACCACAATTAACTAGATAATTATACAAAGATTTCTTTCTCACTATGGACCACTGATTCATGACTTACAAGCAAATGTGTTCATAAAAAAAAATACCTGGAAACTGGAAAGCAGCATAATCTCAGAGGCTAGATAGCTGATTAAGAGCAGCTCAGAGAGAAAAGCAAGTGCCTTGAAGCTTTAGTTTATATTGAAACTTCAAACCCTAATTATTATTTGTCCAGATATTGATGCACTATGCAAATTAACACAGTCCTTGCCACAGGACACAGATATCAAATAATATGGAGGGAGAGGAGAATCAAAGAGAAGAAAATCAAAGAGAATAGTGTGCAATAAGGGCACTGGGCTTGATGAAAGACTAGTAAAATGTTAGTCATAATGAAAGGTTCAGAGGAAAGGAATGAGATTTCAGAGACCACCGAAAAGGTATCTGAGGCAGGCAGTGAGGAGAGAGATATCATGCTATTTGAAACAAGGGAGGTATCATGTGGGCATTGCCTCTTGCAGATTTTTGTGTGAAAGAACTGGGAAGTTAAGTGGAATTGCTTAACCTAAATCCTTTGGCTCTGCACATAAACTATGGGAGTCAAAAATTATACGCAATGCTTGCGGCAAATTGGGCCACTGCCAGTGTATAAGGACTAAGAAACATTTCACTGCTGGGAAATATACAGGTAGAAGGCTCTCTACCTACTCAGGATAAAGGTGGCTGAGGGCCAGTAAGATTCAGATCATGGACACAGGTGTGTGTTTCCTTGCACTTATGTTAACTGATAGCAAGACTATCAGAGATGGAAGAAATCAACTAATTCCACCAAACACACAGAACAACTTTAAGTAGTTCAAGTAGTTAAAGGAAATATTGCCATTAATAAAGTTGATGAAAGGGGTCGTTTGCAAGGAGATGCCTGTGGTATTCTATAAGCAAAAACAATTGGAACTAAGAGAGTGGATAAGATATTATTTTACGCCATTCAACATATAGGCTTTCCACAATAACCTTTTGCAGCATTGTGAGAATTGGGACCAACAAAATGTTCCTAGAGATCATGCTGGATTCCTGTTGGACATGCCAAATCTTAAACTTGTCTCACTATTAAACATGGGCATTTATTAAAGTGTTTACAAGTAGTACTAGTCCCTCAGTTGGCTGGATCCTCCCCTCACTGATTTCTGTCTCTCAAAATGGACTAAATAAACTGGGCTAGATGTGAGGGAGTGCTCACCAGAGATAAATAAATGCAGTAAAAAATAAAAAAGCATAAGAAGAATCATAAAGCTCTGCTATTAAGCTTTAATATCATCCAACTCGATCATTAACAGACTCATTTTGCCTGCCTCACAAGTACTCTTCCAATACACAAAACAGATTGGCTATGGTATGTTTTCCAAAATGCAAGCAGGTATTTTGAGGCCTCCTTTCCCCAAGTTTAAGCAGATGGTGCAACTGCAAGTACAACCCCCTCAGGGTTCTACTAGTTGGAAGACTTTGTGATCTAAGCCAGGAAGTCAGTGGAAATTAAGTATCCCAACTGCACACAGAATTGGAACCTAACCCAAGTAAGTATAAAGTAGGGATAGGAAACCTGTGGCTTTCCAGATGTAGCTGCAACACAACTCTCATCAACCCTGACCAAGCTAGCTGGGGCTGATGGGAGTTGGAGCTTGGAGGGTAATACCCTTCTCTGCCACAAGGGAAGGCTGTTAGAGGAGATGAATGTGATGTTCTGTGAAGATTCAGTGGATGATGGAATTTTTAAAGTCCTGAGACATTCAGCAAACTACCTACAGTTTTGCAAAATCAGAGGGTGAAGAGGAAGGTATTTCCTGCTTTAAACCTTTATATATCAGAACTTCAACAAGTGTTCAAAGTAGCTTGCAATGGAAGAAAAACAAATAAAAACAACATGGCAGTACAGTCGTACCTCCACTTACGTAAACTTCGGGATGCGAATGTGGCAAACCTGTAAGTATTTTCCCAGTTTTCACCATGCGCACATGCGCAGAAACACAAAACCACACCATGCGCATGTGCAGAAACGGCACCTCCGGTTACGAATTCCTCGGGATGCGACCAGACCTCCGGAACAGATCCCATTCGCAACCGGAGGTACCACTTTAATCACACAAACAGCAGTTGTATGATTGACCCCAAACAAATAAAAGCTGTGGAGGGGGAGTTACTAAAGGAGAGAAGGGATTTAAACTCTAGGGCCTCATGGTTGATATCTGGATCAGGAATAAACTTTTACTGGTGCCACTTTCCTTCCAATGGAAATATCCATCACAGGGAGGGGATTCATACTGCAATAGCAGTGAGGACAAAGGGTTGAATCCTCATTCTCAGTTGTGTGATTATAATCACACCCAGTTTGTGCTACAACAGAGGAAGCCTATGTGCTGCTCTCCAAAAATTGTTGAACTAAAAATTATCACCATCCTTGAACTTGAATGTTTTGGGTGGGGCTGATAGAAGTTGGCGTCCCAACAACATCTGCAGGGCCACAGGTTCACTTAAAGAGGGAATCAACTTCCTTTAACCTAGTAGCCATGGAAAGTGCAATTTTGCATGTTCCAGACTGGCACACATTACTAACATCTACTAATAAAAGGTAGGTAGCCGTGTTGGAGGCAGTGGAGGATAGGGGTGCCTGGCGTGCTCTGGTCCATGGGGTCACGAAGAGTCGGACATGAATGAACGACTGAACAACACCCAACAAGCCGTGTTGGTCTGCTGTAGTCGAAAAAAAAAATAAAAATAAATCCTTCCAGTAGCACCTTAGAGGCTAACTAAGTTTGTTCTTGGTATGAGCTTTCGTGTGCATGCACACTTCTTCAGATACGAAGAAGTATCTAAGGTGCTACTGGAAGGAATCTACTAATAATGCACAGATGCCAGTTTGTAGAGAGTGTAAATTCTGTGGAAAAACACAAACCACTGCTGGCACAAAGACATGCAAATACATTGAAGTAAACAGAGAGTTTATCCCCACGAAAATTTGGCCAAATTCTGGTTGTTATTGATCTAATTAGCTGCTTACAGAATAATAGAGTTGGGAGGGACAATTTCAGGGCTGCAGAATCAACCTTGCAATGCTGCATTGCATTCATTAATACCCCATATGATTTAAACATGGTGTGAGACACTATTTTTACAGAATTTTTTTTTGTTTTCATAATGCATAATTAGTATTTTTAATTTGCCCTTAAACATTATGCCCCTAAAAAAGCTTTCCTTCTACACCCGCTTGCAGTACCGCCCATAGCCTCTATCGCATAGCCTCAAGTGACGAACCGCCATGCCGCAACACTACAGAGGTCCCACAACACACCAGAGAGGTGCCAGAACTCTGTTCCAGTGAGTTCCAGCTGAAAAAAAGCCGGGAGTGTCACACTTTTTAACAACAATAAAAAAGAGGTGCTGGTACTTCATACCCTTGAGTACCCCCTGAAACAAAAGCACTGCTTAGATGGATTGATGGACAGACAGACAGACAAATATCCTGTAACTGCTTGATTATCTTAGCAATCTACTTTTGCAATTATGTCCCCTAGGCATTGCCCTAAAACAGACTGCGATCTACTCACAGTATAAAACAACAGGCAGTGATCTATCCCGAGTTGTTGAGCTTTTTGTAGGGAGCGAATGTTGCTGAGCTTTTTGGGGGGAGCCAGAGTTGTTGAGCTTTTTGGACATGCCTGTTGGACATGCCTGCCCTAAACCAACAAAGTAACCAATGTGGGGAAAGAGGTCTCTTAGTCTTTGTCCTGAATGTAGACCCATAAATGGATAAAAGTATTGTGTGGGAGAAGAAAGACACACATTGAACAACCAGTGGTGCAAGTTCACATCAGGGTGATTATTCACATGATTAGCTTTAATCATCTAGTTGGGGTGGATGGGTGGGCACATCTGGCTACCTAATTCTTTCCTCTTCTCCCCATATATGATTAGCATAAATGCTTGATCAGGGCCAGTGGCGTCCTGTGAAGCATTGTACAATTTTCTCTAAAACACATGTCAACTTGCAAACTTTCTCTCTGGTAGCTATTGACAATTAACTGCACCAGCTACAAAATTTATTTTTTACACAGGAAGGTGCAGCACTAAAACAGCAGTAAAAGCTTATTGAGGCAAGAGGATGGGAGAGAATAAGACATGTATACTTGTATCAGTACCCAGTAATTGTTCAATTGTCATAGTAACATAATCCCACAAATTTCCCAGCTGGGCAAAGTGGCTTCCTATGCAGCATGAAGACATTTGGTAGTAAAATCTTGGAAACATTTACCATATTAATGAGAGTAAATATCTGCTATTATAGTAAATCTCTGATACTGCCAACTGGGTACTTGCTTAAAATGAATTGGAGGCTTGGAGTCTGAAGCCACGTTCTTTAGTTTCTTAAAGCTTAGAGTCTTACAAAAGCAAATTATTATGGAGAAATTTACAGCTGAGGTTCTTTACTATGGATTAACTTGCTGAAGGGGTCCATGAGGACAACATTTCATGTGCTGCCTTTGCCCTTTGTTGTTGTTATTTAGTCGTTTAGTCGGGTCCGACTCTTCGTGAACCCATGGACCAGAGCATGCCAGGCACTCCTGTCTTCCATTGCCTCCTACAGTTTGGTGAGACTCATGTTAGTAGCTTTGAGAACACTGTCCAACCATCTCGTCCTCTGTCGTCCCCTTCTCCTTGTGCCCTCCATCTTTCCCAACACCAGGGTCTTTTCCAGGGAGTCTTCTCTTCTCATGAGGTGGCCAAAGTATTGGAGCCTCAGCTTCAGGATCTGTCCTTCCAGTGAGCACTCAGGGCTGATTTCCTTAAGAATGGATAGGTTTGGTCTTCTTGCAGTCCATGGGACTCTCAAGCGTCTCCTCCAGCACCATAATTCAAAAGCATCAATTCTTCAGCGATCTTTATGGCCTTCTTTATGGTCAAGCTCTCACTTCCGTACATCACTACTGGGAAAACCATAGCTTTAACTATACGGACCTTTGTCAGCAAGGTGATGTCTCTGCTTTTTAAGATGCTGTCTATGTTTGACATTGCTTTTCTCCCAAGAAGCAGGCGTCTTCTAATTTTGTGACTGCTGTCACCATGTGCAGTGATCATGGAACCCAAGAAAGTAAAATCTCTCACTGCCTCCATTTCTTCCCCTTCTATTTGCCAGGAGGTGTTGGGACCAGTGGCCATGATCTTAGTTTTTTTGATGTTGAGCTTCAGACCACATTTTGCACGCACCTCTTTCACCCTCATTAAAAGGTTCTTTAATTCCTCCTCACTTTCTGCCATCAAGGTTGTGTCATCAGCATATTTGAGGTGCTGGCAATCTTAATTCCAGCAAGCCACTGCAGTATCCCTGCCAAGGAAACTCCATGGACAAATACAACAGGCCTTTGCCCTTATGCAACACTATCTCCAGTTCAAAGGGAAGTTTGCTGTTTCAGATCTTTGCCTGAAACGATAACCTGAACCAGAATCCCATGCACTGTTCCAGAGGAACCTAGATCAGTTTCACTTTGCCCAGTATGCCACATGGTCCGGAATCAGGACATGTTGCTTCCAATTTGCCTGGGCCCAACACAAAGTGAAAGAATGCCCTTGTCCAAGGCTCAGATATAAACTCATATTGCTGAAACCACAACTGGACTATACAACAATGCTGGGTGTTTTCTGGACTAGGAACCTAGGGCAGGTGTGCAGGATCTACATTGGTTTTCCCCCACAACCCTGAGATACACCAACTGGAAGCAGTTGCAAAATAGAAGCTCATGAATGTAGACATAGAATGGAGTATAGGCTTCACCTTGCTCCACTCAGGATTTTTTTTTAATCTAATTGCAGAATTGAAGATACACAGACATACACACCCATTCCTGTTTCCCAATGATAACACAACCTGCCTGCTGCCAAAAACGCCCCCGCTTAACCTAATTTAGGAGGGAGAAATGCTTTAGTTTTTTGGTGCGGTGGTGGTGGTAATTGTTAATCACCAGGAACTGGAAATCTTTGCTGATCCACTGCAAATCACCTGGATATATACCAATATAAATAGTTAATATCTCATGTAATGTAAAATAAGTATTCACATTTTCCTCTCATCAATGATCCCCCCACATTTTATATTCAGAACAGCCCTGCAATGTAGATTAGGCCGAGGGACATGATGTGTACACACACACACACACACACAAACAAACAAACACACCATACATTTAAAGCACATTGCTTAAATCTATGGTACGTACCCAGCGATAGTGACTAGCTCAAGTTCACCCAGTGAGCTTTATGGTGGAGTGGAGATTGGAAAAGGAAGTCTCACCAGTCCTACTCTAACCAGTATACCACATAAACTAATGAACTTCTCTGTGCAATAGCTCTTTGCCTGCACAAGACAGCAATAGGAGCTGGGAATTCATGTAACAGATTTAAGATTTTAATTCAGCAGAATCAACTTTGTGCACACACATTTTAGCTGAATCACTTTGCTCTACCCTATCTGTGAAGTTTAATTGTTATTTATTTCCTGCTTATGTTTCTTTCAATTCTGGGGATGAAAACTGCAGCAGAGGAGTTTTTGTATTGTTTCATTTTAGAAAGGACGGTACTGTTATTCTCCCAGTGTTCTGGAATTAGCTAGAATGGACGTTATTGTGCGGGAGCTCATTAGAAAGTACATTTGATAAAGTTCCATATGGCAGGTGGATTGCTTTCATTACTAGCTATGATTTGGAAAACCACAACATAATATTTGCAAAACTATCCGTGCCCACATCTAATGTGGTGCTGAGTCACATTCCAAGTAATAGTACCTAGACAGATGGACAATTGTACACTAGTCAAATGGACTGAGAATGTAAGTGGAGATTGGGAACACAGAAATTGGATCTGTTGTCCCCCTGCAAATAAAAAGAAACATGAAAGACAATTTAGTGAAAATATACTTAGCACTTTCTTTAGTGAACTACTAAAACAAGGTAAAGAGGGCAAGAACAGATGCACTTGCAATCTATGGCAGAATTATCAATTTTTACAAGGCTTACTTTTCTCTTCTTCAGTATAGAGTGGTTCAGAATGAAATTAATATGTGTGCTTTCTAAAAATCTAAACGGCGCTGCTGTTTAAATTGGAACAAACCTCAAAAATGATATATTGTCTTAGTTACTACATTCCTAATATGAGCAACTCATCCATCATAAATATTTGCCATTGTTTTCATTCCTACTAGAAGTACAAATGCTTGCTTGGGATTTTCATTATTATTATTATTACTATTTATTTTGATTGAAGCCACAAACACATAGTTTCTCTTTTCACACTAGCTCATTTGATGACTGACCTTGAAATTGCTTTCATTTATTTGTAAAGAAGAGATAAACAATGTTACATTTCAGTTAAGAAAAACTTCACCTACTCTTCTATACCACGCTGAAAACTTCAAAAGATGAAAAGGTAGTAACAATTAATCAGTAATGTAGACTGGAAGATCTCAGGGGAGGGATAACTGCACCCCTGCACAATATCCAGTGTTTTATATAGTATTCTGCATAAAAATGCAAACTAGAACAATGATGGGGCAGCTGGACAGCACTCCCTAGGATACTCTGTATATCACATGAAGTAATTTTATTTATCCCATGCCTTGGAAACCACGAAATGTTAGTTTAAGTGTGGTAAAAATGACCTACAATTTCACTCATAAGGGGAAGGGTTGGGTCCCTACCACTAACAAAACAGGTGGTGGGAGACAAATTTCACAATTTCATATTAAACATTTTGCCAATAAGTGTACAAAATGATCCAGTTCAGGGGTTAGGATTTTTTTTTTGGGGGGGGGGAGTGGGCCAGATCACTTATTTGACTTCATTTGCATGGGCCAACTTTGACAGGTGGGTGGAATAATCTACTTGTCAAATCTCCTGATGTCTTTTTTAAGTCAGTTGATGATTATGATAACGATCACATTCATCCTAAGGTTCCAGTGTGGGTTACAACAGTCTCAAATACAACTTTAAAACAGTTTAAAAACTTACAGTTACAAATAATAATAATAAAATTCAATAACAAAAAATAGGGTGGGTACAGAAAATATCTCTCTCCATTTTCAAAGGCCAGGGTTAAGAGGTGTACCTAGTGAGAAACCCTCATACAGGACCTGACTGCATAAGCACTCTTCCTCCTGTGGTTTCTAGAATCTGGTATTCAGAAGCATAGTACCTCCAACCACAGAAACAAAGTACAGCCATTGTAGCATAGCTACACTGATACTTCCAGCTCTACCATTAGGTATACTGCTTTAGGGAGCTAATCTGAAGTTTCACAAAAGGGCAGCAAATAAATATTTAATTTATTATTGTACTTTTAATGCCAAGGAGAGATGCTTGTAAGGATTTCTGCCTTAGGTGCCAAAATAACTTGGCTAGACTTAGGTGCTTCTGGGGAGGAGTATTTGCCGCTCTGCCTCAGGCAGCAAAGAGCCTTAGGGTGGCTCTGCCACACAAAATCTATACTTGGGTCCAAATAATACCACCCTACACTAGATTGTCAACAACCCATCAGCTACTAGCGATCTGCGATCCAATTATTTGGGAACCAGGAGTCGTGGAAGGAAAATATTGCATCTACAAGACAAATTGTCTAAGAGTGGAAGTTGAAAATTTGAATATATTTATGTGAGCTAGAGTTCCCTTTTGAATTTGAATGATTAACTATCATGGTTAGACTATGCATAATTATATATCATGCATTCGGACTGCTGTAACTTCTCTTGATCATTTTCTTCCTCCAAGTTCCAAAGCTGCAAACAATGGATTCTAGCATCACTGAACGGAGAAGGCAAGTGAAGTTTTGAGACTTTTATGTACTGGTTCAGTTTATCCACACATTAAACTGCACTCACATACAAAACAGATACACAAAACAACTTAATGGAGCTTGCTAAAAGCATAATTCTAAAATTGGTCAGAGTGTGACAGTGTGTTTTGTTTTGTTTTGTTTTTAACAGAAATAGAAAAGACAATAAATTAAATTGGAAAAACTGCATAGCACAGTAAAGGGAAAAAATAGAACATTTCCTTTTTTCATACCTGTCAACAGAATGACATATCTTTGGTTGTACGTGAATGACAACTGCATTAATAACAATGAATAAATCTGTGCCTCTGAAAGCACTGATACAGCCCCCTGTATAACTAATAAAGGACTATAGCAATTTATTTGTGGAAAGGAAGTCGCAGAATTGGTGTCAGAAATAGAAAGTTCAATCTCCCGCCAATGCTTAATGGATTTATGCCAACGCTTTTCTACTCTCAATAAAGGAATATTTCCCATTGATCTTGCCATTGATCATATTGAGGAGCTGCCAGGAGAACCTGCTGAATGAGAAACAACTGGATAAACTTTGATGCATGTGCCAGTCAGGAGCAGATGTACCAGTAGGTTTCAGCCTGTTTTTTTATCTTGATTTTTAAATTGACACACAGAACCAGAGTGAGCAGGCGTGTTTCCCTGAAACAGGTTCACACACACACAGCTCAACACAAGCAACTCTCCTATTTGGACTATGGGAGAAGGTAAAATGGTTTCAATTAATATAAACTAACATCTATCTGTCAGTGCATTGAACAAATACAGTGGTACCTCGGGTTAAGAATTCGTTCTGGAGGTCCGTTCTTAACCTGAAGCTGTTCTTAACCTGAGGCCGCCGCACGATTTCTGTTCTCATCCTGAAGCAAAGTGCTTAACCCGAGGTACTATTTCTGGGTTAGTGGAGCCTGTAACCTGAAACGTCTGTAACCTGAAGCGTCTGTAACCCGGGGTACCACTATATTGGGAATAGATCCCTGCATCCATAAATACTGTGCTGCAAAAACCCACAAGCTTCGTTGCCTGTACCTGCAGGTTTGGGTTGCAAGTTATTCTGCATTTGCCACTGGCCTTTAAACCCACATTTCCCCCAAACCTTTCCATACAATCCAAAATGCAGTTGTCTCCTGCATAATCTCCAAGGAAGCCCTGGCACATGCACTAGAGAAGACTGCAAGCAACCAGAGTTGTTTTTAAAGGTTTTAATGTAGCCAATCACCCGGCTGAATAAGCAAGCTGTTTTGACAAGGAAGGGTGGTTTGCTGTTTTGCCAAGCCCTCGGCTGCATGTAAAATGTTCAAGGCACTTTCTTGCTGGACATATTCTTCTCCCTGGCCTACTCTACGGTAATAAGATCATAGTCTGTGGTTTTGATGTCATGGTTTTTCTTCCGTCTTGTCACAATACTGACATCCAATGCCCTTTCAAATGTTTCGAGGGAGGGGAAACTATTGGTTTGCTGTTGCTCTTATTTTTACTGTGTATTTTGTGGTTTTTTATATTGCAACTTTATGTTGTGAAGCTCCCTGAGATCTACAGATGATGGGTGGGATACAAATTTAATTAAAATAAATAAACGGCACACTTGCCAGACACAGAGTCGAGAATGCATACATTGCACACTGTGTGCTTCCATCATGTCATGAGATGTTTGCATTGGTCATTGCAGGCAAGAGGTAATACAGAGAAACAGAGCAGGGGGCGGCGCCCTGTCCCTTGTAACATCTTAAAATACACTGCGGATCCACCCTTTTTACATTAAATCATACAGTTCACTCCAGCTAAAATTTGAGCGACAGAAGTTATGGTTGACAACTTCAGAGATTAAACTTTCCAAGCAAGCACTGATGGGGGGCATTTCATTTCAGCATCACTCTTGCATCACACGAAACCCTTTCTTTTAAGAGAGACAGCTGCGAGGCCTTAATACCGGATACATTAACTCTTGTACTTGTATTATTCATGGCATCCTTGGCCATGTCGCAGAAGGCAGTTGTAAACTATATTCTCTGAGAAAGGTAGAAGGGAGCTTGTTTGCTACAATGTTGTTGTTGTTGTTTTTAAAAAAAAGAATAAAAATTAATCTTGCATTATGTCTTCAACATCTATTTAGGTTCTTTCCAAACCGAAAGAATACATCAAAGACTGAAACATTAAGAAATCCTATTATCCTTTTCTATTTCATGTTTGCGAAAAAGAACAAATGCTTCCAGATGAGTAGCTTGACAGCAGTGAACACATTCAGATCAAATATTACAGTGCCTTTATATTCTGCTTTTAATCTGCAGTGCTACATCATCAACTGTGTTTGTGTAAAATAGGTCGCTTGAACTTCTTTGGATGCTTACTTGAAATATTTGCTCTGTCAAATGATGTTATGTCTATCTCTTGAGTGAAGATTTAACTATAATTAAAAGGGACAAAGAACACGGCAGCAGACAGAACCCTCTGTCTGTAAATGTAAGTTGCTTCTGTTAAGTCACAAGCGGGGTGGCCAGATGGATAAGAGGACAGGACTCCTGCATCTCAAACAGTTGTGTGGAAGAAGGAATTCCAGGAGCCATCATTATAGTAGGGGCAGAGGGTATAACATGCAGCTCGTTTTGTTGTCGATTAAAAAAATAAAAGTGTTAAAAGTTACACATTCCACATCAGTGTTATGCAGAAACATTGGCATTTTCAGCCGCAGCACACAATTGCAACCCAAAACTCCCAATGAAGCAGGAGATAATGTGAACACTCGTTCTGCTTATTCCCTCCCCAAACTGCTGTAATTGAACTAGGTTCCACGCCTGTCACACAGCAAGTGTGGATGGGAGGAATGTAGGGCCAGGAAGGGCATGAGCTGTTGAAGATCGCAGATGGGTTAAGTTTAGAACAGACTTCCCCACCCTGATGCCCTGCCCCCCGATGTTTTGAACTACAACTCACATATTGTTCCTGAACACTGGCTGCTTGGTGCTGTGGGGAGATGTAGTCTAATAACATTTGGCTGGTTTAGAAGATTCAAAACATCTGTTGAAACAGTGATCTAGTGAGCGACAGGAAGCTGTCCTTTTAGTTCTGTACTGTCCACACTGACTGGCAGTGGCTCTCCAAGGATTTCAGACAGAAAATATCCCCAGCCCTGCCTGGAGATGCCAGAGATTGAACCAAGGAGAAGCTGAAGGTCTGCCACTGAGCTATGGTCATTTCTCCATAGGTTGGTAGAGATATCAAGTCAAATACTTCAGATGCACCGTTGTATTATTTTTCAGCATGATGAAAGGGGATACAGCTCCTTATCTTTAAAACACTCTCATTTAGATATCTGGATATATCCTTTGGGTATTTGGGTAATTTTAAATAACAGACAGGCATTAATCAGCCAACAATTATAAAGTAGTTGGTCTACCCTGATCTTCAGATCTCCAAAAAAATACATTTGATAAATGTCTAGGCAGTGATTCAAACAGCTGCCAGGAACAACCTTTTGGAGGTACTTTCAAACACTCTACCAATTGGACTAAATGACCAATTTATGATTCCCAAGGTCAAGCTGACTCGCATCGTGCTACACCTGACACTGTTCCTGCAGAAAGTTTGTTCATTCTAAAGCTCCTCTAAAGCAAACAAGTCACAAGGGTCTGCTAAACTAACCGAATAAAATGAGCCTGTTTCCAGAATTCCTTAACTCTTGAAACTTATTAAGAACATAACATCTCTTGATTTTGGAGACCACAACTGAATTAGCTTCCTTCCTCCTCACTCAGTGTTCTACAACTTGGTGCCTGAAGAAGTGTTTTGGCTACAATTTCCATTAGGGAATGGAATGATAGTGTAGCACAACAACATCTGGAGGAAACCAGGTTGGGAAGACTGTTCTAACAATGAGAGTTGCAATGTTGAACTATGACTTGTATCCCCTTGATTCCAAATAATCATGTTTGATAAAATATCTGAAAATTATGTCTCTCTCTAAAGGGAGTGTGGTGAAATCAGACCCAGTGATCTTTGTACTACCATGGTACATAGCTGATACAAGAAATTTGCACATGGCTGGAATGCGCATGCTGGCTAGGGATGATTGGAGGGCACCATATTAGATACACCTGTCCTAACATGATATCCATTTTACTGCTATGAGACTCCGAATCTCTGTCGTGTGTTTGTGCCCTATGTTGGGTGAAAGATTCCTGCACTGCAGAGGGTTGGACTAGATTACCACTGTGCCCCTTCCAACTCTATGATTCTATAAAGGAAGGACACAGTTCCCACCCACCCACTGTGCCAATTAAGAATTCAGCATTATTAAATACCCTTTCTTGCTGTTTCTCTGAAGCAACACACACAAGAACTTTGGCCAGCTTTCAGTACTACTGTATTAATGTGAACTCAAGGTTGCGGCCCCCCGTCTATAATTTCTAATTACATATAGGCAATTTTTATAAGCTATTCTTATTAGCATAAAGATGATCCTTGGCAAGAAAGGACACATTTTTCAAAGTATCAATCTTTCACCAGATTGAAGGTGATGGATTTTTATCCCCGGTTATCTCTCTCATTAGAACGTGCAAAAGCTGCAACATCTATGAAGAGCGTGACTTGTTTCACGGCACTTTCCAGTGCAGATTTTGTTTATTTTAGGAGTCAATTCTGTAGGAAACAGCCCTGCTGAATCAGACCAAAGACTCATCTGGACTAGCATCCTGCTCTCACAGGGCCAACCTGATGCCAACGGGAAGCTTGCAAGCAGGACCTGAGTGCAACACTGCTCTCCCCTCTTGTAATTACCAGAAGTTGGTATACTGTTTCTCACCGCGGAGGTACAGGATTGATTGATTGACTGATTGGTTGATTGATGGATGGATTACTGGTATATTTTAAAGCCGCTTTTCATTCAAATGAATCCCAAAGAGGCTTCCAAACAATAAATAACAACAACATAACATAATAGAACATCACAAAAACAGTCACACCACAGATTTGTATAATGACATTATGATATTGCCTGTTTTATTGTCAAACCCCTATTTAATGACACCTAACATGGAATTCACAGCTGCTGCACACTGGATGAATATTTTCATTGGGTGCCATGACACCCAAGAGTTTTTCTCTGGACAGTCACTGGCAGTTCAGACCCCAGAAGTATATGAGTGAAGTCACGGAGTGGGGTGGGGACGTTTCCCTCAAGATGCATTGCTTTATATTTGTTCACATTGAGCTGCGCTTGTGTGTCCAGGTACAGAAGTGCCCAGCCTAGTCGGAGAAGCCCAGGGAAGGAATAAGACTCGGGAAAGCAGTACTTGGGCTGAAATAGGCCAGAACTTTAACGACTGCAGATGTAAGCAGGCTTGGGCAAAGGCACTGGGTATGAATTCTGCTTCAGACAGCCCTTCTGCTGGCTGATGAGTGAGCTGAGGTTGCCCTTCCTCAAGACCACCAATGGGAAGGGTGCTACAGCTCATTGGACCCATGTGGGCTCCCAGACAGACACACACTCCTTTTGCAGGGTACCCCCATTGAGCTAAAATTCCAACACAATGCAGATGTAAGCAGGCTTGGGCAAAGGCACTGGGTATGAATTCTGCTTCAGACAGCCCTTCTGCTGGCTGATGAGTGAGCTGAGGTTGCCCTTCCTCAAGACCACCAATGGGAAGGGTGCTACAGCTCATTGGACCCATGTGGGCTCCCAGACAGACACACACTCCTTTTGCAGGGTACCCCCATTGAGCTAAAATTCCAACACAATGCCTAATCCACTGTAAATTGTAACAATTCCTATGACGCAGGAGAAAACCTACAGACAAGCCAATCTGTCTGCAGGGGGGGAAAACCATCCTTCCTGGCCTCAAATAGAGCCACCAAACATTCCATAGCAAGGTTAAACCGGCACTGACCTGTTTACCTTTGGGCCAGATCAACCAACTCAGGGTGGGAGTGTGGGGAATACAGCAATGATCTGACCAGGCTGAGGCAAGTTGCAGGTCCAATTTAAGCCTCTGGGGCGGATGCAGTCAAGAACTGCCCGTGCCAGGTGCGCCACTGCAGCCATGCCTCCCTGCTCTGTCTGTATTCACTCGTTTGAATCGGGCACGATGCTGCTGGCCTCATGGCCACCAGAGAAAGCCTGAGCATTCCCTCAATGGCTGCGCAGATAACTTGGCCCTGGGCAAGAAGCTCACCTTAAAGCACTTACTCATCACTAAGCAAGTGTGTATCATCAAGAAGGTGCCTGATTTGTGTCACAAGGAAAAGGGGAATTGTTATTTAAGAAAATGTCTTATAGATGCAGTCAGTTGTGCAATGAATGTGTTCGACAAAAATTAATAGCTGCTAACCTCTAGTAACAAAAAAAGGAATGGGAGACATAAAAGTTTAAATGTCCTCTGTGCTGTGTGCATGTGTGTGGCAGGATCTGGGCAGCATTAGCTGCAAAAAGGTGCATTGGATGAAATGGTTACACAATTCCACACCGAGACTATAAATGAATGGATGCCATTCTTTGTATCCAGTGAAGGCTAAGATGGGTCCCAGCAATGTTTGTAAAATGGGGAATGGAAGAATGTGGCTAGAATAAGTGACAGAATTAGATCAAGGGTAAGATCATTCATATTTTTTAACAGCAGACACTAATGGAGCAGCTGTCCAAAAAAGATATCTGGATTTGCAATGGCACCTTGAAGGCAAGGGAAAGGGGGGCATAAAAGTACCATAAATCCAGTTTTAGCAGCATTTAACCTCCAATTTAAGCATGAGAGGGGGAAACAGCACTATATTTTATCATTTGACAATTCATTGCAAGTTTTAGACACAGGCACTTTGAGTTATGAAGAACTTCCGTGTTTTAGGGGTGAGGATAACTCTGTATTGTTTGTATTAGAGCAAAACCATTCCCCGAGTGGGAATCCTTATGTAGTAAAAATGGCACAATCCACAGACACGAGAGACACTCACACAAGAGTCATCTTGAGCTCTTTGGTCAGCAAGAAATTCCCTCTAGCTCACCTCTGCTCTCTTTGAACTGAAGTGAGCTGGTGGATGAATGATTCAGTGGGAGGGTTGAATCCAAAGACCTTTGAGAGCCTTCCAGCTGTATGATTATTTGCAAGATCATCTTACCCCATATTTGCCCGCTCAATCACTTTGATTTGCGGAACTGGCACTGTTACAAGTGCCACATAATATTTTTTCCATGTTTGTAAGAAATCAATCTTTTAGTGTGGCAGCACCCACACAACAACATTTTGTTGTTGTTTAGGCAAGCCTGTCCAGAAATAGAATGCTGATGTGTTTTAATCAGGTTTTTACCTCTTCGTTGATTTTTTTAATCATTTTTTAAAAAAATGTTTTAAATAGTTGCTTTTAACTGTTTTGGTTTTTTTTACTGTTAATTTTATTGTTTCATTCTTTTTGTAAACCACTTTGAGTCTACATTACAATGAAGCGTTATGTAATTCTTGTGAAATAAATAAATAAAATAAAATAATTATTCTATGAAGAACCTCTTTCTTCATTTTTATTTCATCAGCTGCATGCAACAAAGCACTCTCTGATGTGCTACCCTAGTCATGGTCAAGACCTTGCAGTAAAAATCTAAATCTAAAAGTACGAACATCCCTTCCAGATAAGCTCAAAATTCCATTGGCTCCAGCAATGTTTTCAGCAGTGGCCAGCTGGATGCTTCGGGGGGGGGGGGGGGGTTGTGAAAAAGGCATGGAGACAACAGGCCACCCCTATTGTTTTGTGGGAGTGTTGTGGCGTAGTGATAGAGCATCTGTTCTGCATGCAGGAAGTCCCAGGTTCAATCCTCAGCATCTCCAGGTAAATTAATATTATTAATTTCATTTTAATCACTCCCTATGAAGTATTCCAATGGGCTTTCATAATGCAATAATATATATAAACAGGTTTTTTTAAAATAAAATAAAATACATATATAAAAACAATTTCAAATCCAATACAGATACCAACTGAGATACATACAAAATATCCTCTTGGAAGGTTTGTTGAAAGAGGAATCCCTTCAACAGGTGCTGAAAAGACAATGGATAATTTGCCTGGAGGACGTTCCAAATGGTAGGTGCCACCACAAATAAAGACCTAATCCTGACTTTGTGCAGAATGGACCTCCTGATTGGTATCTGTAGGATTTCCTTTTCTGTAGAACACAGTGATCAGCGGGGCGTATAAGGAATGAGACAATCTTTTAGGTATCCCAGTCTCAAGCTGTATGGGGTTTTGCATGCCAGTAGCAGCACCTTGAACCTAGCCAAGTTGCTAATAGGCAGCTAGTGGAATTCTTTCAATAGCGGTGTAATGTGATGGCAATATTCTGCCCTACAGAGCATTCTCTATTGGCTGCAGCTTCTGTCTCAACCTGAAGGGGAGCCCCACAGCTAGATCAACCAATGCCTTGACTTGGT
Organism: Lacerta agilis; assembly: GCF_009819535.1. Lineage (NCBI taxonomy): Eukaryota > Metazoa > Chordata > Lepidosauria > Squamata > Lacertidae > Lacerta > Lacerta agilis. The sequence continues at coordinate 58,367,563 of NC_046320.1, forward strand.
ATAAGGTAGCTTCCTACATCCCTATCCTCAGCACCTGGTGTTGAAAGGTATACCATTTCTGAATCACAACTTGCTTAATTACATCACACTTATGTATTTTTTTTTAAAAAAAGAGCTGCTAAAACATTCTGGGCCTGACTTCAGTTGATACCACCGGCTGACCCCAAAAAACTAACACATTTTAATTCATCAGCGTCTGGTCTTATGCCGCTTTCCTAGCAATCTGGCATTGTGTTTTCAAAACACCACATATTCTCTTAATAAGCTGCGCCTGATCATGAGGGACTTGCTATCCAAAACCACTTCACACTGCTGTTTCGGGATTAATAGTTCCTTCCTTTTGTAGTCCACTTAATGCTATTTTTTTCCCTTAAAGATAAATAAATTAGAAATTAGGTTCACGAGAGTTTTATCTCTGCGCGTTAGCCAGCAAAATGCTACTTGTGTTACAGAAACGTTAAGGAGCTTTTGTGTTATGTGGCAAAACACTTTCCTAGTTTTAAGTGTACGAGCTGTGTTTCTGTTGCAAGTTTAAATAATAATAAAAAACCCAAGTATTTTGTCAGTGTAAGTGACTATCCCTGGCAAAAGCAATTTCTGGCTTTCCGTGCAATGTCTTCTGCAGTTATGTCTTCAAGCCAGGAAGCTGTAACAGTTGAGAAACTGTCTAAACACAAAGAGTGCCACCTGCTGGCCACCTGCTATACTGCAACTCACACTTCAACCTGTCAGCCTCTCTATGCAGTGCCCTTGATTGGATGAAGGAGCACAAAGTTGTACTACAAGGGAGTTGACAATCTTGGATTCATAGAGGAAATTGAAAGTTGGATATGCTTGATAAGCACTGTATTGCAGTGGTTATTTGATTAATTACGGAACATAATCAGGACACAAATAGCTGATTATAGCATGCAATCAAGTAACCTGGCTCTCTCTCTCTCTCTCTCTCTCTGCATGTGTGTTTCCTCTAAATTAACAACTGAAAATGACACACATCAACAGCAGCAAAATTGAGAATCACATGTAATAATAAAAGCAGGTTGGCTACATTAGCCGTGTTTCATTCACAATTCATCTTTGCCTGACAGCATCTACAAAAGCATTGGAGAACCTGTGGCCCTTCAGATTTGTTGGACTCATCAGCCCCAGCCAGCACAGACAGAGGTCGGGGTGATGGGAGTCATCATCCAGCAACATCTGAAGGGAAAGAGGCTCTGCACCTGTGATCCAGAAGATGCAAAGCCCCAATAGGAAGCCCCTGGAGAAGTGCCCAGGCCAGTATGTCAGGCCAATGAAACAGTGATGTCCACACAGGTGGCACGGTCGAAATCAAATAATGTTGCATGCAGATAAATACTATGCTGCTATCTTTCTCCCCCCCCCCACCCTTTATGACTTCTGACATGTTTACTTTAGTACCAGTGTGCCAAATACCAGGTCCAATGCAAATTATTCATTTGTCTATCCGCCCCCCCCCCCCGCAAAACCCTTCACAACCTGGGACCTTCACATTTCATAGACCTCATCTCTGGTTGTCCTGCTTGCTTGATATGTCTCAGTGATGCAGGGTGGGTATCTATTATATATACCACTGCTCAATTTTATCAGAGTCGTAGTACCGGGGAAGGAGAGGTTAATTGTTTCTCCTTGAGAAAGAGAGTCACACCTATATGCATAATGCCTGTAACCCACCGGAGAAAATACCAGGTTGGGAGAGGCACAATTTAAACAAACAAAAACAGCAGGGCAGACTTAAAATCCTCTCCAGATGCACAGCCCTGGACAGCTATGGGCACAAGAATGCTCATGTGCACATGCACATATCTGAATTTTCTCATTCAAAACCCTATGTGAGATCTGAGTGCTAAGAAGAGCCTTGCTTGATCAGGTCAAAGGCCTATCTTGCTCAGCATCTTGGTCAACTAAATGCCCATGGAAAGCTCACAAGCAAGACATGAACACAACTTCGTCTCTGCAGCAGCTGGTATCCAGAGGCAAGCAAGCTCCAATATTGGAGGTGGTGCACAGCCATCTCAACTACCAGCCATTGGTAGTTGTTTCAGTGTATCTGAAGAATACATTGTTTCAGTGTATCTGAAGAAGTGTGCATGCACACGAAAGCTCATACCAAGAACAAACTCAGTTGGTCTCTAAGGTGCTACTGGAAAGAATTTTCTATTTTGTTTCGACTATGGCAGACCAGCACGGCTACCCACCTGTACCAGCCATTGATAGTCTTTCCAGATGCATATCAAACTCATGTGCATCACTGTGGGGGAAGTGTGTGAATGGTCTTTCCACACATTGTGTCAGAACTGTGAAAGGAGTGTGCCCAATGTCACTTGTGCTTCCTAACAACATACAAAGCCGCTATAAGGCAGAACGCATATTTGTGCTAAATGAATATAAGAAGTTAACCTTAGAGGAAATGGAATCCTTGATGTGTTGGCAAGGTCAGTGTCTGGATGAATTACCTGCTGCAGCAAATGCCAAAGGCACAAGTAGGTTTGTCAAGGAGTGAGATTACCTGCACACTTTGCCTTTCCGGACAGCTTTCCCATTATGGGTAAAAATAATAATTCCCTCACTTGGAAATTATTCATAGATGAAGCACATTTTTCTTTCCATGCATATTCCTCATGTGGAACTGGGTTTGCCACAACGCTTTGCCCTTAATGAAACTGGAGGCTCCTTGACAGCAGGGGTGGAGAAGCTGTGGCTAATTGGCATCAGCTCAGGGCCACTATGGCCAATAGCCAGGGATGAAGGGAGTCACAGTCCACCAACATCTGGAGAGCCACATCATGGTTTTACAAGCAAAACATCCAAGGAATATCAGGGGACTACTGAAGTTCCACAATCCCTAAGGGCCAAACCAGTCATGAGGTTTATCATGTGCTGTGCCCTTGCATACCTTATTTTTCTTAAAGCAGATGAAATGGTGCAGAGGGAAAGGAAATGCTTGATAGGGAAAGGGCTTTAACACTTTGTTTTGGTCCCAGTCAGAATCATACATCCCCATGCCAGCTTTTCCCGATGGGAGGAAGACTCCCATTTGCACCAATGAGAGCTCTATGAATAACGGGTGCAGTAGGAGGGCCTATATACGGTGAATTGGGTATTCCCATTTTCGCATAAGCACAAGAAACAAGTATGGTGGTGCAGAGGGCAGGACGCAAATTTCAGCAACCTTGTGAAAGTACATCTAGTCCAGAATCCTGTTTTCACAGTAGTCAACCCCAGATGGCCACAAACAGGACATGAGCACAGCAGCACCCTCCCCACTTTCCTGTGCTAGGTGCTAATAAAACAGGCCTCTGGAAAGAGAAAGCAGAGAAGTGGTCAAATGTGTGCCAGTCCCCTTTATTTCAATGCCCCCATGTGGCTTAGTGTGGGTGTAGGGAAGGATAAATATATGTGTGTGAATTAGAAAGCTGCAAGTTTTATGTATCCCTGGCTATGTTGTTTCTTTCTAGCATCATGTAGCTATAGCCTTTTCAGGGAATTTTAATAACATGTATATGTAACCTACTGAAATAAGCATATCGTATATATTTTCCCTTGCTAGCATTTAAGAGACATTTACATGTAATTGAGGCCTCAGAAGCACTGCGTCCCTGTCATCACAGATTTTTCACCCTATTAGTGCAACTAATTTTATCTACCATTTGAGTTTATTATTATTATTTATTTTCCATTTACACTTGTCATAAAAAACACCACCTTCTAAAGCAATGCACTTTTGAAAGGAGTGCAGCTAGTTTCAGAAATAATTATTTGAAACACAAACTGAAATGTAATCATATTTGCTTTAAATTAGAAAGGCTAATTTAATAGCAGATAATGTGCAAATCGTTTTCTTACAAGAACACAGAGTAGTTTGTCACAAAACGGCAGCACAATTTGCATTATAATGGGCTTCCTTATCATCCCACAGTATAATTGTTTAGAACATTTTGATACAGCCACCAGCAAAAAAACACTTTTTAAGTTGCGTCTGAACAGCTGCCAAAATTTATATTGGCACATAAAAGCCTCTAACACTATATGTGCCCACACATTAACAATGGATTATATGGAGTATCTATTGGCAAATTAGATTTTAGTACTCTTGCCATACACCAAAAATACTGTAGTTCATGGACCTTCTTTGCTTGTGGTCTTGATTTGGGATGGCTAAAAAAATAAAAAATAAAACCCATGTGGGCTAAATCTGATCCTCAAGGAAATTCAACCTGACCCAGAATAGGCCTTGGTTAGCCTGATGGATGACCTTTACTAGGGGAGGGAACCTGATGTTCTTAGTAGAACTCTCACCAGCTTTTGATACCATCAACCATAGTCTCCTCCTAGTTCACCTATAGAAAATGGGTATCAGGAGCACTCCAATCTCACATTCAAGAAGGTACCGTAACATCGGATAAATGCTTCTTGGCCCCCACCAGCTCTTGGCCCCCACCAGAGCAAAAGAAAACAAGCTATCTAGGCTGCATTGGCAGAAGTATAGTGTCCTGATCAAGGGAAGTAACAGCACCACTCTATTCTGTCTTGGTCAGACCACACCTGGAGTACTGTGTCCAGTTCTAAGTACCACAATTTAAGAAGGATATTGACAAGCTGGAACATGTGCAGAGGAGGGTGACTAAGATGATCAAGGGATTGGAAACCAAGACTCATGAGCAACAGTTGAAGGAGCTGGGTATGTTTAACCTGGAAAAGACGAGACTGAGAGGAGATATGGCAGCCATCTTCAAATATCTACAGGACATTTACTGTTTTCTTTTGATCCAGAGGATAGTACCTGAACCAATTTCTTCAAGTTACAAGAAAGGAGATTCTGACTAAACATCAGAAAGAACTTCCTGACAGTAAGAGCTGTTCAACAGTGGAAGAGACTCCCACAAAAGGTGGTAGGCTCTTCTGCCCAGGGGTTTTTAAGCAGAAGTTTGATGGTCGTCTGTCAGGGATGCTTTCATTGAGATTCCTGCATCACAGGGGGTTCGACTAGATGACCCTTGGGGTCCCTTCCAACTTAACAATTCTATGATTCAACCAGGTATTTCATTGTTACTTGTGCTGCTCAGTTTCCACAGTCCAAAAGATATTAATTTATAATACTCATTGCCTCACAGGCTGTGGAAGCTAAAGCAGTGAAAACTACAAAAACATTGCATTGCAATGTAAAATCCTGTTACCCTTATGTAAGAAGTTCCTTTGGATCATGGTACTTGTATCAGCAAACTTCATCTATAGATGCAGATGAATGAGGTGGTAAAATGGGCATTATTTCTTCAGACTTCAAGAAGGGGGAACCTGTGTTTGCACCAGAATTAGATTCGAACATAGGAAACTGCCTCACAAATATTTATCCATCTAGCCCAATACTGTAAGGAGATAAAGATGTTTTATTTTTGTCAACAGTTATCTGGCATCAGATTGTCACTGATGGGATACCAAGGGCAAACTGTCTGTCCAATAGAGCCATTTCCCCAATTTATGCCTTTGAAATTGTAATCACAAACAGTGAAGGAAACAAATGCTACCAGTTATATTTATGCTACCACCAGTGGCATGTAGTTGTGTGTGTGGAGCACCCTAAACACACACACACACACACACACACACACACACACGTGAAATGAGGAAGTTTAGCTGTTTTGATTTAGTTTGATGCAGTAATTAGGACAAATATTAGTCCCAGGGTGATGAAATGCTAATCTCAATAAAGAACCAAATTAGTATGCAAAAACAACCTGGGAATATTCAAAGAATTATGAGTAATGGGGTCTGAGAGGAAAAGGTAATGGACTCCTTATTGCCAGACAGCCTCACTTTATATATTTAAGGGCAAAATCGCCACTTTAGGCCTTTTTCTCTCTGTCTGGCATAAAAATATGCTTTATATATATATATATATAAAAGACAGAACCAGCACTGTTTTCTTCTTTTCTGTAGCATAAAAATAACAGTGCTCTTCATAGCAAAAGAGCAAAAATTATCTTCTCAGAAGAAAGAATTCAAGGATATGAGAGATTCATGGGTAGATAGTTATTTTAGCTATCTCAGTCCTGCTCTGCAGAGATAAGCGAACTGGTAGTCATCTAGCTGTATCATTGGTAACTTGCTTTGTGGTGTTCAGAGTCTGTCAAGGTAACAGGAGCAATACTTCAGAGTATCTTTGTATCCATGTGGGTTATCTACCTTCAGATTTGAAATAAGACATGTGTGGGAGAATCTTGTCTTTCAGATATGAGCGATGAAGAAGAATACTTCTGCTTGGCAATCTGCCATAAATGAAACAGGAATTTGGACACTGGATGGAGAAGTGTTTTTATATTATGAAATTAAACAATGATTAACTCTGTCCCCCCAGTTCTCATTCATTGTTTGGTAACTGGCATTTATGCACAGAGAATTAATGAGTGGTACTAGACAGCAGACTATAAGGAGTGTCTCTACTTATTAGGAGCTAGATTGTCAACTGGTAATAAATAAGGGCTGCTTTATTGACCAGTTACAGGTAGGTAGCCGTGTTGGTCTGCCATAGTCAAAACAAAATAAAAAATAAAAAAAACCCTTCCAGTAGCACCTTAGAGACCAACTAAGTTTGTTCTTGGTATGAGCTTTCGTGTGCATGCACACTTCTTCAGATACACTGAAATAAATCAGCCAATCACCCATTCCCACCACCCTTCTGAGTAATACCCCTCCTCACTCTCTCACTATATATAAGGGTCTGGTGACTTCTATTTCAGTGTATCTGAAGAAGTGTGCATGCACACGAAAGCTCATACCAAGAATAAACTTAGTTGGTCTCTAAGGTGGTACTGGAAGGAATTTTTATTTTATTTTTTATTTTTTTTGACCAATAAGTTTATCTGCATACTACAATAACTTGCTCAAACACAGTTTTTTAAATGTAACACAACAAAGTGAAGTTAGTAAACTACTAGCTAGCCATTACAAACCAATCCCAATTTAGCCTCACAACAACATTTTGTAGTAAGTTTGGGTGAAAGATAATGAATAGCCAAGGTCATGCAATGTGCTTCTTGACAGAGAAAGGGATTTTCATCTGGGTCTCTCCATAGTACTAGGACAACACATTAACCCCTACATCATAGCTCCCCCTAATGCTGCTCCAGAGGATCCTTGGATTTCTGACTCTACTGTGTCTCCTGCTCTTTTTCTTTCCAGCCTTGCCTGAGATTTTCCTCTCCTGTACATTAAAAGTTGTGATCGATTTTATTTGACCCTATTTCATCTGCAGGGGAGAAAGGCAGATTATTCTGCTTCAGATTTTTTTCTCTTTGCCTTTCATGCCACTTTCCAACATTGCCCCATAAAGCTAGGAAGGAGAACTTGGTGCCTTCCAGGTGTTGTTGGACTACAATTCCCATCACCCCTGACCATTTGCCATGCTAGCTGGGGCTGATGGGAAATGGAGTCCAACAACATCTGGAGGACCACAGGGTCCCCATGCCTACTTTAAAGTTAGCCTGTTTATTTATAGAGTTATATATCGTACATTAAACAAAGGATTTAGATGATGAACATAACACATTCATAAAATATAAATATTTAAGTCAACATCTGGACAGTGGTACACAAAAATCGATGGTCGAGCTACACATCAGAAAAATCCTGTGTAAGTAGAAAAGCCTTACGATAATGAAGTCTTAAGTATCTTGAGCAGGCATCTGAACAAAGTACCAGTGGTACTAGCTAAATGGTAATAGGGAAGGAATTCCAACAGCAAGTTTAGATCCTTAAACAGGTGCTGATGGGAATCTCCCAGTAGCAGCCAGGAGGCTGCATTCTGCATATACAGCAGCTTCTGGACCAAAAACAAGGGAAGCGCAAAACGGGAGAACAAGTGAAACATATTAACATGTGGCACAATCCCATTTGAAATCTACAGTAGGTATGGATGAAGTCCAAAAAGGGGACAGAGTTACTTTTAAGTTCTTGCATACATAGTTAGTGTTGCTTTGCACATTAGAAAATTATGTTTGACAACTTGACATTTTAATTCCTTCAATCCCATTAAGCTGTTAGGAGATTCAATTACTGCATATCATGGGTCGGGAACTCCTCTGTCTGTGGTGCCCTCCTTTCTTATCCCACTTCTATTTTCTATTGCTTTTTATTAACAGAGTTGGAGAACTCATTAGGAGCCTTGTTATCATTAACATTATTAAACTTTGTCTTCCTCATTATCAGGAACATTTTTATCTCTGCTGTCATTAAGCAGCACATCATTTAGCTCAAAATTACTCACAGGCTATGGAAAGGACAGAGTGTAATCCACACTTTCCTGGACTTTTGTGTGTACAAAACATCTTCCAGTTGCTTGCAGATTATTTGCAATGCAGTCTCCAACATACGCCAATTTATTGGGACAATCAGCTCTCTTTGCCAAGAAAGCTCAGGTGTATTTGAAATGATGAGCCCGAGGCAACAAAAGATGCACAGCACACTCAGTTGGGGAATTGGCTCCTTTTGGTTGCTTTATTATAGCCAACTATAGCAAATTAATAATGGACAATTGAGATAATGATGGTTGGAATTAATTGGGCTGGTTTTATTTTATTTTTAGTGCTGTTCTAGCCACTTAAGCATTTAAGTAGGCAAACAACTACCGGTACATCATTATGCTTTCTACCTTTATATATATGTCAAAGGGGCTGGAGCAGAAGTTAAGACCCAGGTGTGAGCCTGCCATTTAGCAGGCAGATGTTGCTGTTTCATTCTCCTTCAACCTGCTACTCTCAAGCTTTAATTCTTCATGCATGTCCCCTATTCGGTTTAACCATACTTAAATGTGTGGGTTCCAGCCTCATATAACTCTAGCATGCTTGAATCTAATTAGTGCATGGAGAGAATAAACTATAGACTAGGTTCTCCTGTCAGGCTTAGCCAATGTCATGACTTCAAACTTTGTGACGAAATGGGCCACCACTTTGTTATTCCCCCCCCCCTCTCTCTCCCTCTCCCCATGTGTATTTCAGTATGTAAAGAGCTTTCACCTGGTTGTTCCAAGACATGGCTTTAACCAGTCTTTTTCATTTCAGACCAGAACAGAGTCTGAAACTAGTATTTTTCTATCCAACAACAACAACAACAACAACAATTTGTTATTTGTACCCAGCCCATCTGGCTGGTTTTCCCCAGCCGCTCTGGGCGGCTTCCAACAGATATTAGGATACATTAAAATGTCACAGATTAAAAACTTCCCTGAACAGGGCTGCCTTCAGATGTCTTCTGAATGTAAGGTAGTTGTTTATCTCTTTGACATGAGATGGGAGGGCATTCCACAGGGCAGGCACCACTACCGAGAAGGCCCTCTGCCTGCTTCCCTGTAGCTTTGCTTCTCGCAGTGAGGGAACCACCAGAAGGCCCTCGGCGCTGGATCTCAGTGTCCAGGCTGAATGATGAGGATGGAGACGCTCCTTCAGGTATACAGGACCGAGGCTGTTTAAGGCTTTAAAGGTCAGCACCAACACTTTGAATTGTGCTCGGAAACGTACTGGGAGCCAATGTAGATCTTTCAGGACTGGTGTTATGTGGTCCCGGCGGCCACTCCCAGTCACCAGTCTAGCTGCCGCATTCTGGATTAATTGCAGTTTCCGTGTTACCTTCAAAGGTAGCCCCAAGTAGAGTGCATTGCAGTAGTCCAAGCGGGAGATAACCAGAGCATGCACCACTCTGGCAAGACAGTCTGCGGGCAAGTAGGGTCTCAGCCTGCGTACCAGATGTTGGTGGTAGACAGCCGCCCTGGACACAGAATTAACCTGCGCCTCCATGGACAGCTGTGAGTCCAAAATGACTCCCAGGCTGCACACCTGGTCCTTCAGGGGCACAGTTATCCCATTCAATAGTTTAGAGAAGTTTACTTTTTGTAACTAAGCAATGCTTTACTGCCTATGCATCTTTTCTGACTGTTGTATGGACAAAGGCCATTTTGGTGGACCCCAGGGCTACCTCAAAAGGAAGGTGAGCACAGCAAAAACCCTGCATTGCACCCATGAAAGTCTTGGTATCTGCAGGATGGGGTGATGGCAAGGATGTTCTCTTGTTCTTCTCCCTCCCTCAAGAACACAACTACTTCTCCTTTATCTTATGGCTCACATACTCAGTTAAAACTACAATGCTATGTACACTTTTCAGGGCAGAAGCCTCCTTGGACACAGTGGAACTTACTCCTGAGTAAGCATGCAAAGGATTGTGCCACACATCATTTCATCTAGTTCATTCTCACTTCTTACCAACAAAGTTCCAGTAGACTACAATGAGAGATGGGCAGCAGATTTGAAAGAGTGTTTCATATTTGGGTTCATTTTCCCCCCTGTGGATCGATTCTGTGGTCATATTCACTTTCCTGGGGCAGTTCATGAAGAAGTAATTGCTGGTGCAGGCACTGTAATGCACCCACAGCTAAGTCTCTTTTAATAGATATTTTGTTCAGACAGTTTGCCTGGCAGGAAAACAAGTAGCACAAACCATTACAATGGTTTGAATTCTGCTGGAAGATCTTTAACTTCCATAAGGAATGTCTGCAGTATCAAAAAGGCTGATACTGCAGCCCACCCCAAAATCTTCACAGTCATCATTCATCAGCATTGTATCTACAAATTAAAGCCACAATAGTGAACTATATATTGGCTGTTTGGTTTGTAAATGGGAGACAAGCATTAAAAAGAAATAAACTGACTGTCAAAGGTATGTTTCTACACTACTATCAGAATCTGATGCCTTATTATTATTATTATTATTAATAATAATAATAATGTAAAATTCACACTCAATGCATGTTAAAGCAGCATGTAATGAAGGAATTACCCATTTCCAGCATGAATTACTTGATTAAAAAAAGAAGCAACTACTTTAAACGCAGACGTTGAATAAATCAGTAACACTATACTGGTTAATTGCAAACTTGGTTAGCTAAAGAAACCTGGAGAGATTTAATAAATTGATAACTGCCTCTTAATTTGCCAGTCATTTGTGATATTTGTTGGGCTGACAGAGAGATGTACCAATCTCTTAAAAGCTCCTTTCATAGAAAATGCCAAATCTTATCATCAAAATAAAGAACTGTTGAGGAGCTTCTGGACAGGAGTTCAATACGGTAAACAGGCGGTTTTGATATTGCAAACGGGTAGGTGGCAAGAGGTGCTTTGGATTCTTTCTTTAAATATATATAGGATTCTCCTCAGGAAAGGGTAAATCAATATTAAATGGAGGCAAAATACAGGATGGCATTCTAATGATAATGACGTCAAATGGATGCTGTGAAAAAACTTGCATAAATGAGGAACACCAGTCCCACAATAAACACCTGTCTGGCTATCGGGAAGCTCCCTTGATCTTGTTGTAATCTATGATCAGGTTCAAATTCTAGAGAGCCTCTCTTTTTATAATACTAGCCCTCATGTTTATGAATATACTCTTGATCATGAGTAAGCTATGATGGCAAAACACAACAACAACAACAACAACAACAACAACAACAACAACAACAGCAACAACACCTGCTGTGTTGTGGAACTGGAGCACTGGTGTCATTTCTCATACCTTTCCGGCAGCCTAATGCCTGTGTCCTCCTTTAACTCTCCTTCTGCTACAATCCTGATACAACCATGCAAGTATTGAGACTCTTTTGATAACATCCACACAAAGTGTTAGATATTGGTTCTATTTTTGTTTTAATTTTGAAAAACTGAGTAGTTTCTGAACTCATATAGTCAGAATAAGATTAAAAGCTCCAAAGCAGAATTTAGACACCCACTTCACATCATCTTAGGAAACTTTATAAAAGTAATTCCTCCATGCTCTGTAAAATATGAATAATGGAGGGGAAATCCACAATATAAACAGTTTCAATATCTGCATGTTCATCGTGTAATAACTGCAATATCAAGTGTTGACTTAAATTTGTGAAACAGCTATCTACCTCTGTAGAAGGATGGGCAGCTGTGTCTGAACACAATATTAAATTAAATCTTAGTTCTGCATGAACTAAACTACGGGTAAGCTTGTTTACTCCCCCCAACCTTCTCTGTCTTCCTCTGGCATGATGTAAGGAAGGGTTTGGAAGCATCCACTTTCATAATAGTTTGTTGTTTTGTCCAAACAAAAATGCAGTGAAATTGAACTATGACATGACTGAACAACTCAAGATCAAACTGTGGTTTCTGATTCTGGCTAGTTTGGATAAAGCATGGTTGACTGTCATCCTTGATTGAGAAGAAACAATAAACTGTGCTTAGTACAAAACAGAAACAGATCTTTTGGCCATGTGGAGAGAAGATGTACAAGTAGGTTCATCCACATAACATTAACCATATGGCTTAAACAGGACATCATCTCTTTCACACAATAGTTTCCAATGGTTGCAACACAGCTCACCACTTGCTCTTCTGAGTGGCTAGATCGATTTCAAGCTCTTTGATAAACTGTTTAAAAACAATGCCAACATCTGAGCCAGATGGAAATCAATCTAGTGGCATGGCTCAGTGATCAGATGACTGCTTTGCCTTGTGAAGAACAGTAATGTACAATGAATGTTCCATGTGGCCAGGGACCATTGTCAGTCAAGTCAGCCTGCTTCCATTAAACTATTTACCAGTTAATCTCTCCTTAAATTCCTATCCAATCTTAACCCCTCCCCCAATTTCCTTTCCCTTTCGGTTTTCCATCTTGTTTTATCCTGCTTTCAACAAGGGCTCTTTATTTCCCTCTATTCCCCTCAAAAGTCAAATGTATTACAGGAGCTAGAAGCATCATGATCAAGATTGAACAGCTATGGACAATTTAGCTATGGACATTTTGTTTTTTTAATCAATAAATCAATAGTTTGCAAAAGCGATTGTCAGAAGATCAACCTCCCGTAGTTAGTTCTGGTATTTTCCATCACCATTAACATAGAAAAACAGCAGCCTTTCAGTCATTTGAACTCTTACCTCTTGGAGAACCCTCTTCATTTTCAGAAGTAATGTTTTGACAGCTGTACAGTCTTGCATCATCAGTCGGAAGGGCAAAGATTCCATCCCTCCACCATCTTCAATGGCTGCAAAAGGCCACTCCACAGATGGGCTGCTAGCCAGTTGGCTGACACGAGGGCACCTCGCTTCTCCTCGATCCACTTCCTTTGACAACTTCAGAGAAAGATTCCTGTCAAGATATAATTTAAGATCATTAGCTGGAATACTAATGTTTTCAGGAGAGAATGCCATAATTTAAATCAGTTAGCTTCAATTTTTCATATCTGAGATCACCGGTAACCCAACCTGCTACATCATCTTAATGTCTTAAGCATCTAAATAAAAACTAAGGGGCTGTACAGTATGTAACTAGATTAACCACAAAAAACTCTTCTAACAGGCTCCCCCCCCCCCAAAAAAAGCAACATCAAATGCACGAGCAGAAGGGTGGAAGGAAGAAGACGAATAGTAAGGCAAGACAATGAAACAAGAGAGAAACGAAGTGTCATTGAACACCTGAAAACAGCAATGTGTAATCCAGACACTTATTAAAAGAGTGTGAGGGGCTCATTCATAAATCTAGAGGCAATGAGATCCAAAATGAACACAAGAAAGTTAAGTGTGTAAAGAAGTGAGTATAAAAAGAAAAAAGAAAAGAAGAAACATAGTACTTCCAGGCAAGAAAGATAGGCTGATTGGAAAGTTTTTGGAAGAAATTGAGGCTTAGGTGTGTATTTAGAATTGGAAATAATTAGAAAATAGTAAAGTTAGATAATGATAGAGAAAGAATGTAAATTAGAGGATTTGAAATAAGAATGTTTAAAATGAGTTGGAAGACTGCTAAAGATGTATTATAATGAAATCAGCAAAGAGGGATTAGAGGAAGTCATGAAACAAAGTGAGAAAGGATAAGAAAGTTTTTATATATGTTTTTAGTAATGAGATATATTTCTTTTTGTTATAGAAAATAAGTTTTAATTGTATCAATATGTGAAAATTAATAAAAAAAAGTTATTGGGGGGGAGAAAGAAAGGCTGATTTATTGCTGTGGTGGCCTATCCCATTTCTCCATGAGGCTAAACAGGAATGTGACCCCCCCCCCCCGCCCGTCTCCCTTCCCACAACACTACACCCAACCCACCACTTCCCTTGCCAGCAGAACAGCCCCCTCTCACCAAGACACAGTGAGAGGGGACATTCTGCAAGGTCTTGTTGCTCATCTTCCCTACCTTAGGAGTAGGAAAGATGAGCAAGCAATGCTGAACACTGGAACACCACCCTCTTGCCGAAGCTGGCAAGAGGCAGGGGGTGTCCCGCAAGGGGCGAGGAAGAACACCTTCCTCTTGGGTCTTTCTGGTAGCAGGGGCATGTGGGGCACCACCTCTTGTGCTTTCATTGACTGAGGAGGCTGCTTCAGCCCACCACATGGGTGGGCTGGCTCTGAGTTACAGCAAATAATTGCCTAATGGGGAATATATTCGAGCCAAGATAAAACAGAACATAACAGCCACTTTTCTTTTCTTTTTTATTATATATGTCTTTCTTTGCCCTCCCAATCTCTACCTAAGCCCTCTATCATCCTACTTTATAATGTCCTTCCTCATAAAGTACAAAATAAAATATTAGGTGGTGTCCCCTGGTGTGACCGAATATAGGTTGCCTATGACCCTATTTTAAGACCAATTATTTAAGTAAAGCGAGCTCTATTACCTGATAAGATGAAATATCAGTGCAGTGAAAAGTTTTGTTCAAGGAGATGTGAAAGACCTAGAGAAGATACCAGTTCAATTTGCTTGAACTTGGATCTGTCTTCAAAGAGCACAACACAATTCCTTTATGCGCTCTAAAAGATATCTCTATACAGTAATTTAAATACTTAAAAGTAAACACCATTTAGGCCTGGACAAGAGGAGAGGAATATTTGAGTGGCACCAAGTTTTAAGGACAAAAAAAGCATGACAAGAGCTTAGGTTATTGTGTGAGAGAGAAATGGGAGAAGGACAACTATGTATGGCACTTTGAGCACCAAGGAGGAAAGGTGGGATATAAATGTAATAATAATGTTAAATAAGTGCTGGTTTTCTATCAGCAGTTTGGGGGTAAAACATGTTCAAGGATTTATTGAAAAGTCCCTCATTCAATCTTTATCTGCACACACACACACACTCCGGCATGATCCTCAATAGCAAGAATATTAATCACACTATGAAACTCTTATTATACTGAGGCAGTGTTGCAAGTACAGTTGATACGAACTAAGAAGATTAAACGCAAAATAATCTGAAAATCTTTGTGCCGGTGAAGCTTAATTGTATGTCATCAGTTGTATTTCCTTATTACTGTGGTTCCACATTTTGTGTTTTAAGCAGGGTTGGGGCAATGCCTACAACTGGTTCCATAAGCAAATGAAATACCGTATCTAATAACTAAAGAACAAAAGTGGACACATATTTTGCACACGCCAAGTTATATGCATAGATACCAATAGTGTTATTTTATAATAATAATAATAAAAACAGCAACACAAACCAGACATCTCACCATAGCAGGGAAGACTAAGACAAGTTAGTGTGGTGCTGATAACTTGCAGGTTTGATCCCTGTATGGAACAATTGCTTATCCCTGCATTGAAATTCTGTGATTATATGATTCTAAGTAAGGTGACCTGTGTTCTTGCTCACTGTTTTCCAGGTGCTGACTACTGATAGACAAGTTCAAGGACCCTGTTTTCCCTTCTTAAGGTTCTTTGGACAGCAGTTCAACTAGAGGACTCTCTTCTGTAAAGTAAGACAGATGGACACCCTATACTGTATTTCTGATCCATTCTCTTCCTCTCCCTACACACCTCATCCCACCAAGAGCTGCATGAATTAGATTATCTGTTTCTGCTCTTTAGGTTAATTCATAGCAGAATCAGCCATGACCTCTTGCCAGGCACATATTCTCATGCATCCTAACCAGATGCATACGGTTGGACATTGCTACATACTCAACATGCAAAAAGATAGTTGACACAAGTTTGTAGGTGCTTTTTTGAAGGAGTGGAAAACTGGATAATCAAAGGTAAAGTGAATTGGGGGGGGGGTTTGGAAAAGGGAACAAATATATATATATATATATATATATATATATATATATATATATATATATATATATGGAACAATGCCAAATCAAAATGAGATGGCAATTACATTGCAGTGACTTTCCCGTGTCAGCCATGAACCTGAGCATCCGATCATATTGCTGAAATTTTTACAGGTGTATGTGTGTGTTTGTGTGTATGTGTGTAGGTAAATAAGTAAGCCACACTTTCTGGATTTTTATTTCCTTCTTACTGATCCTCATATTTATGAGGTTTGACAGTTTATGAGAATTTAAACTTCACCGACACCAAGATTCAAAGATTACTTAGCTTAATCTTCTTAGTTCTCATCAACAGGGCTTGCAACAAAGCCACAGAAGAATTAGCTGGAGTACAAACGATGGGCTCCTAGTGCCTTCACTTCTTGACACCAGCTTAGCAAGTGAGAGACAAGCAAAACAGTCTGCCTCAGAAAAGCTCTACCAGCAGATCAAAAGGCCACAGTAGGCATTATGTCAGAGTGATGTTCATTCCCAAACAGAACTTTAGACAAAATCTTAGTTAGATTAGGAATACTGTAGTGATTCCTAAGCAGTAACCTGAAAATCCCGAACCAACAACTTAATAAGAAGCATATTTATTATTTCCTCTTTTAAAACAATAATAATATTGGAATTTTATTTACAACATAACACAAGCCCCCCACCCCCCGATACACAAATCCACCGTCATTAAACGTGAACATAACATACAGTGAACATAACATACAACAATACAAACAAACAACCAAATAAAATACTTCCTTTATCCCGACTTAGTGGGTATTTAAGTTATAATTAGAAAAATCTTAATAATTATTCATAAAGGAAACAGTTTATAGGAAGGAGGGCAGATACAGCGTATTTATTATTTCCAAAGAGCTTTCAAATCAAAGGGCTGCACAAGGTAAAATCAGACAGAGGCCCTGCCCTCATGATGACAATCTACCTTTGTTTTCTAAAATTATGCACCACAGCAAGGTGATCCACAAAACCAATCTTCACAGAAAATACTGCACTGTTCTAAACCTTGGTATTCTGGAATTTGACCGGCATATGTCTGCAGATTAACTCTGACTGAATCACAAAAAAGATGCCTAAGTAAGACATCTGTGAGGTTAAGAAAGGCCGCAAATAGCCAATTAGGAGACTACAGCATTCTAAAGTGGTGGTGCAAATCAAAAAGTTGCATACAGGTTGGCTGTCATGGGTTGAATGAAGAATTTCAATTTGCAATACTTTAATTGCAGTATGCCAGTGTCTGGGTAAAACAGAGTCCAGGTTTTTAATCATCCATGAGTAATTTATTTCAGTCAGTTCAGTTTGTTCCAACGAGAAGAGTTCTCTTTTCCACACTTCTACTGGTTCTTTATATGAGCATGGGGTGACTCCAAGTGATTCATATAAGTACAGTGTTCTCTGTGGACAAGGCCTGTCTGAAGTGAAAGAATCTGCCATGTTTGCAATAAGGAAGGGCAGTAGTTTGCAGTCTCGTTCCAGACAGATGCAACTCCCTAACTATCCAGTGCAAACATCTTCATGTTTAGTCAGAAGAAAGGGTCACTGAGTTTAGTAGGGCTTATTTCCTAGCAAATCTGTATAGGATTACACTTATAATTATATTACACTTATATTTATTATACTGAATTTACACCATGGCACAAATCTCCCCCACCCTACAAGGACTTCGCATTTACCAGGCCATCACTACAACCCCACAAAACAAATGTTGCTAGAATGGGTCCAGTTATGTGATTTTTTTTTTAAAAAAAAAACAACAACAAATGGATATTACACTATTAACAAACCTCACACCTTTTACTGTGGAATCCTCTTCCCTCATTCTCCCTTGTATGTCTTTGGATTTCCATAATACTAAATTTGATTTAAGCCAATTTACATTCTGATCCAGAAACCAATTCAAGTTCAATTATGATGATTTCATTCCACTGACTGAAGTCAATGGAGTTAAATCAAGCCAAGTCCAAATAACCAAGTCTAACTGGCTTGTGTATCAGCTTTCCCAGCTCTCCACACTTCCCTTTTTGTTAAGGGCTAATACTTTGAAAATGTGTATGACAGACAGGCTAGATGATTAAAATGCATAGTATGGGGTAAGGTGCATGTTATTTGACATTTTACAGCTTTTAGCACTGAGCATCATTTATTGCCAATTTTCATGCTGTGACTTTTCAAAGTCACCTCTGAGAGGAAAATCAGGTTTAAAAAAAGAATATGCCTGCATGCATGTACATGCACTGCACACAAACATACACTCTATAATGGCCCAAGCAAGGGTTGCTTATAAATGGTTGTGCAGTTTTCCACCCATTAATGAAATCATCCTGCAATCAAATACTTTGAAGCTTGCAATCAAGTACTCTGCATGAGGAAAGAAATGGCCAAACAGTTGGAAGAATTTCCACATTATACATTCTTAAAGGCCTTGATGAAACAACTTTAAATTGAGCATAACAAAAAAACTTTCTCCACTCTACAGTTCCAGCTTTCCAGTCCTTCAATTCTTTCCATTTCCAACCATCTTGAATATTAACATTATACTGGCTGATCTGTCTTTCATCGCATTGAAGTAGAAGCAGAAAATTGTTCCAGCATGTGTGAGTTTGAAGAGTCCTATTTCCTCACACATCAGAAGAAGCCCAGATGACAAAGAACTTAGCCCAGAAGACTGGTTGCAGACAACAAGGCTGGGTAAATAAGAAGAGACCTGCTGGATCAGGCCCATCTAGTCCAGCATCCTGTTCTCACAGTGGCCACCCAGTTGCCTATGTGAAGCTCATAAGCAAGACCCGAGCGCAACAGCACTTTCCCCACTTCTGAATCCCAGCAACTTGTTGGCCATTCTTGCTCACAAGAACTCTTGCTCACTTGTTGGCCATTCTTGCTCATATCAGATTGTGATATGGAACATTTCTGTTCTTTAAAGAAAAAGAAAAAGAAAACACCTTCAACTTCATCCTAATCTGTCTAAGTATTCTTTCAATACATCCATGGAACTGAAGTCTATTGTTTTAACGGTCTCCACTGCATTAATTAAAATGTCCATACACATTTCTAGACTCTAAGTGCTGCAATGACCTTTTCATGGTCCGATTTAAAACACAGACCAGAAATTAATTAAGTGGAACCCTTGCTAGAGAGAAAAACCTGGGAAAACATTTGTCCAAAGGAATATACAGGCTGAAAGAAATGCCTAGGCTCGCTTAGCAATTGAATGGATGGAGTAGAAAAATCCATATAACCAAAGAACAGGAATGAACAGCAAGGACACATCAAGACTAATGATTCCAAAAGTAGGAACATGCATCTCACGAAAAGAGGCGCGTGTGTGTTGCACTTTCCAATTCTGTAATCATTACCAAGAAACACAAACAACAAGCAATGCAAGTCATCCACTTTCTACTCCTTCCCATTTTTCAGCATCCAAATCCACCTTTAGAGTCTCCCTTGGCAGAAAGTAAACCATGTTCTGGTTTGCCCGATTCAGAGTTTTGGGTTTCTGGTTTTCACCCTAACATGTTCTTGTTCTGGAATAACTGTTCGTGTTTAGAATAAATTTCACTGTTTCACCCACCCATTCTTGCTGACTATCTTGGTTATTTGGAAACAGTCATGTTTCTCTTTCTACCATTTATTTATTTATGTATGTATGTATGTATGTATGTTCATATGTGTAAGGTCCTCGGATGGTTGCTCATGAGTAACCAGGCAAAACTCCAGCCGTTCCTTTAGTAGTTTTATTGTGCATACTATGTACAGTGCAGAGCTTAAAAGTTCATGTCTGTATCAACCATCTGCAGAATCCAGGAGTGGCCCCTTCCGGTTCTGACCCCAACATAAGAGCTTCAGTATACAAAATCCCTGCCTCCCCTCTTTTTGTTTCACCCCTCTATGCATTTGGGGCATGAGTGAGTGCAGGGTCTCTCCAACATCCCCAGAGCCTCGGCTCTCAGTTCCCTGGGCTGCCTCCCCCTCCCTACTGGAGACATTGCTGTCTCCCCTGCTGGAAGAGGTAGTGCTACTGGTCAGGTGGGACTGAGGCTCTCTGTAGCATCCCGAGAGCCCTTCCACCACCCTGCGCTGAGCCTGGGACAATCCCCTGACAATATTTTTACAGGACAAACATAATAAAGTAACCCATTAAATAGCTTGATGCCATAACATTAATTCTGGTGCCATGAACTTATTTCACTGCAGAGGAAATTCCATAAATGGGCACCACATCCAAGAAGGCTCCTTCTCTGCCAGAGATCAGTCCTGAGCAGCCCTGAAACCTGGGTTCTCTTTGGAGAAGAAACAGGGGGGAAAGGGCCCTCAAAAACATTGCTGGACTGCCAACAACATTGAGGAACTGTTGAATTGTTAGAGCTTGAATTTTTCAACTTTCAAATTTCAGAAATGAGGGGTGCTAAAATTGTGATATGACTTGGGAATTCAAAAGCTATTTTGGTTAAATTAATATAAATTGGTTTTGCTTGGCAAGTAAGATGCATGTGTAAAATTGTATAGAAATAAAAAATGATTGCCAAGTACTTGCAGTTATATTATATATTAATATTATTTTTATTTATTATTTAGTATTACCTGACATTTTCAGAAGGTTTTCCAAAAGCAGTTTATGTGCTTCTTCATCAAATGCTGGCTTATCAAGCTAAACGTTGTCCAGTCAAAATATATTATCAGATTTGAGTTACCTGGAAACATATTTTAAGACCCCTCACTGAATAAATTTGCAAAATAAAAAATGAAAAATGACAAGCCCTAGGTATCAGTGGCCCAAGACTGAAGGTATCAGCACTAGTTGCCTTGCCTGACTCAGACCTAACAATTATCCCTAGTGCGAGAAGAACAGGTGATGGTACCGGTAATCCAGAAGAAGGTTTTTTGGTCAATAGCAAAATGCTCAGCTAACTGCACCTGGCTATTTGGGAGGCAGGGGAAGTACATGTAAGCACCCACCTGAATCAAGGCCTGCCTGTGAGCCACAAGAAGTGGGTAAAGGTAAAGGTACCCCTGACCGTTATGTCCAGTCGCGAACGACTCTGGGGTTGCGGCGCTCATCTAACTCTATAGGCCAAGGGAGCCAGCGTTTGTCCAGATCATGTGGCCAGCATGACTAAGCCACTTCTGGCAAACCAGAGCAGCGCACGGAAATGCTGTTTACCTTCCCGCCGGAGTGGTACCTATTTATCTACTTGCACTTTGACTTGCTCTCGAACTGCTAGGTGGGCAGGAGCTGGGACCGAACAATGGGAGCTCACCCTGTCGCGGGGATTCGAACTGGCGACCTTCTGATCAGCAAGCCCTAGGCTCAGTGGTTTAACCCACAGCGCCACCCACATCCCTAATAAGAGGTGGAGCCTCCAGCAATTATATAAGCTCTGAACTGCTTCACTGCTGAAGCTCCAAAAAACCCCTTCCTAAACTGGAGAAATGGACACCACTTGCCTTACCTCTGATGGCAATGAATTCCATCCATCAAAAAATAAAAACTGGGTTGTTACTCAGGGTCAAAAAAGAGGTCATGTCAGGAGCTCCTGGTCTTGCCAGAGATTGATGATTCTCTTTCAGTTCAGTTTGCTTTTCATCAACAGGTAAAGTAATCTGAATTGGCAGTGACTTCAGAGGTACATATTTCTGTGTAAATAGTTATTTCAGCCCTTTACCCTACTTCACTCAGGAGGTGAAATAAACTATTTCCAGCATGGTTCATTTTCCACCATGGATACTGTATTTCTACTCGTTATCCCAAATTGAGTCTGCATTTTAAAGCAGAACTGACCTAATTCACGTTCCCAGACTAATGCATATATCCAAATGCAGTTATCATTTGAAACACACACACACACACACAC
Organism: Lacerta agilis; assembly: GCF_009819535.1. Taxonomy (NCBI): domain Eukaryota; kingdom Metazoa; phylum Chordata; class Lepidosauria; order Squamata; family Lacertidae; genus Lacerta; species Lacerta agilis. Next base: position 58,389,545 of record NC_046320.1, read on the forward strand.
ACACACACACACACACAAACTGCATACAAAACTGTATATTTATCATGTGTACCACATGTCCAATGAGGCCTTACAAATAGCGGGGGAGAGAAGACAAGCAAAATGCGAGGGAGATCGTGAAAGATATAGGAAATTGAATGCAGATTTCCAAAGAATAGCAAGGAGAGACAAGAGGGCCTTTCTAAACGAGCAATGCAAAGAAATAGAGGAAAATAACAGAATGGGAAAAACCAGAGATTTGTTCAAGAAACTTGGAGATATGAAAGGAACATTTCATACAAAGATTACCACAATTAAGGACAAAAGTGGAAAGGACCTAACAGAAGCAGAAGACATCAAGAAGAGGTGGCAAGAATACACAGAGGAATTATACCAGAAAGATATGGAGGTCTCATACACCCCAGGTAATGTGGTTGCTGACCTTGAGCCAGACATCCTGGAGAGTGAAGTCAAATGGGCCTTAGAAAGCCTTGCTAACAACAAGGCCAGTGGAAGTGATGATATTCCAGCTGAACTATTTAAAATTTTAAAAGAGGATGCTGTTAAGGTGCTACACTCAATATGCCAGCAAGTTTGGAAAACTCAGCAGTGGCCAGAGGATTGGAGAAGATCAGTCTACATCCCAATCCCAAAGAAAGGCAGTGCCAAAGAATGCTCCAACTACCGCACAATTGCACTCATTTCACACGCTAGCAAGGTTATGCTTAAAATTCTACAAGGCAGGCTTAAGCAGTATGTGGACCGAGAACTCCCAGAAGTGCAAGCTGGATTTCGAAGGGGCAGAGGAACCAGAGACCAAATTGCAAACATGCGCTGGATTATGGAGAAAGCTAGAGAGTTCCAGAAAAACATCTACTTCTGCTTCATTGACTACGCAAAAGCGTTTGACTGTGTCGACCACAGCAAACTATGGCAAGTTCTTAAAGAAATGGGAGTGCCGGATCACCTCATTTGTCTCCTGAAAAATCTCTATGTTGGACAAGAAGCTACAGTTAGAACTGGATATGGAACAACTGATTGGTTCAAAATTGGGAAAGGAGTACGACAAGGCTGTATATTGTCTCCCTGCTTATTTAATTTATATGCAGAATTCATCATGCGAAAGGCTGGGCTGGATGAATCCCAAACCGGAATTAAGATTGCCGGAAAAAATATCAACAACCTCAGATATGCTGATGATACAACCTTGATGGCAGAAAGTGAGGAGGAATTGAAGAACCTTTTAATGAGGGTGAAAGAGGAAAGCGCAAAATATGGTCTGAACCTCAACATCAAAAAAACTAAGATCATGGCCACTGGTCCCATCACCTCCTGGCAAATAGAAGGGGAAGAAATGGAGGCAGTGAGAGATTTCACTTTCTTGGGTTCCATGATCACTGCAGATGGTGACAGCAGTCACGAAATTAAAAGACGCCTGCTTCTTGGGACAAAAGCAATGACAAACCTAGACAGCATCTTAAAAAGCAAAGACATCACCTTGCCAACAAAGGTCCGTATAGTTAAAGCTATGGTTTTCCCAGTAGTAATGTACGGAAGTGAGAGCTGGACCATCAAGAAGGCTGATCGCCGAAGAATTGATGCTTTTGAATTATGGTGCTGGAGGAGACTCTTGAGAGTCCCATGGACTGCAAGAAGATCAAACCTATCCATTCTCAAGGAAATCGGCCCTGAGTGCTCACTAGAAGGACAGATCCTGAAGTTGAGGCTCCAGTACTTTGGCCACCTCATGAGAAGAGAAGACTCCCTGGAAAAGACCCTGATGTTGGGAAAGATGGAGGGCACAAGGAGAAGGGGACGACAAAGGATGAGATGGTTGGACAGTATTCTCGAAGCTACTAACATGAGTTTGGCCAAACTGCGGGAGGCAGTGAAGGATAGGCGTGCCTGGCGTGCTCTGGTCCATGGGGTCACGAAGAGTCGGACACGACTGAACGACTGAACAACAACAACAACCACATGAATATTTAGGGAGGTATGAATAGAAACAAAGAAATGCATATAACATCCATATTTAGGGGGAAATGCTTGTAATATAAATGAATACAATTTTAATTGTGCTTGTGTTATTACACAAGATGGGATGGAACAAACATGATTGAAAATGGGTAAAAGTGAAACTGACCAAAATTGACTGACTCATGTCTCCCTGTCCTAAATCCACTTTTTATCCATTTCTATCCAATTTACTTTCTATTACGGAGAGATTGTGAACAACTGGATGCACAAACACTTCTATGAGTGGGAGTAAAAAAAATATGAGGGTGCTCATTCAATGTACACCCCACTGACAACAAAAATCTAATCCACAGACTGGTTTCTGTATTTGTTTTCCAAGGCATTTGAGCAGCACTAGCAACCAAATGCTTTGCATTCTGACAAGATTGTGAACATGCTTATGTATTATTATTACTGTACCTTTACTCTGGTGTAAACTGCTTCAGGATGTTTTGTAGTAGGATGCAATATATAAATTTAATTAGTCAAGCCTAGCCTAACCCAATAGGTACTGCAATGATATTTTATTTACTCAGAAGTAAGTTCCACTGAGTTCAATGAGATTTACTTACTTGTGAGTGCAAGATTACAGCAACCCATTTAAAGTAAAGGGTAGAATCTGCGCTTGGATGCAAATTCCTGTTCACACCCTCAAAAAAAACCAAGACATCATGTGAGGTTTTTTTTATGAATAACTGAGACAATGGAATGGAAAAGTCAGTAAAAAAAGGGGGGGCAGGTTTCACTGTAGAAGAGTTGTGTCTAATTGCTGAAGATTCCTCACATCCATAATATAAGTAATTTGATTAATCAGTGAGGAAGAAAACTGCATCTATAAAAACCATCCTATTTCATGATCGTATAAAAAAGTAAGAAGATAATGTTATTGTTAAAAGAGCTTTTATGTGAAGTCCTGTTTTATGGTCAGTTAAAGAGGAGCATTAATGGATTTCAAGACATAAAATACAGCTAACTTGTCAATTCCTTTTCAAAAGATTGAAACCTAGCTCCTCTCTCTCCCCCAATGGAACAACTTCATAGTTTGCATTAGTCTTTGATTATTATTTAACAAAGCATGCAGGAAACATGCAGTCCTATCAATAAGCATCTGAATTTGCATAATGTATGCCATATTCTGCTAAATAAAACAACTAGCAAAACAGGGGGTTTTGACACTGTTAATAAAACCCAACAGAAAGTTTTGCTACAAGTCAAATTTCCTTCCCTTCAAACTGGCTCCCGTAGTATAACTATTAATTGCCACCCAGGTATACTTTGCAGGAAGCAATATTTACAGGGCACCCGTGGAAAGATAATAAATATCACACAAAGGACCTCAGACAGGCACAAATGCAACATAGACTAAAAAGGTAGCCTTTGAGTTTGTAGGACTGTGCGTCACTCCAAAGAATCACAGAATCATATAACTGTGGAGCTGGAAGGGACCAAGAGACAGCCAAAAATCAAATTCAGATAAACTGATTTTTAAAAATACATTGTTTAGTTGATATGCATTTCCTATTTTCCTACAGTGCAGCTGAGGCTTTGAACATAGGTAACCAGTAAAGCATGTATCCAGTAAAGGTCGTTGGTCCACCTAGCTCAATGCTGTCCACCCTGACTGTGAGCAGCCTCTACAAGGTTTCAAGCACAGGTCTTTCCCCGCCCTGCAACCTAAAATACTTAAACAGTGATGGAAAATCTGTAGTCCTCCCATCAGTCCTATTCAACATGGTCAACGGCCAGGGATAATGGGAGTTGTAGTCCAGCATCATCTAGAGGGCAGTGTTTGGAACCCCCATTGTTCTAAGCACATTTTGCAACAGAATTTCATTCGCGTGAGCAGTTTCTGATCTCTGGTCACACACAGTATTGCGCTTAAGATTTCAGATTAAAACTGCAGAGTGGAAGGAGAGGAAGACCTTTTTCTGCCTCCCCACTTCCAGCTACTCTCTGGAGACTGGAGAAGACACTGTCTTAAGAATATGGTCAGGGGAAGGACTAGACCATGTGAAAAATGCACATAATATTTTAGCTGTAGTTCATTCATTTTCAGCTTTGTATTCTTGTTATAAAAACGTGTCCCTAGACATTCTGTTGTTGCACCCATAAGCTAAATTTAAGGTGTCATTTAGCTCCTAGCTTTCATATATCATTTTCTAACACTTCTAGAGGGTCAGAGGTTACACACCCCAGGTTTAAAAAATGAAAATCAAACATCATATATGCAAAGCATGTGCTCCACCACTAAGCTATTATACTTCCCCAAAACTACCCACTTTACCTTTATTTAAAAAATACGCAAAATACAAATTGCTGTTCACAAACCTAACACCATCTCAGATATCTGAAAATCCATAAGAATTATGAATTTATTTCAGAACAGAATGACAGGCAAAGCTTTCTGCCAAAAGGTTTTTTTGCTAAGTATCTTTCCTCATGCTTTGGAAATGGTCACCTCCACATTAAAAAAGGAAGGAAGGAAGAAAGATCAAGCATCACTAAAATGTGGTGCAACCCTTCATAGAACAGCACGAAAGACAGGTTGTCTGTAATGTCAAATCATTAAACTTTCTGCCAAAACATCGCCATCATTGTCCTTGCAGGGCTGTTGCGGAGTGTAGCCCAACTTAGTCCAGAGGAGATGCGCCCGCACACCCACAAAGGGTCAGAGGACACATTCTGGAGCAAGCTGCTGACAAAATGATGAATGAACAACTAGGGATTCAGAAAGTTTAAAGAGCAGAGGAAGCAGCATGAATGACAATAATAGGAATGTTCTTGTCTGAAGTGTCAACAATGTTGACATTACAGACAACCTGTCTTGCGGGGTGTTCTCTGTAGTGGTGCATCAAATTTTTGTGATGTTCGATTTTTAAATGCAAAAGCTACCATTTCAAAGATGCAAAAAGGTCCACACAAAAAAACTTGCCTTCTACTATTTTGCAGCTTCTTTCGTGACCATTTGCAGTCACCCATTCCCCTGATTAGATGCTGCTCAACCCCACTTAAAAAAAAAAAAAAAAAAAAAAAAAAACTTCAAATAGTATTGCAACCATTTCTGCTGTCTCATTCTGTGAGCTGATCCACATGTAATGGCAAATTGAACAGCTCTCTTTAAAGTCCCCTTGCTTTGAAGTAATGCTTGCAAACACCTGGATTACCGGTATTTTTTGGGGCGGGGTAGAGATCTCACAAAGAGCTACTTTTTGGTAGCAATTGAAAGAAAATTTTGTAATAAATTATACAGATTAGACCTTGATTTATTACCAGTCAGTATGCATTACCCCACTTAAATGTATGATGAACAGACAGCTAGCTCTGTGTCTCGTCCATTGCAGATGTGATAGCTTCAAGTGATGCACAGAACCAGCATTAAGAGTCAGCCATGGTCAGGCACTTCTTGGGGGTCCCCAGCTCAGCAAGAGGACCATGGATAAGAGCTCTCTGGACATGCTGCAGTAAAGAGGAAGACTCACTGAAGAAAGGAGGCCAGTGGAGAGTTCTTGCTCAATGACCCTCCAAAATCTGCAGCCTTTAGTGTTTGGTGCTTTACTGTGTTTTTATCTTTTGATGTAAGACTTACAGAGTGGCTGGGGCAACCCTGTCAGATGGGTGGCATATAAATAATAACTTCATTTATTGTTTCATAAAATGTATAAACCACTTTGTTGCTGTTGTTTAAAAAACAGCACCTCAAAGCAGTTTACAAAAAGATTAAACCATAAAATCAGGAAAAAATACACTACATTAAAACATACCAGAAGTTAAAAGACTAAAACAGGTTAAAATTTGCACCAGCATTTCAAAGCATCTGGGTAGCTTTGTTAAAACAATAATGTTTTTAGCATGTGCTGAAAAGAATACAGTGAAGGAGTTCCAAAGTGTAGGTGCCAGGGGTCAGCAACCTTTTAAAGCTATGGGCAGGTCCACCGTCCCTCAGACCTTGTGGGGGGCTGGACTATATTTTGAAAAAAATATATGAACGAATTCCCATGCCCCACAAATAACCCAGAGATGCATTTTAAATAAAAGCACACATTCTACTCATGTAAAAACACGCTGATTCCTGGGCCGTCTGTGGGCCGGATTGAGAAGGCAATTGGGCCACATCCAGCCCACGGGCCTTAGGTTGCCTACCCCTGCACTATGCAATCGAGTTCTTACAAATGGGTAAGTAAAATACAATGGCCTATTCTGTCTTCTTGCAGAATTTCTAAATCATAAGTACCACTAATCAATAAAAACAAGCAATGAGGAGAAACATCTAACTTGGGGATGAGGAACCTCCAGCCCTTCAGCCCTTTTCACAGCCTGCCCCACTTGCTTTCCTTCAGCAATAGCTGTGAAATATTTGATAAGTTTGAAATCGGGAGATTGTGATTCTGATCAGAGATTATGGCTCAGGAGGGAGGAAGACAGAGTACGCCCGAGTCCTGCTCAGTCCTGCTGCCAAGTTGTCCGTGAGGCAGCCTGCTCTTTTCCTCCATGAGTGGATCACTACATTCCCATGCTGTGCAATGAAAAAGATAACCCATTTCTCACTGCACAACTTGGAAATAAAGTGAACTGCTCATTGAAGGTTGCACCAAGCTGGTCCAAGTGGATTTGGAAAAAAAAGCAGTATGATATCATTCTTTGTATGGAATGATTTTAGAGTGGGAAATGAAACCCTGTCCTATTTGTTTCTGAGCGTTTCTTTCAGACAGGTGTTGCAAAATGTGCACATGCTTATTAATTAATAGAATCAAAGCTTAATTTTCAGCAAAGATGTTAGGGGACAAAAAAAAGCGCAATAAACTAATTAAGTGTGTAAATTAACCTAATTGCTTTGTTCTCATATTACACAATTGCCCAGGGCCAGAGCATAATGATGGTATTCTACAATAACTAGAAAAAACAAGCTAGAGTGGGGGAGAGGTGGGAGGGGCAGTGCTGGTGGTGTTTAGGCTTTTTTTTTAATGCTTTCAGACTCTTCTAAGTTATAGAAGATTACTGTGAAGAAGAATATTCTAAGTTAGTAGTACCCAAACTTTCATTTCCCCATGAACCACTTGAAAATTGCTGAGGGTCTTGGTGGACGACTTAATGATTTTTCTGCCTGTTTTAGAAATCATATTTTTATTATTTCTTTCTGAAGCACACCAGCCTGCCAAGCACTGCTTTCTTCTTACTCTGCTTTAACCTGCCATGTTGCTAATGGAAAGGAGACTGTGAAGATGCAGCAGGTTGAATAATGCAAATGTACATTCTGACCAATGTAACTTTCAAACTTGCATTATAAACACAACAGGTGCAAGAACCACTGTGTAAAAGCAGCCTGAATCTTGCCCTTGAAACTGCAATATTAATATGAAAATGCATAACAATATTATATTTAGAGATATATTTCCAGGATCATTTTAGGGGATATTTCATTAAAATAACCATATAGAATATGGAGGAAACAATGTCCTTGGTGCAAATATCTGGCTCCATCTTTATGCCACCATAAATGTTATCTCTTGCTCTCACTTTTAGCTCACTGAAGAATACTCGACATTTCAAACCAGATAACAGAAGCTGCCTAGAAGCAAAGGGGAAGGTTTCCCCTCATACTTGTTGCCATAAACACTGATCCCAATCTGTATTCAATTGTCTCTGAAACAAAAGCCAAGGATGCCAAAGTATGGCTCTACACAAAGAGGGGGGGGAATGATAAAAATCCTATTCTGCTATCACCTTCCCAAGGGGATATCAGCTCCCAACGAATGACGAATTCTGTGAGAGACACTTGCCACTATGGGAGAAAGTTCAAATCTTAAGATAAGGCTGTCAAATATATTAAATATACTGTTTTGCACCTGCTTTGTGAAGAGATGATGAAAGTGATATTACAAATAGCAAATTAATTCAACCTTTTTATTATCTTGATGCCACATAGTCTGGAAGGAAAGTATTGATGTTTTATTTAAAATCCTAAAAACGCCAATCCTGCTACCCCAAGATACTCCGCTGAAGACATTGACAGATTTTAAATGATCTGATTAGGAGAGAAGGAAGCATCATCTCAACTGATCAGTCCAAAAATGACATAAAAATAAGAGCTTCAAGCCTTGTGTTTTTTCCTATGAGGGAAGTTGCCAATGGGATTAAAAGGTATCAACTAGTTGTACTGCTTGAATAATAAATATTGTTCTTATGATGCTATACTTTTGAGTTCAGCTCTTAGACCTATATCTAATTTATGAAAAGGCAATGACCTCCAAGTGCTTAGGAGTATAAATCATCTTATTTATATAAAAGAAAACTATAAAACAAAGACCCATCTATTAACTTCCAAAGCTGAGAGTCAGAATTTGAGATTATGAACAGGTAATATTCAATTAGAGATAAAAAGTGCATAGGGTGAGGGAGAATACTTTTCACCCATCCATTACTACTTAAGAGCTTGCGCAAGATTTTGAACTTCTTGGAACACTATTTCAGTAAAAGGGGGGGGGGGGGAGGTTGCTGCCTCAACCATTCTATGAAGCTTACACAATCTCCTCAAATAGTCTGATGAAATGAAGTTATTTTATCTTCTGATGGGGGCACAATCCATGGATTAAGTGAGGCAGAATTCCTGCAGTTAAATTGTTTGAATTCCAATTATCTCAATTACAATAAAAACCAACTGCAGTGGCTAGTGTACTCCCACATCATACTGTACTGTGTTTATCATATCATATCATACACTAGTATTCTCTGAGAAATCTGCTTCCCTGCAAATATATGCCCTTGGGTATGCAGCATTCCACCTTGCCATCTGGAGACATGAACAGCATTCAGATTCATCATTGATTACGGAAATACATCTCAATATTTCTGAACTTTAGAAAATTTTAAATCTTAGCTGGCCCAACTGACAATCTATTTATGGGAAAGTACTGAGCTTTGATAACATTTAGAGCAACTGTGATTTTTTTTTTTTTAAAGAAAGAACTGCCTTACACTCCAGTTGTTCTTTCAACTCAAAACAGAAGGATTGAATCATTTATCAAAGATGAAGATCGCTTAGCTCATAAATCTCCAAGAGCAGAGATTTATATAAGCTCCCTTGATCCTACCGGGAGTAGCAGAAGGATAAGTCGTCACACTATCAGCCCCTTAAGGGCACAGACCACAGAAAACACATGGATCTACATTTGACAGTCTATGGTATGTACCATGATAGACGATGCCAATTATTATTATTTTTTTTAAGTGAGGGCAGTTACTGCAGTTCATGTGCCACACAAACCTTTGTTCTTGCATTATTAATTATATATTTGTACACAGGAGCATAGGAAACCACGTTATACTGAGGGCATTCCTAGAAAGTGTGAGTCCGAGGAGTTTTCTCCTTGCCCCATTCCTTTGCAAGGGAAAGTCCATTCCTTAGTGATAGATCGCAACAAACAGCATCCAGGAGAAACCTGAACTGCCGATTGCTCCGATGAGCACTAAAGAGCAGTTTTCCCTGGGGGAAAATAGCAGGACAAAATATGTATGGATAAGCCCTGAATCAGACCATTGGTCCACCCAGCTTAATTGTCTACACTGATTGGCAGTGGCTCTCCAGGGTGTTAGGCAGCTCTACCTGGAAATGCCAGAGATTGAACCTGGGACCTTCTGCATGCAAAGCAGGTGCTCTGCTGAGCTACAGCCCTTCCCCATGCAGATTGAACACTACTAGGGAATCCGTAGTCCAAAGGCTAGTTTTCATTTATTATGTGATGGATAGAGAGGCAAGTTTGGACTGTAGAGAGACCTAGATTCAGATATCCACACACCCCTGAAGTTCATTGCTTAACATTGGTTACAATATCTCAACCTAATCTACCACATATGCTTACTGTGAGGACAAAATGGGAAGAAATATCATGTGTTCCTGAGAGGGAAATGTAATCAATGCATTACATTTGGAGCTGGAGGTCATCTATATGCAGATGTCCACAGCACTATAACTCATTAACTGTTGCCTCTGAGTATGAAAAAAAGGAGAAATAATGCAGGGTAGGTGTTTTTGTTTTGTTTTGCTTTAGAACTTCTTTCCAAACCTGTGATGACATGAGACACCTGTTATTTCCACACTTTGAAAATCCTACCAACTGCCAAAGCCCCAGAGCCACTCTGTATTGCCAATTTACTATTCACAGCTGCTTCCTTCTAAAATTAATCACTGGAAAGCAAAGACAAATAAACAGCAAAACAGGCTTCTCAAAATGAACTGGAGCGTGGAAGTTGAAATAAATAAAAAAAGAAACCCCTCACAGTGCCATTAAAAAAGGGAAAGGGGAAAAGACAAAGCACTCAAGGAAAAGACAATCGATAAGAGGAACAGAAATGAAATTTACAGTACAAGCAACTTAACTGCATCTAACACAGACCATGACAGCTTTTAAAAAAGGAACAACTAGGAGAAGGCACTGAACACTCAGATTCTTCCTATGTGCGGTATATTAAGTGCCAAATGAGGGAAGAGGTGAATACAGAACCTACTTGTTCTTTGCTTATTATCATAAGATTATTTTTTTATTATTATTATTTTAAAAAACCCACCAAAAAACATGAATATGGAGAAATGAATATGCTGCCAGGGAAGGACTTTGGCACATAAGTCCAGGACTTTATCCCTTTCCATGACTATGGACAACAGAATAAATAACATCCGGGATATATGGATGAAGAGGCCCTACCTCTAAGTCATAGACTCCCACAAAAATCTAAAAAGTCCTACACCTGGCCATGCCCTTAAATAGGCCAGAGGTGGGCTAGGTGCAGCCCATATGCCCTTGCCCCTGACTGGCCATGCAGGTGCTGCACTGTGGCTTTTAATGCCAGGTGGCCATCCTCTCCCCCTGCCGCACAGGAAGATAGTGGGCTCCCTAGACCAGCTGTGGCCACATTATGCAGCAAATGCCACCCACCCGCGGCCCCAGGTGAGCAGATATTATCCCTTTCCATCACTACAGACAGCAGAATGAATAAAAGGTGACATGAATCTGCACAACGTAGATAAGTTGCATAATTTTATTTTTCCACATTTATGGGTGGGTGATGGTTGTTTTCATTTTAGCATAGGAATCATGGGACCATATTAAAACTCTACATGGCTTAGGTCTAAGATGCATGAGGAATGAATATCAGAAGGTGAGACCCCACTCTCTGCAATGAAGATATAGCTTTTGATGACAACAAGACACAGGACTTTTGAATGACTATGCCAACACTATGAAACACCCTGCCCCATGAAGCATGGGGTGTCTGGATGTCTTTCACTAACTGACAATGACATTTTTATTCCATCAGGCTTTTAGTTTCTCTCTTCCAGTGTTGCTTTATAATATTTGTTTATTTTTTTTTGCTGTAATTTCTGTATTTAAATAAATGTTAATTGCAACATGGTTTTAAATTGTTGTAAGCCACCTTGAGCGGTACATGGGAAGTAGAAGCAGTAGACTTTTTTTCATATGAACGTATGAATAAATAAACAGCAGCCTCAGGAACCTTCTATATTTCACTGTGATGGCCATCTGAGCTCAACTATTTCAAGATTTAACCACTTTTAACAGAAACTAAGCACACTGTACTGTTCTGTCACTTATGCTTGCCTCAGTGTGGTATAGTGTTTAAGAGTGGTAGACTCGTAATCTGGTGAACCGGGTTCGCGTCTCCGCTCCTCCACATGCAGCTGCTGGGTGACCTTGGGCTAGTCACATTTCTTTGAAGTCCCTCAGCCCCACTCACCTCAGAGACTGTTTGTGGTGGTGGAGGAAGGGAAAGGAGAATGTTAGCCGCTTTGAGACTCCTTCAGGTAGTGATAAAGCGGGATATAAAATCCAAACTTCTTCTTCTTCTTCTTCTTCTTCTTCTTCTTCTTCTTCTTCTTCTTCTTCTTCTTCTTGCCTGCCTCACTTATGCTTGTCTCACCCGGGGGGTTGGGGTGGGTAGGCAAGGCTTAATGGGAGAACTGCTGCCAAAGTGAACAATTATGTGATTCTCGACTTGTTAAGTATCCAAAGGAGTATTGACGAATGTGAAAAATCCAATAAATGCTTTGAATTACCTTTAGGCTAATGTTTTAACATACAATATAGCCTCTGTGTTTGGAACTCCATGAGCCTTCGGTTTTATAAATAACTTCCAAACCATTGTTGCAAACGTCATTTCCCACTCCTCAATAGAAAGGATTCCTAGGCTTGTTAGAGCAATTCCCATATCCTATTTCTATCCCTCTGCATTTTTTTAAATCAGAGTTCAGCGTAACTACAATAAAAATAGCAGCAATAAAATGTTCAACTTTATTCATTTCACTCTATACAATAAATATCTAAGAGCCCATCAAGGTGCGTTTCTTAATGGATTAATATAAAGCCAATGTGGTTCAGTTTGTTACCTGTGGAAAATATGCCAAACACACTCCCCTGAATAAAGGATGCAAGTTGGAAATTCAAATTGAGGGACCCTATTCTCTCCACCCCCTGCTGCATGTAAATTGCCTGTTCAGCATTGCATGCCAGAGGGCCTCACAAGGCTAAAAAGAGAGCACAAATCTTCACAAAGGAAGAGGAAACAGCAGGGGGCTGACTAGAGATTTGTTTTCATACTAAGACTGCATTTGGGTGTAAAATGTACCACAAGAGGCAATTTTGGCTTTAACAGAGTGTTTTGCATCTTCTAGCACAGGGATGGGGGATCTCTGCCTTGCCTAGTTAGGCTTGCTAGGCCTCCCCATTTGTCCCAATAGGTCATTTTGGCCAAGCCATGCTGACCTGTCTTATACCTGATATCGTAGATAGCATCAGGTGTAGGGCAGGTAGAAACCTGGTTCCACCAAAAAGGGGGTTTGCAGGTACCAATGCTATGCAGAGAGCTGCACAGGTCTTTCAGCTCCTGCTGATTGCTAAGTCTCTTGCTTAAGCCTCTTTCAAAGCACTCTACAAGATAGTATCTAGCAACTAGTATCTTCCTGTGTCAAGGGAAGGTTACTGGAATTCAGCAATATAAATCCATATACAAGTAGATACAGGGAAAATATAGGCAATCATCCAGACCTCCACAAGTTGGAAGCAATTAGATTCCAGATACTTGTTTTCACATGAGTGCAAACAGCGATCCAGAATGCGTTAGAGCAATTCCAGATGCTGTTCCTTTTTTTAAGTAACACAGCAGCCACAAAAGCATTGGAATGGCTAAAGGGAGAATGATTGTGGCTTGAGCCTGTGGGTGGTATGAGATGGCTGCAACAGGAGGGAATGAAGAGAGGCAGGATAAAATAATCTTTTACAGTCTCCACGGTTCCTTTCCCACATTGTTCTACTGAAGTGAGAGCCACTGTAGCTGTAAGCACTTCATGTTCGGTGAAATTTAACATAAAAGAGCCTTGGCACCTAGGAGATATTGATGACACAGGTCTAAATTTTCACATGGTTTCTAACATGGGAGGAGCACGGAGAGAAGGAGCATCATGGTGCATCTGCAGCAGCACAACCAGATGCCTTCATCTGCAACATGTCTCTCCCGTATCGGTCTCTACAGCAGGCATTGTAACCTTCCAACCCCAAAGGCACACTCCTCCATTGTCTCCCGAGACAGATGCCGGCCACCTCTAACATAACCCTATAGCATGGAAGGAGCTGCAATGTGGCAAAGAATGACCCTTCTATTCCTTTACTCTCAGCAGCAATTGTCATGAACTTCAAAATTAACTAGTGGCATTAGCATTTGCCCAAACACTTTTACAGCATTTCTAGATTTTGAAATACATTATATTGTTGTAGTGATTACAATAAATATGCAAGGTGAGTAGGTCAGCATTAACCTCACTGTATTGTAGATTGGCAAGATTTGAACTGAGGACTTCTTGGATTCATGGCTCTGTCTTTCAAAAAAATTGCTACACCAGCAGCACATGTATGCTGAGTTTGGGCACATGCCCTGATGTGGCAGCTTCACCAGGCACATAGGTGTTTTGTAACACTGCCCCCGTCCCACCCCAAGCCTCAGTGAACTGAACATGGCATGGTGAAATGCACACATGCATTACTTCCAAAATTCTGAATTTTGCTGATCAGTATGAACAGCATCTACTTCTCTGTTTTGAGCAAGCTCATGCTACTTTTCAGTTTACTTTAAGGATCATGTCCATAAGCACTGCAAGGTTCATATAATCCAATATCATTTCAAGCTTGATTGGATCCAGAGAATATAGAATACTAATACCAGAAAATGAAACCTGCCAAGGTAAGAACTGGGGGACAGAATGAGTTTGCTACGGAAATTCAGGAACATTGTTGTCCGTTTGCATCAAAAACAATGTTTACTAAGTAACAATAATTATGCTGGAGGAGCATCCACTGCCCATTATCACAGCTTTGCTATCCTCATACCTCCCGAGCCATCAGGATATGATAGGGGTTCACAGTGAAAACTGGCCACCCATCTATGCTCTGCGTCTCCTTCTTACGGCTGCAATCCTAACCCCACATAGCTAGGAGAAAGCCCCATTCAATTCAATAGGATGTTCTTCTGAGTAAAACGTAAGGATTGCAGCGTGAGACAGCTATGGCTGTGTGGTCGGGGCTTTTCTATCTGCCAACAAAATGGCTGTTCTGAAACTATGCTGGGTGATCAGGTTCTCTACCTTGCCTGGTGTAAAGAATGTCAGTCATGATACTTTTTGCATTATGACTGAGTTTATCTGTTTGAGCAGCATATTAACCCACACATCTTAAGATGCCCCCTGTCTCGCTCCTGAACAAGCAATGCATACACCACTGATCATTATTACCTCCGAGACACATAATAATTTCAGGAAATGAACCATCAAATTAGAATTTTTTTTAACTCCGCAATGTGTTCCCCTCCCTCCCCGCCACCTTTGCAGCACATCCACGCAGTTGGTTTGATGGGAAATGAGGCACAGTGCTCCAAGAATAAAAGTAATAAGAAATCATTTATGCCACATATCAGGAAGTATAATTTTCTCAAATTCATAACAATGAAAAAGTAAGAACATTTACTCAACACAGACATACCGTCAGCTGCATAACAATATAAATCCAAAAAGAGAATGGATAAGGATGACTTAGTAATGCTGTAGATCAGTTCTAACTATTCTTCTCTGAAAGTAATGCATTTAAAATGGAAGCATGTTATACATTTTAATTCCACAACCTTTATGCAGTAAAATTCAGTTGATGAAAGGAATGCATAAATGGTGTGCCCAACTCTAGAATAACTACAGGGAATGAGCACACAGCTTAAAACCAACTGCACCAGCTGAGTAACCTTTGACACATACAGGCTACAAACAGTCCAGCCCTGTCAAGATATTATGGACACTCTCTGACTCCTGGACATGTGGGAGATCACAGGTTGCCCACCCTTGCAATAGGGGTTTTGGTGGGGATTCTCTTTATGGTGACAGTAAATCATCACAATCTGAGGTACTGAGGGAGAGAGCCTTCTCAGTAGTGGCCTCTACATTGTGGAATGCTGTCCCTAGAGAGGCGTGCTTGGTGCCTACATAAATCTGTTTTCAGCACCAAGTCAAGAAGGTTTGTTGTTCTTGTTCTTGTTGTTATCATCTCAGGTCTTTTGACATCTTGTATCTCATCAAATTTTATGCAGGCCACTTAGCGTCCGAATATTTGTTATATCACTACTAGTCTGTGTTTTCATGGGAGCCAGTCCATTTTTAGTTCATCTTAGGGTGTGGGTGTGTTTTATGAGAGTGGTTGTGGAGCTTTCATTCACATATTTCTTCTGGGATTTTTAGACTGCATTAATTTTATATTTGCTGCCTTGGTTTACTGATTTAAACCTAATTGTTGGATGTTGCTGAGAAGTGGCAGACAAATGCAAATAATACAATTAATAAAGTTGTGCAATTAGACTATTTCTCCATGTATTGTCTACTCCACAGGTGGACAATCTGTGGCTTTGCAGACCCTTTTGGACTACAACTCCCACCATCAAAGCAGCTGGAAGAAGAGAGGTATGCAGAGCCCAGAGATATAACTGTGAGTGGAAAGTCTTCTATTTGCACCCCTAATCCGCCCCAAATACCCTTAACACTACACTATTAACTTTAAAGCACATTCAAAGTGCACTGTCCCTCTCAAAGAATTCTGGGTATTGTCGTTTGGTATGGCCTGCTGGGATTTGTAGCTCCATGAGAAGGAAACTACAGTGCCAAGAATTATTTGATGGGGGGGGGGAATTTGCCCTCCCCTTGCTTAAAAGGAACATGTGTGAATTTCAATTTCTCTCAGTTTGAATTATATATATAGCAGCATCAAGTAGTTTTGCCTAATGCCACAGTAGTAGAAGAGCTCAAGTTATCCCCCTTTACCTCTTGCTTAGGATGCAATTTGTAGCATCATCGCTTATTTATCTGGATTTTTGTGTAAACTCTCTTGTGTTAAGGATTCATTTATTACTTTACATTGATTGCATCCTGATGCCATTGGGAACTTTTAGGCCAGTAAATCATGTTCCCTGGCTGGCTTATTGAGCGAACACTTGATAATTTGTCTTTACCTGATCTACTAAGACAACAACTTCAATGTAGCTAGTTGTTAGTTATAGGACATTTATTTAGTTTTAGAACCTAAAACAGTTTGCAACCCTATCATTTCCCCCAGACCTCTGCTGCCTGTAACAAACACACACACAAGCAAGCAAGCAAGCAAGCAAACAAACACACAAACATACTAAGATAACTAACGACAGGTGTGCTGATGATATGAACACATCTGTAATTGTATGATAGCCATTAAATTCAACTCTTCTCAATATTTCCACAGTAGTGCTAAGTCTCATTTAAGATCATGGTCCTCCTGACTGCCAGACAGAGTATACCCACAAAGAAATTGCAGCTCATATCCAAGAATTAAAAGACTAATAAATCATTATTCCCATCAAGGACAGCAATTGTTGATAGAATTTTTTTCTGCTGTTCTCCTCAGAAAATGCCAGCATTCACCACTTTCTGGGCAACACAGCACTGTAAAGCAACAAAGTCCTAAATGATTGCAAGAGAGATGGCTGAATAGGATGATGTGAGCAAATTAAAGAGCAGTGGTTTCAAGTCCCAGATCACTGACTGAGTTAGAGCTACACAAGTGTTCAACTAAATCCGAAAATGAGATGGCAAAGGGAAGTGATAACGATCAGAAGATATAACTGGTGCACTGAAGACACCTGTTTTCCTGTAACTTTTAAAGCTTTGGCTGAGATGCCTTTCCTTGAGGTTACTGCATCACTGAATACAAAGGAGGAGAATTAATAGCATAACTACAGCCGAGAGCTTACCACCTACTTTTCTCTCTTTGAAAAACAACAAGAACTATGTGAGCAAAATAAAATTGTTCTTGGGTTTTCCTTCCCCCCACAAGAAGCTGTGCTGAAATGAGCCAACTATTGCCTTATGAGCAGTTCACTTTAAGCAAACTCATTAGCACATAAGAAATGTCTGTTTAGAGATTCCCTCTCAATGTGGTGCAAAAGAAAATTCAGGGAAACAATCAAGCCGAATAAAATCAGAGTTCTGTTTGAGATCCGATTCCCCCCCCCCGCAAGGAATTCTTCAGAAAAATGCAATCCTTCTTGCCCATTCTTCCCAGTTTGCCATTTGCCAGCAATCTGAGGCATCTTATAATGTGAAGCTATTACAGCACTTGAAGATTCTGAATTACTTAACGTGAATCAACCCAAACTCAGGCCTTGAAATCTGAATGTGTTTTTTGCAGCTCCAAACAATGGCTTAGTGCAAATAAGCAAACATACAGGTGTCCAACATGAAAATAGTGGCTGCAGTGCACCTTTCTGCTGCTGCCACTCTGCCTAGAGTTACGCCCAAAAAAATTCCTTTTCTCTTACTCTACACTATATGCTTCCCATAGTTTTGTTTTCTGTGTCACCACTTCCCCAATGCCTATTGCAATTTGGACCACTTGCTTAAGGCATTTGGTTTGTCTTCTACTCAGGTACCGCATTGGAGCTTCCAGTAGGCATCTGGATGGCCATTGTGGGCAGAACCACACCATTCACTTAAAGAGCATTCAATGCACATTTAAAGCACATGATTTCTCCCAAAGACTCTTAGGAACTGCAGTTTGGCCATCAAAGAGCACCCTTAACCTATGATTCCCAAGAATCTTCGGAAGAAGCCATGTACTGTACGTCAAATGTGCTTTACATGTATATTGTGAATCTATCCTGTGAGAACAAGACACTAGATGGATCCATGGCCTGATCCAGCCGCCTCTTCTTCTTTATTTAGCTATTTATTCATTCATTTATTTTAAATTTCTATAACACCTTTCATCAAAAGATCACAGAACAGTTTACAATATAAAAACACAAAGATATATAACATAGTAACAAACAAAAACAATTCCCATCATCACACACAGTTTAAAAGGCCATATAATTAACCAAAGGCCTGGGAGGAGAGGAATGTTTTTGCCTCGCACCTAAAGAGATGTATCGAAGGCACCAGGTGAGCCTCCCTGGGGGAGCATTCCACAAACGGGGAGCCACCACAGAAAAGGCCTGCTCTCACGTTGCTACCCTCCAGGACTTCTTTTGCTTAACTAAGTTACTTATTGCTCTGCACAGGAAATTCTAGCCTACATCAGGTTATTTCCTAATCTCTGCTGCTTGCAGTGGTGCGCAGTCATCTCTTACAGTGCTTAATTTGTGGTCTGACCTTCATGTCCCATGTAAACTCCAAAAGTCATTCCCATGCCAAGAATTATTTATACCCCTCCCCTCCCCCCCAAAAAACTGATTTGTGTGGCTTTTATCTCTTTCCCTTTCCTGAAAGTGTCAGTATCATCTCATCTGACTTGCAGAGTAAGCCCGACCTGTTTCTATGGAAACAAATGTTAGTGAAACTGTGGCTGAAACCCTTATTACCTGCCTGAATCAATAACTCTAACCTTGGCAAGGTCATCCATCTCCCGTGCTTCCAGCCAATGGCTTATAAAAAAAAGGAGCTCACCCTATGAACACCTGGTATCATTTAATAAATGTCACCTTCAAGTCCCACAAACTTTTTTTTTTAGAATCTAACAAATCTGTCCCATTAATACATAAAACTAAAGTGGAGCACTTGCTCATCCAAGTGGTTTAAAAAAAAAAATCCTTCTGCATTTGGTGGAGTGGAAAGCAAAGGAAGAGAGAAAGTGGATTATACTTGTGGATAACATCCATAGAGGTTTCATTTCTCTTCCCCTCCTCCAAACACCCACAATATTGATTATCAAGCAAGAGAGAAGGAATTAGTGATGTTGCAAAGGTCAGTGAGAGGAGACAACAAAGTGATTTATCATGCACCTCCCTTTTGTATGTACCGTAAAGGTAATGTGGACATTTGTTTCCTGTGTGTACTCACACATGTCACCGTGAGATTGTAAACCACCTCCAGACTGATGGTAAGAAGCAAATGTACCAGCTAGGCATAAATGTGATAATAAATTAGCAGTAGCTTTATGGGTGTTTTTTTTGTTTGTTTTGCTGCTGCTTTTGATTTCTTAGGCAAAACTTGCTATTCTAGGCATCAACAGGGAAGTAATAGCTCCTCCTTTTTAGCTGGAAAGGTGTGGTATCTTACCCTTCTCAAGCTCAGGTGGTTTTCCACTCAAAAACACCCAAGCCCAACTATCTCCTAAACCACTAGTGTCCAACCAATTTGTGCTATTAATAGAAAACACTCTTGAATAAGATTTATAACAACAGGAAGTCAGCCAGAAGCTGTTACAATACAAAGTGACTAGATGCAACTTATTAAGAAACAGAACCAAGGGGGAAAAAATTCTCTCTTTTTCTAAATTGCTTGTCATTTACAGATAATTTTGGAAGCAAACAGAAAATAAGAAGCCTTGCATAGGATGCAGCTCACGATTTGGTAGACAGTCTAAATAAAATATTGAGATGTTTGTATCACATAAAGCCATTTTGTGAAGCACTTCTAAATGCATTTATTCTTCTAAATGTTAAGGCTTGTGTCAGATATGTCACTCTGGCATTCTCTAGGGTCATCCAGAAGAGAGAGGAAGGGGCCTGAGTTTGTCGGGTGGTTATAAACCACAGTTCAGTCCATTTTTAAAAAAGCCAATTTTTCATTTCTTTTTTGTTCCTGAGATTCTAAGAAAGAAAGAAAGAAAGCCCCGCTAGGCTGCCTCGCTCTGTAATCTACTTTAAAGGATTCCCTTGTCATGGGAAACTTTTGAGTACATTTCTTTCATGCTTAAATATTTAAACGCTGCACTCTTTTAAAATGCAGTCATCAATTTAGCAATAAAAAATGGTTTCCTAGCAGGCTGGCAGTGGGAACTCTCCAGATAGCAAAAGCGGGGGGAAACAATTGGGAAAATATCAAGTAACACAAATGCAGGATAGCAGCAAATAATTAACAGCAGATTTGCCCACGCAGTTGGAAGACGGCTGTCCACCAGGATTTCCAATGGGTGCTCTTTCGTCATGCACATACCAAGCTTGCATTTCACCAGTATGTTCTACAAACCACGTAATCAAAGGGAGATATAGGCAGTATGGTGGCAGGTGAAGCCACCACTCCATTTCTAATGGCACGTGCTTCTGGCCTATTCCCCCTGAAGTGGCGGGCTTGCCTGCACACAAAAGGAAGGAAGGACCAAGTCCAATTATGCCATTAGTGATGTGAAGTTTGAGGAACAGTTTGGGAAGTCAAAGTGGCCTGCTATAGGCAGAGGCTGGTTATATGGTGGAGGTGTGTCTGTGTGGGGAATACAGAAATGCTTCACATGAAAAGAATGTGCAAAACAAAATGAGACGCTGTTAACAAAAGCAGTCAGAGGGAAAGCCATGAAAGAAAGCTAGAGGTCTAGCTCACAGGGTGCATGGACCAAGAGAATGTTCTCCACTATTTTACAATTGTAGCAGTTGAACATAGGGCTTGTCCACACCTCCATTTGCCCCACCACTCTTCCCTGGGAAAACCCATGGTTTACTGTGGAATCAGACCATACATCAATTGGGTATTCTGCAGAGTGCTGTTTGCTCTGATTCAGTGGTAAGGAGCATGTTTTCCATGGGAAAGCTTTGGAGCAAATGAAAAACCTCTTTGACCCATGCCTAGAAACTATGGGACAAGCAGAAAACCCACTCAGACCCATGCTTTCTAGGCACAAGGCAAGTGGAAGTGTGGGTGAGCCCTGCGTGGGCTGGTGTAGAGTTGGTTGCTTTGGATATTTGCACTGGATCTGAAGGAGAAAGTACTTCTGCCCAAATCCCTATGATTTAGCTGGAGAATGTTTCAAATATCCAGAGCAACAGGCACAATATTTCCATATTATCTGCTTGAATACAGAGTGAGGTTATCCTAAAGGGATTTTCTTCATGTATGATCCAGTGATGGTTCAGGAGCTGCATTGACCTAGAACACTAACCCTGTTTTGCTTCCTCTTCCAAGGGTGTTAAGAAATTTAAGGCAGTTTCAAGGTAGTTTTCAATAAAATACTTGTGTAATGAATTATGCTGGAGCAACAGAGGAATATCAATCACAAGGAAGAATCTGTGCACCCCAAAGTCCCAACAGCTCAGAGCATGATTGACATCTCTGCCAAGTCTCTACTTCCAAGATCCAAGACAACCAGTAACTAGTTTTATCCATTGCTCACATTTGCAGTCCCTGTGTAGGGGCATGTCATTTTTTTTGGGGGGGGACTGCCAGGGTGATAACCCCATGCACATTTTTGGGGGGAGGGGGTGCTGGTGGGGCGGGGGGAGGAGGACGCAACAGGCACATGCCTTTCAAATCAGTCTGAGGTACCCTGAGGTTTGCACATCTCTTTCAGAAGTGTTTAGAAAGCATAACTAAAATGGGTTTAGCCATCTTAAATCCCCGAGGGAGATAAAACAGGACACCTCTTCCCTCTGTCCATCCCTGCTGGGAATAGTGGGGTGGGGGCTCCACACGGTACCTGTTTAAAACATGGGGGGGGCAGAGACTACTTTTTTGATTGCTTAGACATGCTTCTTAGTTTAGAGGGGAAAGCATGTTTTTTGTTAGTGTGTTGCTTTTTTAGCAACAGGAAAATTGAGAAGTCAAATAGACATTTTTTGTTCTTGCTCCTGGATGAACAATTTTGATGACATTCAGACAAACTTTCTGTGGTTTCTTTAGATATGAAGTCTGGTTCATGAAAAAGCTAATCAGACCATAACATCCTATCTTTTACATCAGGCTAAAATGTCAGAAGCAGAGGGAAATCAATAACAAATTATTCTTGCAAGATAGACTCTCCCTCCCCAATTCTTATACATTAAGACAAGCCAGTTCTCACATTTCTTAAGGTAACATATCTCTAAAGAAATCCATTATGAAGTGTGTCTCCCAAACATTTTATATTCATATGTAAAATGTGATATTTTGGAAGTGTTTGTGAAATTTTGATTTCTCCCATTGAAAATGACAGGTAGCTTTTGAAAACTGAAAATGGTGAAGTTCTGTGCTCAGAGCAAACAACTTATGAATATTTATAAAGAAGCATTGACATTTGGGAGTAAAATGGCAAGTATGTGTGGACAAAATAGGGTATCATTTTTCAGAAAATTTGGGAGGAGATTGTGAAAGCAGCTTTGCATTCCATTTGACACCTACAGCTACAATCTTATGCACACTTAACTGGGAGCAAACCCCACCGACCTTAATGGGACTTACTTTTGAGTAAACATGCACAGGATTTTATAAATAATTGCATTTTTATAATAAAAAAATCCAAGGTTTATTTCCCTCATTGACTTTTACATGAAATTGGGTTAAGGGTTTTCAGTCTGCCACATGTTAACAAAGTTTTCTTTTTTAATCAAACAAAAATGCTTGCATTGGTCTCCATGACACAAACTACCTACTACAAGATGCTACTGAGCTGAGCAGCTGAATTTTGCTGTTGAGCACTCTGACTTCTGAGTAGGGCTGGGGGATAAAATTGCCCTGTGTGCATTTTAATGAAAATTTAAGTTTGCATCTCTCCAATCTTTTCAATGTAAGTGCACTGAAAAAAATGATAGATGATAGATAGATAGATAGATAGATAGATAGATAATGATATAGATAGAGACAGATGATAGATAGATAATGATATAGAGATAGATGATAGATAGATGATATAGATAGAGATAGATAGATAGATAGATAGATAGATAGATAGATAGATAGATGATACATAGATAGATAATGATATAGAGATAGATAGATAGATAGATAGATAGATAGATAGATAGATAGATAGATGATAGATAGATAGATATAGATAGAGTTGTGTATGTGCATAAAAATAGTGTTCAAAATGCATTCTGCTGTGGGGAAATGATTTGCAACAGTGTATGCATTAGGACAACCAAACATAAAAATGCATGTTAGTTTTCCTGCTGACTTTTTAAAAATTGCAAATGTCTGAAGAAATTTGATAAACTAAACTTTGGGAAAATTTGAGGCTGAGAGAAACTACACTTGTCTGATTTCTGCATCTCTACCTGAGCAGCGAGAAGTTGGGAAAAACACTTCAAAATTTAAGTCTCCCTTGGCTGAGAGAGCAATGGAGACTTGGGGAATCTTGGTATGGAAGCAGAATGTAATAGTTGATTGAATGGATGGGTTAAAAATCAGAGCTTAGGTAGATATTGTTGCTTTATGGATATTGTTCTATATTAATAATAAATGTGCCCTGGTATTATTATATGTGAGTTAGTGGTATACTAATATTTTAATAACAGAATATAAACATAAGTATCTAAGAAGTGCTCTAGTAAACCAGGTTTGGTTCTGATTCAAAGCCTATAATGAGCAGCACACAGCATGTGCCTTATTTGGTTATGATGTCACAAAAGTGATGAACTGGTGCGGTGCTATACAGTACACAAATGGGGGGAAATCAAAAGTGCAACATGAAATTAAAAAGGAATTATGCCTTTTGCTGACTTCTGACTGCTCCACAACATAGATAAAAAGCTTACCTAAGTTCCAGACGCTTTGGGGAAAACATATTTGCTTCAGACAAATTATTATTATCAGGAAGCCACCAGCCCCTGTTTAGCTTTTCCCGTTACTTGTAGATATATTTGTGCTTTCCAATTTAAACATTTCTCCAAGCAGCAACTTGGCAAGGTAATACCAAGTAGCATTCTGAAAAAAAAAATTCTTAAGGTACAGCCTATCCATAGTAAATTAAACTGGAATTGCATCAATGCTATGTAAGTACTGGTAAGTGTGGTGTACAGCCAGCCAAAGGAAAACACTTTACCCACAATTATTTCAAAAGGACACACTGAAGCACAGACTGAACTTCTGATTAAAGTTAACAGGGCATAAAAGTAGAGCTGAGATGAAAGTTGCTTTCACAACTTTTTAGGTTTGAAGAGAACATCATTTTGTGGTTCCATGGGTGTTTGTGTTCTTGGTTGTTGATAAGATTCCAGAATACATGCTTTTGGTTAAACTAATAATGAATGACAACCAGCAGCATGATTGCCACCCACATGCCATTCATGCTCCTTGCTCCACCAAATTCGCCCAAATGCCTTCCAACATTGCAGCCTCTGCATGACATCATGGTGAAGGGGTGTATTTTCATGAACTCATGATGCCCAAAAGTGCTTAAATTTGACTCGATCATACTCATTGTTTCTAGGCTTCCATCTAAATCCAACATAATAACTAGGCTTCCACGTATATGTTTAGTTCCATACAGCACCATTTGGATTTTCTGGTCCAGGATAAAAACATCTTAAATTCATTAGGTATAAGCTATGCAACGTCTCTTCACAGAGACTTTGGAGCATTTTCTGCTGACAAGTGCTGATGCCAGATGCTAGCATTTACCAAGGTATAAACCCACATTCATCCCATTTGTTATATTATGCTACGAAATGCGCATCAATTTTGTTGTTGGATATAAAAATAAATGAAATTATAGCCATGCCTTGCAACTGTCCACAATTTTCCAAAGGTGTTCATGAATAACAAGCCACTTTTCTTTACGCTAGGTATATTCCTGAGGTGTGTTCCCATTTTGCTCTGCAAGTTTTCTGTAGCAAGAGAAATGAGGGCTGCCCAGTCTGTCATTTTTATTTTTAAATTGGTCGTCTTTCACCACTCAGGTAGTGAAATTATTTTCTTCAGAAAGTTTGAAGGGGGAGGGAGGGAGCAATAAACAACATTCTTCATCCTCTACATTCTGCAAGAGCCTGATGTGACAGAAAATCAAGAAGCATAAATTGCAATTGACCCAAGCAGAAACCACTTCTGTTCCCAAGCTACTTCTGCATGTGGCAAGGAAAGCCTGTTGGAATCTATAGAGTGTAACAACACCCTTCAGCCAATTCAGAAATCCAATGTAAAATTTAGGATGAAGGGGCATCAGGGAGATTTGTGGCACTCTCAATAGATTTTGGGCTTTTCAAGTGACCCATAAATGTATATTCTTTTCTCTCTATCTGAGAAAGCTATAAGCTTTTTCTCACTGAAATTACTTAGAGGCCGAGGTCAGAAATCACAGTATGTGAGGATGAAGCTTTTCACAGTTTGAAGTGAAATGGAAGCCAAATTTTCAGCATGCTATGTGCCACTCACTGCAGAGTGTGACTTATATTTAGTAATGTGAGAGCTCCTCCCAGCTTGCTTGGTAATTGGCTCCGTATTTCCAGGTCTTCTCAGAAGCTTCTCAGGAAAAGGGGTGAGCATTGTGGTGTCAGAGACCATTATGGTATGCCATTGCTCTCTCCTTGACGTTTCATATTCTGCCTTTGTTCCATCTGGTTCCAGCCCCATCTACAGGAGACACTACTTTTGAAGAAGAAAGTTGGTAACTTATCCTACCACCTTCCTCAAAATTCATGACTTCCCTCCTCCCCAATTTCTGTGGCAAAATACTGCAGTTTCTGGAAGAAGTGGTTCTACCCTGAATGCTAAGCAATCTATTATAAAATAATCTGCATGAACTACCCTTACTGCAGAATTCAGTTTCCTGTGTTGCACATATAATGTGTTGCAAATTTAGTGTAACATCCATCCCTGAATATTAGCATGCAATTTTCTTCCTTCTTTGCACTTTTTTATATTTATGATCTACTGAGCTTCTTAATCTGCAGTTAACAATAATTCCCAATCTAATTATGGGAAGGAAAGAAAATATAAAGAAAATATTTATCATATTTATCATAAATATTTATCACTCAATGGATGTCTACACTTCTCTCTCAAATGCTACATTAATAGAGGTATCACTTTAGAAGAACCAGTGGAGAGCTTATCACCCATTCCCACCACCCTCTGAGTAATACCCCTCCACACTCCCCCACTATATTTAAGGATCTGGTGACTTCTGTTTCAGTGTATCTGAAGAAGTGTGCATGCACACAAAAGCTCATACCAAGAACAAACTTAGTTGGTCTCTAAGGTGCTACTGGAAAGAAATTTTTATTTTGTTTTGACTATGGCAGACCAACAAGGCTACCCAACTGTAACTGGCAGTGGAGACAGTTACAGGTAGGTAGCTGTGTTGGTCTGCCATAGTCAAAACAAAATATAAAATAAAAAAATTCCTTCCAGTAGCACCTTAGAGACCAACTAAGTTTGTTCTTGGTATGAGCTTTCGTGTGCATGGCCACTGCCACAGCCAACTGAAAAACAAACCAATTGCCGATTGGGTTTAAGCGGTGGACGCACCCAGTAGTGTGGGGAGGAGCGGGAGCACAAATAGAAAAACAACAACAAAACAACAGTGCGGATGGGCCAATGGCACGCGTGCCAGCAGTGAGGGCTCCGTGTGTCCACTGTGGCACGCGTGACATAGGTTCGCCACCACTGCTCTAGCTTACTCACTCAGTCTTTCTCCCATAAAGGATTTCATGTCACTAAGAAGAATAAAGACAGTGGAGCCTTACCAAATACTATCAATCCAAGGCCAGTAGAGCTGAACTGCCTATTTGACCAGAACAGTTGAGATCTGTGCTTTCTGTATGCATGGCCCATGCCTACTCTCTAAACAGCTGTATCTAAGGTAGGACATTACATGCTTGTTTACAACAACTCATCCTCCTCTCTTCCTTATCTGCCCCATGACCACATGCAACTGATTCCAGTGATTCCAGTGATTACACAAGCGAGCAACTTATATATAAATGTGAACCTACCACACTATTCCAAGGAGCTTGCAAGGCTGGTATCAAGCATTGTCCTTAATTCCTCCCTACTCAAAGTGGAGTCAAACTAACTCTTAATGACCACTCTTCAGTGTGCTTTTCTCTTCCTCCTTTCCCTTCTCATTTCAGTAAACAGTTAGCCAAATACTGCACATGGGAGGAGGGCGTAAGGCTAAGAGAACAGTGGCTTGCCCTTGGAAGTCAAGTATGAGTTGTGCGGGTCCAAGGACAAGCAAGTACCATAGCTCAATGAAAGAACTTATGTTTTGCATGCAAAACATTCCAGGTTTGAACTCTGGCATCTCTAGTTGCAAGGATCAGGTGGCAGCAAGTGACAGAGAAGACTTCTTTCTGGCAGACAGATGAGCCATGGCCAGTTAATGTAGAAAATACTATGCCAAACAGAGAAATAGTCTGAGTCTTATGCACATTGCGACAGGCACCCAATATCCTGGCAGCACAAACTGCACAGAATTAGAGGACGCAGTAGATCTGGGAACTTTATAACAGATAGTGAAATAAGATTGATGTGCTGGTGTCACCTGGTTTCCTCAGCCTAGATGATGCTATTCTGTTCTGAGAGGAACATAAGAAGTAGGACATCAGTGCTCCAGTTCAAAGACCTGAATTCTGCAGTAAGGTCTGGATGAGAGAGAGAGAGAGAGAGAGAGTGGAAACTGAAGACAGCGCTGGAGAGCAGGGGGAAATAGGCTTTTTAGAGGGTGTTCCCCACTTCACGTGATTTCACTTATGTGCATGGGGCTCCAGAATGTAAGCCCCGCATAAGTGGGAGGATTCCTGTAGTGGACTTGTCTGATTATCTTTATCTCCATATGCCTCTCACAACAGGCCATTTAGGAAACAAATTCCCTGCATATTGCAAGTATCTCAAACACTCATGTTAAATTTTGTACAGTTTTCACAGATCCTCAGGCACTGCTTTAGGCCAATGGTGACAAGGAACAGTGAAGGACTCAGGAGGTTTAAGCATAAATAAAAATGCATTCTATAATGCATCCATTCAAAGAAGCATGTTCTGGTGATGGTTCCTGGCTCTGTATGCATTAAAATGATTCTAGACAGACTCACACTATGCTTCACACTTATTAATTGGCTAAACAACCCCAGCCTCAGAGGGCCTACTTAATTAACTGCAATGTGATCTGTGGCAGCATATCCATCCCTATTGTGCCCTGGGCAACAACTTGAATATATGGGTCTTTGCTTCTTTCCACAGAGGCAAATTCCAGGAAAGTAGCTGTGCCAAGACTGATTCAGAAGGCATAACTTCTCCCTTAATTGTATCTTTAAAATGCTAGTAAGGAAGCCAGGAGAAAATGGCTGAACACCAATTCTTTGAAATCAGAATTACCAAAGATACGTCTGGCACATGCAATTGGCAGTTGTCCATAAAGCTAATCTGTCTTTAACTTTAGTTTAAAGAACCTTTTCCCCAAGTGCCAGATTGGTTGAAGAGGAGGAATGGAGGAAAATATTTCTGCTCCTCCTGTACATCCTGATGGATGGGTTGCCAATGAGTGATTGCTAGCATGCTTCCAAAAATATCCTCTGAAGAAGAAGAAGAAGAAGGAGAAGAAGAAGAAGAAGAGTTTGGATTTGATATCCCGCTTTTTACTACCCGAAGGAGTCTCAAAGCGGTTAACATTCTCCTTTCCCTTCCTCCCCCACAACAAACACTATGTGAGGTGAGTGGGGCTGAGAGACTTCAAAGAAGTGTGACTAGTCCAAGGTTATCCAGCAGCTGCATGTGGAGGAGCGGTGACACGAACCCAGTTCCCCAGATTACGAGTCTGCCGCTCTTAACTACTACACCACACTAAGAATTTCACCCTGAATTTCAGTGCTCAGAATTACCTGGGCTGCCTTCAGACAGCACTTTATTCCAGCTTCCCATTTCCTATCTTGATAACTTTTATGTGATCTTTCACATATTGTAAAAACCACTTCTGGAAATATAGCAGAATCTTGCAGAGGTTTAGCAAGGATTTTTCAATGTTAATTGCTTACAGGGGGGAAAAAACCTGTTTGCAATCCCATTAAGTTGGAAAATCGCAGGAGTTTTGCACTGTAATTTCCCCACAATTTTCATGGGTCACACCATGGGGCAGTATTCTGGCATACAGTCCCCCCCCCCCCGCTGTTTTCATGGATGAATCATGGGGCAACAGAAGCATGCATGTGCATAAAGAGTAGCAAGAGGTCTAATGTTGTTTGCTATTGTGTTACATTACACCTACTGGTATGAATGAAATTTAGTGTGACATGGCAGTGTATTTATCAAAAAGTCAGTTTAATAATAATGCAACAAGAAATGTTAGAAATCGGGACAGAAGCACTAGCATTATAACCAGGAAAACCAGTGCAATAATGCTCATGTCTGAATGTACCCAATGTCTTGCTTCCAAAGTACAACTCATGCATTAGGGCAGTGTTAAGGAACCATTGTGTCTGCCTTTAAAATTATGTTAAGGAGATAGGTGGCACTTTGGCACTGTGGGTTAAACCACAGAGCCTAGGGCTTGCTGATCAGAAGGTCGGTGGTTCGAATCCCCACAACGGAGTGAGCTCCCGTTGCTCGGTCCCAGCTCCTGCCCACCTAGCAGTTCGAAAGCACATCAAAGTGCAAATAGGCCATTAACGTGAGATGAGCGCCGCAACCCCAGAGTCGGAAACAACTGGACCTAATGGTCAGGGCTCCCTTTACCTTTTAAGGAACCGTTGTGTCTGCCTTTAAAATTATGTTAAGGTGATGATTTTTACAGGATAATGTAGGCAAGCTGAAATTAGGCTTCCAGTCTGAAAGCAAGAGGCAACTCAAAATTGGCCTTGAATCTGGAGATCCAGCAGCCAGCATGCTGACAGCAGCAAAGGGCTATGCAATAAAAAATGCTTTACAGAGGAAAATGATTTCCCACTGTGAGCAAAACCTTTCAGCAAGACCAAGTGATTGGTGCCTTGACATTTCTCACATCACTACTCTCCATAAGCACCCTGATGATTCACAAAAAAAAAAAATCAATGGTAACTGGCAAGCCAATACATTTTCCTTAGATGACAAGCTATTGGTGGTGTAACTCTATCCTTTTTAAGGGGGCAAGGTAAGGGTATTATTCTTGATAATATACACATATTTACAGAGCTGTACAAATGGTCTATACCAAATGTATATCATACCGTACTGAGAAACCTGCACAATGGTGAACACAAAACACAAGCCAGCTCAGTTCTTCAGAAGTTCCAAAACAGGCTGCGAAATCAGGGTGTATGTAGACCCCATTGTTTGCCACTGCACACAGTGGCAGAGGCAAATTTAGGGGAGCACAATCGGTTTGGTTGCATTGGGTGTGGAGCCTCAGGGACGCTGCAACTATGATGCAGAATGGAAGGCAAGAGGTGGGGGTGCTGAATTTTAGTATCACACAGGGTGCCCCTGAAATTTGACACCCCAAGTTGCACCACCACTGGTAGTCACAAGCTGGGCAGTTATGTTATGTTCTAGACACTGGAACCAAAGGATTATATGGGTAATCCATGTTGGTTAGATTTACAGAATATCACACCTTTCCAAGTTTGCCTGCACATCCAAGAATATTCTTCCTCTTCACTTCCACTTCAGGGAATACAGGAAGGTGCCTTATAATAAACTTGACCATTGGTCCATCTAGCTTAGTTTTGTCTACATTTACTGACAACAGCTCTCCGGGGTTTCAGACAGGGGTCTCTACCAGCCACACTTGCAGATACAGTACTGTATTTTTAAAAAAAGGAATCGGGAGGGGATCTGGGGAATGACAGGCTGGTTAGTTTAATATTTGTCCCAGGAAAACTAGTGGCAAGTATTGTTAGATTTTTAACATTCAGCTGGACTTCTTTGGGGCAAAGAGCAACACTTATTTTTGTTAATGTTACAGATATCCCACTCTTACTGACAGCAGTTAAAATTTGCAGTCGGCCAAACTGCACAATGTGTGTTTAGGGATAATTAAGCTCTTCACAGAGTAATTGCCACTAACACCAGCTCAATTCCTTATGCATGGTGGTACTCCAATAATGGGCATAACTTTTCTCCCAAAGAAGGGAAATGGTTTTATGGGGCATACAGCCCCATACAATTAGTGTACAATAATGATTTACTAGCTGCACAGCAAGCTTTAAGCTTCTTAACAAACTAGCTTCTACTACATTTTGTGAACGCTTTCTCATCCTATATGAGGGCTATGCTAATATTTCGGGGGGGGATTTATACATGGTAGAGTGTCGGAATACACTTCGTGGATCCGTTAAAGATCCGCGGTTAATTGTTTATTTTAATGGTTATTAAGAACTACTTTTTGTATCCTTCCACTTAAAAGTGAAAGTGGAAGTAAGAATGAAGAGGCACCTTGCCATTAGGATTATTCCGCCCTTAACTTGTAGTTCCAGTAATGTTTCAAAATTATCAATGGACGTTTATTCCCGCCTTTTTGGAGGGCAGCAACAGTGGTTCTATTGGTTGAATTATTTGTTGTGATGTCATACCTGTTCCTAAATAAAAGGCTGAGGCTCCCCGCTTAGGCACGTTCTTTTACGTTTTGTTTAGTTGAAGCTTAGTTCAGTCAAGTTTAGTTTAAGGGTTTTGGGAGCGGGCTGGACGGGTTTCTTTTAGTTAGGTTTAGTTTGCGGAAGATCTTTCGGTGAGGTTTTAGTTAGGCTTTTAGGTTTAGCCTAGGGCTAGATTTGCGGAAGATATTTCGGTTTAGTTTTATTTAGTTAGCATCGCGGAAGAATTGGCGGCAGGGACTGAGAGCTCAGGGAAACTTAGCTTAGGGCCAGAAGACGAGCCTATGCGGGTTTTGCCAAAGCCACTAAAGATAGATTCGGTGTCTGTCGTCAATTGGGGAAAAGGGTAAAGGTTTCAGGATTTTTTAATTTCTGTCAGAGAAAGACAACATCCTTGGTTTGGTTTTCTTTATTGCTAAATGATAGTGCAGGAGGTTACAAGTAGTTCCAATTCAGATTCGAGGCATCCATTAGTTTTCGAGGCATTTATTTGATTTTGAGGCATTCATTCACTCACGCACCTTCGGAGTCATTTTCCGTCTTACTCAGCTACCTTCAGATTGTGAGACTTGGCCGGCGCCCGTGCTCATAAGCACGCGGAACGCTGGCCGCTTTTCCCCTGCAACTGGTACCTCGTGCGTGGGCAGCTTAGGCTCACGCACGGGGAGCTCCAGCACCGAACCCCGGCAGTAGAGTAAACTGCAAAAATCCTTTCTACATGAAAACAACCCATTCTCTCCCCAGAGTATGTTCAGTACTTGCTTGACTTCCTATGTTTCCTTATGAGATTGCATATGATTTTTAAAAAACTGTACATCAAAAAGCTCATTTTTTAATATGTTGAAGAACTGGACTGCTTCGTGCACTGGGTGCAAGTAGCATTCAGGACATATACTGGCCAATAATTTAATTATCCGCGCTAAGAAAATGTTACTACCAGTAGCCCAGTCCATTCTTAATACAAAAGAAGCCATGCTGATGTGCAATGACCATAATAATAGCACACTCATTTTGTATGCAACAAACAATTTCTTCATACTAAATCCCGACCTGAACTTGGGTGCTCTGGAGGAATTCTGAACTTGTCTGTGGTGAAGTGGAATCTGCATGAAGTTCCCATGGCATTCTCTCATTTAGCAAGCACCCTTCCTTTTGTGGGGAGTAGCGCTAACAAAGTAAGTCAAAAGAACCACCATGTGATGAAGCACAATCCCGTTCAAATAAAGGTGGCAGGGTCTAGAAGAATCACACAATCCCTCTTAGACTGTAGGTTAAAAATAGGTGGTCACTTCCAGAACCTTCTGCAATGAAACTGAGACCAGATCAGTTTCTCATTTTCTGACGCGAGCCAGGTTTGCAAGGTAAGAAGCAGTGTGACTGTATTCTGTTCCTACTTCTGACTTTGCAAACACCCCTTTCTAACAATTCCTGGAGCCTTGGGGAGGATGGTGAGGTATTTCCTACAAGGTGCTGACAATGATGGCAAATGATGCCGTAGCAAGGAGGCTGATTCAGCCTCAGGCCAATTGGCTTGGGAAAATCTGTCCTCCTGGAGTCTCTTATTGGCTATCCATGTACTAGTCCACTTTGACTTTGGGCTGCCATACAACTATTCAAGGTAAAGCAGCCATTTAAAGGATAGGAACCTAAGAATGGCAGTCATAAAGGTAAATAAGTAGGGACTTGTGACTTTTAAAGGCTCATAAAGCAAGAAGCAGATAAAAGCCAGATAAAAGCAAAGGATAAGTGTTTCATTTTGCTCCATTAGATACCTGACCCCATTAGGAAACAGACATGACCATCAGCTAAACAGGTTTGAAAGCAATGGCCATATTGTTATTGATTTAACAATCTGGAGTGCAACCCTTGTGTCCTCATTTGTTGCCTTTTCTGCCTCTATCATTTGTCTTCCTTGTGTTGGGCAAAACTGCTGCACACATATAAACCATTTAAAAAGAACTGTATCTGAGAAAGTAGCAATGGACACTAAAACTAAATCATTTGCTCAATGCAGGTTGTACATGCAATTCTCATGTGTATTTGTGTGTGTCTGTTCTTAATACATCTTTCCATATAATTAAAGTTCAAAAACATGACCTATTTACAGATGATCTAAAGATGCTCAGTACTCCTAGCTTGTTTTCCACATACAGGCAGGAAACCCAATATTTCTGTGTGAACTAGCTATCAACGGAAGAGTCAGATTGACTGAACTGGGAGACAAATCAACTCATTTACAGCAATTTTATTACCTTAATCTATTGGGGCCTTTCTTAACATCTCTACCCCTTGCAATGAATGCACTGCTGCTCACTCATTATTATTATTTTAAAGTAACGATTCTGTTGTGGGAAATCTTTGGAAATAAATAGTTTTGAAAACCTTGCAAGAAGCGGTATTAAGAAACAGATTTAAAATCAAAGACATGATTAAATCAGAAGCAATTTGCAAAAACCATTAGGTTGCTCATGGAAAGGCATTTTGGCACCACGGGTAATAGCAGCTATCCAGCTTCTGGGTTCTTTTCAAGGGGCGGAAGGAAGGCTTCATATAGGCAGTTGAGGCCTCTATGCTGCAGTGTTGTCCTACAAACATCAACTCCCCTGCTGAGCACCAAGTTGGGATTTTGCAAGGACCTGGCACCTTCCATCTGTCTAACAAACGTCAGCCACTCTCTCAGCCCATCTGGAAAAGTCACCGGCAAGTCACATAAAATTTATAAAGGAGAGGGTAATGAAGCAATGTCGTTTTTATACAGTATATAAACAAATGCCAACTTTAAAATCACACTAGAAAAAGCTCAGCGTGGCAGACTGTCAAAACTGCTGTAAAAGAAAGTGTTGTGTATTGATTCAAGGGTTATCATATCTGTATTACTATTGTCTGTATTCACATTAGGGGAAAGTAACTGCCTTCCTGTTCCAGAAGGAACAGCTACTATTGGTTCATTCAAGTTGCTGCATTTGGATCCTCAGTCTTATTGGTTCCCACCAAAAGGCAGCTTTGTGATTGCTTGAGATTGTTCCCTCCAAAATGTATCCTTTCTAGCCAGTCTTCTGTCCCTATAAATGTAGCTTCCCTGTCCTCAGTTCCCCAGTCTTGTTTGCTTGAATAAAGAGTGTTACATGAAGAAGCTGTCTCCAGCCTGCTATGTCAGAGAGCTGAAATCACTTGCTGAAATAATTATCCCCATGCTACTACAGAAAATATTGTTAAACACAATATTCATGTAGTCTCGTCAATCCAGATAAAGTTGATTGCTGGATTGAACTCATCTAAAAGGATGCAAAACTTTACCATGTTTAATGTAGCTAATATTAGCGTTCTAGCTACTGATTATTCGAGGGGTCCGGCCATAGCTCACAACCAACTAGCAACAGAGGCTGATGCAAGACTTTAAAATATTTATGTTTCTTCTCCTTTTCACAAACACTGAAGCCCTGAAGGAGTAACAATACATAGTTCCTCTACTTCCACCATTCCAACAGTGCTCCAAACCCAGGAGTAACCATTTTTATTGACGTTACAAACGGGACGATTTGTGCAGGTACTGCTTCCTACCAATGCTGCACGCAGAAGAGTTCATGCATGTCTACTTCAACTGGATGTTTTAAGCACTTGTAAGGGGGCAGAAGTGGCTGGCAGGCTGAGACCAAGCCACTATCCTAGCTTCCCAGCGGGGCGGGGGGGGGGGATTTACTGGATTTGGTTATGCAGTACGACAAAGCACTGAATGGAGTGGCCAACCTTTCAGGCAGGTGTGTCACCAGTCAAATTCCGGGTATGTGCTTGGATTGCCACACTGTAGTGTGTTGCACAGTACTATGCACACATACACAAGCAATGGCCTTTAATGGTTTTGACTTCTGAGTCTTCTGAACCTGGAGCAGATTGCATAGTGGTGTTGAAGATGCAGGCATTGCAGGGGATTGGACTAGATGGCCCTCAGGGACCTTTCCAGCTCTATAATTCTATGATTCTATAATTCTAAGAGCGTAGGCCTGAAAGAATGTGGGCAGGGGGTTAAGTAGGGATTAGATGACTGAATGAACATTACCACATCAGACTTCAGGTAGGCACCACATTTTACCCATGTTCTGCCATATTAATCATCATCATCATCATCATCATTTATTTATTTATTTATTATGCCCCGCCCATCTGACTGGCTGAGGAGCTTCCAACATAATATAAAAAATGTAACAAAACACCAGATATTTAAAACTGTCTTATAAAATTATCCGTGTGAGAAGAAAACTAGCAGGGAGTGGATTAGCCAAAACTGTCATTCCTGAAGCACTAGATGTTTATTTGCAGAAGTTTGGGGTCTGCTTGTATCCGTGTGTTTCTAAGCATTCATAAAGTTATATTTCCCTTTAGTCTAAAGCGGTAGAATCCTCCTTATTCTGTTACATGTGTAGCCCAGACATAATTCTATACTATAGCCATGCCCATAGACTGCTGCAGGCAACATGTGTGCCAAACTCCTCTATAGCCTGTGGTAATGAGATGCTGCTTAGCATCCACATCTTAGTATGTTAAGCGGGTTTTTAGATTTGTATTAAACTCTACAATTGGAACACTGAAATGTTCACTGACCCTTCTTTCCTCTAGCACCACCACCCTTGTGATTGTCAGGATAAATTTTATAGAACTGAAGAAAATGAAAAAAAAAGTATATTAGAAAATCTGCCAGGGCAACAGCCATATGGCAACTTGTCTTAAACTGGATGCTAGGGGTATATTTGCCTCAACCACGACAATAACTTGGGACAAGATCTCATAGATCAATTGTCTTTTTTTGCTGTAATTTGGATGAGAAAAATGTAATTTGGTTCACAGCCATGGGATTTGTTTAGTATAAATTAAACTTACACAAGTGATTTTTTTTTGGGGGGGATGCATTTGTATACGTGAGACGCAGAGAGACTACAAGAATGCGTTTAATGGGTCTTAAGAGACGGAAATATTATAATTAGCCAACATGAAACCAAATAATGAGCACTAATGCAGATAAGACAATGAGCTAGTGAGGAAATTATTCCAAAATTATATCTTAATAGAGTCTTTACTCTATGCATTTGCATTTTTAAAAATAGTTTACAATGTAAACTAGAATGAAATAATAGTGTCTTTTAAAGTTAACATGGCACAATGGGAAATTAATATAACTTGACACTATTTTCAATTTATCATCCAACTATTGGATATATTTCCTAAAAATAGCTCCATTATCTTCTCTTAAATATTTGGATGTTGAAAGTAAAAACTACAGACACTCCAAAGTGTAGTTTTAGAGAGAACCACTTCCAAGGCTTAATTGGAGT
The DNA here is from genome assembly GCF_009819535.1 of Lacerta agilis. Taxonomy (NCBI): domain Eukaryota; kingdom Metazoa; phylum Chordata; class Lepidosauria; order Squamata; family Lacertidae; genus Lacerta; species Lacerta agilis. Next base: position 58,426,624 of record NC_046320.1, read on the forward strand.
CACAGCTCATTATCTCGGATACTTGCCTTCGGTGGTAGGGTTCAGCCTGGGTCTTTTGGAGTATTATTTTAAAAATACACTTGCATATTCAGCGTGCTTTTGCCTCATTAATGAGTAACTAGAACCAGCCCACTCAAACCTCCTATGTTAGACATTAAAAAAGCAGTCTACTGTCATCACCTTTTATTCTAGGAACGAAAAAATGTTACTTCTGAAAACGTTAATAATGTTCCTTATGCATTGCCACAGTTCTATAAAACATCTTGCAGGAGATAAAACAGAGTGGGCAGCACCCACAAAAGCAATACCAATGTGCTTCTATCAGTGCACCTAGGAAAAAAAAAACCTGACAGATTTCAGAAAAGTAAGTCCAGGGATTCTTGATGTTTCAGGGGGTGAGCGGAAAAAGCTTTTTATCGTTCCTTCTGGTGGTTTTGTTCATAAGCACCAATTCAGTGGCATTATGTGGTACAATGGGTGTAGCCAGGATTTAGGGGGGCAGATCCGACGTGATTTGTCAGTTAGTTAAGTATTTCTATTGTTTTACTTGATCTAAAGGGGGCAGCTGCCCCCCTGCCCTCCCCCTTGGCAATGCTCATGTATTGAGCACAGAACAAGGTGTTTCAATTTGAGGAATAGGGTGGCATGGGTGCTGGACTTCTATCCTGTGGACTCATGCTTTCCCCTCCCCGAAGTCACCTACCCTGTACTTAAAAGCAGCTCCTGCTTGGGGAGAGGGGGAAGGTTGAGAGAGAGGAGGGAACATCTTGCTTTCACTCTGCCACATCTGCCCCTTACTCTTCCTGCCAGACCTCTTTGTCCCCTTTCTCACCAAGAGAGACTGGGGCTGTCTGAGCAGCTGCATGCTGCTGCTGTTGTAGTGCCCTGGAACCGTCTCCCTGTCCAGCTGCTTCCTGCAAGCTGCAGGGAGTTGGTCTAGAGGACCTCTGGGGACCCTTCCGACTCTACAATCCTATTATTCTAAATGGTGTGCCTGTGACAAAAATTGGAAAAAGGACAAGAAACACGGGAGAGCAAGGCTAAATATTTAATTGAAAGATCCCTCCTCCAAAGCATTGGGACTGGGTAGTCTGGGTAAACCAATCTCTCGGATTACAATCTTGACCTATCAGTCACAGTAGAGTGTTTCCCTCCCCTCCCCAACCTCCCAGCCTTCACTCCACCTTGGTATTTTACTTATATGGTAAAGTTGTTGCCCCACCCCCTTTTAGAAGGCACTTGTCTGCAGTTTTGTTTGTTTGTTTTTTTAAAAAACATCCAAATCATCAAGGCATCACAAACATACTGTTTTGGTTTGGGATGCCTCAGAGTAGTTATCATCTCTCTAAACACCCCACTTTGGGTCAGGATATGGCATTTGTTCAAATCTGCTGCACATGCACACACCATTTTTAATCACTCAATGTAAATTGAGTTTTAGTAATGCTCTTATTTGTCCCAAACCTGTGGGTCTATATCAAATCGAAATACCCTCCAACTACAAATTATTATATGTGCCCAGCAAACTCCATCTGGTCTTCATTCAGCAATGTTTCACCAGTTATTAGTATTTTTAAAGAAGTCCCCCCCCCCCCGCCCGAGAGATCTAAATTGACTTTTAATACCAATAGTAATATATTAAATTGATTTAAAATCTCTTTTATGTTTTGTTCAAGTTCTGAGCACCAATTTTAGTACAAGCAGAGCTAAGCAGAGATCCACAATGGTGCAGGTGCTCAGTCCCTTTGGTGCCAGTGCAGTAACACCTTCCAGCCTTGAGCAAGAAATGATGCTGTGTTCTTTGCAGGCAACAATTGGTGTTTAGGACGTGGACTGAAAATAGACTAATTCAAATGTCATTTCCTGCTCACTTGTAGATTCTCGGTTTTCATTCTAAGCTATAGAAAAATTTTGTAGACAATAGTTATTCATCATAGTGAGCATCATAAACTGGGTAAATTTGTATTCTACGGCAAGTAAATAAGGGTTTCAACATCACTACAGTAATATATACAGAATATTTTTGCTAACCACTACCCTTTGCCTTTCCTTTGTTCTTTGCCTGGTATTCGGTTTACTCATAAAAGGGTTGAAGTTTAAGCAGAAAAACACATAGCTACAGTTGCACAATTTTCAATGTTAATTAAAATTTCACTGTGACAAACAGCAGCAAGGTACTAAGAAGGATTACTTGATTTTGTTTTTTGTATTTAATTTTCTATCATTAATTTATCCATTCATCAAAAGTATTTGTACTCTCAAATTTTACAATGCTCCTTTACCCTTACAAAAGCAGATAAACATTCCATTTGTATGCTCAATAAGCAAACTCATTTAGTGGTGTGAAAGTGCAAAACACTGTTGAAACGAACGCTATCACTGTGCAAAGGATTTCTTAGGAAGACTGCAGAAAACAAGAAAGAGATACAGCGAAAGAGAAACCAAATGGGACTTCTCCCCTCTTGACATTTTAGAACAATGTTTTTAATATTGTTCTAATAATGTTTAAAAAGTGAGTGCAGATCCAGCCCCAGTCTTTGGGGACAGATTTTTATTTTTATTTTTTGCATTTGGGGGGTGAGTGGTCCTAACCTTGATATGAGATAACCAAGGATCCCTTTAATTTAAATGCTCCACCCACACATACACAACACTCTTGCCACTGCTCTCATTTGCCCAGAGTGCATTCCTTGGACAGAAAGCGCTTGGGAATGATGCTACAAACAAAGCTCATGTGGCTTTTTTATTTGTTTAGTCAGTGCATTGCTTGCTTTGGACAGCAATTTCTGTAATCAGCTGCATTTGTTGCATTGTTCCTATGAGCATTTCTTCTGACCCCACTGCTGACATGTAGACCGTAAACCAGACACAGTAAAGGACTCTGGGCTTGTATTAATATCCACAATTAATTTGTAACATTCCCACAAAAGTTCTCAGCTGCCATCTTCCAGTATTTCTGTTTTTATTATAAATATAAAACCCATCCAGATTAGAATTGCCTTTGCTCTTATAGATGCCATTTTATTTCATTTTTTTAAAAAGGATGCTTTTGGCTTTCGCCGTGCGTGCGCATGCCACCCTGTCGGCCGCTACACCCAAACGCTCTCTCAGTTGGTAACAACTGAACATTCAAAGAAGCAGCGCTCTTATTTGCATCAAAACAACTTGATTATGCAGCATGAAGCTTGACGGCTTCCCAGTTATTGATACAATTGTTATAACTTATCTGGGGGTGGGGGCAAAGAAAAAAGAACAAGCATTCCTCCACTTAACTGGAATGAATGAATTTCTCACTTTCTTCCGACTGCCCATTTCTCGTCTGTACAGGATAATATTCCAGTGATGTTAATGCGATCTGACAGACAATCTTAAATAGTGTTATTATGAAAACTGGGGCGGGTGGAGGGAGAGGAAAGAAGCCTGGTGCTTTTAAGTACAAGGTTGTGCTCAATTTTGCAGTTAAATTACAATTGTTGTTTACAGAGCTGACTTGTGCCTGTAATTGTCCATATTCGTTCGGAGTTGATATAACTTGGTGTCTGGAGGCCAAACAAATGGCAGCGCCAGATAAGAAATAGACTGTGATAACGCAAGCTAATGTAAAATATATAGAAACGATGTTACAACTTTATATAATGCATTAGTTCATTATTAGTAAAGATAAATAAGAAAGTTGTGTGAAAAGATTGTTGAAATGCTGGGGAAGAAATAGAAGAGGAAAGTGGCAAGGGGAGGGGGGGGGACAAGCTTTGTACCAAAGAGAAATAAGAGTATATTTCACATTAACACAACCCTCCTAAACCATGTTTCCTCTGGAGGAAGTGCTATGGGTTTTCACTGAAATAACTCTAAAAGAAACATTTTTAGGATTGTAGCATTCATTTTTGTGATTTTAACTTGGATGTGAAGAAGAAGAAGAAGAAGAAGAAGAAGAAGAAGAAGAAGAATTTGGATTTGATATCCCGCTTTTCACTACCCGAAGGAGTCTCAAAGCGGCTAACATTCTCCTTTCCCTTCCTCCCCCACAACAAACACTCTGTGAGGTGAGTGGGGCTGAGAGACTTCAGAGAAGTGTGACTAGCCCAAGGTCACCCAGCAGCTGCATGCGGAGGAGTGCAGACACGAACCCGGTTCCCCAGATTACGAGTGTGCCGCTCCTAACCACTACACCAAACTGGCACCAAATTACCTTCAATTAACCCCAACAATAGGGAAATGAAGGGAGAAAACTAGTTATCAGGTGGTACCTGCCCACTCTGGTATCATGAGGCTAAATCAGCCAATGGGGGACAATAGGACTTTCGGCACCTTTACCCCTATGCAGATGCAGGGGACCTATGAGGATGACCTGCCCTTGGACTCAGAGGCTGATGGATCCAATTGGCTCCCAACAGGCTCTGTGGTGTTTTCTGGGTTGATATAACTGAAGCGAAAGGAAAGTCCAATGCTGTAAAGAAAAGTATTGCGTAGGAACCTGGAATGTAAGAACCATGAACCTTGGTAAGCTGGATGTGGTAAAAAATGAGATGGCAAGAATAAACATTGACATCCTAGGCATCAGTGAACTAAAATGGACAGGAATGGGCGAATTCAGTTCGGATGACTATCATATCTACTACTGTGGGCAGGAATCCCGTAAAAGAAATGGAGTGGCCCTCATAGTCAACAAAAGAGTGGCGAAAGCTGTACTGGGATGCAACTTCAAAAATGATAGAATGATCTCGATACGAATCCAAGGCAGTCCTTTTAACATCACAGTAATCCAAGTTTATGCACCAACTACCAGTGCTGAAGAAACCGAAATTGATCAATTCTATGAAGACTTACAACACCTTATAGAAATGACACCAAAGAAGGATGTTCTTCTCATTATAGGGGATTGGAATGCTAAAGTAGGAAGTCAAGAGATAAAAGGAACAACTGGCAAGTTTGGCCTTGGAGATCAAAATGAAGCAGGGCAAAGGCTAATAGAGTTCTGTCAAGAGAACAAGCTGGTCATCACAAACACTCTTTTCCAACAACACAAGAGACGACTCTACACATGGACATCACCAGGTGGGCAACATCGAAATCAGATTGATTATATTCTCTGCAGCCAAAGATGGAGAAGCTCTATACACTCAGCAAAAACAAGACCTGGAGCTGACTGTGGCTCAGATCATCAGCTTCTTATAGCAAAATTCCAGCTTAAACTGAAGAAAGTAGGAAAAACCACTGGGCCAGTAAGATTCAATCTAAATCAAATTCCTTATGAATACACAGCTGAAGTGAAGAACAGGTTCAAGGATTTAGATTTGGTGGATAGAGTACCTGAAGAACTGTGGATGGAGGCTCGTAACATTATACAGGAGACAGCAACGAAAACCATCCCAATGAAAAAGAAATGCAAGAAAGCAAAGTGGCTGACCAATGAGGCCTTACAAATAGCGGGGGATAGAAGACAAGCAAAATGCGAAGGAGATCGTGAAAGATACAGGAAATTGAATGCAGATTTCCAAAGAATAGCAAGGAGAGACAAGAGGGCCTTTCTAAACGAGCAATGCAAAGAAATAGAGGAAAATAACAGAATGGGAAAAACCAGAGATTTATTCAAGAAAATTGGAGATATGAAAGGAACATTTCGTACAAAGATTACCACAATTAAGGACAAAAGTGGAAAGGACCTAACAGAAGAAGAAGACATCAAGAAGAGGTGGCAAGAATACACAGAGGAATTATACCAGAAAGATATGGAGGTCTCATACACCCCAGGAAATGTGGTTGCTGACCTTGAGCCAGACATCCTGGAGAGTGAAGTCAAATGGGCCTTAGAAAGCCTTGCTAACAACAAGGCCAGTGGAAGTGATGATATTCCAGCTGAACTATTTAAAATTTTAAAAGAGGATGCTGTTAAGGTGCTGCACTCAATATGCCAGCAAGTTTGGAAAACTCAGGAGTGGCCAGAGGATTGGAGAAGATCAGTCTACATCCCAATCCCAAAGAAGGGCAGTGCCAAAGAATGCTCCAACTACCGCACAATTGCACTCATTTCACACGCTAGCAAGGTTATGCTTAAAATTCTACAAGGCAGGCTTAAGCAGTATGTGGACCGGGAACTCCCAGAAGTGCAAACTGGATTTCGAAGGGGCAGAGGAACCAGAGACCAAATTGCAAACATGCGCTGGATTATGGAGAAAGCCAGAGAGTTCCAGAAAAACATCTACTTCTGCTTCATTGATTATGCAAAAGCATTTGACTGTGTCGACCACAGCAAACTATGGCAAGTTCTTAAAGAAATGGGAGTGCCGGATCACCTCATTTGCCTCCTGAGAAATCTCTATGTGGGACAAGAAGCTACAGTTAGAACTGGATATGGAACAACTGATTGGTTCAAAATTGGGAAAGGAGTACGACAAGGCTGTATATTGTCTCCCTGCTTATTTAACTTATATGCAGAATACATCATGCGAAAGGCTGGACTGGATGAATCCCCAACCGGAATTAAGATTGCCGGAAAAAATATCAACAACCTCAGATATGCTGATGATACTACCTTGATGGCAGAAAGTGAGGAAGAATTGAAGAACCTTTTAATGAGGGTGAAAGAAGAGAGCGCAAAATATGGTCTGAAGCTCAACATCAAAAAAACTAAGATCATGGCCACTGGTCCCATCACCTCCTGGCAAATAGAAGGGGAAGAAATGGAGGCAGTGAGAGATTTCACTTTCTTGGGTTCCATGATCACTGCAGATGGTGACAGCAGTCACGAAATCAGAAGACGCCTGCTTCTTGGGAGAAAAGCAATGACAAACCTAGACAGCATCTTAAAAAGCAAAGACATCACCTTGCCGACAAAAGTCCGTATAGTTAAAGCTATGGTTTTCCCAGTAGTAATGTACGGAAGTGAGAGCTGGACCATAAAGAAGGCTGATCGCCGTAGAATTGATGCTTTTGAATTATGGTGCTGCAGGAGACTCTTGAGAGTCCCGTGGACTGCAAGAAGATCAAACCTATCCATTCTCAAAGAAATCAGCCCTGAGTACTCACTAGAAGGACAGATCCTGAAGTTGAGGCTCCAGTACTTTGGCCACCTCATGAGAAGAGAAGAATCCCTAGAAAAGACCCTGATGTTGGGAAAGATGGAGGGCACAAGGAGAAGGGGACGACAGAGGATGAGATGGTTGGACAGTGTTCTTGAAGCTACTAACATGAGTTTGGCCAAACTGCGAGAGGCAGTGAAGGATAGGCGTGCCTGGCGTGCTCTGGTCCATGGGGTCACGAAGAGTCGGACACGACTGAACGACTGAACAACAACATAACTGGTGCTCATATCAAAGCCCTGGTGGATTTGTGGAATATGTGAATGGCCTGGAGCATGATTTGTCTCCCACTCCAAGGGGCCTGCTTCCTTCCTCAGTCTACACCAGAGCTTAGAGCAATGAAACAAGCTGGGAGACAGCTTGAACACAAGTGGAGGAAAAATCCAGATGAATGTGATTGAACATTGCTCATTATCAAGCATACCCAGTGACAGTGAAGGTAGGTGACAAAGAAGACGTGTTTTACTGTCTCCATTGCATCTGCATTGTGCCACCCAGCAGAGCTTTTCTAAGTACTATGGAACCTTTTACATACTGGCCCAAAGGAGATAGTAGAACTAACAGTAGCTTTGCACCTTTGTCACCAAATTTTGACTCAAGCATTCTCCAAAGAGAACTTTTAGCTCACCTTCATCTCTAAGCATCCATTCAATTAAACATTCTTATAGTACTGATGTTTCACTTATCTTCAGTTTACTAATGCACGCTGCTTCTGAACCAAATATGGAGTAAATGAACACTGTTTTAGCCATGCCTAATGAAAGGTCTGGTCCTTAATCTAATCCCTCAGAGCTCCTCTTATGTTCTTAAATCTGCTGAGCTTTAGGGTACCACAAACAAAAAAACAAGCAGGCAGCCCCTCTGGAACTCATGCAGGAAAGTATACAAGAGAGGCTGCAATCATATACTCAAAAGTAAGCCCCATTGATCACAGTGGGATTTGTTTCTGCATAGATTGCATCAGATCCAACTGTATGTCACCCATGTTTGTCTCCTGGGGTACAGCTGCAATGAGAGTGTTTGTGTTTCTCAAGATGTAAGTAACGTTTAACTGGGTCTATGTGCTGCAACATAATCATGTCTACAGTGGGGTGGCTAGCTTCTCAGCTGAAGAGGATTGTGTGCCATGGTGGAGGGAATGCATGTGTAATGTGCATTTGTGACAGTGATGTGTGTTTTGCAGTGTGAGAGCATGCCTTGGAGTGTGTGGTGTATTTTTGTAAATAAGAGAGTGGTGCAGTGTGTAAAAATAATTGCTTGTAGTTCACAATGGGGGGGGCAGGGCAGACCATAGCAAATCTGTAGATCCTGCACTATAAAAATCTCAGACTATTTCTCAGGAAAAAGCATGTTTGGGGAGACATTTTGGCTCACCTCCGATTTAAGCATCTGTCTGAAAGGGGTGGCTGTGCTGTGGGTACTCACAATATGCTCACCCCTCCTGGTATGTACATCTGTTAGAGGCCTAAACCTCTAAAATTTCAGATACATTCTCCTATGTCTCCAGGCAGAAGCAAATTCCCATATACTTTATATATTGGGCTTTGCAACTTATCCCAACATTATCAAAATAAGCTCCAATAAACAAGAGGAGAAGACTTGAGGACAACAGAAGCAGACCCCAGAACACTCCAAGCAGCCTTTAGAAGGCACAGCCCAGTTGCGAAGTCTTTCTGATTCATGTGGGTACAAATAATACTGCCACACACAGCCCTCAACACCTAGCAAGGGACTATGTGACACTGGGAAGGGAGCTGCAGAGACTTGGGGCACAGGCAGTCTTTTCATCACTACTTCCTGTTGAAGGTCGTGGCCCTATGATACCATGCTCTGAAAATATAATCCACCAAAGTTACCTCTTAACTATTTGGCAGGTTTCCCACAAGACCTGTACAGATCGATCGCTTTAAACTTCATTAGAGGACTTCCGGCGGCGACGCCATCGCCGGGTGGTCGAAGGCTGCCTCGGTCTCGAGGCGCCTTGTTCATCCCGGGGGTCAGGAGCCGCGCTACCGCAGCGCGCGGCTCCGTTTGGGGTGCGGGAAGAGCGTCCCGCACCCTGGGCTCCCCGGCTGTGCCCGCGGAGGCTCCGAACCCTTCCCCTGCCCCCCCTGTAAAGGGGGAGTGGGGGTGAAGGGACAACCGGAGCCGGGCTTCAGGGGACATGCCCCAACCGGGATGCAAATGCGGCGACAAAGCCCGCGGTGAGCGTCCAAGTTCTACCTGCGAAGAATGGAGCTAAAAACCCGGTGGTCGTGAGTAAAGATTTGGATTAAAAACCGCGTTTTTGGAACGATCCGGGGGGAAGGGGAAAGGTAGCCTGCCTCCCTCCCTTCGAGCCGAAGAATGTAACCAAATGAGGGTTTACTGCTACAGAATTGGTTTCAATGTAGCTAAAATTGACACATGAGACTGGCAAACTCTTTTTTCGGGCAGTTAATTAGAGGAAAATATCTCCATTTAAAGTTGCGGTGTTTGCGCTTCAGCACAGAAAAATGGCGTTGAACAAAGAGGAGAGCAGAAATACAACACCCACTTCCTCCTCCTCTGCCAGTATGCTGGGTTTTGTCCTTGAACTGGTATTGAACTCTGGACTAACAGATGAACAGAGACTCATTGCCTTGAAGGTGGAACTTGTTTATAGAAAAGTCAAAGTCTTGTGTGGGGATCTGAAAGGGAACCAATTGCCCACAGAGGAGGCTTTTAAAACTTTTGACACTTATGAAGAATGTCTTGCTAATGAGCTGAGAGAGTGGATGGAAAGATGGAGAGAACTGAGTGAGCAACTTCGGAGAAGAAATTCGCTTTTTGGGGGTGGCAGCCCCAAGGCGACGTTAAGATTTGTTATATCCAGTCCCCGGGGTGTGAGCTCGGGGGCCAGGGACAGAGAATTAAGGTATTTACAAGAAGAAAAGGAACGTTACAAAGAACCGAAGAAGCAGGGAGATGATGAGATGGACACCTCTGAACTCGTGGCAAGAAGAGACATGGATTGTGCCTGGATCTGTGGACGTTGGGAGAGAGAAGTTACACGGATGTTCAGTGCCGATGCCACCAGGAGAAGAATAATGGACAGAGGGGGTGTGGGGTGAAGTCTTAAACAAAATTTAAAGTAGTCTAACACGGCAAATCGAAAGTGGAGGGTGAATACTGTCAACAATACTCTGTTATATTTTTGTTTGTATATGAAAGGAGATATTTCAAGTTTTTATGTTATTAGCAGTAATCTTAAGGATAGAAGAATTAGATTTGATGCGAGGAGCAAGATTAAGACTTAGATTAAGTTAAGAAATTGATAAGATTGAATTAAGAAGAACTAGGATGAGGTATTAATATGGTGATGTATTTACTAGTAAGGTGTTGAAAAAGATAATTTGATGTAAATATATAATTGAACAAATTTTTTTTTTTTTTTTCAGAAGAAATGGTTATAAAATAGATTAAGGATATAAAATCGAAGGTGAAAAGGCAGGGGAAGTCAATGGTCAAGATATGGAAAAAGAAATTTTTCTTTTTAGAAAGATACTATAAGAATCTTGACACTGTTTGTATGTGTCATATTTGTTTTGTATTTGTGGGTGTGGGTGAGGGTATATGTTGTTTGGAAAAATGCCAATAAATTCTTATAAAAAAATAAAATAAACTTCATTAGAGGGGCTTGGGGACAACAAGTTACACTTTACTGACTGGTTATGAAGCACTGGTCGTTACTGGCATTGGGCAAGAAATTTAATTCTGTTTAATCCTACTGTAACCTAATCAGCAACAACCAAATTAATTCAATACAGAGATCCTGCATAGGAAGCAATCACAAAAGAAGTTACTGTATATGATTGCCTGTTCAATGCTTACAATTCCTACTTCCCTCGGGAAATCGAAGGTACAAATACATCGAAGTTATTTTAGCCCATCTGCTTCTTTATCCCTTAATGTATTCTGCTGGTCTGAGTTCAAGAAGCAGAAAACACCATCAGTGATTTGCATTCATCCAGCTTAAATGGTCCCAAGTGACCAGGAGAAAATGAGAAAGAAACAACAGTATTTCTTTCTTTCTTTAATCCCTCTATACTCCTTGACGGCCAATATTTGCTACCTCCACCTTTCAAATTGTGTCTGAAAGAAGCCATGTTACTAGGGGTGTTATTCTGAATTTGATCAGGTTCTTTTTAATTTGGCCTCCCAGGGAAAGACAAGGAGATACATCTGAAAAGAAATCTGCATGAACTGACATTGTAAGAAAGTCATGTCATGATCAGAATGCTAAAATATTCAGCTTTAAATCCACCAATATTTAAACCTTCTTTCGCTAAAAACAACAATAATACTTCAATAAACTTTGGGTCAAATTATTATTTTTGTTTACTTGACCTGGTACATGAATATACACAAAGGATATGCAGTATGTGCTTTTTGAGGAGTCGAAGGAAATGCAGACTAATATGTTTGTTTAAAGCAGTGTAACACCTCACAGCAGGCTTGTCCAAAGTCCGTTTCGGGGGCCTCATCCAGCCCGCCAGTCGGTTTAATCCGGCCCCTGTGGCAGTTTATTTATTGGGGTAAAATCCTAAGAAAACCTCAACAACTTCAATCCTAAAGAAAGGTCAACAACTTTGGTTGGCCCTTTGGTTGGCCCCCACGGCCCTTCACTTCATCAAATCTGATCCTCTTTGAAAAAAGTTTGGACACCACCACCTTACAGGTAGCTAAGAAAGACCCAAGTTGATGCTGGATGACCTCCTTATTAAGCACTTATCGTGATTTGTTTGCACAAACTTTGCAGGTAAGTTAGACGCTTTCAACTATTTACTGAGCACTCATTCTGAGCATTGTGGGGAGGTTATTCAGTGTTGTGTAAAGCAAGTGTTACCTTGAACTTTCCAGTGCATTTTCCCATGGCCTTCCTTAACTAAACCATCCTAATTGGTGTGGGGGGACAGGCTTATTTTGCAGAGCACCAAATCAACTTTTAATAGTGCAATCTGAATTTTCCAGTATGTGACTGAATCCCACCTGAAAATGGTGACGGTCTGGAAGTGTCCCTGGTGTGTCGTGTGGAGAAGATAAAGCAGGACCAGACATTTAAGACATTTCTATAATGCTTAATTAGTCACATTTCTAAGTCGTGTTCATAAAGACAATGCACAGAAAATGGGACAATCAAACAATAAATATTTATCGGGGGGGAAAGAACACTACCTTAAAATGCCTCAGCCATGTTGGCAGGAAAGAGGTTCAGGGTGTGCATCAGGCAAGGCTAGTCAAGGGCAAGGATGGGGCACTGCCATGGAAGAACAGAAATCAAAATCCCCTTGGTAGTTAAATCAAACCACTTGTTCAGTCAATGGTGATTAGGCATGGTCACACAACCTTCTGCTCTAGCCTATGTATTTTTTCAAAGCTTCTTTCAGGGTTGGGTGGCAACCTGTAGTCTCCTTTGCAGCTTATTGGTGGCACTGAGTCAATTTTCCCAAATGACATGTCCTCCAAACTACAGTTGATGGTCCCATTCTAGGTAGGTAAACCCCCAAAAGATGAAGGGAACAGCAGGAAGATCTAGTATGTTTACAAATGTAATTTGACCTCTAAGCTACTGTAGCCTGCTGCCCCTGGATGCAGCAGTGTATGCTATCCGGCTAACTGTATTTTAGTAAGATTCAACCACCAGCCCAGTTAACTTCTGCATGTGGAACAAAAGGGACACCATCTTGCCCTTTGCTTCAGGCAGCAAAATCTTGGCCTGGCTTTGAATTGCAGTAAAAGTTGGAAGTGGCACATTATGGTGTTAACCCAGAAAAAGGAATGGCTGGGAGTGGGAGCCAAAGCACCAATTGGAGAAGGCTTCTTCACAGGCTTGTATTCCTCCAGTTGCTGGGTTGGGACAAAAAGGCAAGCAGTTCATACCTGGAGAAATAGGCAGGTGCTGGAAGACTGTGCAAGGCAGAAGTTGCTCCCCGTGCCATAAACCTTTGAGCCTGTCAGGAAACCCCCCTTCCCGCGGCTGGTAGAGTCGCGGGAGCATCTGCAGTATAGAGAACCACTTCCACTATTTACCAGTTCGTCTTCCCCCTCCTCCAGCGGAAGCGACCATTCCTCCAGTGGGGAGGGGGAGTCAGAGACAGGAAGGTGGTGCAGGGGCTCTGGCAGGATCACAGAGCCCGAACGCTGAGGGGATAGCGGGGAACGGGGTCAGGTTCCCACGCTCCGAGGTCGCAGGCAGGAAGGACGTGGTAGGGGGAGGCGGAGGTTCAGAATCCCACGCCTTTTTTGCTGGACAAAGAACCGGAAGGGGTCATTCCTGGACTCTGTGGAGGGATGAGATGGACGTTTGAACTTTTGCTCCACTGTATATAGTTTGCACAATAAAGAACTTAGTTTTTAAAAGTGCTGCGTTTGGCGTTTCACTCATGAGCAACCACTGAACGTCCTTACAGAACCCCATGTATCCATTCAAGGAAACCCTTTTCCACATGTTGATCACTCTTGCTGGCTTAGAGAGTCTAAGACTGCAGTATCAGTTAACAACAACCAAAGTACTCCATGTTTGCTCTTTCTACAGTGAGCCAATGCACTTTTAATAGTTCAGTAACAGACTCATAAAAAGGTGCCTGATGGACTGCAGAAGGTATTGCCACTGCCTTGAAAAATTACATAAATCAAATACTGAGCGACTGCCACTTTCCAGCTAAATACTATTATAAATAACTGTTTGTATGGTCTTATCAGTTTTTTTTTCCCTCCTGCCTGTCGACCACTGATAAAGATTCACTCTGTAAATCACTGTAATTTCCTTTTAGCTGTCAGGAGGGAGATTTAATATGGTGATAAAGAAAATTGATGAAAAAAATAGTATGTTTTGCTTTTTAAGAGACTTGTATAATTTTATGTACTTATTCCAAAGTGGGTTTGAAAAGTTTATACTTGCACAATGCCATTAATTTGGTCAAACAGATGATAGCCATTTGTGACATTTTAATGAAACCTCTGTTCTTCAATCTTGACAGGGGAATTTAACTTTACACAATAAAATATCAGCATGTTGTCCAACACCTGCAAATCTATCTCAGTACTGCCAATTTTGTTTTTTTTAAATTAGCACTTCAAACAAGTAGTTATTTGTAGCTTGTTGCTAAACATAAGTCACTATGGCTAATAACAGAATATCTCTATAGCATTCAAGAACCTACAATAGTAATGAGAACAGAAGAATGACTGCTGAGAGGAGTGCAGAGAGAAAAAAACGCTGTGGTGCATCTGCAGCAGCACAATTGAATGCCTTCATTTGCCCCAGCTGCAAGAAAACATGTCTCTCCCTTATTCGTCTCTACAGTCACAGCAGGCACTACAACCTTTCAACAGTTTGACTTCACCCCCAAAGGTGCACTCCTCCACTGTCTCCTGAGACAGAAGGATGCCAATCAACTCAAAACAGACGGATGAATTTATTTTAAACACAAGGGATCTCCCCTAGCTGCCTGTTAGCCTCTGAGCCAGTTTTAATGTCTTACTTACAAATAACTCTGGTTCAGATCATCTGAAATACTAAGGACATTAAGATCAACAAATAGAACTTGGTAAGTGTTGCTTGTGGTCTAATGATTATCAGCTTGTGGTAATGCAGAGGCTGGCTGTTTCACTGGTGTCAGGGAAATATGAGGGTCCCTAACTGTACAGGTATTGGTATTCCATCAACATTAGAAGCCACACTTGTTTACATGGGCATTTCCTTGATCTCTTGGCCTAAGTCGCAAAGTGGTCACAATCTCCTCTCCAGGAGTCTACATGTTTGTGCATTCACACTTAGTCATGGTTTGGCTTTAATAGGTTTGTACAACACAGAGACTACGGGCATTGTACATTATACTAGGCATGTACTAGGTTCTTCATAACCTTACATTTTGTCAAGCAAGACTGCAGATGGTTGGATTCTTATTTGGTGAGGCATTGGGGTTGTTGGTGTAATCAAAACCTACCACTAAGTTAAAAACTGTACTGGGAAATTAAAAGCAAAAAGCTATGTATATGACCATATATTGTATCACTTAAAACAATTTGGATACAATCTGGAGAGCCGGTAGGAGGATGTGGACAACCAATTATCAGTCATTTGTCACTGACTGTTTTTAATATGAGTAGGGAGAAGATTTAAATAAAATAATTAGAAAATGGCTAAGCAATAACATGTGACTATGACTTAGATTGTTTTTATAGTTTTATGAATGTGTGTGTGTATGTGTGTGTGATCTATTAAATATCTCATGCCATAAATTCAACTAAGTTACACCCATGCATTCCCAAGTCCTCTGCCCTTGTGTGAGCTTCATGGGAGTCACTGAGAACAAAAGTCATTTATTTCCTGCCCAACGGAAATACTTCTGCTTTACGAATCAGCTTGTCAAATAAAAGCATAAAGTGGTAGTGGATGAGCATTTCTATAAAACAAACAAACAAAAATGCAGCTGCTGAACAAAGGAAAAAGCAAAGAGTTTTATTGTGTTTAAGGATTTTCGAAAGAGAAATAATACATTACATATTATAGACTGTAGCTTTGAGACATGATCATCCTTTTGGCAGTACTAAAATGGCACATGTAATTGCTAGAGTCAACAGCTTTTTCTCCAGGAGCGTTGCTGCTTCTGTTTACTATCCAATTTTACAGAGATTAATTTCAGAAAAACAGAGAATTTTTATGTGCAAATATGCTCCAGGGGACACAGCTATGAGTTGTCATAATAATATTTTCAGTGATAGAATAATCTCTTTAGACCAAGCCTAGCAATGGAGGAAGGAAAATAACAGGGAAAGGTAAAATAATAAAAAAGGATGAGGACTCGGTTGGGATACTGCTATCCTATTTTCTCATATATTAGGGAAACGACAGCAATTTTGGTACGGTCACATTCTCTTATACAAAAAACTCAGTGACTTCTGTTTCTTTCATGATGGAAGGAATTCCATGCCACTATGCACACATTATCCTTCTGCTTTTTTCACCCCCACCCCTCGCTTGAAACTAGAACTACTGTGATTCTTATTTTTGCTTTGTTTTTCTAAGTAGGAAGTTCTGATAATGGCATGTTGCTACCCTGGCATACTGCATATGGTTACTGTGTAACTACAAAACAAAGAATTTTAAACTATGGAAATTGAAATGCCATACTGCTTGCCCTGAAAAGGAATCAGGCCCACTGAATATACCTTTTAAATGCACAAAAATCTTTGGAAGGAACTGAAGCGGGGTTGTTGTTTTTAATGGCCTAAATTTGCATGGACTGCTATCCTGTTCCCAAATTACTGAATGGAAGAAGGGGACCCAGTGTCATTACCAGAAAGTTTCACAGTGTCATGAAGGCACCAGAGCTACTATTTTAGTACCATGTAAGGTTGGCAGATTGATTCCTGTCCCCAAAAACAGTAGATGGAATAAATCATTCACTGATTTAGTGGACCCGTTTTTGATACTTACAAGCATTTGCCTTTCAGACTGCAGAGTGTGCCTATGTTTGGATGTAATTGCTAAACCATGGTTCAATACGGGACTAAGCCTCAGCAAGTCCCAGACTCACAGGTTCCCCCTCTTCCAGTGTGTTCTGAAGCTTCTGAACTTAACTTTAACTAAATTTAGTTGAAACAAATCAGCTTCATAAACTTTGGCATGAAGTTAGCTTTGTAAATTAACCACAGTGAAGCTCATCTGAGTTTAGGTGGCAAGGAGGCTGTTGTTTCTGTCACTGATTTCTCAGGTAGCCATTTGTGTTATGAGAGAATAGTGTCAAATTCACTTACAACTGGAGTTTGCTAGATAGCGGCAACACCTGTCTTTTCAAAGCTTTGCTTGGTTAAACAGGCTCCCTCCTCCACAACCCCCCAAGCTCCCTGCCACATTTACAAAATAAAAATAAGAAAATAGATGGTTAGATGTTCAAAAGTGCTGACAGAGTTTGGAGTCTTGTTACCTTTTATCTGTTTACCTGCAGGGACCTGAACCTTCATGTCACCCATTTTCAGTCAAAGAAAATAATAGCTATTTCATAAAACAAATCCTTTTCTCCCACACACAGCTTTTACCTGCTGTTGCAACTAATTGCCAAAAATAATGGGATGGAAATGAGTATAACTTACAGCAGAATGACTCCAATTAACTGATAAAATCAAGTTCGGGAAGGCTACTTCCAGCAATTTCCACAAGCTTCTAGAAATGTCTTATTTCCAAACCTATCAGAATGATTATGCACTCTTTGTTTCCAGATATGATTGATTGACTGGTTGATTGCTATTGTTAGGGAGATGACAAACAGATCAAGGGACAGTGCCAGTTAAAAGGGACCAGTACTTTGTATTTATTACATTCTTTGAATATATGATGAATCAACAGATATCCCAGAGTTCCCCCTTTCCTCTAGGACAGCAGTGGAGATTTCTGGAAGCTTCAGTGAGTCTTGGGGAAGCAACAACAAAACCTGATGACTACCTGCATAATGTGTTTTCCAGTAAATATTTCTACCCCACCAATGTTCAGTCTAAAAAAAACAGAAACTGGAGATTATTATCCATAGAACTAGAAAGCCTGGAATTCAGGTAACCCAAGTAGGAATACAATTACATTCCTCCACCACCCTCTAATTACTACAGGGTCGGCAGAATTGTTCATGGGAATTAATTTCCTGCTGTTCAACATAACAGACAAATTATGTATTGCTTTGGAAATTAACTACTCCAAAGCACTGATAGCAATTTTCAAATTTACACCAGGAAGCATTTCTCTCTGAAACCCCAAACTCATTACTCTAATCTATATTAACTATGCAACTGATCACATCACACAGGTAACCAATATCATTTCTATCCACACACTGAGTTTGGAAGCTTACAATAATTTGTATGGTTAGATGTAATTTGAAGGAGGGGGTGGTTATCATTTATAACTTCCTAGCAAGGAACTGACATGTTGAAGGATACCCAACTGATTCATTATCAAACATTTTTCTAAAAAAAAGTGTTACAAAGATGTGTGTGTTACTTTTTAGCATAAGCTTTGCTGTCCATTAGTCAATTAAATTAAGGTATAAAATAGCTTCATGCCAAATTATGATACGGGGAGAACACTCAGGAGAACAGTTTGTAAATAGTAAATTAAAAAACCAAACAACGGTAAAATGGCCATTATGTTCTCTTCCTCCATCTGTCACTTGGTAAGACATAGGTGCTGTGGGCTAATTAAATGTTAATGAAATCTAAATAATCTGCTGGTCCCGAAGCATTAGCCAAGCAATAGGAACTGCTGAACAGCTGCCACTGTTTGACAAAAACACTTCAGTCAGCACCTTCAGCAATGTCTCAAGATCCAGATTTGGCAAAGCAGAATGGAAAGAATGAAATTTATGCAAAACTGATTTCAGAAGGCCCATAATTGTTTTTCTTTAAATCACAGGTTAAAGGTCAAAGACACAGTTAGGAAAGGAAAGGATTTGACCAAAAAAGAAAAGAAAAATACCCGCCACATATTTGATGTGTGAAAGACTTTCAATGATCCTTTATAAAAGTCAGGAACTTATTTTGATGCAATTCTGATTACGTTGTTCTTAGATTCCCCTCAGAAATTCACAATTTGACTAGGTCCAAAGAACTGTGCAATCAATTCAATATGCCCAAGGGGGCTTAGGGCTTGAAGTTCTCAATCAATATCTATTCTGGCATTGCAGGGGTTGGACTACCTGACCCTTGGGGTTCATTCCAACTCTACAACTCTGTGATTCTACCCCATTCCTGTGGAATATACCAAACCACTTCTCAGACTGAGGGGACTTTCAAACACAGTTTGTAGAACCTGAAATGTGACACTAGGTGTATGCTATTTAAAAAGAAGTCAAAGATTCAAACTTTGTTATTGTTTAAAGTAGCACATTTTTTACTATGCTAACTTTTGAAGTTCAGAAACAGATACATACACACCTAGTTATGTTAAATTCTCGAGAATAATCTTTTGGAGAATATTCTCAAGAATATTCTCAATTAATGAGAATATTAGAGAATTTTCATTTAAAATTGGAGAATATTCATTTTAATGCATTGAAAATGATTTAAATTTAATGCATCTTGTGCTTCTAATAGCTCTAACACTTAATAACTGTTCTGGTGACTAAAACACAGCTTGAGAAACAAACCTATATGCATAATATATTTCAGTATGTCAATCTCTGGAAAATGGCACATTGTACCATTGAATGGCACTGCAAAAACCAGTTAATGGCACTAAATAAAAATATAGAAATGCCAACTGTTTAAATCAAGGCCATCTCACATGCTGTTACACATAATTGTATAGGCCTAAGTACTTTAAGCATTAAAGCTACTTTCTGGGGAGGGAAATCACACTGTATGGCCAAGGCAGGGTATAGAATTTCTAAGAATAAGGTAACACTAAAATAGAAAAAGTCTATTACATATAGTTGAAATATATACGAATTCAAATGTTCATCAAATTAAATGAATAGCACTTTTAAAAAAAAAGGAAAAAAAGTTTTCTGTAGCTCACATTTCAGAACTGCCAATGGTGAATGACACAATGCCCAGTAATGTAACTGGATTAAAAAAAAAAAAAAAAAAACCATTATTCATTACTTACACTGGCAACATCACAGCTTGACTTATTATTTACTAGTTGTTGTTGTTTTAAAAATGTGGGTTGTAAAACTGGATCTTACATTAGAATTTACAGTTCGTGGAGAGTATTCTCAGGAGAATTTTCTAGCAGAGAATATCCACAAGGATATTCCAGGTAAGAACATAAGAATAGCTGCTGGATCAGGCCAATGGCCCATCTAGTCCAGCATCTTGTTCTCACAGTGGCCAACCAGATGCATATGGGAAACCACATGAGCACAAGAACACTCTCCCCTCCTGTGATTTCCAGCAACTGGTCTTTGGAAGCATTGCTCCCTGAAAACTTTGGAAGCCTCCCAATATTTGGAACCAACCTGCCTGCACCTTAAGGTCAGTGGAGAAGGCCCAACCAGTGGTCTCAGCACAGGATAAAATGTGCAGCCCTGGTGCAATTGGAAGCGCCTTCTCTGTGGTGTCCCTACATCTGTGGAGTGTTCTCCCCACAGAGGTGCACCTGGCTGCCACCTTTTATTATTTTATTTTAAGAAACAAGTGAAGACACATTTCTTCCAGCAAGCATTTGGGTGAAGGAAAATGTGATTATAGGAATTTATGAATAGTTCAACACTGCTGCTTTTAAAATGCGAGTCCCAATGAAAACAAATAGAATTTATTTTATGTAAATATACCTATGATTGTACTACAGGTGAAAAACCATCAACCTAGTAGCCGCCACTTGTCAATGTGTGGGCAAAAATAACTGCAACTATTGTTGAAGTAAAATCAGTGGGGCTATCACTGGTTTTCTGCCAAACAGTAATACTTAAAACTGGAATAGCAGTAGACACTACCTTTTCAGACTTTGCTGTGCAAAGATTATTTGAAGATAATACACGAACATTCTAAAAACACAAATATCAATTTATTATCCTGCTGCCTAATTTTCAGGCTATGGGGGGAAAGATTACAATGGATTTCATCATAAATATGCTAAACACATTCATGCATTTCAAATTTACATAGACAGAAACTGAAAACATTACAATATTGTAAAAGAGACAGTGTCAAAATCAATTATAAACGTCAGTTTCTTTGGTGTTCTGCTGTCTTGGGAGTTGTTGCTTCCAAAGGAAATAATGGCAAATGGAAGCAACAGCTTTCATTTATTGTACATGAATAAAAAGTACAATAAACGCAACAGTTCATTATGTGTAAAATCACATTTTGCCAAGTGGGAATTTTACAAGTGCTTAGCTTTTTGCATTTGATAAATCTAGTCTTATATATTCAGAATCATTTTAGACACTTGTATTTCTGGATGTTCATTTAATTACTTTCTGCTTTATACATGGAAATTAAAAAAAAGCAGGAATAGTAGTAGTACTTCTGACTTCTGAGCCAAAATGTCCCCAAACTTATCCAACTGTTCACAGGTTGCAAAGTTAGAAGGGGGCATTTTGGCAAACTGGAGGGCAGGGTTATGAACAGTTGGAAAGTACTGACCAGCAACGGCAACTATGCTCCCAGTTGCTAGTGAATACCATTTGCTCCCACAAGACTCTAAAGTGAGGGAGGAAGAATAAGTGAATGAGGGCACATTGTATCATGAAGTCAATTCAGAGGGACAGCTTTCTGCCCTTACTTTTTTTTTTGGGGGGGGGGATGCTACTCACCATTGTTGAAGCCAACACCACAACATAGGTGGTGCTTATGGTGAAAACCATGAGGGTTATTGGGGGGGGGGTTTGATTTCAGGAAATCTCTCTGTTTTACTGGACCTGGCTAGGTTTGCAGAACCATCAGCTACAGCAAACTGTGCTCTGCTGTACATCAAAGCCTAATGTAGAGCAGCCAAGATGAACTAAAATGGATGACAACTTTGACTCCATACCACTTTCTGCAGAACTCTCAGTGACATTCATGGGAGTTCTTGGATGATGCCAATATTAAAAGGCAACATCATATCATCAGCATAACAAAATGATAAAGAGAATAAGAATGCTGTCGCAGTGGATGTAGAATTATACACATGGTTGAAATGTTCCAAAGAAAACAGTGTGCTGAAATGTGTAAGAGTGACCCCAGCAAAGAGATGCTGGAAAAAGCAGGGGGGGGGGGCGACAGATTGTGAGTATCCATAGTCTATGTGTTATGTAGGTTTGCCTACATGAGCAATGAAAGACATGTAAAAGGTGAAAAATTCAATCCTTCTGGCCCAGTTCCTGATCAAAATAAAAGATGTACAGAGAATCATTTTCTCTATTTTCTCCACTGCTGCCTATCTGACTCTTTTACACATACAGTACTCCCTTCACAGTTATGTTTGGGGAACTATGAACTTTATTCTATAATGCTAGGCATGAATTCTATTGCTAAAAAGCTCTGCAAAATATATCTGCTTATCCATAGTTCAAGAACAGACAGACAGACGCACACACACACAGAGAGAGAGAGAGAGAGTATTACATCGGTCCTAAAGGATATTCATTGGCTCCCAGTGCGTTTCCAAGCACAATTCAAAGTGTTGGTGCTGACCTTTAAAGCCCTAAACAGCTTCGGCCCAGTATACCTGAAGGAGTATCTCCACCCCCATCATTCAGCCGGGACACTGAGGTCCTCCTCCAATGGCCTTCTGGCATTTCCCTCACTGTGAGAAGTGAAGCTACAGGGAACCAGGCAGAGGGCCTTCTCAGTAGTAGCAACCTCCCTCTGGAACACCCTCCCTTCAGATGTCAAGGAAATAAAACAACTAGCTGACTTTTAGAAGAAATCTGAAGGCAGCCATGTATCGGGACATTTTATATGTTTGATGTTTTAGTATGTTTTGATATATGCTGTGAGTCACCATTATTTATTTATTTTTATTATTATTATTATTTAACAACTATTGTGTGGAAACATTTAAGTGGCATCAATTATTATGTGAATCAGAGCACTGTTATGGCAGGATATAATGCAAAACCCAGCAGTGCTATTCTCAAAAATGTAACAAGTAGACTTACTGCTAGTACAGGTAACATTCTAAGCAACATTTGGTACAAACCAGGATGGTATATGACATTGCATTGTAAATGGTAAGGTGGAGTGGATGCACCAAAGGTCCAGGGGCCAAATGTAGCCCTCTATGGTTCTCTTCCCATCCTTTAGGATTCTCCAATGCCATGTCCACTCTGCAAGGAAGAAACCCTCTTTTGCCCTACTCTGTACTCTCCCCAAGTGCTTTTGTCAGGTTGGAATGTGTCCTTGGACTCTAACAATTCCTCTTTGCTTTTCTGCATTGCAGATGGAGAGGTGTATATGTGGCCACAGAAATGTTTACATGGCTGACATGAAGCCTACTGCTGTTGGCATCCATCTGTCTTGGGAGACAATGGAGGAGTGTGCCTTTGGGAGTAAAGTCAAACCATTGGAGAGTTACAGATATCAATACGGGGGAGACATGTTTCATTGCAGGTGGGGGAGATGCAGGTGGGGGAGACATGTTTCATTGCAGGTGGGGCAGATGCAGGTACCTGGTTTTGCTGCTACAGGTGCACCATAGAGTTTCTTCTCTTTGCACTCCTCCCAGAGGTAATTTCTCCTCTGGTCACTGCTGTGGATACATGCCTGACTACCTGTCTCCAGGTACTGTGATTGTCTGCAAGGGATTCCCACATGGCGGGGTTGATATTGCCAGCCTTTGTGTTAAGTTTGCAGACATCTTTGTGATGCAGAGTTGGGCTGGCAACAGGCCTGGTGCCTGAAGCTGGCTCCACATACAGCACATCCTTGAGAATCCTGCCATCTTGCATTTTGTGTACATGACCAAGTCAGTACAGACATTGCTGAGACAGAAGTGCAAGCATGATAGGAATGTGGGCTTGGGAGAGCAGCACATATTTGTTTGAGGCTATCCTGCCATGTGATGTTCAAAATCCTCATGACAACATATATGGAAGCTTACTCTTCAAAGATATTGTTATGAATTTTGGGGTGCAAGATACTCTAAATTCTGGATCAAGTTAGTGCCAGAACTTAATTAAGGCTGGTGTGCTAAAACTGGTCGCTGGACCCATATGTGTATTAGACTGTGTGTGAGAGCCACTTCAAAGCACCTAGAGTTAGCATGTGTGAAAGCTAATTACCTGTAAGTCAGGCAGACATCATAAAATGTGTATTAGACATCTCTAAATCTTAGGAAATTAACATTACTTAAGTGTTAATTAAGTCATAACCAATTTCCTTGTGAGGTAACTGCCTGGAGGAAGTGAGCAATTAAGACAAAAGAAGACCCCACTCAGCTGTTTCATGTAGATGTTAAACAGCATCGGGGGAGGGGGAATTGAATCCTGAAGGACCCCACACTGAAGTCTTCACAGGGTCAAAGAACACTCCCCAAGCATCACCCTTTTGAAACAACCATCCAAGAAGGACCGGGACCACACAATGCAATGCTACCCACTCCCAACTCAGGACAGCCTCTCCAACTCAGGACAGCCTCTCCATGGTTGATGGTAACAAAAGCCACTGATGCGTCAAAAAGAATTTACAAGGACACATTTCCCATGTCTCTCTCCTGACAGAGGTGGCCAAAACAGTTTCTGTGCCAAAATCGGGCCTAAACCCCAATTGAAATGGACCTATTATGAGGTATAGATAAATAATCACAATAGATATGCTTAGAATACACTTGTTCCCTTTTAACAGTTTAATCTTTATGTATCCATCCATGAGCACCTGAAACTTGGCAGCTACACAGCTTAAATGTCTATTGGCCGCCCCATCTATCACTGCAAACACCCACCGCCCTCCGCATTTGAAATACCACTCCTGGTCTGGCTCTTAGCGTATCACTGCCAACGTAGGATCAAGTGAGGAAGCACCAGCAACAACATAACTGGTTTACAACTCACAAAATGTGAATTCTTTGCATGGTACAGGAATTCCATTGGTGGAAAACAGGGCTCTTGAGCCTTTAACAGCTGTGTGACAGGCAGAAATTTAATAGGCTAAGCTTTTTTCTAGTGTGGAAATACCTGTACAATTGACACCTGTCAGAAATCTTATCAGTTGTGTGGCCCCCTGGTTTATTTTTGACCTTCTACTCCACCTGCAAAGGAGGACATAGATTTGCATATTACATAATTATATGCAAATTATATGCAAATTTGTATCAACTCTGATTTATAGGGCAGAGGCTCCAATCTACATATAGTGTATTGGATCCAAAAAAGGCTGTTTCCAATGCTGATTGCACATGTAAGCAAAATGGAAGCCCTTTGAAAGCCTGTGAAACCAGCCACTAACCTACCCGCTTTATTCTGAATGGGCTTCAAAAAATCAGCCCCATATATAACCTAGTATAGGGTACAATTCACCTAGACATTGTAAACTGATGTGTAAGCATCATTCCTGTAGCCTTTGCTGTTTTCCTAACTGCTATTTAAAGTTTTTTTTTTTTTTACGGTTTTCTGTAAGTCGTACATTTATGCCTTTCAGGCATAACACTGATTAATTCTTTTTCTATAGGAATCAATAAATATATTCTAGAGATCAAACTAAGCATACCATTGCTGGCTCATCAGACAATATTGCTATGTTCTTTTTCCACACACACCCCGAAACACCAGAATCAAATATAAACGGCTACATAGGCAGATATTGAAGTAAATGAAAACTTCATTTGTACTTCTAAAATAACATTATGCTGCTCTAAGCTGAAGGTTCTATTATGAAGCAAATGTGGTTTTCTTTTATGATTACTGGGTACAAATGTATTAATTCTACCATAACTTAAGACCACAATATTAAAGAATTCAGCCCTGATAGATAAAATAGCTTAGAGCCTTATATTATTATCAATTCCAACAGTTTTGGATATATCCTCACCTACTAACCTCCCCTCCCTTCCTCACACACACCCCAAAATCAAGACATATAAAGAACTAATGTTGTTCAGATTGTGCTGGCTGGCACCAATGTGAGTTGTAGGCTAAAACATCTGGAAGGCACCTGGTTAGGGAAACCTCGCTTATGCTTTTATTATCTTCCTTTCGGAATGTTTCCCACTTGAGTATTTTATGTTTTAGGTTCTGCAGTTTAGGTCCAACAATGAAAACGTCCACGAAAGGACATTACAATGGATGTATTGTGCAATAATAATAATGATAATTATGATGATAAGAACAACAATAATAATATTTTTGTATGACTTATTCATGTACAATTAGATATTGCAACTTTATATAAAGAAGTATAATTACAGCAATCTTTTAGTAGCTGGAGAATAACTGGTACATAATTATTATTTTTAACAGACCCCCTAGGTATGTCTGTGAATAGGGGACAATGCTTGTAAAATTTACAGTAAAACCTGAAAGCTTTCATTCTGCATAAAACAGCTAGTGGTGTAATTTCCAAGAAGATAAAGCTGAAGTAAATAATGAATAAAAGACACTACCGGTAGTTAGTTACTGGATTATTATTATTATTATTACAGTCAACAGAAGGTAACATATGCTGGAAAGGCATCTAGATTTATCATTGTTTTATGACCACTACTACCATTGTCATAATCACTTCTGTTTATTTATTTTTTCCAGAAACATGCACAAACAACAAAATACACATTACCAAAAGATCTTCCACGGTTGTTGTTAATATCCATCTGCCTCGAGAGACAGTGGAGTGAGCCTCTGAGAGCAAAGCCAAACCGCTGGAGAATCGCAGTGCACACTGTGGCTGCAGAGACCAGGAACTTGTAACTGCTGCCTCTCACATTGTTTTTGCTGCATCAGCAGCACCAAAGTGACTTCTTTGGGGCACAAGCCTGGGCAGTGTGCATGGAGTTCCTGGGCTGCCCATAGCATTGTCTGTGACGAAATATGCAAGGCATAATCACAGCACAAGAAAGCAGTATCACGTTAAGGCTTAAATCAAAAGCCCAGTGGGCTGGGCTATGGAGCGGTGGGGTTTCATGCAGTGGCAGGGCTACTACAACATCCACTGTGTTTGCCATTCATGCCAGCTGAGGCAGAAGGCAAGGGAGAAGCAAACTGCTGTTCCATGTTGGTGCTGGCACAGTTATCAGCCCTTCGCTGAGGGCACTTCCACAGAGTCCTGTGCCGGTGAGGTCACCCTGATGTCACTCCACAGACCTGAGACAAAAGGGGTATTGATTGCAGCATAATACATCTTTCCAAAACGTGTCATGCAGCTCCTGTTCCATATTGTCCTCCTGCTTTCCATCAACTGCCTCTTGAGCTTCCTTGGCCTCAGCACCACAGCATTCTGGAGAAATGCTCCGTTGCTGCATAGTGGGAAGGTCACCACCATCGAGAAACCCAACAGAGGGAACCTGACCAATAAGCACCTGGAATTCAAAGCCAGCCCTGTTCTCAATGAACAGCATCTTATCCCCATTCACTCTTCATGAGATGACTCACCTCCCACACTGAAAACTATTCCTCGGAAACTGAATGCTAACACATCCTACACCTACATTTCCACTACAATTACAGCTGTGAAATTGTCTAACAATGCTTTTATAGGTGCTGTACACATGTAAGGAGACAAATGCAAAACTGAAGGGGAGTTGGCATTTTTGCTGTATCACATTGTTAATTTGTCACCTACAAGCCTGCTAAATTTCCAAACACACAGGAACAGTAGCTATGAATTCTAAAGAAGGAAAAATAGGAACATGGGTACAAACGGTCTGCAGTGTCACATACGTAGCCCTGAGCCCAAATTTATTATTATTACTAACCATTTATTAAACCTATTAAGCATCTTATATATAAAAATATAAACAGCAATACATTATACCACAGGAACAAAGAAAGGAAATTAACATTGACACTTTTTCATACAACACACACACACACACACACACACACACACACACACAAAATGGGCTCCCTCCCTTGTAAGAACACTAGGAAACTTTGGCAGCAAACTAACAATAAAACAGTATCAGTTTTGTCCATCAAAAGCCTGGGGAAAGCAAGTCTTTACTTGGCTGATGTTAAGGCACATGGCAGACCTCACTAGGGAGAGCATTCCAGAGATGGGGAGCCACAACTAAGAAGGCCCTCTTCCTTGCTATCACCCTCAAAGCCTCCTTCAGATGAGGCACTTAGAGAAGGGCTTCTGTTTAATATATAAGAAACCAGCATTTGAGGAAGCATCAAAAACAGGGCTAAGCACAAAACCCCACAGTTCCTTTGTATCCATGCTGCCCTTTTGCAAACTGTGACAAGGGCTATGGTTTTAAGTACAGTCAGCTGCAATTATCAAAAGAGGATGGAAGAGGAGGAAGAAGATGGACTTGTCCGGATTCTGCTTCAGCTAACACAGTGCAGTTACTCAGTATGCTGCAACAGCTATCTTTAGAAATTAGATACCATGTAATTTGATTCAGCATCTTTTCTGCTGCAAATTCCATTTCACTTCCTTAACTGGAATTATACCCTTGTGCTCCTTTATGTAAGTGACATTTTAAGGTATTTCTATTGTGCAAGTCATCCCTAAGCACATAAGATGCCAAATGGAGGACTGTTGATTACTTGTCATAATGGAACGAAACAAAGGAGAAAATAGTGTATAATGATAGGCCTATCATCCAGAAAACTCATCAAGGGAATTCTCCCCCCTCGTCCCCCAATAAAATGCTGTCCTGCCATGTTCTGTTCAGCTTTACAAAGACAAATGCAGGCAAAATTGAAGCATACATTTGCTGACTGAATCTCAAGAGATATTGTAGAAAATAATTGTTATTCTCGTCCTTCGCTTACTGTCATGGGCACAGAACATTTAGATAAATTTAATTATAGATTCTTGTTATAATAACAATGGCAGCAACATTGTTACCAGGGATACTTTTTAATGCAAGCCCGAAGGCAATAACAAAACAAAAACAAAACTCCAATGTGTGCAGCTAAATTCTTCATAGAGAAAAATATGAATTGAAATTGTGCAAATTACAAAAAAGGATGTAAAAATTACTTGATTTGATCTAATAGATCCATATCACATTTGTCATTCTCTCTAACTGCTAACTGTTTTAGTCTAAAAGCTAACTTTTACAGTTATGTAAACATGGGGGGGAGGGAATGGGGACAAATTTATGTCTCTCCTTCCCTCCAAAGAGCTCAAGGCAGTGCACAGGATTCCTTCCCCTCCATTTTATCCTCAAAACAACCAGACTGAGAGAGAGAGCCACAGGCCAAAGTTACCTAGTGAGTCTCATGACCGATTAGGAATTTGAACCCATGTCATCTTGGCCCAAGTCCAACACCCTTAACCCCTTCACCACACTGTAATGATGGTACACTATACATTTCAGGTGTGTTTTTTTTCTTTAATGAACTCTAGTGCCTGGCACTATTTTAATATTACTCAATGTAAGTTGAAACACACACACACACACACACAAATGTTGCTGTGCATCCCCAGTCACTAAGAGGAGTGCTCCAGGCAGCTAGCCTTCTAGTGGTTTTAGGAGCTCACATTAAGAATGTTCCCCACAAGGGCAGGCAGCCTTTAATCTGAGCTCTTAAAGTACAGCTAAGAAACATTTCTGGAGTGTGAGAAGCGTGTGTGTGTGTTTACGTATGTGTGTGCCTGTGTTATATGTCCCTTCTCCCCATCCTCCTGAAATCTTCTCTTACAGCAAGGGGACAGGATGCTCCCAGCCTTGCAGAACACATTCTGCTGACCCTAATCCTTACACATGGAATACACTACTTGCTATAAACTGTTAGGAGCTTACCATTACAATTTACCAAAATTTCTATTCCAAGTCAAGGAAGATGGACTTTCAGCAACATCTCTAGTGTTAAGAGTCCTGCTTTTATCTTCAAATAGCTCTTATTCAGCTACATAGGCTAGAGACAAAGTTCAAAATTTCCATGTGGAAAATCTGCGTGCACAACTCAGTACTTTCTGTTGTTGTTACTAATCAAAAACTTTTAAGGTGTATTAATTTTAGCCCTAGATTTTTTTTAAGTAGGATGATATGCTTAATGGCAAAAATGACAAATGAACTCCCTGTAAAATGCAAATTAACTCTCCTCTTTACTGAGTGCAGGATAATTATCTTTGAAACATAATGAAATTTTAATCAAAGAGATGCTGTGTCACAAAAGTAGACCGTTTGTATTTAAAGGCAGTGCCTCTGCAATAGTTTTTGACTGGAATCAGTGTCCATGCTTCTGTCTCCATTCAACTTGCCCATGAAAAACTGGTTTTCAATTTGGACTTCAATGAGCAGTATAAATGTTGAAACCCCAACAATAGCTCTATTATCTTAGATTTTCACAGTGCTGTAGCTAAATGACTTCTGCTACTATTGCTCTTGCCTGGACAGTGCAACCAACAATTTATATCTACTTTGGTTTCATTCCAATTTACTTAATTAAATATAGATAGATTATATTCTGCCTTCAGACATGCCTGAGCGACCTCAATTGATTTCAGCTCCCATTGATCAACTATTTTGTTTAAAAGTGAAATGATCAGTGGCTTAAGCCAACGTGAGGAGGTAAACGCTGCTTCTGAAAGAGTTGTGAGCACTTGAACCAAACAGCTTGTGACTTTTGCCTTCTTTATGTTTTAAATACAAAAGTGTAAAAGAATATAGTAGTGTTCAGGCAAGATGGTAAAATGAGGATGGGGGAAAGGGCAAAAGCCCTGACCAAAGTGTCCCTGGTGACATTGTCTTCTCTTCAGACCTTTGTGCATTTTGATAGTATCTGCATGAAATCATAATGCAAAATGGGTTCCTCCAACCTATCCTTTTGTGGCTTCAATCCAGCATCAATCCAGCTTCACCAGGTATTCAGTCCACAGTATTTTAATATATTAATGAATACTTTTCTATTGACAGTCATGCTTGCTTTGACCCACTTGTACCAGGTACCCACAAGTACAAGGCAATATCCATGGACATCTTCCAGCAAGCAGAAGCTGTATGAGGACTGAGGTCTGATGAGTGTCAGCCTCAAGTCCATCTTTCCCAAACTCTGCCCCTTTATCTAAAGATTGTGGCTCTTAAAGGGCCAACCCCCTGGATTCCCAGCAAACACTTCTTTGCCTATCTGTGGCATCCCCATGCAGCAGGTGTTTTAGCCCAGAAAAAACCTTGATTCCTCCAGCAGGCCAAGCTCAGGAAGCAGGGTCGGTGAGATTTTTCGGGCTTCAGAACATCACCTCCAGGTTCTGTGGGCAATCAACCTTGGGCCACCTGAAACACCATAATTTGAAGCCTGGCCCAATTCCACAGTTAGTGACACAGCAGCCCTTGACTTGGCCATCTCATCTTCCACTGACTTATGCTCAAAGGCATAAAATTTCACACATTCTACCACAAAAACACAGGTTTTCCTTCAGTTAGTTTATATTCAAGTAGGAGACACAGCAAACACAATCTCTCTGATATCTGCACCTGCATGATCATGAATTTAACATGTTCATATATCAGTGGTACACCTAAAAATCTGAAGTGTGCCACTTACAAAAAATTATGGCAGCAGAGATCTGTAATAAAAAGGGATTCTGGCACTGGCAGTGCACTACAACGAAATTTCATTTTCCCCATGGCTACTACAATGGATCTGCACTCTTATATTTTGTGAAGCATTGTGCTATGCCAAGTATTTACACTGTTACATAGATACTACATAGTGACATAAATGATCATAGATCATACCTTCATCTCTCTGCAGTGAGCATGGGAAAAATGAAGGATTTATTATCCCTCCACATTACATGAATTATTGAAGCTTTACAACCATATATGGTTCTTGGTTCATTTGCAATAACAGCTTTTGTGGGGGTTAACCACTGAGCCTAGGGCTTGCTGATCAGAAGGTCAGCGGTTCGAATCCCCGAGATGGGGTGAGCTCCCGTTGTTTGGTCCCAGCTCCTGCCCACCTAGCAGTTTGAAAGCACGTCAAAGTGCAAGTAGATACACTGGCTCTGGCGGGAAGGTAACCGGCGTTTCCGTGCACTGCTCTGGTTCGCCAGAAGTGGCCTTGTCATGCTGGAAGCTGTACGCCGGCTCCCTCAGCCAGTAACACAAGATGAGCGCTGCAACCCCAGAGTCGGACATGACTGCACCTAATGGTCAGGGGTCCCTTTATGTAAGAAAAAGATGTGGGTGGCACTGTGGTCTAAACCATTGAGCCTCTTGGCCTTGCCGATCAGAAGGTCAGCAGTTCGAATCCACACAACAGGATGAGCTCCTGTTGCTCTGTCCCAGCTCCTGCCAACCTAGCAGTTCAAAAGCATACCAGTGCAAGTAGATAAATAGGTACTGCTGTGGCGGGAAGGTAAACAGTGTTTCCGTGTGCTCTGGCTTCCATCACAGTGTTCCATTGCACTAGAAATTAGTGCACAGATATAGAGGTAAACAAATGGACCACATGTGGCAAAGAGGCTGAGCTAGAAATCAGGAATCCCTGGTTCAAATCCTACGTCACTCACTAAATGGCCTTATGCAAGGTTTTTACAGTCTTGGGTCCTCCACCTGCCATACAGAAATACATCAACTATTAACATAATATGTTTAACAGGACTGATTTAAGGAAACAAAAAGTAACTAGATGCCGAACACTTTAAGCACCTTAAAAGAACCACCTACATCCTACTATTAAATTGCTTTGTGTTACAGGCATGGAAGTGATTGGTTTAACGGTAGTTAATGACAGCAGAGCATGTTGCTTTTCATTTAAAAAGTTAGGAGTACATTTTCATTGTCACTGTCTCTTACTGGATAATATGGACATAAAGCAAAACTTATTTCCTTTTAGTACTTTTAGGCAATTCATTTTTGAAGAGGCTGTCAAAAATATAAGTAAAACCCTTGCTTGCTGTCACTAATTAGGGGATTTGCAGTACAATAGTGTGCTAATTCAGTCCTCACGTACAGAGTTAAAGTGGACCCTTCATCCATTTGCTGTGGCACCTGGAAATAGGCTACATTATCAGAAGAGAATATTTTAAACCACAGTGAAGCAAGAAGGAGTGTCAAGATTGTAATGTTGACATTTTATAACGGTGCAGCCATTTCTGCACCATATACAGTACCCAATTCCTTTAAAAATGGTTAGTATGTAGTATCAGTAAAAAGGCCAAACCTTAAGCTGTATTAAGGGATAACAACACATGACTGTTAAATAAATCATGACACAGTGCAATATGTTCATCGGAGGGTGTATACACCTATTTTAAGATATGCTAAGGAACAGATTATTGTTATTATGTCATATGCAAGACCATGGAATTTGAAGAGCATAGGCCTACTTTATTTTCCCCATGATTATAAATTATAGGAAAACTATTTTTTTTCACTGTGCAAATATATGCATGTTCACAGCAGACCTTTACAGAATACTTGATATGAAAAGTCCAAACAATTAACCAGTAATGTAAAACAAAAGAATCTTGGCCATTTTGCAGCAATTGGAATCACTTAAAAGAGAAACTTTCTGAAAGAATGATTAGTTGAGATTAGCCCTAATATTACAATGCTGATTATTATTTGTTATTTTCAAGGGATCAAAAGCTGAACTAACACAGCAGAATTTGATTAGCTAGAATATCTCCATGGAATGTAAACCATTTGGCATAACATATTATCTTAATAACAGATGCTGACCTTTCGTGTCCTTTGCTAATTGTTTCGTATTTGAATGGTATCTCATATCATTTGCATAGTCTTTTAAACATTCAGTAACAAAAATATATTTTCTAAACATCCTTAAACTCAGCATCTTGTTACTTTCACAGACAATTTGGAAATGTGTTGTGCATTTATATTTTTACAACTTATCGCCAGGAGTCAGCAGAGAACGTGTATGGTCTGGGAGGACAAAGAAGCTTGAGGGCATCTCTCCCAAAATCCAATTTTCAACAACCAGACAGACAGATGTACCTCATGTCCTGCTTTTCATTCCCCATAGGTATATCTGATTGGTCCGTGTAGGAAACAAGACACTGATGAACTACCGGTAGGCCTTTGGTCTGAACTAACAGAGTTCTTCTAATGTTCACATGCTTCTGGAAAGCCCACAAGCCATCATCCCAGTCGTTATCTCCCCAAAGCTGGAATTCAGAGTTGCACTGCCTCTGGATTTCATTTAAGAACTTAACAATTTCAATGTTGGATCAGACCAAAGGACTGTTGAGTAACCCACCATCTGGCTTCCCATTGTGGTTCCCCAACTGTTGTTCAGAGGCATGTTGCCCCTGATCCTGGCAGTGGCATAATATCAGTCATAACTAGGAGCCATTGATTCCTTTAATCTTCGTGATTTTTTTCTGATTTTAAGCCATCTAGGCAGGTGACCATCACTAGCATAAGTTTAACTACGTATTACATAAAGAAGAATGTCCTTTTTGTCCTTCCTGAATCTCTCACCATCCAGCTTTGCCACCCACCCTCCATTACTCTCCCCATTTCCCCCAAATTATCTATTTATTTTTATTTCGTAAAATTCATACAGCGCTTTTTTGTAAAAAGCAAACCTCAAAGTGGTTTACTGAAAAAGTAAAAATTGAACTGGCACAGCGTTAGGGAGAGAAAACACGAGTACTCAATAAACATACCATGGCGCACAGCAGTTGGAAACAGGCAGCAAGAAAGAAACCACCAGAGAATGCACAATTATCAGGGCCAGTTCCAGCTTTTAGGAGGCCCTTGGGCAAGTTGCCCATGTTGAGCCCCATCACTGACAAGGTCCATGCCTTTACTGGGGCTGTTGCCCAGTGACTTGTCCTCTCTCTATGGTCACCATATGTATATTATTACCTAGAGTGAAACAGGGCTGCTGCTCCTTCTTCTTCCATCTGCCATGGTCACTTGCTTAGAAGAAATAAGTGGTCATCATAGTGGGTCAAATTATTGGCTCATAAAGTTCAGTGTAAACCATGTCAAGAAAGATGGACTGTTATGGGGCAAGACTCTTGGAATACTGTGAATACACCCTCTGCCTGGGGCAGTGTATCAGTAGTCACATCTGGCATTCATCAAAGCCAAATCGTAAGATCCTGTTAACTGGACTAAGTGATCTCTGTTCCAGTTGTAAGGCTATGCAGTTTTAAGCATGGATTTAAAGAGCTCACACAGGGCAGAATTGCTCATCCACTTCAATGTTCTACTTAACTGGGGAAATTCGAAAAAAAACACTTAAATGGTGCTCAATGATCTATTAGGAATTTGACTCCACACTGTCATTTTGTATGCTTCATTCTTATCTTTGGAAAATTATCTCCAGCAGTTATATTCAATTTTTATATAATGCCTGTTATCTTACTTTGATTTTCAGGTGTTTTCTTTCCTTTTTTAAAAAATACCACCAGCAGTATATTGCAGAAACAGTGATTATTGCAATGCCTTTGTGAAGGTTTCCACAATGAAAAGGAAATTTAGACTTTTCAAAAATGTTCTCATTTTTAAAATGATGCATGACAAGCAAATCACAAATTTACTTTGGCTTCTATAAAAAAATACTCTTCCCATAATGGTATGGTAAAAAAAATACTGTTTCTATAGGCCACATATCAGTTTTTCACATGTACCCACTACACCAGGGGTAGGCAACCTAAGGTCCGTAGGCCGGATGCAGCCCAATCACCTTCTTAATCCGGCCCACAGACGGTCAAGGAATCAGCATGTTTTTACATGAGTAGAATGTGTGCTTTTAATATATATATATATATGTATATATATATATATATATATATATATATATATATATATATATATATATATGTATATAGAGAGAGTCCGGCCCGCCACATGGTCTGAGGGACGGTGGACCGGCCCACAGCTGAAAAGGGTTGCTGACCCCTGTACTACATGGTTGGAGCTGCTTCCTTCTGGTGCAATCAAAAGTGGTGGCTGTAAGCCTCTGCGCACTGGAAACATGGGGCCGGCCAACTGCCCTCTTACTCAGTTATCAACCAGCTGAGAAGCAGGTATGGTTATCATCATCACCACCACCATCATCATCATCACTTTTAATCTGTATACCGTCTTTCTACTTTACAATATGAAGGCAGTTTACAAGCTGAAGAAAAAAAGAATGTACACCTTATAACAATCTAATCCAATACAAAAATGTGATAATAAAACATAACTATAAAATAAGCCACATATCAGGTTAATTCTGTGTCCAGGGCGGCTGTCTACCAGCTCCATCTGGTACGCAGTCTGAGACCCTACCTGCCCACAGACTGTCTCACCAGAGTAGTGCATGCTCTAGTTATCTCCCGCTTGGACTACTGCAATACGCTCTACGTGGGGCTACCTTTGAAGGTGACCCGAAAACTGCAATTAATCCCGAATGCGGCAGCTAGACTGGTGACTGGGAGTAGCCTCCAGGACCACATAACACTGGTCCTGAGAGATCTACATTGGCTCCCAGGACGTTTCCGAGCACAATTCAAAGTGTTGGTGCTGACCTTTAAAGCCCTAAATGGCCTCAGTCCTGTATACCTAAAGGAGCGTCTCCACCCCCACCGTTCAGCCCGGACACTGAGATCCAGCGCCGAGGGCCTTCTGTCGGTTCCCTCACTGCGAGAAGCAAAGCTACAGGGAACCAGGCAGAGGGCCTTGTCAGTAGTGGCGCCCACCCTGTGGAATGCCCTCCCATCAGGGGTCAGAGAGATAAAAAAAACTACCTGACATTTAGAAAATACCTGAAGGCAGCCCTGTTTAGGGAAGTTTTTTTTTTAATCTGTGATTTTGGATTGTATTTTAATATTGGTTGGAAGCAGCCCAGAGTGGCCGGGGAGACCCAGCCAGATGGGCGGCGTACAAATAAATTATTATTATTATCATCATCATCATCAAATAAAGTAATATTCAACAATCCATTAGAATAGTATAGAATAATACTAAATATCAGCATATAAAAACTAAACAGAAATTCACTCTTAACAATTATAATAAATAATTTCTAAACTATAATCAATAAAACAATGTACCACCCAATTGACCAGGAAGCCTCTGGTCATTGTGACAGACTCCGTTGGGAGGAAAAGGAAGCTGGATATAGATCAAGTGAAGAATTATTATTATTATTATTATTATTATTATTATTATTATTATTATTATTAAATGTATATCCCACCCTTCGTCCCAAAGGAGCCAAGGTGGCAAACACACAAGCGATAATAAAACCTCCTTGAAACAATTCCAATACAGATGCAGACTGGGAAAGATCTCTAGTTTAAAAGGCTTGCTGAAGGGGGAAGGTCTTCAGTAGGCACCAAAATGTCAACAGAGATAGTAACTGTCTAATATTTAATGGGAGGGAATTGCAAATGATAGCTGCCATAACACTAAAGACCTAATTCCTATCTAGGGGGAGCAGACCTCTTGATGAGTTGGTATCTGCAGAAGCCCCTCTTCTGCACTGTGCAGTGTGATTGGTCAGGTATACAAGGGGAGAGATGATCTTTCAGGTATCGAAGTCCCAAGTCGTATTGGGCTTTATATACCAGAACTAACACATTGAACTTTGTCCAGTCAAGAACTGGAAGTGATTTTATTGTTTTTAATGAAAATGATTGTTTTTTATGCAATTTTGTTCTATTATTTAGTAAATCAGATTGGTAAGAAGCAGTATAGAAATCTTTTCATTTACAAATAAATAAAATGTAAAACCACAAGCAGCTCCAGTGCTGCTGTGGCTGCCTGGGGAACTTACCTGTCAGGACTTCGTTAGGGTTGCTCATGAGTAATCAGGCATGAGTCTCAACTGTCTTTTAACAGTTTATTGGTGCAGACTATTTACAGTGCAGAGAACGTGAAAACATGACCGTCTTAGTCGCTCGCAGAATCCGGGAGTGCCGGTTTCCGGCTGTGACCCCAACATGAGAATTTCGGCACCCCAAAGTGCCGCCTCCCCTGTCTCCTTTTGACCCCTCTGCACAACTGGGGCAACAGAAGTGGCATGCTCCCCTCAGAGCGAAACTCATGAGGCGTGCTGGGGCTCTCAGCAGCATCTCCAAGCCCTTGTCTCGCCTGGCTATTTCCAGCCTGCCCCTCCCCACTGGAGGAGCTGCCACTCTTTCCGCTTGAGGAGGTCTCACTACTGAGTAGGTGTCTGGGCTCTTGGTACATCGACAAGACCTCCCGCCCTGCCGAGGGTGGTTCCCTGACATTACCTTTTATACAACATGGCAAGATAATTAACCTCATGGTGCATGCCTCCTTACTTGACAAAGTAGGTCCTGTTGAACTCAGTGGGGCTTACTTCTAAGTAGACATGCACATGTTTGTGTTGTTAATCCACTACACATCCATCTCGTGAAAGAGCTGTCTTAGTTTTCTTTGTGCGCATGTGCTCATATTGCATTTATTTCAATTTTATGATGTTTTATTACTCACAGTGTCTTGTAATAATGTACTTGATTAATTCCCACAGCTGAGTTGCAAATCTGTTTCTGCAACCTAATTTGTATTTATTGACAGTGAACTTTAATACAAATGCTGCAACATTCCAAATTACTAAATTAATTTTCTCTACTTTTAAAGACAGCATTAATGCTTAAGTGTTTCTGCTCTTTCCTGTAGTACATTAAATTTCTCCAGATATTCCTACATGGTTTACAAAGGGTGGGCTCAGTGACAATTTGTACTGAACATCATTTTTTAGTTGGCTTCTCAAAGGCTTTACATTTCGCAGGGAAATTATTAGGTCTTTGTGTTGGGATTCCCTTGTTCTCTTAAGAAATTTAGCAAGAAATTTATGACTAATCATGAGCATATGATCATAGCATTAATACCAATCACTTTGAGTTCCAAAACAAACAAAAAAGAATAAAAAATTCTTTCCAGTAGCACCTTAGAGACCAACTAAGTTTGTTCTTGGTATGAGCTTTCGTGTGCATGCACACTTCTTCAGATACACTGAAACAGAAGTCACCAGGTCCTTAAATATATAAATCCTTAAATATACAAAAAAAGATATACAGAGCAATCCTTTACTTATCTACTTAAAAGTAAGCTCTGCTGAGTTCAATTGGACTTAATTCTAGGCAGGTGTGCATAAGGACTGTAGCCTTATGGTTCAAAGTTTGAAACATAAATATAGCAAAAGTGTTACATATCCATACTTTTGAGTGTTATTCATTAATTATTGGAACTGATACATGTCGGGGTTCGGGTGCTGGAGCTCCTCGTGCACAAACTTAGGCTGCCCATGCACGAGGTACCAGTAGCGGGGGAAAGCGGCCAGCGTTCCGCGTGCTTATGAGCACGGGCGCCGGCCAAGTCTCACAATCTGAAGGAAGCTGAGTAAGACGGAAAATGACTCCGAAGGTGTGTGAGTTCTTGAATGCCTTCTAACTAAAATAATGCCTCGAAAACTAATGGATGCCTCGAAAACCAAAGGACGCCCTGAATCTGAACCATGTAAACCAAACCAAGGACATTGCGTTGAAATTAAAATTCTTAAAACCTTTACCCCCTTTTCCCCAAATGACGACAGACACCGGATCTTTTCTTTTTTTGGCTTTGGCAAAACCCGCATAGGCTCGTCTTCTGGCCCTAAGCTAAGTTTCCCTGAGCTCTAAGTCCCTGCGCGCCAATTCTTCCGCGATACTAAATTAATCTAAATCTAAACCGAATATCTTCCGCAATTCTAGCCCTAGGCTAAACCTAAAAAACCTAACTAAGGCTAAACCGAATATCTTCCGCGAACTAAACCTAACTAAAAGCAAAACCCATCCAACCCAACCAGCCCGCTCCCAAAATCCCTTAAACTAAACTAGACCTGAACTGAAAGTAAAAGTTCCCAAAAAGAATAAAAACGTGCCTAAGCGGGGAGCCTCAGCCTTTTATTAGGGAACAGATGTGACATCACGATCGATGCCTCAACCAATAAAACCACTGTTGCTGCCCTCCAAAAAGGCGGGAAGCAGATTTAACGTTCATTGATAACTTCAAATATTGCCGGAACTACAAATAAAAGGCGGATTAATCTTATTGGTAAACCAACTATTCATTCTTACTTTCACTTTTGCTTTCACGCGTAAAGATACTAAAAGTAGTTCTCAAAAAACCCATTAAAACAAATGAACAACCGCGGATCTTTTGACGGATCCACGCAGCGTATTCCGACAGATACACTAAATATTGATATTTCCCTCCTAAATTGTAATAATTTAGTCTTTATTGCAAGATTAGGTACTTTATTATTAAATGAATATTGTGTTCTATACCTATGTTGTAATACATATAAAAATGAAAAGACTTCAAGCAATTCACTTTTTCCTCTTAGCAAGACAGACAAGCATTATAAACAGACTTCCACTGGATTGACTCAGAAGGAACTAATTGATGAAAAAGCCTGAAATAGTTTGGTCTATTTTTCCAATGAATTTGCCATGCCCCTGTCAAGCCTTCATTCCAAGCATACTAGAGGAGAAATAAGAGAGATACCTTCCTCACTGTCTTACTTCACTGTTGGAATTAGATAACCATCATGCAGCCCAGTCAGGTGAGTTCTGCCTAAAGGGAATTGGGTAGATTGGCTGGATGAATAGAGGGGGCATAACCTGGGTATTCTGTATTTTGAAAGAGAGGCAGAGGGGAAATGTTATTAAATCAACTTGATGACAAATTGTCAAAATATCCATAAATGCCAAGTCCACTGGTCAATTTTCCAGAAAATCTGATATGGAGTCGTAAACCATAGCATTCCACATCTTTCTTCTTTAAGGCAGCTTTTTTTAATCCAAGCTGGAAAATAATTCAGGAGCCCTGTAATGTTCACCTCTTCTATGATGTCAGCTTTATGAGCCCTCAAAACTCATACCAGGACCTCAGCCAAACCAACTTTATCAGCATCCTTAGTAAGCAGAGTCTGTCACTCAGCAAATCAAAATATACAATTAATGGTTCTTGTTTTACTCAAAGGATTGCCTTTGCCAAAAAAAAAGAACAAAACTGCATGTATTCTCTTAACTCAAATTATGTGTTAATTAATAAATCATGCACATTGAGATGCAGGTTAATTTCCAAGGAGATTAGGCTTTAGTGACCATTGGCCCCAGAGCCTTAGAAGCATCACTTAATCTCACTGTACTTTCCAAAAACTTTCCAGGCTTGCTCATTTGCTTACAAGTTTTTACCTGCATTAATTAAGCCTAGTAATTTGTTTTATCAAAAATGAAAGCATAGCTTTTCAAGGTGCCATATACTGCATCGCATATGCACACCTCTGGTCACACACAACTCTGAACACTAACAGGGGAAGTGAAATTTATTTTGTGCACAAAATTCTGCAGTGTGGTCTCCCATGCTGCTTTATGCTGTATATTGCATTTTGTCAAAAACCGTTATTTAAAAGGATCCTTGTAAAATTGACTTGCTGTTCACCATGCCAAGGGGTAATAATAATAATAATAATATTTATTATTTGTACCCCGCCCATCTGGCTGGATTTCCCCAGCCACTCTGGGCGGCTTCCAACAGAAATCAAATACAAAAATATCAAACATTAAAAACTTCCCTAAAAAGGGAAGGGTAGGGGTCAAGAGCATGCTGGAAATTAATACAGGACTTTCAGGGTGTGGCAGGTAAATTTGCAGTCAGCTGTGCATCTGGCAGTGGACAATCACACACACAAAACCCAGAAGGCTGTGAAAATGCTCTAAAGTTCTTGGGTATAGAGCTAGATTAGATGTAGCCAAGTCAATACCATACAGAAGGAAGTGTGCTACCTGAATAAATCAGTGGACTATTTCTGTTGAGCCATCAAGGTAACCTTGGCTTCCCAGATAGTTGTGTTTGAACAGCAATTTAGCATTATTCTGGTTGGCAATATGTTTTATGAGAGTGTTAACAGCTGCCACACAGCATAATAAAAAGCATCACCAGTTCATTACAATAACAAATCTGATAAGGTGCTCTCCTGTTCAGTAAAGCAGCTCTTTCGATGTATCTGCCCAGATAATGCACAAGCAGCTTAATTATCTACTTCCTTCCATCTCACCTTGCAACCCGGGACCTATCAATCACACACTTGAAGACTTAATACAACCAATTTAGATTACAAACAGAAACAGCATGGACCATATCCCCTGGAGAATGGGGATAAAGTTTTCAAGGAGGAGCAGAACTCTCAAGTTTTCTATTTAAAATGGCAGCTCTGTATCAAGCCCCGCCCTCTCCCCAACTTGCCCTATGTTCTGACATCATTATGGTTTGTTATTCCTCACCAGTGACAACCAAAATGACAAAAACTTAATAATAATAATAATAATAATAATAGCAGCAGGATGAAAAGCTAAATTGGATGTAACTCCATTTTGATGGCCCCGTGGTTCTGCAATGTAGAACATTTGGGCCCTCCACGTGATCCTCCCAAACTGGGCATCTGAAGAACTGAAGTGGCTTTACTCAACTAGTTAAGTCATGTTATTTCCACCAATTAAGAGAAACAAAATCTAAACTCTCTGGAATTGCTTTTCAGCCTCATCACCAGTTTTATGGTGAATATAATATGTCATTTAATTTCTCCCAGGATATTTAATTTTGCCAGTCTTTTTAAACCTCTGCACCATGTACCACTGCACCATATATGCTTGATCACTGTTACTTGCAGTACTGCAAATGAAAGTTACTGTAACTTACCAAAAGCAGTGCTGTGGTGCCACAGGAGTGCCAAGACATAAAGCTTCAAATAAAAAAAAAAGAGCTTTCCTGATTAATGTCCAGGAATACAGTCTCTAGCCCCTAATTTCCTACAGCAGCAGAACTATGATTTGTTACCTCATCCCTTCATATGTGAACACTGGTAAGTTTTCAATTACTGTATTTCCTTTAATACTATAGGCTGCTCTATCCTGAGTCTAAACAAAATGCCCAGCTCCATCACAGATTTGCTTGGGCAAATGAGTACATTTTAAATTGGCACCAAATAGAAAGTAAAGTAGGTGTCGGCCGTATCTGGGATAGAAAGGCATTCCAAAAGCAGGGTGCTACCAAAGAGAAGGCCCTTCCCTGCATCCCCATGCAATACCCCTCTCTCAGAGATATTGAGAGGGGCAGGCTGGTACAGGGAGAAGAAGCAGCATAACAGCAACAGCTCAAAATAAACATGGAAACGGTGGAGACAAAAATAGATTGTGTGAATCAGTT
The DNA here is from genome assembly GCF_009819535.1 of Lacerta agilis. Classification (NCBI taxonomy): domain Eukaryota; kingdom Metazoa; phylum Chordata; class Lepidosauria; order Squamata; family Lacertidae; genus Lacerta; species Lacerta agilis. The sequence goes on from NC_046320.1 coordinate 58,469,440, forward strand.
CTCAGTGGAGTTGTACTCTGTTACACTGACATTTTATTATTGTGGTTTGTCAACGCTGCTAGCATCAAGCATAGTCTCACTGAAATCCTCAGCATACAAGAGACCTTTATTACATATCTCCAGATTCCTTAGATTGTTCCTTGCAAGGCAGCATGAGCTTTCATCTGGCAGCCTGTGATCAGCCACACTTAGAAGTGCTTTATTTTCCAGAACACAAACTAGCTTCCTTTTCTGGTGTTCTCAGCTAGGACACATCCCGTCCATTATGTAGCCATCTCAACATGTCTCTGGGCTTTTGTGTGTTTTTTTTATGAATATGTTTGGCGCTTCCTACCGATCTAAAATAAAGTTCACAAGAAGTTTTAGCATCCGCATTCCTTCAACAGAGGCTTGCTGAACTGTCACCATAGCAACACCAAGGAGGCCTGGAATGTTTGCCCCAAATGTCAGTGCGCTTTTTAAAATTGTTTTATTTCTATGAATTCAAACAACAAATCAACTCTGAACAAATGTCATACAGCAGGGTAGTGTGTGTGAAAAAAATATAATCTAGGCTTGAAGTGTTCAAAGTCTCTAGCTTATTAGCTTTCCGCTTCATCTTCCTCTGAACTCACTTGTAAATGCTGTTGAAGAAATATAATACAAATTTACACTAGGGGGAAGTAAGTGCTATGGGAGATCAGGGAGACAAGTATGACTTGTTCTACATTGCCAAGGTACTTGATCCTACACAAAACAAGATATCCATGGTTCTCACATCATTCATTGGGCTTTCGTCTTCCAGTGGTTCATTGTGCTTCTTCGCAGATTATCCACCCAGTAGTTTAATCTGTTGCATGAATACAAGATCAGGAGGCTACACATTTTGACTATTACACCAGTCCAAAGACAGCTCTAACTGGCCAAAAACCTAATTCCTATCTCCATGGATGCACTGGTAGAATCCAACCTGACTGTATTTATTTAGGAAAGGGATCTTGTGGGTTATAGGTAGGTGTTCATTGAAACTGTCAGCTCGGTGTGCTTTTATAGTGTGTGTGTGTGTGTGTGTGTGCGCACACACACACACACACACACACGTCATTAAGCTGCACCAGAGGGTTTTCTCCTGAGTAGACGTGAATAGGAGTGTATTCTAAATGTCATTTTGTAATTATATTAAATAATTCAGAACACTGTGTGCATTTCTGGTTCCTCCATCTAAAACAGTGTCCATCAAAAAATGTCTTCACCAAAAATGGGCAAGTAAAATGATCAGAGGAATAGTAATGTTGGAGAAAAAAACTTAATGCAGAGGGAAAGATGTTAGCAGGGAATAATAATATTTTATTTTATTTATTTATTTATTTATGCCCTACTTTTGCTATCACAGCTCACAACTAAGTATACCATATGCATATAAAACCATTTCTTCTGCAGAAAATTTTGACAACAATGCACCCATAAAACAACTTTATAGCAATGTCTAAAGGAAAATTCTTTAGCTTGCCAGGGGAAAGAAAACGCCACAGTTTATATGCTCTGCCAAATCTTGGTGTGGAGGCTGTTTCAAAGCTGGACCACCTGCTGTGGAAAGCCACCCCCTTCCTTGTTGAAACATCCCTTCAAGAAATCAGGGTGACTATTGCCATCTTCTGTCAAGCTTCTCCTGGCATATAGTATTATAAACCAGAAAAGGCAAGCATCCAGAGATTAAGGTGGCTGAATAAGACACTCTGTTACTGTGCAGCAGCACCAAATCAACTTTAATTGTGCAACCTAAATTTTCTGGTATATGCAGCAACAGTCAGAAGCGCTTGTTAAGTCAGTTAACTAAGAAGTAAGCGGAAGAAGACGCAAATCCTGATAGGCAGAACTTATTCTCACTTATCGCTAAGCAAACCAGAAGTATATTGTAACGTCTCACTCACTGTTTGGTCACTTCAGGCATTTTTGGCTGTTCCTTCTTCTTTCCTTCAGCAGTTGGTTCAATGGGAGTAAGCAGCACAGCAGCACATGAGACTATAGACTGGTGTGAATCTTCCCGGCAAACTGCAAAATAACAGTAATTTGGTTACCACCAATGCATTTCTGGCTTTTCCTTCCAGACATTATTTTAAATATGGGCTTCTCCACTAACTGTCTGAAGCAGTATAGTCCAGTAACAGGTTCACTGCACAAGTCTGCTGACTGCACGCTTCAGCTCTGAATTAATGGGGAAATGGGAGGTTTAAGCAGTCCTGACATATGTAGCTTCTTAGTGCCTGATGTCCACATTAAGGCCCGGGCTACCCTACAATGCTACATTTCAGAGCTCAGATGCCATTTCAGCATGCAAGATACCAAAAATCATGGAAGACATTGGGTTTTTAAAAGCTGTTATACTTGCAGTTATAAGGAACCTGGTATTCATAAATTGTGTGTGTGAAAGTATATATAAGACACTAAAGCAGGGGTGGCTAACTTGTGGTTCTGCAGATGTTGTTGGGCTACAACTCCCATCATCCCTGATCATTGGCTATGTTGACTTGCTCTGATGAGAGCTGTATGGCAACAACAGGGTCAAAAGCTCTCCAGCTCAGCACTCATTTATGAAGTATATAGCCTTCTTTTCAGTCTTTTCCAGTAAGGCCCAAACTATGAAAGCATCTCGGATAATCAACTGTGAGCAAGGAAAACCTATTTTTAAAAACATGAAGCACAAACATGAAAATTTCTCCTAAGGTGAACTTGTGATTGAAAGGGTTAGCATTATTAACACCATTTCTTTCTTTCTTTCTTTCTTTCTTTCTTTCTTTCTTTCTTTCTTTCTTTCTTTTTAAAAACATCTGGGAATCATAACTACCTGACAGCTGTTAGATGTATCTGAAAGTAGATGGGAGATTCCACACAGTTCCCAGTGGTCAAGTACGTAGCATAATAAAAACCATTGCAATCTACACTAATTAGCAACCCTGCTGGGATAACTGAATCATTGCTTACTTATCATGTACTTAACTATAGCTTTTGCCCACTGAGTCACCTCCCCGGGGCAAAGATGGTGTAAGAGCAACATTCACAGTGTTCTGCTATTTGTTAAACATGTTCTCCCTGCAAACATACCGGTACATGAAACCTTGACCTTTATGTTCTAGCTACCACTGTTCTCCAGCACCAGGTTCAATTGCAAATAGCAGCTCAGCCAGTCTTTCTTCGTCCTCAAGTTCAATTAAAATTCATGGTTCCATAGTTTATGTACCAAATACTGACAACACTAAATACATTAATATTACACTGGTGGGGAAAGGCCATAACTCAGCAGGACAGCATCTGCCTTGCATACAGAGGGTGGTATTCAGCAGTTGTTCTACTCAAGAGTAGTTTCATTGAAGATAATGAGTTGAATACAGCCCAGAAGCTCAATCCCTGGCATTTCTAAGTAGGGTTGGGAGAAGTCCTGGAAAGCCTCTGCCAGTCGCTGTAGTTCTCAACTAAAGTCTCCAGTGACACAAAAGCAGGGGTTTACATCTGCTGCAGATGTTTACCCTCACAACAGTGAGGTGCAGGTGTGTCTTGAATTAGGACATGGAAGACCAGGTTTTAAATCCCTACTCAGCCATTAAGCTCACTTGGTGATCGTGGACCAGACACTGACTCCCAGCCTAATCTACTTCTCGGGGTGTTGAAAAGAAAAACTGCTTCCTTCCTCATTAGAGGAAAGATGAGATATGAATGTAATAAATAACAGCAAGCAGGGATGAAAGAGTTGCATGGAAGAGTCATATAAAAATAATTAAAGATTAAAATCAGCTAAAACTATTTTCTATCAGAATGAATAGCTGGATAGAGTCAAAGGTCAGGGTAATGTGGTGTGCAAACGGCGAAAGCTATATCATGAAAGTGTCAGACAGACCTCTGTGAAGAGGAGAACAGTTTAGAGGCTGTCAAAGAGAATGCCCTCTATTGGTTTGTTGTGTTATTGTTTAAAACAACATTGCTTTTTATTGTATTGTAACACACAATGGGATCATATGGTGAAGGCTGGGGAATAAAAGGTCCGTATATAAAAATTAATGGCTTCGGAAAATGAGATTTTCACTGAACAGACCACAGTGTGGGTGCCAGGGGAGCCTCTATGGAGAGGGCACTGCACCACTGAAAAAAGTTATAAAATAATTAAAACTTACAAAGTGCCTGGCTGCTAGATCAGGCCAAAAGCCCATCTAGCCCAGCCTCCTTTTTTCATGTTGGCCAACCAAATGCCAATCAGATGCCCACAAGCAGGATATGAGTGCAATAGGCTCTTCCCCACTTCTGATTCCCAGCATATCAAACCCCACTTGTGATTTGGATCTCTCTTTAGGAACCACCTGCCTCACCTCATTCAGTGATGTCACCCTCACCATTCAGTTTTGTATGCCAACCTTAGTCCACATATGAAGGAGGGTCTTGTCTGATGTACATCTGCCTGGGTTCTAAGGTCATCCTCTGAGGCTCTCTCCCAGGCACCCATGCCAAATGAAATAATTTATCCAGACTAGTAAAGAGCTGCAATGTATTGAGTTCTTACATTTATGTGCTGTTTTTCAGCCAAAGCGCTCAAAGCAGTTTCTAGGTTGAAATCACAGCTTACAATCTAAAATACATTATATGAAAGGGAAAAGGGAAAGCAAATATGTCAAATGACAGCCGCCCCAGCTGAACTGATGGAGGGAGCCTTGCTGACCCATCTCCCCCTCAGAGACAGACAGGGGAATGGATGCTGACGGAGGCAGCATTTGGGATGGTAAGGGGAAACGGCCCTTGAGGAGGACCTTTGGTTTTCCAATTACTGGGTACCAAAGCACTTTAATTAAAAACATTGATATTTCAGTGTTGCTGTTGTTGTTGTTGTGTGTTAGAGGAAAGAGAGAGAGAGAGGGAGATGCCATCTAATATTTTTCTTCTCCTGCTGCTTTAAGCTGCTGGTGGCCAGTCCCCTATGTGGGCTGAGCATTGCAAGGTAAAAATATAATACAGACAAACATACATACATACATAGTACCCTTAACAGGCCATATTTTATCCTACATTTCAACATTATAGAAGCAAATGAAACTGATGCTGGTTAGCAGCAGCGCAATTGCTACAGAACTTCTGTTTTTTAAAAAAATCATTAGTTACGAGAATGCGATTACAGACGACAATGATCCCCAAAGGGTTAGTTGCTATAAATCTGCAATTAAGCCACAGGCCATGTTCTTTAAACACTGCAGTCACAATGACAAAATTGTAATTACTGTAATAGGACCATTACTACCAAATGAATTATATCCTATGAAGCTTTATCTGTTTTCTCGCCTTCTTTCACAATAGTCACAAAAGAATACAGTTATATCTACTTCGTTTTTTCAAGAAAGGATCCCAATGGAGAAAATGCTGACTTACATCATCCTAATAGTTGGATTTAATGATACCAAGGACAATTGATTTGTGCTGCCATCATCATGGTGAAATCCATAAAGAAATCAAAGCTGCTCAATGCTATACTTGGTATAGAAAAATACTTCCCCCTGAATGTGTAAGTTATGCAATTTTTAATATTCCATGCTATACTCCTCTGCATGTTTCTATGACCTTTATCCTGGAAAGCTTAAGTATACATGCAAATTATTTATTTTAACATTGACACTTACGTTTTGCTGACATTTCTGTCATAACTGAGCAATGCAAGCATCCAGAACAATGTTAAAATTCATAAAGCTACCGTTTTGGCCAGACCCTTTTGAAAACTACCAGGATCAAAAGAATCCAAACACCTCTGGGGGTGTTAAGAGGTTCTACTTTACAAAAGAAAACAAACACACTGTATATACAGTGCAGCTCCCTATAGCTGTGATGGTCTGTTTTTTGTTTGTTTAGTGGGTTTTAAATTTTATTTTTATTCAACTTTTTCCAATATAAAAATAATAACTTCCTCTTTTACCCCTCCCCCCACCATTTAAACATGATGTGCTAATTGTTGAAGGAACAAAATGTGGAGGTTAAATTCCTTCATGAGCACCCATGCAGGAGATAAGCCAACAGATGCATGGTCACCCAAGCCAGTTGTGATGGTAATGGTCCACTGCCAACTATATAAGTGATTGGCGCATGTCAGCTCAGTCTGTGTGTCGGAGTCAGTCTTGTGAAGTGAATGAGACTGTCTGTGTGACGTCTTGATTTGCTGGAGCAACATAAATACTTTATACTTGTATGCATATATCTGCAAAGCATACAAGTTGTATGTATACAGGTGAAACTCGAAAAATTAGAATACCGTGGAAAGGTTCATTTCTTTCAGTAATTCAACTTAAAAGGTGAAACTAATACATGAGATAGACTCAAGACATGCAAAGTGAGGTATGTCAAGCCTTTATTTGTTATAATTGTGAGGATTATGGCGTACAGCTGATGAGAACCCCCAATTAACAATTTCAACTTTGGGGTTTTCATCAGTTGTACGCCATAATCATCACAATTATAACAAATAAAGGCTTGACATATCTCGCTTTTGCATGTCATGAGTCTATCTCATATATTAAACTCCAGTAGCTAATGAAAACAATAGCTTACATAAATGGACTTTTCCACGATATTCTAATTTTTTGAGTTACACCTGTATATCAGTGTCCAGAACTGTATTACTGAAACCTTATATTCTGCAAAAGTAGGCTATTTTGGACCTTAAGCTGCCTCGATGTGGTGAGTGGAACTGGGGGCAACTTCCACTGCATGGGTATCTAATCTCAGATTCCCAGCACTAATTTGCGAAGGAAATTTGATATGAAGGAAAGAAGTGGGTGCAAGATACAGTCATTTTCTACTTACTGAAATAGTAGTACCTACCTCTCTCTCTCTCTCTCTCTCTCTCTCTCTCTCTCTCACACACACACACAGAGAGAGAGAGAGAGAGAGAGAGAGAGAGAGAGAGAGTTCAGTACCTCAACTATACAGTGACGTGGAACAATTCCTTTGGTTTCTCACCATTCATCAAAACCCCATCAGGAGAAAGTCTGTCAATCAGGTAGAGGAAACTTGTGCAGTCAACCACACATGAGGTTGTGACACACAAGGCTACAGCACAGCCATGACGGATAGCACTAGGAGCTGCCCCAGTTCAGTGCAGCTCAGCTCTTTGCCAGCAGGTTTGCCAGTGGTAATATACAATTGCACAAGAATCCATTAAAAACATCTCTATGTTGTGATCCAAAGAACAGGGAAGCACACCCACATTATGCACATTCAGAGCTCCCATACATTGCACACAGCCAACAGGGCTTTTTCCTCTTCAATACTCAGCTTGTACAGAAGAAGAAGAACTTAGCATTAAACTATCAAAATGTCACATCATTATGTAATGGAGCTTAGCGTAGATGTATCATTAAAGGGTTGGTAGGTCCTGAGGTAATGTGATGCTGGTGCTTCTGGTTTGGCAGCATAGGAAAAAGACAACCCTGATTACGTTTCATCAAGCTATTATTATGCAGGAAGATGTCACAGTTTAATGTTTCCAGCATCGTTTTCTGTAAGATGTTTTGTGGCCTGCTCATTATGAAAAAGGGGGGGGGGGGACGGGACATATTCCCTGCCAGTGAGCTATATGGGTCTGTGGTATATTAAAGCTCTGAGCCCAAATAGGAAGGAATTCTGCCAAATCGCTGTTGAAATCATGATTCTGTGGTGCAACTATGTATTTTTACCCTTGGGAAAGGTCTCCCCCTGCCCCATTTTGGCCTGTTTCTCAGGACTTTCCTGCAACTGTGCCTAATTGTTGCTAGAAATCATTTTTTTTTTTTTATTGTTGAAGTCCATTTGCCTACTACCATCAGAAAGAGAAAGAAAGAAACCACAGAAACATTATTTTTTACATGTTGTACCACTTTTCAAGCCATCTAAGTCTTTGTGAACCCGAAAATGAGCCGAGCCATAAATACATGTGACTTCACATACTTCCCCAGTCTCAAGGAAAGAAGTTTTCCAGTGGGCAACCAGAAACATTCTTTGCTTATAATGCACAAGCTGAATTTACTAACAATTTAATTGCCCAGATTACACTGGACCTCATTGAAACACATTTAGCTGTATTTTGGAGCGCATGATCACACACATTATTAGAACTTATTTAGTAACGTACTACTAATTAGTTCACTAAACCTCTACTTATAAGAACATGATTTAATCTCTAGTGTGCAATTACCATCTTAGATGATTGGAATTTAGGAACATGTCTAAAACTGATACTTGACATTTGTCCAAGGAACAGCAGTTTAACAGAAAATATTTAAAGGTGATTGCAAAAAGGTTCCAAATTCTAGAAATGTTACACATCTTATTACATCTGGAGTTGAACTGAATACTTGCCAATTTCCTGGCTGGAAACAGTGCTTTAGTGACAAACCCATTAATCGTGTGAACATTCACTTTCACAAAGTGGCTGGGGCAACCCAGTCACATGGGCAGGGTATAAGTAAATAATAATAATAATAATAATAATAATAATAATAATAATAATAATAATAATTCACTGTCATTGTGTACTCATACTGATCCTAAGCAGCGATCTGCCAGGTTCTATGGAGTTGATTTCTTCTGAAAGAATTTGGGTGCTTTTATATTAGGCTGCAATATTCAGAAATAAAGGGCAATCCTTATAATTTACCTTTAAATGGAGTTGGGTTGGGCTGTGGATAGAAGATAAATTTGTTCAGTTTACATTTTAAATAAAACAGGCCTAATCTGCTCGCCCCAGACTTATATGCAGATAGGAACCCAAGTATTAATAGGCTTATGAATTCTGTGATGCAGTTTTGGTATTTTAATACAGTATGCAGACAAAAGTGTGTATTTAAGGGGAAATGCATGGAAAACCATATGAAATGTGTATTTCAGGGGAAGAATGTGTGCACAAGGCATTCAATCTAATCGCAAATTGTTCATGCATTATTATTTTTTTAAATCCATTACAAGAGAGCTATGATGGAGCACATGTAGAACTGACACAAAAAGGAAACAGAATGATCTGGCCCAAGACTGGACAGCCCTTCAAATAGAAGACAGCTCCCAACAGAGGACTGTCATTCATAATGTAGGGCAAAGGACATCCAAGTAAAAACTAAGCTTCCCGTTACATGTAATTCTATGCAATGTGTATTGTGGGGTAAACAGACTGAAGTCAGGGAACGTTTGTCCCATAGTCTTATTCATATTAACGACAACTTGAAAAAAGAAAAAGCATCAAAACAAAGTTGCTAAATAAAGATACACATTCGGTAATGATTTCATTACCAAACTCATATGTGGTCTAAACAAAGGAAATTCATTAAAACATATGGTCCGATGATGCCACAGCCTAATGAGCCATGTTCACAATTGAACCATGGTTTGTTTTAACTATGGTTTGGCATTATGTATGAGAGCAATAGCACTGCTTCACTGTTGGTTGACCACCCAATACCAGATGCTCACCAATCTGCAAAGGCACAAAGAAAGAAGAATGGTGGGATAACAACCTTTGGAGAAACAAGTCATGGCTTGCTTGCTCCATCCATGAGATGATGCATAGTTTGTTGAAGAAACCATACTTAAACAATGACTTAGTGGTAATGTGAGAAAGCAGCCAATGTACTCAAAGACAGGGCACTCATGGGCTCATCCTACCTTGAAAATATCAAATTTAAGCACCTGCGTAAGAAAAAAGAAATTTCCTTAATTAGGCCCTAAGCCAGAGCTTTCCAAACTGTGTGTTGTGACACATTAGTATGTCGGCTGCAGTGTGTAGGTGTGTTGCATGAACGCTCCCCGTGCGCCTTCCAGGGCTGGAAAGAGGTTATCAGGTTTCCTCTAACTCAGCCCTCCAGATGTTTTGAGACCACAATTATCATCATCCCTGACCACTGGTCCTGCTAGCTAGGGATCATGGGAGTTGTAGGCCAAAAACATCTGGAGGGCCGAGTTTGAGGAAGCCTGGGTTAGTTTAACCTCCGGCTTGCTAGTAAAACTGAATTACTGTGTTGCAAAATGATGCATGTCTAAAAAGTGTGTCACCAACATGAAAAGTTGAGGAAGCTCTGCCCTAAGCAGAGCTGTGTCCGTGTGTGTCCGTGTGTGTGTGTGTGGTGTTTTTCTATGCCCACATAGCTGAACATTGCAGTGCAATTACATTTCAGATGCTGAGCAATACCATTGTGACCATTTTTGGTGTTATTAGATACTTTGTGGTGTATTAGTTCAAATCTGGGAAGTCACCGAAGTTTAAAATAGAAGAGATTTTCAAACCAATCTCCCTGTCTATTGATTCCCCCCCCCCCTTTGCAATAACTTCTCCTGAGCTTTCTACATCTCATTTTAAACAGTATTATCTACCATCAACTTACATAGTCTTCACCTCCACAGAATTGTAACCTCTGGATGATATTAACTGGTGCGAAGCAGCATACACCTGACCCAAGTCTCTTAGAAATATTCTCATAATCTGGGGAATTTTAAGTAGCATTTCAAACCTGAATAATTTATCCTCATGAAAAAGTATGACAGGTCTTTAAAGAAATAAAAGCAGCTTCCTTTTTCAAATTCTTCAACACACAGTATTAAGGCATATTTGATGCACACAGAGACATAAAATGAAGACTATGGCACCTTGTACTTATATGCTGTCATTTCCATGATTCTGTACCAGATATATTAATGCCGATTTTAACTACCGTAATTTCATGCAAAACATTCATCTATTACAACAGTTATGCAAAGGACAATGTACACCTTATAATGCTGCTATATTAATTATCCACATAAATCAACAGAAAGAACACACAGTTAATTTTTAATCATTAATTAATTGTTTGGCTACTTTTCTTACTAAAGCTCAAGGCTTAATTAAGCAGCAGAGGAATACTTTTTCATGCTTCCTGACAGCCATTGTTATGAAAGTGTGGTGTGATCTAAAAAAAAATGCCCAATTAGGCATTCCTTTTTTGCATTTCACAATTTTTTTATACAATCCCTGACACAATAATGTAGCATATGTTAAAAATAAACACACACACTTATCTCTCACACACTGGATCAAACGTGCTATCTACAGCTGGCTCAACAACTGTTCCTGAAGTTGAGCTGAAACCCTTTACATAGTTCCAGAGGTCTCATTTTTCAAACCGCAGCATGCAGCTAAGTCATCCATTTATATCGACTGATGCATTTTCAAAATGTTTTTCATGCTCCTTAATCAACATTTCCAAAAGCATGTTACAAACATAAATAAAACCACAATTATTTTCATGACAAAAACCACAGTCAACAGAGACATACTAAAACAGCATAGATCAGTAGCATTGCAAATCCCATTAATCTACCTAGCTGGGTATTATCTACTGGCAGTGGTTCTCCAGAGTTTCAGGAATGGTTTTTCCTAGCCCTGTTTGGAGATTCTGGGAAATGAAGTAACCATAGTTAGAACAAACCTCAATTATCTAAGTTTGGATGTCACGGGGAACTTTGATTAGTAAGGAAGCTCCCTGACTCCTTATCAAGGGAAAGCATGTGAGGTTGAGGCTTCGGCAAACTTTTTCCTGTAACAATAAACCATGATTTAGTGTAGGCATAGGCAAACTCGGCCCTCCAAATGTTTTGGGACTACAGTTCCCATCATTCCTGACCACTGATCCTGTTAGCTAGGGATGATGGGAGTTGTAGTCCCAAAACATCTGGAGGGCTGAGTCTGCCTATGCCTGATTTAGTGTTATGTCTGCATTCGGTCTTTGGTTTGGAAAATTAGTGTGATGGGTTTAGAATATACATGATGGGTACATATATGAACCATTTGATGAGGCCTCAGTGTAGGTAATCTGTGAGGTATAATTTGATATTGGTAAACTCATCCTTTGCAAAGTGGTTTGATTTTTCTTGATAACTTTGTGTCCTGCTACCCTTAGTCAAAGTTGCAAAATTCATCACTGGCTATATTTCCTTTGAAATCCCTGCAATGCATATTAAGCAACTAAATTACCATAAGCATCTGCAAGCTACTTGGCAAAGCATTTATTTGTGTATTTGATATTTGCTGCCTATTTCTACTTACAAATGTTATCTGTGGCTGTTACGTGGCAGTGGAATGATGCATATGGTAGGTTGAGATAATTCAGATGCACTTAGCCTAAAGTGTGAGAAGGAAATCTCATGAGCTGATACCATGAGTTATCTCCCCCCCCCCAAATACAATTATACATGCATGTAAAATTACATGCATGCCAAACTTTGCAGCTGCATTAAATGAATCGATTACTGGTACTCAAGATTACAAGCCATGAAGCTTATAAAGAAAAGAGAATGGATATATTTTAAAATCGCAGTGTAAGTCACAACTGCATACCCTTCAACTACTTAAATTAAATTGGAACATCTTGGGGGTTTTTTTGGGGGGGGCATACTCTTTCACAGGATGGGTGTCCCGGTTTCCCATTGCACCATGTTGGAGGTTATGGGACTGAGTCCAAAGGAGGGCCTATTTTGTGAAAATCTACTTGTGCATAAAATTCACCCATGTGATCAGTACGGGGCTGTGAAAGTGTGTGATCCCTGATGTAGCCTTCAAAAACAGCTGTCCTCAGTCTTCATGGGTTTCATTTGCCCGTACTGCCATCAGAACACAGTCAGCTTTGATTGGTTAAGTTGTGCAGTAACATCATCACATTCAGTACATGTTTCCTAACTAGCAAATCCAGTCAACAGAGAAATCAAACAGGAAAAAAAATGGCTGAAAATCAGAGCAGAATGAAAAACCATTTGGCCACAAACACTTGCCAACAGAAAGATTAAACCTGGGAGTGGGGAGCATTCCCTCCAAAATTCACAAGTTCAGGCTCAAGGAGAACATTCAGTGCAACCCTAATAATAATAATAAACGAAAACATAACTTTGTTAATTAGAAATCAAGGAGGATATAATCTGTCAATTGTATTCATCTTGCCTCCGCCTATCTGAAATAATAAATAGTTTCATGAAATCGTGCCAGATTATCAATTTGGAAAGCTTGTAAATTGTCTTTTACTTCAAAGCTGAACCAGATGCCTCCCATTTGAATGCAAATTAATATCTGCAATTAAAAGGTGTTCACCAGCAGACAGCATTAAAAATGTGACAGGAGATAATCCTTTCAGAATACCACTAGAACACCAATAAATATGTATGAGAAAATCATGATAAGGTCACTATAAGGGTTTGATAATAGAGCCATCTTCCTCTTGAGGGACTGGACAGAGAGAAGGACTCTTGGTCTTTTAGCATTTAGCTCATTATCTGACAAGCACTAGTTCATGTGTGTAAGACTTACAGTGCACTGCCATAGGAGCTAGCATGGAAGGCAACAGGAACAGCAACCTGAATAACAACCAGCCTGAGCTTGGAACCACCACATAGACAATTGTACTAACATACCTATATCAGGCAGTGTGTTGGCACCTTCCAGCATTAATGCAAGTGTCCCATCATTTAAGAAGCCAAATGTCTATAGATGTTATATATTTAGAAAACCAGATGTGCATAGAATGCTGTTGAACCATCACACTGGGACTTCAGGATTGTGAACAGACTTTTGCAGATAATTCAAAATATGAAAGAAATGTGCTTTCTTGAATGCCGTGGTCTATTAGTCTCTCAGACCAAGCATGTGATCTCTGCCCCTCACCCCACCCATCAAGATCCAATTGCAGTGAATAAACCTTGATTGCACTGGAACACAATCTACGGAAGCTGCCAAGTATTATAAGGAGTGATTGGTGGAGTGGATTAAAGAATCAGAGAACTGTAGAGTTGGAAGAGACTCCCTGGGTCATCTAGTCCAACCCCCTGCAATGCAGGAATCTCAACTCAGGCATATCTAAAAGATGGCCATCCAACCTCTGTATTAAAAACTGCCAATGAAAGAGAGTCCACCAACTTTTGAGAGAGTCCGTTCCACTGTCAAACAGCTTACTGTCAGAAAGTTCTTCCTGATGTTTAGTCAGAATCTCCTTTCTTGTAACTTGAATCCACTGGTTTAGGTCCTGCCCTCCAAAGCAAGAGAAAAGAAGCTTGCTCCATCTTCCATGTGACAGCCCTTTAGATATTTGAAGATGGCTATCATATCTCCTCTCAGTCTCCACTTCTCCAGGCTAAACATACCCAACTCCCTCAATTGTTCCTCATTAGGGCTGGGACGTATCTGTTTCCAAAAATATTATAAAATACATTGTCCAAAAGTACAAGAGAGCCAATTTAAAACAACAACAACAACAACAACAACAACAACAACAACAACAACAATTTTTCGAACATTCACAGATTATGTCCACAAGTGCCAAGTCAACAGCCATTCAAAGCAAGACAGTTTCACCATCACTAACACAGGATAAATCTACTGTACAAAAAGAGCAGCTTTTGCTTCATCATTTATGCTTACTTGATCACAACATTCCCTCAATGTAGATATGAGCCTCCCACTTACATTTCATTCATTTCATAACTGCACAGAGAAATTTAATCTGCTATAGCAATTTCCCACAAACTTCAAAAGGCAGGACAATTTTTTTTTTAATGCTTTCAACTTTGGGCAATATTTACACACACACAATTGAGACACATATATTGGGGAAAGGCAAATTTCTCAAAAAGCAGCCATTAAACTATTTCCTTTCGCTACAGAGAAGTCATAAAAGGAATGGAATTCCTGTCTACACCAGAAACCAACAGAAAACAATTATTGAGGCAGCACTGTGCAAGCAGACAGATGTGAGTAACTGATATCAGCAAAGGGCAGTTCACCAGTTAGTAACTACACCAGGCATAGGCAAACTTGGCTCTCCAGGTGTTTTGAGACAACAATTCCCATCATCCCTGACCACTGGTCCTGTTAGCGAGGGATGATGGGAGTTGTAGTCCCAAAACATCTGGAGGGCCGAGTTTGCCTATGCCTGAACTACACACTTGTACAATTATGATGACTGAGGTAGCAAGTGTGCAGGTAATGACTGAATGTCATTTACTGGTGTCAGCAGACCAAATCCAAGATTGTGAATACCTCCAGTCCAAGTACTCACAGATTTCCACCATCAAAGCAGATGTTGTTTCCCTAGTACAGGAGGTCTTTCTTTGCCAGTTCAGTTTGTATGCACAGAACTACATCATCAACATGGAGTCTAAAAGTACAGCCAGTACTTATCACCAAACGGCTACTTACAAGGTTGAGGTCCCCAATGGAGAATAAAGAATCACGATCACATGGGAAACAGCAGGCTTTATTGGCCACATCCACAGCTGTAGAAGTGGGTGGTGGGAGACTTAGAACATGGAGAAGAGCCAATGACTTCTAGAATCTTACCAGGAAAACTGAATGGAATTCCATTCCAAGTAGGATCAATGGGCTTGAAGCAGCACATACATGAAGACAAGCCTGAAAATGTGCTGCTCTTAACATCAAGTTATTCAAGTCAAGAAAAGCTAGGTGATGGGCTAGCAATAGTGGAGGTGCTGTCTTATTCATCTCAAGTACTTGGTGTTATGTGCTATGTGTGAGACTAGGAGCCCTGAAGGCCCAGAACTGGTTTCCTGATGTGTACATCATCCATGTGGAGCTTCAGATGAAGAAATGCAGGCAATTCAAAGTGGGAAGGTGTCTAACAATGTGTGTGTGTGTGTGTGTAATAGCAGACAACCAATTCTATGCTAGTGTCTGCTACAGAGCTCCTAGATCAGTTATGTGCTTGTGTATACATGCACTCTTAACGTGAGGAACTCCCTCCTTCTGTTCCCCCCCTTCTCTTTTCCTTCACTGTCAGGTTAGCTAACCAGACTCTAATCTGTTGCTGACTTTCCTTGCCTATCTATTCCAGGTGTTTGTCAACCCTTGGATACAAGTGGATATTACACTTTGAGACAAGCAGTGAAGTCTCAAAAGCAGGAATTCCAGAAAATGAATCATTATTATGTCTGGTCCATAACCCACCAGTATTACAAACAGTCTATACCAAACCCTTTACAGTCAAAGCAAGCATAATCCAAATATAAACTGCAATAGCTTGCAAGCATTATTATAGTTCTAATAGAATATCAACCTACTAGCTGATGATATATAAGAAAGGAATTGAATATTAGTGTTTGGGGTTTATATGTTCAATATCCCCTCTAAAATTACAAGGTACGCTCTTATGGATCTAAAACAATGTCATTTTTCTACATAAAAGCTGCATGTCTTTATTTATTTCAAAATAAATACCTTTTCATTACATAGAATGCTTTTGTTGCTGTTGAAAACATCTCCATGGGAAAAGTTCAAAATCTGGGCCATGCATACATGTACATCCCACCTGATTTTTGATCTGGTGGACAATTTCCATCGGATGCCACCCAGTGTACTCCTACAAATCATAGTTCCACTAACTGTGACCCAGTGTACCCAGGCAAACCACTGGGGCTATCCTAGTATAATCAAGAGCAGAGGAAATCAGCCAGGGAGCAGATGATGTTTAGCTTGTTGGAACTGGCAAAGGGAATCTGCTTGCCCCTGTTCTTCCTCAGACAAATTGAGGACAGCCACCTTCCCATGCTTTGCTTTCATGCACAATCTGCACCTTGGATTCTCATCAATTTAAATTTAGGGATAGAAGTTCATGCATTTAAGTTAGACCCTGCAAAAAAATATCATTGAGGCATCATTAATCTAACATAAATGTAAGTGGAAGAAACAATAACAAAATCATAACAAAAAAATCATTTGTTATGATACAATAGGCAAAAAAACTACCCATTGTTTCATAACAAATCATACCTGTAGTCAGTGCTTTTTTTTAGGGGTGCTGAAGGGTACACAGTACCGGCACCTCTCTTTTTTGTTAAAAGTGTGGCACTTACTGTAACAACTTCATGGTGAGTACTGGCACCTATTTTTCTAGGGGGGGGGGAGCACTACCTGTGGTAGTAGATGTTACCTCCAGCATGCTTCTGAAATTAATACTCTATTTACACAGACACCTCTGCACACATAGATTAGGTATAGGTATACAGTGGTACCTCTGGTTAAGAACTTAATTCGTTCTGGAGGTCCTTTCTTAACCTGAAACTGTTCTTAACCTGAGGTACCACTTTAGCTAATGGGGCCTCCCGCCGCCACGCAATTTCTGTTCTCATCCTGGGGCAAACTTCTTAACCTGAGGCACTACTCCTGGGTTAGCGGAGTCTGTAACCTGAAGTGTTTGTGACCCGAGGTACCACTGTATACACACAAGAGAGCCAGCTAGATGCAGATTGACAGTGGTATGACAAGAGACTTGGGATCCAATCTACAGTATTGCAAATCAGTCAGCAATTGACCAGGCACCCAATCAACACCCAAGACTCCCCCTACAGGTTATATATTGGTAGGAAGAGATCTTACATGAAAGTCACATCCTAGAAACTCCATTCCCATATTACAGGGGTGGCCAACTCCCAAGAGATTGCGATCTACTCACAGAGTTAAAAACTGGCAGTGATCTACCCCCTTTTTAGGGGTTCAGGTCAAAGTTGTTGAACTTTTTTAGGGAGGGGGAAAGCCACATTTTCTTAGGGGTGCAGGGCAAAAATGATGGGCTTCTTTTAGGGGAGCCAAACTTGTTGAGCTTCTTTGGGGGGGAGCCAGTGATCTACCACAGACACCCAGTGATCTACCAGTAGATCACGATCTACCTGTTGGACGTGCCTGCCATATTAGAAACTCAACATTTTGAGGCTCAGGTGAGTCATCTTGGGGTGTGAATGTCATGTAAAACCTCTTTCTACCGACATAAACTTCCTGAGGCAGGGGGAGTCTTTTCCCCGATCGATCGCTGGCTGCTTCACAACAGAATAGTTCCAGAGCCTCTTGTTGCACCAGTGACATTCTGCATCTAGCTAGCTCCCATGTGTGTATATATACTGGTAATCTATATCTATATAAGCGTGTGGGCATCTGTGTAAATAAAATATTAAATCTTTACTACTGAGATTTTTTTCAGCTTATTTCACTTTGACGGTGTTGACGGTGTTCAGTTACGGTGCTTTAACATGTCTTTATACAGATTTCCATTATGTTCTTTTTAATGGAGACAAGAATATTTCCCTTTCTCTTTCCTGAAACAAACACTGTACCATGTTGATATTTAATGAGCCATTGCCTAGTAGTCTATGTGAGGCGAGTTGCTTGAATACATTTCTCCCCCTCAAATATTTACTGGATGAGAATGAGTTGACTTTCGATGTAGAAAATTATTATTTGCCAGAAGTACTGCATTCATGGTTGAATATGTGGGTAGTTAAGGTGCAGACAGCAGGCATTCTACTGCCTATTAAATCAGGTTTCTTCTTTTGAAAAAGAAATGTTTTTTGGGGGGAAACACCTGTCATTATAAGGCAAGGGATTGAAATTCATTCCTTAAAAAAAAAAAAACACTAATCCATAAGTTTGCACATTTCATAAGACTATAAGGATAGTATTTGAATAATTCATACTGTGAATATAAATTTGTTGGATGCAACCCTAAGTCTTCAGTCAGACACTTTGTGATTGTAGGAATAACTGCACAAAGGCACAATGATCTTGATAGCTAAATGAGCTAATATGTAACAAATGAGTAACTGCCATCCAAATAATTCAGCAAAAGTTAATGGATCAAGGCTAATTAAGACAATTATTTTAGACAGAACCTCTAAAATCTAAGGCCAGTAGACAGATTTATTTGTTTACTTAATTTATATGTGGTACAGCACTTTGCAAATGTCATAGGTGGTTTACAACAGGCAAATAGATAAAAATGCATAAATTCATAAAGTAACATAAGCCTTTTAAATAGGTGGTTTCGGAAGGCTTTGGCCCACCAGATGTTGCTGCACTACAACTCCCATTTTCCCTGGCCATTGCCCATTCTTGCTAGGACTTATGGGAGTTGTAGTTCAGCAAAATCTGGAGGACCAAAAGTTCCCCACACCTGCCTTAAAGCAGGTAGCCAATCAAATGCCCCTCGCTTATAGTCACTTTTAACAGCTTGTCTTTTGTTTCTATCCGTTTTAACTTTATGTGAGTTAAATAATCACTTTTAACTATTAGCTTTTATCCCTTTCCTGTTTAAGTCTTATAAGGTCTGATAATGATGAATGCCCCTGGAAAGCTCACAAGTGGCTTGTGACAGGGACAGCCATCTCCTTTACCTGTTCCTGGTGTCTAGTGACTACAGCTAAAAATAATTAAGGCTGCACTCCTACACACTTACAATGGAACTCGCTTCAGTGGACACATGGCTAAGATTGCTCTGAAAAAGATCTATCATCTATCATTCTATCATCCCTTAAAAAATAATAATCCAGTAGGTAAGCAATAAACCATTTTGTAATGTAGTGAGTTGTGTAAAAAGTACTTCCTAATATCAGTCATGAGCTTGAGAATTTTGAGCAGCCTTCTCGAACCTGTTATCAGTAGATATTGTTGGACTACAATCCCCATCACCCCCATGCAGCATGGTCAATGGCGAGACATGATAGTAACTGCAGCCCAATGACATCTGGGAAAGTCTATTCAGAGAAAAACAATAATTTCTTTATTTTAATGCTGAACATGAAGCTGCTTTGTATCCTGACGGACTATAGCTTCTTACCCCAGGATTTTCTTACCAGAACTTTAAAAATAGCCCTTCTTCAGAATATGTAATATATATTGCAAGGTGTCTTCAGGATGAAATAGCAACATTTTTAAAAAGCCAGTTTCAATCCATTATCACAAAATGTTTTCCCGAGCACAGCAGAGTTTTGGATATTCCCAACCGAACAGAACAGTATAAAGCACAAAGGGGATAACAGAATGTTTTGCCATAAATTAAGAATGACTGTGTTGGAAAGTAAAAAAGCAAATTAATTCTAGCAACTATGAAGTTCATATTTTAACTTCTCTAGTTATACATACTATTGAGAACCGATAGCCGACTTTTTAGTACCAAATCAGCTTCTGGGCATTTCCATTTAGATGAGAAAGGCTGTCTTAGCTTTTTATAAATCCCCAAGCTGGGAAAGATACAAAGAGTATTAGCACCTGGTACGCTCTTAAAAGTTTATTGTCCAAAAAATTGAAAACTCTTTGCAATTGTTTTAAGCAAATGTGGTTGTATCTTAATTTGTCGTAATGAGGGAGATGCTCATTATAGTGTCTCTCTTCTCTGCCCCAGGGCACCTGTGAAGATTATATTTTTCATCTCAATGGGTCTTTGCTTTTGCTGAACTCCTTAAAATACCTAGGCATACTATACCTCCAGAAGGATGCAAGAGCATTTGCTTGACTTAATTACTGCATTGCTTTTTATTAATTGACAGGTGATAATACTGGTGTTAATCAAGATACTGCATCACGAAGCCAAATTATAATCGTAAAAGCCCATGAAACTTTTATATTGAGATGTGTATTTCATATCTAATTGCACCACAGTAACCAGGGCAGATTATTTCCTGCTGCTGTATTGTTTTCTGACCTGTGATATAGCTTTACTCCTTCTATCCTTATAGCTTGCTTAAAGTACTTCTGTGTGAATAGTGGAATTATTATATCACCATTCCCTGCAATATTAATGGCTGCACTACAAATGCTGCTCACTTAGAAGAGCATCCAGATGAATTATGCATGAATTTATTACTTTGGTCAATTTTGCTGGACCTTGTATCCTAGGGCTGGAATATCCAAAAGGAAAATGTCCACTTTGTCCTGGATCTTAGCTCAACAATTTAGGGGGTGTCCTGGTTTTTACTTTTTGAAATATGGCAACCCTATAATTCAAAAAATGACTGGGAAAGTGATGTCATAGACTGAGGCTCACGTATCTAGTATTGGAATGCAGCTAGACTCATCATCAGCCAAGTAACTGCCTCCATCTGGAATATCACTGAAAACTAGTACTTAAAAATATTGTTTTAAACTGTGAAAAGAAGCTGCAATCGCACCTACTCCTATGCCAAATCTTGTCAATAGCAATTAGCTTTTATTGCTAGAATAGATCTTCCAGATTCAGAGGCAGTACAACCTTGATTACTAAAAATGGGTTAAATCTGAGTGGTCCTAATCAAATTTTCTTGCTTGTGTTGCATAGGTCATGGTCAAGACATGCTGGGATACAGAGCAGGGGTATTGCTGAGCTACAACTCCTACCATTCTTGACCATTGGCCATACTGGCTGGGGCTGATGGGATCTGTAGTCCAACATCTACCCTCTAGCCCAGGCATAGGCAACCTTCGGCTCTCCAGATGTTTTGGACTACATTTCCCATCATCCATGACCACTGGTCCTGTTAGCTAGGGATCATGGGAGTTGTAGGCCAAAACATCTGGAGAGCCGAAGGTTGCCTATGCCTGCTCTAGCCCAAGGGTGGCTATTTTGGCTTGCCATGACAATAAAAATTATCTGAGCAGCAACAAGGTGAGTCGGTAGGCAAACTAAGGCCCGGGGGCCGGATCCGGACCAATCGCCTTCTAAATCCAGTCTGCGGACGGTCCGGGAATCACCGTGTTTTTACATGAGTAGAATGTATCCTTTTATTTAAAATGCATCTCTGGGCTATTTGTGGGGCATAGGAATTCGTTCACCCCCCCTCCAAAAAATAATAATATATAGCCCGTCCCCCAACAAGGTCTGAGGGACAGTGCTGAAAAAAGCTTGCTGACCCCTAGTCTTAATGGCCCCTATCACTTTATAGCATTAAAAGTCCATAATATACACTCCCAGCCAACCCTATTCATATTATTCACCAAGCTGCACATGGGAGAGGGTTGTTTAGGCCAAGGGATAAGGAGGCTTACCAAAGCCTCCTTCTGTCTATATGGTCCTGCCCCATAACCTATTAAATGCATTCCAAATTTGTCTTCTTTCACACCACAGTTTGACTAAATCTTGTACAACTGTGCTCATAACTCTACTCTCTCTTCACATATCCCATTCTGCTGTTTATTCAACAACATAGCTCAATTGTCTTTTTAAGCAATCTATTAAGTTATGGAATGTTGTCTTCTGGAGACACATTTCATAGTCAAAGCCACTGGGGTTCCGTTGCAGTTCAGTTGCGCTCTTCCTCACTAGAAACATTAACAAATACTGCCAGGTTTAATTTATAGATGCAGAAGGAACCCCTAAATCACTGCAGCATTCTCCATCCAGCCTTGTTCATCAGACTCAAAAATAATTTAGCAACTCCTTAATTAATTCCTAATTGACATCCTTGGGTCATTACGCCAACACTTTCATTTGGCTGTATACCAACAGACAGCGGCCTAGGGGATATTTGGCTTATATGATTTCTCCCAGGATGTCCAATAAAACTTTTCCTTTCGAAAGTAAATTTTATTGCTATTGTTGCTGCCGGTTATTAAACTGAGTAATATCCGAATCCTAAACAAATTTACTTTTAAAATCCCCACTGATCAAAAAGGGGGAATTAGGAGGGGGCGTTCATAACTGGACCTCCCACTGTTTCATTTTTAAATGCGGGATTGGATTATGTTTAACATAACACTGTAACAAAAAATCATCTCACTGCAGCTGCTATTTGTGCCACTGGGCTGAAACATATAGCTGTGCTCTTCCAAAGCAACTTACAAGCAACCCCACATAGATGCATTAAAACGGGGTGTGGGGGTGTGTGACATTTAAAATATCTCACCCACTTCTAAAAGGCCAAATATAGATATTGCCTGGTGATTAATGTGGCTCTCTGCAGTAGTGTGAACTACAGTTGCAGTATATGGGAGAGTTATTTTGCTGTTTAATCACTCAACTATTTATTTATTTTTTACAAGTTCCCAACAACATCCGACTATTTCATACAGCGTAGAGCAAGAAAGCTAAGTGGGGCACTCCTTGTAGGGCTGCAGACAGGCTCAGCTCTCTGATGAGTGCAGAGCCAGTTCAAAGTTGAGGGGACCCTCAGCAAAGTGTTCTCTGGTGAGACCCTCCTTCATCAGCTGGCAACTCCAACAGGCTTACCTGGAGATGGCAACAGCAGGTGGCAATAGCAGCCCTCCAATGTAGCTGCCATTATAATTTCTCACAGTGGCTCCAATGAAGAATCATTCTGCGGCATTCTGGTAAATTTTAAGAAGGGATCCCAGACTAAGTTGCCCACTGAAAAAATGTTGCTTTAAGGGTGGACCCAGAGCAGATATTAGCAGTGGACCCTGCTGGAATACTGGGACCCAACAGTTGCCTGATGATACACATTCTTTGGCATGAGGCACCAAGGTACCAGAGGGTAGGTAGAAAGAGCCACAGAACCCCATTTTAGATGCAGCTTCACTCTGATTCCATTTTAGAAGATGCAGTTTTGCTCACTCTAGCTAAAGCTTAACACTGCAGCTTTTTTAGACATATCAGCAGTTTCAGCAGTTCAGCAGTTCAGCAGAATGTCAGTAAACGGCCGACCACAGACTTCCTCTTTTCCACACTATGTCTGGTTTCAGGGGAAGAGCTAACCACAACTCACCCCCATGACCGAGCCATTTCCTGTGAACATCAGCAGAAGCCAAAATAAGGTCCCAGGTGCAGTTGGGGGTCAACGGCTAGGCATTTAGGCACTGAAATAATAGCATATAGCACCTCCTGGCGGCTAAAGCAGCTTGAAACAGACAAAGGCAGCCGGACAAAGGAAATGTTCTGATTTGCTAACGCAGTATTATAATATTAGTTCTGATAGGCCAGGAGGAGGGATTTAGGAGGAGCTTTACTATGTCATAGAGAGTACTTAAGCTTGCCCCACAGGAGGTGGGGTGTGCATTTTGCCTTTTGCTTACTGAATGCACCTTATTGCAATAAAGAAACTTTGCTTTTGGAAACTTTGCTGCCTGAATCTTTCTTCTGGTCTTATTGGGTCAAGGCATACAGGCGTAACATTTCTGGTGCCGTCAAGGACTCGGATCGGGCCTTAAGCCCTCGACCAGAGGCAGCCCCCTTGCCTCCAGGTAGGGCGGCAGGTGTTGGTCAACAGCCCTGTGACCTTGCGCGCACCACCTCAGTCTTAAGAGTTGGAAGGGATCAGAAGGCATCTTGACCCCCCTCCGCCCTGCAAGGAGTGGCAACGGACAAAGAACCGGGGAGACAGGGAAGACAGCCGGCTTTTGGTGAGTACTGACCCTCTATATTAATTAGAGGAAGGGGGACTTGATCACTCCCCGGCGTGTATGGTATTAGCCAGCAGGTAAGGGGTCCTCTGGCGAACCCATATACGCAGAGGTAGGACAGGTAGGACAGGTAGGACAGGTAGGGCAGGTAGATACATAGATATGTGTAGGTAGGCAAGAAAGGACAAAAGGGGAAAAACTTTGGGAGGTATATGTGTGTGGTGTGTGAATAAGGTACTCCAGTGATTGTGTGTATGCATGAGAGGCCGGGGCGTTAGTGCCACTAGCCAAGCGACGTGTGGTCCCGAGGTGCGGTTTCAGGTAGCGCGAGCTCACCTGGCCACTGACAGGACGCGGAGAAAGGTGTGTGATTGTACCCTGGTAGGAGCGGAGTACCTCAGCAGCTCAGGATGGGAGGAGGGTCCAGCAAAGGGACTCCCCTCCAGTGTTTTCTGGACCATTGGAAGGAAGCCACAGAGGGCGACGATTGGGGATTCCCGTTGAGGAAAGAACGCCTACGATCCCTGTGTGAAGTAGACTGGCCAACACAGGGTACAGGCTGGCCCTCCGAGGGAAGCTTTGATGAGAATCTCATTAATCCCTTATGGCGGACTATAATTGACAATCATCCAGACCAGATCCCATATATCTCAACGTGGAAGGATGCTGTAGATGATAACCCCCCGTGGTTGCAAAGATGCAGAAAAACGCCACCAAGGGCAAAGATCTGCAGTATACAGAAGTTAGCAAAACACCCGCCAGTACTGGACAGTCAAGAAGAGGAGCTTATGGTTCCGCGGCCACCCCCTTATGCGCCCCCAGCACAACAGCCTCAGAACGCAGACCCACCGGCTGGGGCAGAAGGGGGACAGGGGAATAGGGTGAAGGTCCCTAACACCCAAACCCTGGAAGAAATATACCCAGACCTCAGAGAATTAAGGGAAAGGATAAGCCGGTATAGGTCCTCCAATCCTAAGCATAAAAGTGCAGCGGCAGCCTACAGCAGGGTCCGTAATCAGGCACTGAAAGACTATGCAAAAAGGTGCAAGGAAGCACCACCAGAAGACCTAATTGCCCCCCTTCGGGTGGTATGGGACAATCCGCCCCCACCGGGCGCCAATGCCCCACCCCGGACGTACACCATGCAGTATGTCCCCTTTAGTACAACAGACTTGATGAATTGGAAAATACACACCCCACCCTTTAGTGAAAAACCTAAAGCTATGGTGGATTTAATGGCATCTATCTTCGCTGCCCACGAACCAACCTGGCCAGATTGCCAGCAGTTGCTGAATACCTTTTTTACCACAGAGGAAAGAAGGAGGATAGATCAACAAGCATTAGAACACTTGAAGGAACAGAGAGTGTTAGAAACAGATTGGCCCACTCGATATCCATCGTCTGATCCCAAATGGAACGCAAACAATGATGGAGACCGAAACGCCCTAAAAGCATATAGGGAAACTCTCCTACAAGGTATTCGAAGGGCAGCTAGGAAGCCAACAGACCTGTCCAAGGTCTCGGCTGTGACCCAGAAGGCAGATGAGAGCCCTGGAGATTTTCTGGAACGGTTAATGGAAGCCTATAGAATCTGGACTCCATTTGACCCCGACCTCCCCGAGTATGCGGCGATGGTCAATAGCTCATTTATCGCACAATCCACTAAAGATATAAGGACAAAGATACAAAAGCAGGATGGGTTTCAAGGAAAGTCCCGGAGTGAATTGATGGCAATTGCCCAGCGAGTGTATGACTATAGAGGGGAGGAGGAGAAGAAGGAAAAGAGGAAGTGGATGAAGGAGAAGGCGGCAGTTATGGCGGCAGCTTTGGCCCAAGGAGGACCGGCGACTCGGGAGGGCCAGAGGGGCCCAGAGGCCCGAGATAGAGGCCGGTGAAGAGGTCAGCCGCTTGGAAGAAAGCAGTAGAAGAGGCATTGAAGGAGTATGTAAGGATGAAAGGCCAAGCAACAAGCGTCCTAGGACTGGTGACCCGGGTGAGGCCAGAGGGGTCTGACCCGAGGAAGAGGCCGGTGAAAAGGTCAGTTGCTAGGAAGGAAGCAGTGTGTCATATGTAGAAAAGGGAGACACACTGGAAGTGAGAATGGCCCCAGAATGGAGGAGAAGGAAGAGGAAGAGGACAAAGAGGAAGAGGGCTTGGAGGAAGATACCCCAGAGGGACCAACCAGAGATATTTCGCTGGGAGCCCAGTATTCTGTTATAACCACGCCTGTACAATCCAAAAGCCTAGAATCAGTGAACATTGTGGGAGCCACAAGTGATTTGTTCAGGGAGGCATTTGGAATGTCAAATTGGAGGATGCCACCTCACCCAACAGTTCCTGTATATGCCCAAATACCCAGTGCCCTCACTGGAAAGAGACGTCCCCTCAAGGTACAGGCACAAATTATTTTGTCCCCAAAGGACCAGAAATGCAGCTATTTCCACGAGTGACCAGCATATTGTCACTAATGGCGCCTAGAGAATACTCTTAGGAACTTTTGGCAGCCCTGATCACAAAATCCCATCCATTTACTCTTGGGAAAAGTGACAGAATAAATACCTGAAACTCTCCAAGCTCCACCAGGGGTGTGGGCTGAAGATAATCCCCAGAGTTGGCCAAAAATATCCTGCATATAATTCTTAATGTAAGACCCTAGGCAATGCCAGTCTCAGTAAAACACTACTCTCACTTTCCTGCCACGATGGGCGGCAGAAGGAGCCCAGAAACACTTGAACTGATTATTGAATCTTGGCTTACTCAAACCCCTTTGATTCTGGCCACAAGGATTTAAAAAAAAAAAATGGTAAAGATGGCCAAAACTTGGAAGAAAAGGAAAAGAAGTTACAGAAGAACTGTTATACTTGTTATGGGAGACAGGATACAAAGCCTCTCAGAGAAAGGCATAAATTGTATCTGAAGGAAATCAAGTATTTAGGCTTCAATATATCACATCACAGAGGAAAGAAGCCATATGTCTCATAAGAGAGCCCACCACTAGGAAGCAGTTGTGGGACTTCCTAGGGAAATGCAGGGTGGTGCTAAATACCTGGCTTCAGTGTTTTACCAGAATCCCTGAATGATAGTACAGGAGGAGTGAAGGAAGACCCCTTGTGTGGGGACCAGAACAACAAAAGGCCTCTGAGACTATTAAAAGATGCCTAATGGAGACCCCAGCTCCAGGATTGCCAAATCCAGAGAAACCCTTCCAACTGTATGTGCATGAGCAGAATGGCGTGGCAGCCACTGCAGTCTTGGTGACAGAAGCAGATAAATTCACCTTTGGCCAAGAAATGTATGTAAATGTACCCTATGCTGTTCTCACCCTCATGGAGTACAAAGGGAGTTACTGGCTGACAAACCCCCGAATGGCCCAATACCAGGGCCTGCTGTGTGAAAACCCAAGAGTGCACCTAAGAGTGGTGAATACCCTTAACCCCGCCACCCTGATGCCCCTACCAGACGACGAGGAAATAGAACACCATGATGGTCTCCAGGTGATGGACGAAGTCTACTCTAGCAGACCAGACTTGAAAGATGAACCCCTGAAAGAGCCTGATGTTGTATATTACACAGATGGGAGCAGCTTTGTATCCAATGGCGTTAGGAGGGCTGGGTATGCTGTGGTGACCAACGATGAGATTGTAGAGGCAGAAGCTCTGCAACCGGGAACCTCTGCCCAGAAGGCCGAAATAATTGCACTCACTAGAGCCCTGCAATTGGCAGCTGGATGTAAGGCGAATATATATACGGATTCAAAGTATGCCTTCTTAACCCTGCATGCGCATGGAGCTCTATGGAAGGAAAGAGGTTTGATAGGAGCCCATGGAAAAGCCTTAAAGTATGGACAAGAAGTGGAAAGTCTATTAGAGGCGGTGTGGGCCCCTGAGAGGATTGCTGTAATGCATTGCAAAGGACATGGGCGAGGCAAGGATTTGGTCGCCAGAGGCAACCATAAGGCAGATAAGGCTGCCCGAGAAGCAGCTATGCAATCACCACCTTCAACCGTGGCTGCACTCATCCCAGAAATATCCACTGAAGACTTGGAACCTCACTATTCTCCTGAAGAGCAAGAATGGGCACAACAGGAGGGAGCCCGACTGCAAGATGGATGGCTACTCCTCCCAGACAACCGAGTGTTCGTGCCCCAACACTTGGCCAGCAAAATTGTGAGAAACTATCATGAGTCCACACACTTGGGTGGCACTGCTGCTAGGGAACATCTCGGGAGAAAATTGTATGTGCCTAACCTCTCACAATTAACTGCTGCTATCTCCCAGAGGTGTATCCTTTGTGCCAAAAACAACCCCAAGCAAGGAATGCAACCCCCACCGGGTGTACAACATGTGGGATACAGCCCTATGGAGAATCTGATTGTGGATTTTACTGAGTTGCCACCTGCAAGGACTTGCAAATATCTGCTAGTGTTTGTTTGTACGCTGACCGGATGGGTAGAGGCGTTCCCAACACGGACTGAAAAAGCCAGGGAAGTAACTAAGAAACTTCTAACCGAACTAATACCCAGGTTCGGACTGCCCAGGAGTATAGGGAGTGATAATGGACCAGCCTTTATCGATTAGGTAGTGCAGGAAGTGTGCAAGAAACTTCAGATAAAGAAGAGACTGCACTCTGCCTATAGGCCACAGAGTTCGGGAAAAAACTGAAAGGATGAACCGGACTTTGAAAATCCAATTGGCCAAATTAACCCAAGAGACCGGACTGAAGTGGACAGATGTCCTCCCTATAGCTCTGTTCCGAATTCGAAGCGCCCCCACCAAGAGACTTAAACTGTCACCATTCGAGCTCCTGTATGGGAGGCCACCTCCATTTGTTCGTGAAAAACCAGCTGGACTGGACAGGTGGAAGAGCATATCACCTTCCACAAACAAATAATCTCTCTATCTGTCTGTCTGTCTCTCTGTGTCTGTGTGTTGTCGTTCCCTCAGCAGGTGGGCCCTCGAGCAAACACCGTGCAGCTTTGCTGAGCCAGTCCATCAGTTCCAGCCTGGCTATAGCTTGTGGGTAAAGGAGTGGAAGCGCAACCTTCTTACACGGTCCATACACGGTTCTCCTATCCACCCCAACGGCGGTGAAAGGCCGAGGTGACCCCCTGGAGTCGACACCCTGCTGTGCCTAGCCAGGAGTAGGTACTCAACGCACGGTGCACCAGTCTCCCCTGCTGCGTCTGACCGGCAAGGACGCCCAGCGCACGGGAGACCGAATTGAAGTAGCCCCTGCTGTGACACACTGGACGCTGTCACTCGACGCACGGGCCACCGGAAACCTCCAGTTTATGCAACGGAGACCATCTCCAGCAGAACCACATCAGAAAAATTGGTCGGAAGGACATTGTTAGTAGTGGTTTGTCGACCAGTTGTTAGACAGGGCATAACTCTATAGATTGGGAGTGTTAGAGGTGTGAACAATGTTGGTCTAGGCTGTTGGGATTGGACGGGAAATTGGAAGGGAAAATCCTGTTGACCCCTTGAAATTGACTTTGTCAAAGTAACAATATCCCTTTCTATTCCCTTGCGTGTATATAGTTGGGAACCAGAGGGGGAGGGCCTAGTCTTTTATACCTATGGGTGTATTTTCACTGGAAAAGAGAATAGGGAGTCCATTCTACAGCCAAACAGTTCTTACTGTTAGAAAGTTATTCCTGACTATTTGCTACATTGCAACTGCTCTCAAGAAGTCAGAATAGGTAAAATATTCACTGATCCTATTCTTCTCACACTAATTTCATTAGTCCCTTCCAGTCCTCCAGTAAATGTCATCACCCTCCATAAGAAATATGGGCCATATTCAGCTGTAACAGTAAACCAGAATTTAGTCCTCGAGGAATGAACTTGGGGTGAGGCACTGGCTCTTATTCGACTTTCTCCAGTGTAGTCACAAGGAGATTTGAAGCTTTCACACCAGGGGACACGCCACCCAGAGTCACCAAAGGGGGGTGGGAAGTCCTTTTATGTACAGGAACCGCAGGCTTACCAAATATACCTGTGGTTGCCACGCAACTGCTTACAGTCCAAGGGACTGACTGGAGAAGGACACCATTACAACGTTCGCCTCATACATGGCAGCGGTTGTGAGTGGGGCTGAGGAGAAGGTGGCTGCAGGAGGAGAAGGGATGGTGGAAAGCGGCAGAGGTATCAACGAATATGATACGGATGTCTTTGAAGTGGAGAAGATCCTGGACATGAAAACCACAGATAGTAAAATACTATACAAAGTACGATGGAAAGGTTATTCACCAGATGATGATACATGGGAACCTGATGAACATTTTGAAGACCCTATAGAGGTGTTTGAACACTGGATGGATCAAGTTATAGAGGAAATCTCAGTAGGTCAATCTGAAGAGGAAGCAGAACAAGCTGCTCCTCTCGATTGAAAGGGGGGAAATGAGGCACCAAGGTACCAGAGGGTAGGTAGAAAGAGCCACAGAACCCCATTTTAGATGCAGCTTCACTCTGATTCCATTTTAGAAGATGCAGTTTTGCTCACTCTAGCTAAAGCTTAACACTGCAGCTTTTTTAGACATATCAGCAGTTTCAGCAGTTCAGCAGTTCAGCAGAATGTCAGTAAACGGCCGACCACAGACTTCCTCTTTTCCACACTATGTCTGGTTTCAGGGGAAGAGCTAACCACAACTCACCCCCATGACCGAGCCATTTCCTGTGAACATCAGCAGAAGCCAAAATAAGGTCCCAGGTGCAGTTGGGGGTCAACGGCTAGGCATTTAGGCACTGAAATAATAGCATATAGCACCTCCTGGCGGCTAAAGCAGCTTGAAACAGACAAAGGCAGCCGGACAAAGGAAATGTTCTGATTTGCTAACGCAGTATTATAATATTAGTTCTGATAGGCCAGGAGGAGGGATTTAGGAGGAGCTTTACTATGTCATAGAGAGTACTTAAGCTTGCCCCACAGGAGGTGGGGTGTGCATTTTGCCTTTTGCTTACTGAATGCACCTTATTGCAATAAAGAAACTTTGCTTTTGGAAACTTTGCTGCCTGAATCTTTCTTCTGGTCTTATTGGGTCAAGGCATACAGGCGTAACAGGCAGGCACCCCCAAACTCGGCCCTCTAGATGTTTTGGGATTACAGCTCCCGTCATCACTGACCACTAGTCCTGTTAGCTAGGGATGATGGGAGTTGTAGTCCCAAAACATCTGGAGGGTTGAGTTTGGGGGTGCCTGGCCTGGAGGAAGAGAGCCAGCAGCATTGAAGAAAACAACCGCTCAGTTTCCCTTATATTACTTGTGGCAATGAAGATTAGGCCCAGTCTGGCCTCTTTACTTGTTCATCCACCTGCTCTTGCAGGAAATAAAGCAGCCACAGCTAAGGAGAATGATCAGCTGCCCCTGATAGTCGCAGGCTCTCTCAAAAGGAGAGCTGGCCGCAGTGAGGAGCAGTTGGGCCCACTGAGATCCCATCAAAACAAGAGCTGGTCCTCAACAGGGGCAGAATAATATGGTCCAAAGCAAGGTGAAAGGAATAGTTGAATGCAATGCAATTTTACTGCTTCATAATATCCTCAGAGCCACCAAAGAGGCCAATTTAGGACATTCTTTATTTGATGAATCTCTCAGTAATCTGTTAATAAGGAAATGCTGGAATTTGTTGGGCTGGACAACACAAACCATTTTTAAAAAAACAAAAACAAACCAGCATTTATGTCCTTCCATGTGCCTAAAGGAGTGGGAGAAACCTATTATATGAACACCTGGCAAAAGAATAACCCAGAGACCTTAATTATTTCACTGGCATTTTACACTGCCAGCTCATTATACTGTGTTATTAAATGGACACAGTGGCATAACACTAAACTTTAAAGCAAGAAACTCCCCGATTCATTTAATTTATTATTATTATTATTTTATTGTCATTTCTAAAAATGCCACAAAGAGTACTAAAAAGTTTATATACAAGTTCCACAGGCAAAGCTGGCTGCAATTCAGTGCTTGTGAGCATGCCCTGCAATTCTGTGTTCATGTACTTGGTAGTTAGTTGCACTGGGTTCAGTTGTGCTGCCCAAGACTAGAAAACATGCAGTTAATCAATTAGACTGCATGCACAGCTTCATATTATTCCCCCCTCCCTGTTATCTGATAGCACAAAGGTAGAGCTGGATCAGAAGATAATTGGGTTCATTTAGCTGGATACACAATCTAATCTACTGCACTATAAGAAGACCGATTCTCCTTTACTTAAAGCTTAATTTAACCCTTGGGCAATTCAGTAGAGATTTTTAGAATCCCCCTGGGATTTTTAGAATCCCAGAAGCTTCCCTTTTGAACATATCCCTTTCATCTTAAGAGGTTCTGGCCAGGTTGAGCTACAGTGAGAAATAATTATTTTCTGCTATGAGAAGAGGCTGTGGTGAGCCTCAGCTAGCAAACTCTCCTTCCCCTCTCCCCTTTTCTCATGCCTTTTTGGAGATCAAAAGCTTTTGGTTTAATTTTGAACTAACCACCATTTTGGAAAATGAAACAGTGAGCTGGGCAGATTTGTTCAACGACTTCTTTCTACCTTTTGTTAAGTGCATTAAGAGGCAATATCTGCCGTGATCATGCCTCACGTAGATCTGTATCAGGAGTGAGGAATCCAAGTAACTCCAGTTCCCATCAGCCCCATCTAGCATGGCCAATAGTCAAGGATGATGGGAGGTGTAGTCCAACAATACCTGAGGCCACATATTCCAGAACCCTAGTCTTTTATTCTTTTTTTATCCTTACCTTTCCCGACACATATAACAAACTAGATTGGACCTGAACTGCAGCTAACTTTATTTTACTTTAATCCAAATTAGGAGAAGAGCTTTTTGCTTTGAAACTTGAGGGCATAGTAATTGAGTTCTGGCCATGCACAAATGATATCCACCCGTACACAATTGTTTAAATGGTCCCTTCCTTTCATCACTGAGGTATGGGCTCTTCATTTATATAGGCACAGTTCAGAAATCAATGTTTTGCATTATACAAGACACATTTAAATAGGTAGGGGGGGGAGGCTAGAACAAACAAGGTTAAAGTAATGCTAGGCTTCTTTGCATAAACACTTGATGGGTTTCCACCCTATAAAAACAGTAACCTGTCGTACGAAGCTGTCACAACAATTCCTTTCATGCATTTGAAACATGTAAGCTTCTAATTTATGTGGTGTAATAAACAGGAACTCCCTAAGGCAGATCATGTCTGTTATATTAGGCTCAATTTTAAGCATTTCAGTATTGACAGAATGTGGGAAGCACCAAAGGATTCCAAGTAAATATTTAGCACTTCTACACAGCGGCATTTCCCCCCCCCCACACCACATGCAGAGAACTTCACTAATAATAGTCTGTTAATTTTCCACAGTAGTCCTGCAAGGTAGGTGACCATAAAATGCAGGTTATTCATTTAAAAGTTGCTGGGGGGAAAGCACACACAAGCCACCCAACAGGCTTTCTGTTTAGGACAAGATCAGCCTATTGTTGAAGAAAAATCCTCGCCTCCCACCAAATCAATGCCCCGTTTGCAGGAAGTCTCAAAAGTAGCCTGTGCCAAGAGAAGCTTCACAACCACAGGAGGCAGAGCTGGGGGAAAAGGTATGTTGCTGCCCCAGCAGGCGGCATGCCCCACCCCCAAAGTTTTAAATTAATTCCCACTCAAAATATCCCTATTACTGGAGGTGGAGGGAGTCCCAAAGTCTCCACCCAGTCGAAATGCAAGCCAAATATTTTGCTGTTATTTGAGCTGAAAGTTTCAGTGGGGTGTAAAGCAAGAGATACAGCTATTTAAGTTTAATACATAAGGAATTCTACTTTTTGACATTTATATCTTTACTTCAAAAGTTATGGTGCTTCCAGATTGTCACTAGTTTCAGGTGAGCATCAATCACATACGGGCAAATTCAGGTTGCACAAATAAAGTTGATTAGGTGGTTTTTGTAATGCACTTCTCCAAAAGATCACCCTATTTGCAATAAGGAAAGAGATGGGGAAATGCAACATCAAGGGGGCCTACCTGGAGTCGAGTTTAACCTTTCGGCATCAAGTTAACCTTGTTATTTTCCTAGACCTTGTCGAGTCTCTGCTATGCTTTTCTTTTGTGTTCTGTGCAGCCTAGTTGTGTTTTACGTTGTTTTATGGTGTGTGCCTAAGTGTAAAAACCACCCTGGGATATTCAATCTCAAAAATAAATAAAGGTGGAAGCAGGTGGTCCTGTAGAGACATGGAATGCAAGCTGCATTGTTACTCTGGTTCTGCCTCGGCTGAAGTAGATTCCTCTGCTGCATCTCTGTGGCAGGTGTGTGAATGGAGCATTCAATCACTCATGGTGCTGAGATGAAGAACAATTATCTACTATCAGAAGAGGCTCTATGTATTATCGCTGTACAACTCCTTCCAGACAAGAAAGATGCTAAGAGAGTTGCACAGAACTAATGGGTAGGGTTGTGTTTGCCGTTCTCCCTCTTATGGGCTCAAAGGAATGTTACCTTTTTCCGGACATGATTATGTGACCCTGGGTGTAATACAGTTAGAACCAATTAAAGAAATAAAACAGAGGCAAACTGTGTGGTTGTGCATGCCCAGCAAACACCAACTGAGGCAATTTTGCTGAGGATTTGACAGGGGTAGCTGGTGGCTCTACAGTCACCAGCACACTGGGAAATGATTAGATGCAACTAATCGCATATAGGACTTCCGGTGAAGCGCCATTCTGACCAGTCGGGAGTTCTCTCAGCTCCGAGAGACTCCGGCGCTGTCAGGAACGGGGATGCCGTAACCACGCTACAGACCCCCAGAAAAACCTCAGGAGGAGCATCCTGAAGATGTGGAGATCCGGCGGGTGCCCTTTGAGCCCCCCCTACTCCCCGGTAAGCCCTAGTAAGGGCTGCTGAGAGCAAGTGGGGTGGAAGGCGCGGGCGCTGTGGATCCAGCACTATCCTGGCTGTGCGAAGCTGCAACTGCTGGCGGTATTGAGCGCTTCATTCTTCCTTTGAAATTCGGACTACAATTTGAGACTCAGTAAGTAACATCGAATTTTAAAACTAATACATTTGGAATTTGGAACGGAGAGGGGTCGAAAAAAGGAAGTCCGTCCTTCCCCCGACTGCGGCAGAAACAAAGTAAATGGAAATAAGGCTGGAGCTGCGAACAGACTTTTAAAAGGATAAAATCCTGAGGTTTGTTTTTGTTGAAACCTCCCCAGAGGACAGGGACCAAGGGGGGAGATTTTAGACATTGATTTCCCTGTGGATTATAAGTAAATTGGTTGGAGAAAGGCACCGCTCACCCTCTGAAATAAGGAGTCCGGGTCAGACAGCGGACAGCCATTGTGACGTAACAATAGACTTGAGTACTTGTTACTTTCGTTTCTGATTTGGCTACTTTGAAGTACTACAAAACCCAGAACTGATACATTAAGGTCTTTTTGGACAATTTGAACTGGCAACAAGTTATCCTGCTACATAAAGTATTTTTTTTACTATACCTCTTGGACTTGATACTCTGTTTATGGATCATAAAAGTTAACTTACTTTCTTTTCACTGGCTGCTGTTTCCTGTCTTACTGCATTGGAGAAAGGCTGAAAGAACTCTTACTGATAAAGTGACCTTGGACTGCTCTGAGTTCTTTGGTGGAATACAACAGCTGCCTGGCCATTTGACCTTGCTTGGTAGCAATTTTAGAGTTGTTTAGACTATGGAAGAGCAAGGTACACCAGCTGGGTCTATGGTCACAAGGTCGAAACCCCAGAGGAAGTTATCAAAAACATTCGAAGAACAAGTTTTAGCTGCTTTGGCAAATGTTAATGCTAATTTAACCTCAAACAACGAGAGCATAAAAGCAATGGAACAGCAGTGAATGTTATTTTGGGAGCTGGTGTGTCCCAAAATATTACGACCCCAAATTTTAAAAATATTAGTGGAAAAGCTGGTTAGAAAAAAAAAAGTTTCAGCAACATAACAATGTTGACCCCCCCCCCAAAAAAAAAGTCTTTTCAAGGTCTGACCTTTAGACATTGGACATTAAAAGCATATGGAATACTAATGTGTCTCCAATTACCAAGCAATTGGGTTTCTTCTGCAAGGTAA
Source organism: Lacerta agilis (assembly GCF_009819535.1). Classification (NCBI taxonomy): domain Eukaryota; kingdom Metazoa; phylum Chordata; class Lepidosauria; order Squamata; family Lacertidae; genus Lacerta; species Lacerta agilis. Next base: position 58,505,622 of record NC_046320.1, read on the forward strand.
GTAAGTCCACCATTTGAAAACTGGCCTATGGAAGTGATCCATAGAAAAACAGCTTGATCTCCAGTAACAACATCATTATGAATAAGGTTAAGCAAGAAATTAGCATCTCAAGTGAAGGGAATGATATTCTGCATAGCAACTGCTAGAGGTTATTCAGACCATAAAATGGCTAAATATATAATCCACTCTCCCTTCTTCTTCTTCTTCTTCTTCTTCTTCTTCTTCTTCTTCTTCTTCTTCTTCTTCAGTATTTTACTACTCACTTCCTAAAAAGTACACTCAGCAAAATCTAATTCAAAAGGAATAGTCAAGTTGTAAATGCGGCCCATCAGGCTGGCTTACCAGAACGCCTGTGATGCTGTTCTTCCAGGAATTCCAAGTCGAGCATGAGGTCATCCTCATCCAGGTCACAGGAGCCCAAGTTATTCAAAACATCCTGCAGTATGCAAAAAAAAAATAATAGTTTAGGAAGATGACTGAAGGTGTGGAAGGAATTTTCTGAAAATCTCAGTGATAAGCTTATCCATATCCATTTTATCTAATTGCCATCTCGCTTCCTGATCTCGATAAGAAGTATGAAATATGAATAATAATAGCATATTATATGCATTATTATTCTACAAATTGTTGCTTGAAAAGTATTATATGTATGTTATACACATATGCACTACAGTTTTCCTGAAGTTAACCAGATACAGACAACAATGCATATAACTGCATAAAAATACTTAGGCATTAATACTTATACAATTAAGCTACAAAAATGTAGTGCTATATGGTGCTTCACTCTTTTATATCTATTACCTGTATATGTATAATGTATGCACATTTTTGCATATAATTAGTTTGTTGTGTGTGTGTGTATGTATATATATATATATATATATATATATATATATATATGCATGCACAAGCATAAAATGTGCCTGGTGCAGGAGCAGTTTGATGCAGGCAAAGCTTGATCGGGTCAGAATAATCAAATCTATTTAAATCTATTTAGAACAAATTCCATCTCTATCCCTAACTGATTATGAAGAAAGCAACAACTCTGCAGTGGTTTATAAAAATGATAAAACAATGTGTATATGCGATCTTTGTGTGCCATTGGTTTTCTGTCTTAAAACTTAAAAACTATATATATTTTTTAAAGATTAAAAAAATAAGATGAATTAACAACAATAATTTCAGACTTTCAAAAAGTTAAAATAACAATAAACTTAAAACGGATTAAAACACAAATACATTAAAAGTTGCTTTTTAGAAATGGTTTTTTTCCCAATAAAAAGATACATCTAAACACCAAGCATCTATGGTGAATAAGGAGAATATGCTTAAACACCAATCTGAAACAGATAGCATTAATATGGTGTTTTCAGCATTGCCCCTTCAATATGCATAAACTGCAGTCTGAACCTGTGCATGAACAAGGCAACTTATAAAAGCATTTAGATGCATTGATAGGGGGGCTAAAAATAATGATGATGTCAGAAAAATCTTACTAGATCAGGCAAAGGGTCTGTCTAATTTTGCATTCTTTCTTCAGTGGGAGCTAGCACAGAGATACCAGGAAACATCTTGGATGAATTCACATTCAGGCGTTGAAAAGCATGACTCAGTAGCCTGATCACATTGCGCTTGGAAAGGGCACTGCAGGCTATGGGTTCCAATCCAGAATTTTGTCACACTTCGTGGAACATGGAGTAATGCTTTTTTTTCTATTTATGCTTCTTTCTACCTATATCCTACCCAATGCCATTTCTGCTACATGAGGGGCATGCAGCAAAGCACTCACCACAAATCTCTGCAGCCAATCTAATATACTGAAGCACAGGCCTTCTAACCAACAACTAATGCCCGCCTCAGACAAGGGAACCCTGTCTGGGCAAAAGAGGACCATGCATTGTGAGCGGATTGAGGGGTAGCTAATGACAAAGCCACCTTTGGCCGTCAAAAAGCATGCCAGCACATTACTCAATCTTCTCTGTGCAGTTTCAGCTGGGGGGGGGGCTCGTACCCCTTTATCAGCACCTCTGCGGCCACACTGACCACCCAAGGCCATGGTTGGAAAATTTCCATCAGGCTATTGAGGCCTGCCTTCTCGACCCACTCAATGCTGCCACCTTCATTCATCACAGTTAACAAAATAATTTGTTTTGAACTCCAAAAACTGTTATACAGTGCTACCTCAGGTTAAGAACTTAATTCGTTCCAGAGGTCCGTTCTTAACCTGAAACTGTTCTTAACCTGAGGTACCACTTTAGCTAATGGGGCCTCCTGCCGCTGCTGCTTCGCCAGAGCACAATTTCTGTTCTTATCCTGAAGCAAAGTTCTTAACCTGAAGCGTACTTAACCTGAAGCGTATGTAACCTGAGGTACCACTGTACCTGCTTTATTTAAAACACACACACACACACACACACACACACACACAATTGCTGTCAAGCACATCCAGAGAGAATTACAAGACAATTTCTATTTTCCTCCTTTAAAAAAAGGCACATATGGAAGAAGCCCATACAGTGCCTTAATTCAAAGTATTCCCATTAAAATGCTTTGTTAGTTAAGGAGGAAGAAAAGGAAACAAAATTTCTCTGTGTTCCAAAGAAACGCTGACAGATCAATGCTGACATGTCCTTTCTTTCCTCCCCCCCCTCCTTTTTTTCCCTTGGAAGACTTAATCACTGCTTGCAGACAAATGCTTCAGCAAAAGCTTTAATAAAACTCTCCATTGACTTTGGAATAGCCCCTTAGAAACTTTTAAAAACACAGCTTTCTTCCTCCCAGTGTCTTCCTTTGGCACATAAAACTGCATTTAACCCCTGTGGTGCAGGAGAATGAAACCAAAGTCTGCTTTGCCCCTTCTTGCCCCTTCTTCTCAACAACTTATCTTGGGACAGTTCCCTTTCATTAAAGTGTGATCTTCAAACAAAAACAATTGTCAAACAAAGAATGTGTATACAAAGAATAAATGAGAGAATATATATATATATATAGAGAGAGAGAGAGAGAGAGAGAGAGGGAGAGAGAGAGAGAGAGAGAGAGAGAGCGCAGTTCATTGTTGCAGAAAGGAAGGCTTCCATTCATTTCTGCCTCAAAGTGTGCCTACAGAGTGCAAGGCAGTTGGGAAAAAATGTTTGGTAATTGTCCAATTCTGATGTAAACCCCCCCCCCCAATTTCTGGGTTCAGATTACAAGGGTTCTACAATGATTAGCCACATTTTTAACTCTCCGGGTTCCTGTTCAAGGTTCCAGCCAGTCAGCCATGCCCTTCTTGAATCATAGAATCATGGAGTTGGAAGGGACCCTGAGCATCATCTAGTCCAACCCCTGGCAATGCAGGAATATGCAGCTGTCTCTTACGGGGATCAAACCTGCAACCTTGGCGTTATCAGCACCACACTCTAACCAACTGAGCTATCTAGCTTTAAGAAAATCCACCACTGGTTCAGGAAGGGCTGTGGTCCAGGCACATGCTCTGCGTTCAAAAGGTCCCTTATTTAGTCCCTCAGATCACCATGTAGGGCTGGGAGAGACCCCTGTATGAAGCTCAGGTGTAGACAATTCTGAGCTAGATGGACCAGTGGCCTGACTTGTATAAGGCAGCCTCCCATAGTCCCCTTATTGCCCCATCACCTCCTGGCTTGCAGATGTGGCCGCAGGTCCAAAAAGGTTAGCTAACCCATGTTGGAATAGAACATGTTGTCAAAAACAAGACCAATATTCTTGCCCAAGCTAAGTGGAGGGGGGTAGAAACAGGCTGAATGCGATCTGAATGTGAGTACCTTTCAGCACATCACTGCTTTCAATGGGATACATATCCTAACAAAGATTCCAATATTAATCCCTATCCACAAGTAGCACAGCCAGGGCTAAACAATGGGTATGAGCAAGGCTTAATACAACATAAGCAAGCAAAGCACTTCTTGAAGCTAGGACTATTGTTTTCCAGGACTGTTTATGTGCATGCGCTTTGCTCTTCTCTTTACTATGCATGTTCCCAAATATCAAGGTACAACAGCTAAATGGAAAGGAAACAAGCAATATTTTGCATGCAACACACACACACACGTACAATTTCATGTACATGGGGCCCTTTGGCCACTATAGAGTCACTATAGGAGTGTTTATTTGGCTGTCAGAAGGCTCTATCCCCAGAGGTGTCTTCAAGAAGAATAGTCTACTCAGGGTAAAAGAGAAGACTTGGACCCAGCAGATGATCAGAGAGAGGAGGAGCTGGGAGTGATGAGGTCTTTCAGTATCCTCTAAAACAGCAGATTCAACATTTTCAGGGCTGGGACCCACCTTTAACCCAAGCATGCATTTAGAACACATTCCTTATCTGTTGACCATACATTCGTATTGTGGTAGTGCTCCTGTTGCAACCCATCTGATAGTTGGTCTCAGGACACACCAACTGAACACAAATATCCAATGCTGTTATTTTTCCGTTGTTGTTCAGTCGTTCAGTTGTGTCCGACTCTTCGTGACCCCATGGACCAGAGCACGCCAGGCATGCCTATCCTTCACTGCCTCTCGCAGTTTGGCCAAACTCATGTTAGTAGCTTCGAGAACACTGTCCAACCATCTCATCCTCTGTCGTCCCCTTCTCCTTGTGCCCTCCATCTTTCCCAACATCAGGATCTTTTCCAGGGAGTCTTCCCTTCTCATGAGGTGGCCAAAGTACTGGAGCCTCAACTTCAGGATCTGTTCTTCTAGTGAGCACTCAGGGCCGATTTCCTTGAGAATGGATAGGTTTGATCTTCTTGCAGTCCATGGGACTCTCAAGAGTCTCCTCCAGCACCATAATTCAAAAGCATCAATTCTTTGGCGATCAGCCTTCTTATTTTTCCACTGAGCTCCTAATGCCCAGCTCACTTGCTCCATATTGGTAGTCCCTGCTTACTAAGTGCTGGTCATGGACACTGACAGTGCTGTGCAATAGCTAGTTATGTTGGAGACTGAAGTTGTTATTTCTATAAATGAGCAGTACATGCCACAGCATGGAGCCACATTTATTTAACTTACATGCTGTAGGTCTTCCAACAACTTTGTTTACAGATTTTGATCCAGATCTTGTTCATTTGTTCAGTGATTGATATGGTCTTGAACTTATTCTGCCATTTTTGTCAGCTGCTTCTTGTTTACTATTGTCAACAGACAAAATATTTCTCGTCCCTTCCTATGATTCAATGTTCCCTTATTTAAATGATGCAAATTACCATCCAATTACAGCAATATTGTTACAAAGTCTTGACTAATGCTTGTGACATTCTGTGCTCTGATTGCAAACATTATAATGAATCTACATCCCATTAATACTAGATGTTTATTAACAAGTTATTCGGCTTTTAACTGGATCCTTGTTTGGCAGTAAATTTTGGCTATATTCATATTCAAACTTGCTATCCTCAAGGATAAATAGTCTGTATCATTATATCATAATTCTTGTCAAAAATGAGCTTCCTTTTAAAACCACAGGCAAGGAGATTTCAGTTTATGTTCATCTTAATGCCACATTGAGGACTTTGGTAAAGGTCTGTGGAGAGATCAATATATTTATATGTTTGTTTAAAATGTCACCTTTCTGCCTGGCAATAGGTGCCCAGAGAGGCTTACCATCAGAAAATAAATAAACAAATAAATAAACATTGTAAAATCTTAAAAGGCCAGCCATAAGATCGGAACTATGACAGGTATTAGACCATCGTTTCTTCTATCAATATCAACAAGATTAGCACCAAGGAGAAAAAAAATAGTGCATTGTGACGCATTTCCCCTTAAGGCTTTCCCCAAACTGAATGTCTTTACAGGTACCTGCCTATGAAAGGACAAAAGGTGTCATTCATATCAGACCTCCTGGGGAAAGAAGTTCCAGACACAGTAATACCAATGAGAAGCTGTACAAACCTCTACTCTCAAGATGTGGGTATCTGGAACAGGACTTCCAATGACAACATGGGCAATGGCAAGTTTGAATGGAAACAGGCAGTTTTTCAGAGATACCCTGATCCCAAACTGGGATGGGGGGGGATTCCTGGTCCTCTTAAGTGTTGTGAGGGATGATGAGAATCGTATTCTAACAAAGGCTCTCAGTGACAGAGCTAGCATTTTGAATTGGGCCTGGAACCCAGCAGGAGCCAGGATAATTATTTAAATTAAATATCTTTCAAATAATCATAGAATTGTAGAGTTGGCAGGGATCACAAGGGTCATCTAGTCCAAACCCCTGCAATGCAGGAATCTTTTGTCCAATGTGGGGCTCAAATCCACAACCCTGAGATTAAGAGTCTCATGCTCTACCAACTGAGCTATCCCCACTTGAAGATCAACTACTGTAAATTTTAGCTTTCTACAGTATGCTCTAGACATACTCAGACATCCCTCTCTATTCTCGTTCAGACAAGCAAGTGGCATTATTACAGTTCAAGGACACATTCCAGCCAGGCAAAAACCCTTGGGGTGAAGAAAGGGCCAGTGAGGGAGAAGGGTGGCCTGGGGATAATGGAAGTGGCCTGAGGGCCAGATAGAGAGTTCTAGAGAGGTGAATTTTGACCCCTAAGGATTAGCTTCCCCATCTCTGATATATATCTCTGATATATATCAGCCAAGCCCATGAGAACAAACACATGACTTACAATATTATGGTATAGCCTAAAGATTCTCCAGAGATAACAGAAATGTTTTGAACACATTTTTTAGAACAGAATCATACAAACTAAAGACTGAAAGTGTTTCTAGCAACAACTAATTCAAAGATTTTAACTGAGAAGCATGGCACACAGTCATAAAAAGAGCCCACAAACACTAAAATGGAAAGCCTTTAAGCCATTTAAAGCAATGTTAACTCTAAGAACCATAACTGAATAATTCATGGGCATAATGAAAGGATTCCCCTTCTGGACTCTTCCACAGACTTCAAAGAGAAAATAAAATTACATGAAAACCAGGAAATAGGAAGAAGACTTACAAAATGCTGATTTCACTGCTGACATACCGAGAACTCTGTGTATCTAATGTAAAGCTTTCTGGATGCCTTTCATATGCTGTGAGCAGATTAAATGTATTCGGCTCCTGAATGCATCCATCAATTAATCATGTTTTCTAGTGAAACGTATGAGAGGTTGTCAGAAGAAAAATATAAATCCTGAAGTACTTGGTTACTCAACATTTCTGTTGCTGTGGACAAACAGTTTAAGAGTAGTACTCAAAGGCCCAGAAGAAAGAGACATGTGCTATGGTAGTATGGTATGTTTTATTTGTGTACCACTTACTGGTGCAATGTCCCCCCCCCCACCCAACTTTAATATTTATTAATAAAATAAAAGTGAAGTGCATGCAATAAATTGACCTAAAATAGCATCAGAATTAAGTCAAAAATACAGATATGTAACAGGATCTGATTATCATGAGGTAGAACACATTGGAGGCTGCAAAAGTTTCCATTCAAAAGCTTCCATACAAAAGCGACCATTTTAGGCATGTCCATATGATGTGTGTTCACTGAAACACGGGTCCTTTTGGACCCAGAAGAGTGAAGAAGAAGTATGGAACAAGAGCGTAACAGAGGCAAGATGTAACAGGGCAGGGGGTGTTTATGTGCACTCTGCCAACGCGAGCTGCAACATATAGAAGGCTGATCGTCGAAGAATTGATGCTTTTGAATTATGCTGCTGGAGGAGACTCTTGAGAGTCCCATGGACTGCAAGAAGATCAAACCTATCCATTCTGAAGGAAATCAGCCCTGAGTGCTCACTAGAAGGACAGATCCTGAAGCTGAGGCTCCAATACTTTGGCCACCTCATGAGAAGAGAAGACTCCCTGGAAAAGACCCTAATGTTGGGAAAGATTGAGGGCACAAGGAGAAGGGGACGACAGAGGACGAGATGGTTGGACAGTGTTCTCGAAGCTACCAACATGAGTTTGACCAAACTGTGTGAGGCAGTGGAAGGCAGGAGTGCCTGGCGTGCTCTGGTCCATGGGGTCATAAAGAGTCGGACACGACTAAACGACAACAACAACAACAAGCTGCTACCTATTGGGTGGCGGGCAGGGAGCCCAAATAATAGATAGAGTCAATGACAGGGAAACCTGGAGCCAAAGATCAATGTAGCCAATTCATTCTAGTTTTGTCTGCATCTTCCTCCCTGCTGAGCACCCCCTGAACTGCTAGTAGCAACTGGCTGAGGGCAGGGTTGGTGGGGCAATGCCCCATTTACCCTAATGGACCAGCCTCCACTTCATGCATGCACATAGAGCTTCCATTAAATCTTCTTTCTGCACTGAGTTCAATAGAGCTACTCCCAAGTAAGTGGGTATAAAACCCTCATGAAATCAATGGGGCTGAAAACTACTATGTACTGGCTGGCTTGTTTTCCCTATGCCTACATTTGGAAGATGCTGACAGTAGATATACTGCACTGCCCCACAATAATTATATCAATTCAAGCCCTTTTTATAAACACACGGAAACCAAACTGCACACCTTGCACTAATCCAGTGCCCTAAAACAGATGGGACAGCATTAAATAAATGCTTTTAGCATTACACCTCAACAGCTGGCTATTTCTTAGCCCTATTTCACCGATTTGAAACATTAATTTAAAGAGGTATCTGTCTGCCTGGAGGCATGTGGAAGCTGCTATTTTACTGTAAATAGATTGTGCTAGTCTAAAAGATTACAGATATCATCATAACCACCATCACTATAAAGAATTTAGAAATTCGAAGCTAAACAGAACAAGGAGTTTCCTGCAAAGCCGCCCATCGAAAATATTATTTTCATTTGAGGAAAATATTGGTTTTCTTTCTTATATTGAAAGAAAGAAAACCAACAACTGAACCAAAATATTGTTCAGGGGATAGATTAGGTCAAGTAACATTGTTTAAAAAAAATAATCTCCATTAGGTCTCAGCTCCTGTCTGCCCTCTTCTAAATTCTCCATCCATTCATACTGTCAACCACCCATGACAGCTTTTTATTGTCTCTCAGTACATATCAGAAGTGACAAGCATGTCACAAACCTGCTTTTTGACTGTGACAAATGGGGAGCTTGGTGAACTGTCCACAGCAATCCATTTCATGAACTTGCCATTGTACCTCATCCACTTCATGTCAAGTGATTGTCATAAACGTTATCATTACCCAAGAGATCCGGCAGCAGCTTCTCTCTGTATTCTCGTATGCCTTTAATCATAATACTTATTGAAAATTAAATACAAAATATGCCCATCTAAGAATGTGACATGCAAATGAGGCAAGTACATGTATTATGCAGATATAGTCATCAGGGAGCCAGCATTGGTAGCAAGTCCCTCTTGAGCATATTTATTTTATTTCACAGCATATGTATGAAATACATACACTTTTCAGTACAATTATTCTTTTTATAACAAAATGTAATTTATAAACAACAACACATTCAGCCAGAAACCCAGTTTTGCAGCTACAGTACTTGATCTGTGACAAGGCCCTCTAAAATATATTTTTGGGTCATTTTTTTTATTACAAACTGCTTTGTACTGCTGTTGTTGGCAGACAAGTTATTCTGACACGTGAGAGGCAGGAACACTTCTCTCCGTTCCCGACAACAACAACATTAACGATCCAACATAGAATGAGCAGACTTCATTTGTTCAACAGAACGTCTTCCTCTTCCTCCTCCTGTATACCCTCAAAATATGACCTGGAGAGTTGGGGCATCCTCTGGGGCAGTTTCAGGGGGCAAGTGGGGATCTCGACTGTTTGTGTAGGGGGAAACCAGAATATCAATTATTCAAGCAGGTGAACATCATTAGACGTCTAGTATTTACCAGTATTTGTTATTTATTTTAATTATTAAATTTAAGTACCACACTATAAAAACATAAAAGTAATATCATGATAACATACAAAACAATAACATTTCCCCCCCCCAAACACACACAGTTTAAAAGGCTATAGATTAATGAATTAGCCACAAGCTTGGTTATAGAGAAATGTTTTCACCTGGCACCTAAAGATATGTAACGAAGGTGCCAGGCAAGCCTCCCTGGGGAGAACATTCCACAAATAGGGAGCCACCACAGAAAAGGCCTGTTCCCATGTTGCCATTCTCTGGACCTCTTGTGGAGGAGGCACATGAATAAGCACCTCAGATGATGATCGCCAGGTTCGGGTCAGTTCATATGGGTGAGAGGCGGTCCTTGAGGTGCTGTTTTATAGGTCAAAAGCAGCGCTTTTAACTGGGTACAGAAACTCAGGTTTAGTGTGATAGGTTTGGTGTGATAGGCTCCAACCGCCTTGCCCCAACGAACATCCTGGCTGCCGAATTCTGCACCAGCTGAAGCTTCCAAACCGTCTTCAGGGGAAGCCCTACGTATAACACGTTGCAGTAGCCTAGAGGTTACCAGGGCATAGACAATGGAGGTTATGCTATCCTTTTGCAGATAGGGGTGCAGCTGGGCCATCAGCCGAAGCGGATGGGAGGCACTCTGGGACACTGAGGCCGCCTGAGCCTCACGCAACAGCAATGGACCCCAAAGGACCCCCACACTGTGTATCTGTCTGCTCTATTAGAGGGAGTGTAGCCCCACCAAGAGCAGGCAGCCTCCCAACCATGCGGTTGAGGGAACCGCTCAGAAACAGTAATGAACAGTATGCATGCATAAACAAACAAAACAAATAAACAAACCAAAGCAGGGGTAAGGGTACAATAGTAAGGGTACAATCCTGTTGAACAGTGAGATTGCAATGAGACTTACGTAGACAAATATATGTTGTGATGTAAATAGCTAGTGGTTTACTGCCTTCTCATGGCACCCAAATCTCTGTTGTCTGAGGCAGTTGCCACAGTTTGGAGTGTTCCATGTAATTTTATGTATTTTTTTTATAAAAATAAAAATCATGACAGGAAACTGACACAACAGGGAGAAAAGTTCTATCCCAGGCATTTGTCTGTCATCCAGGTTTTTTTTAAAATATATATATTTGTAAGTGTTTGTTTGTTTGTTTCTCACATAGAGAATTCAAAAATATGACACCCACACCCACTTGCAGTGGTACAGTCCATTCCCCCAACTCCTATTACCATACATATACATAGACAAGGCCAGTAACAAGAGTCCTTTCCACACTAGTTTTGTTATCTCGTTCTTTACAAACATCACATTCACATTCACACACAGAAAAGGCCATTTGAGAGAGGGGAGCATGGTAAAGGATGAAAGTCTGACATTTCATGGAAAAAAAGCCTTTATCAAGGAATGATTTAATACCATGTTTACCAGTGGAGCAGACATAGGCCCATGGTTGCTATGGAAACAGACAGAATCCCAATAATATTAAGTAATAGTGCATCTATTATAACATTGCATTAATAATTCTCTAGCGAAAGGGTCACTTGAAATTTCATTTACAAAGCTCAGTTTTTAACTAGCAAAGCAAACAATGTAAAGGACAGGAAATTATCGTTAACAAATGAATGTCAGCCTTAAATCAGTTATTACTGTCTGTTTGCAAACATACATAACATTTTGTTCAACTATTAGAAATAATGGATTGTGTGGGTTCACACATACCCAGAGGTACATACCCTAAACTATTCAAAGGTTGTGTGTTTGCAAACATTCTGGATACAGTATTCTTTTCAGCATTTGAAAGCTGTATTGTGAATTTATGCTCTTACACGGATTATTCATTTCTGTGCCTTCTATCTATATGCTGCATGCCACAGCATCTTATGGACATGCTTCCTCCCACCTATGTATAAAGGCAGCAATGGGATGAATCCAGTTTTTGCCCAGGGAGGATTTTGTTATTTCCCCTTCAAGCTAGTTTACCAAATGTGCAAAAGAGTCTACTCCAATGGGCAGCAGACCTGAAAACTAAGAGCTCAACCAGACTTCAAGAAAGGCCTACACAGCTAAGTTACATACCCTTAAAATGTTACTGGGACATCTTCTTTTTTTCTTACGAGAGCACGGAGACCATTTTGGGCACTGTGTTCTCGTGCGGTTTTGCACTGCAATTTCCCCAAGAAAAACAACTTTTCCCAGGCAGCAATCTTGCACAGAGCTACAAAACGCGCTTTTTCCAAGGGCAGATTGCAGTACGAAATTGCACAAGATCACGGTGCCCCAAATTGCTGGATCAGGCCAATGGTCCATGTAGTCCAGCATCAGGATCTCACAGTGGCCAGCCACGTGCCTGTGGGAAACTTGCAAGCAGGATCTAAGCCCAAGAACACTCCTCCAACCACAGAGGCAGGGCACAGCCATCATGACCAGTAGCCATTGATAGCCATGAATATGTCTGATCCCCTTTTAAAGCCATCCAAGTTGGTGGCCATGACTGCATCCTGTGGCAGTGAGTTCCACAGTTTAACTACGTGATGTGTGAAGAAGACTGATCTTATATGAGCTACATGCAAAAAGGGCAGGGTATAACTCTTCCTTCACATTTCTTTCTAAAATATTTTGCATAAAAAACACAACTGAAGTCAGTACACATATCCACCAAGTTTGAGTCATGCAGTTTTTGGTGTCAATGAAAACCAGTGAAAATAAAGCACCAAGCTTAGGCGCTTCGCATTATTTTCATATAATTTGCAAGGTGGTGGGGACTCTACTCAGGCCACAGTCCCTCCTCAGCCACAAACCTTTTCCCTCACCAACTCTGCTTCACATCCTCCATGAGTGATTTTGCCTGGCTAGAATGTGTCCTTGAAATCTCAATCTCAAGGTTACCTGGATAGAGGATACAGAGGTGTTTCTGTGTGGGTGTAGAGAGAAGCCTACTGTAATATACATTTGTTGCCCACTTTTGAATCTGGAACCACACACTACAGGCCTGTGGCCCCCAAAAGGTTGCTTGGCTGGAAATGTGCCCCTCAAACTGAAAAAGGTCCCATGCCCACAAAAATAGTGGTTTGACAACAACTTTCTCCTTTTTATATGCAGGTGTTGTTGTTTTTTGGAGGGGGGCGGAATCCAAGTCCGTGAAAATTTGGCTGAGACCACCTTCCACCAGGTTTGTACTGCCACTTTTCAACTTCACTTTAGTCTCCTTCAATTATTCTGGTCTCATCACTGGTTCAATGCCTTGCATTACCGGCAAGTAGCAGTTGATGGGAAAGACCTTTGCAGAGACCAGGAAGAGCTGCTGCCTGTCTGGCTAGAGAATACTGGGACCATGGGGACGTCCCATTATAAAAGTTCAGACCATTGGTCCATCTAGCTCAGTACTGTCTATAGCAGCCTTTCTCATCCTTGGGTGCAGGGCCAGGGGTTAGTGGTGATGGGAGTTGTACTCCAACAACATCTGAGAACCCAAGGTTGACTCTTTTCCCTGCTTGGGATCTTTCTGTGTTTTGACACCAGCAATGGTTTTATCCCTCTGATTAAGGCAGAGCCATCTCCCCCTGTTCCAGCCTATTCATTTTCCTTGTGGACTGCAGAGCAGCTCCTGTGTCTGCCATTCTTCACACACACACACACAAAAGCACGCACCATTCTTCACATACAACATGACTACACTGGGCTGCAAAGTCACCACCAAAATACCACCTGGGTGAAGTTTGTTAACCACTAGTGATCTACAGACCACACTTTATAAACCCCTGCACTAGACTAAAGCCATTTTAATTCAGTTGCTCAAAACTAAGGAGCACCTTTTATTGTGAGTGACACAATCTTTGCCACCTAGCAAAACTGCATAAAGCTAAAAAAAAAAATGTGAGGGGAGGAACTCATAATCTTTTTCCATTACAAGAAGGCAGATGAAAATATACATCCAAGTGAATTGCAGTCCTTGCCAGGGGTTCTGTAGATTGCCACTGAAAAACATATCACATCTTGACTCCAAATGAGTCATCCTCTGTACAACCACAAGCATAAAAACTCCACGTCTGGTTGAAGATTAAATGTAGATGGGGAACATCGTCTTATTAACTGGAATGTTTACTGCCCTTTACTTGAAATGCTTGGGGTAAATGATAAGCTTAGTAGTTTTTTACACCTCTGAAAGTTATTTACTGCCCCATACTCTCAAAAATAATTCATAAGCATTTCTAGAAAAGAGAGCCACTAAACACTCTACTTCATCTTCATAGCTGTTAAGAGTGACTTCCAAGATACAGAAAAACCAATAGAAACTCCTATGCAAACCACTTTTAAAAAGGATATTCATTTGAATGTTGTCCATGTTGTTTATAAGTCAACATGAAGCCTGCTTATTTTCCAGCTTCAAATATTTAACAACTGATTGCATTTCTGTTTGTTTGGGTTTTTTCCAGGAAGCACAGGCTAGCCTTTATCAACTTGGATCAAGACAATTAATTGCAGAAATATTTAATTTCAGCTTCCAAATAAGCATAAATCACTGCATTTGACAGATTCACCCATCCCTAGCCCCAATCCTGTAAGCCCCTAGCTGACGAGCAGGGATAAAAATGCCTGAAATAAATAAACAAACCCAAGCCAGAGAAAATGATGCCCATGTTGCAAATGATGGGCACAGTGGGGTTTTAATCATCATCATCATCAAGAGCAGTCAAACTGGATACGATCAAGATGGAGACTGAAAGTAATCGGTTTTTTCCCTTTGCAAATGATGCACATAGCTGAAGCTAAGTACTCTTAAATAAGGCTGAAGAACTTTTGTCAAAAATGGAGGCACACCCAGCAAAAAGAATGCACCTCACTGTCACTACCATGTTTTATGTCCTGGTGGTGACAAACGAATGTGCTGTGGGAGCCTCTGAAACGTCTTTCCTCCAAAAGTCTATAAAGTGAGACACAATGGAACACACAGGAAGACATCTTATAATGAGTCCTAACACTATTGGTCCATGTACCTTAGTGTTGTCAACAATTAATGGCAAAGGCACAGGTTTTCACCAGCACCACCTGGAAATGTCAGAGGCAGAACATGGGATCTTCTGCATGCAAAGAGAAGGGTTGTCTCCTCCACCTGTCAAAATGTTCATTAGAACAGCTCAATGCAATGCAATGCAATGCAATGCAATGCAATGCAAACTGCTTTGGGCTATTGGAACAAGGTGTATTCCACTGTCCATAATCTGATGGGCAGAAGTAACACAACAAGCTCACTTTAAGCTCCCAACTGTTCATTTGTAGCCAACCGGATACCTGCCCCATACTAGATGTCACATATGATGTCAGGTTTGGGAAAGGGGATTGGCTTTCAAGGAATGGTCTCACGAATCAAACTGGGAATGCTATCAGGCCAAATTTGGCCCACAGGCCAGAAGTCCCCTTCCCCTGGTATAATTGAAATCTATGGGATGGAAAGTTATTTAACTATGACTGGATCATACCTTTTAACATATAAAGAGCTATAAACTTTGGTTAGTAGGTCAGTCAGTTGAACCTTGGAAATAATTAAATTAATCAGTTTAACCTGATTAATCAGCAAGGGGAAAAAACTGAAATCGATGGAACTGTGAGTTAAGGACATGCTTATTTTATTTTATTTTATGGGCTATTTTTAATAGGGAATTACAAATTAAATGCTGAAGTTAAATTTTCCTTCTAATGATGAGCATTGCACAAGAACTACACTGAGGTTTTGATATGGCTCAGATTTATTTATATGCAACATATCAATTGTCCAGGAGGCAGGTCATATTTTTAAAAAAATCAAAGGAAAACTAGCCAGCCACAAAGTGAGTGACTTGCCTATCTACCCTTCCTTCAATAGTTTGGTTTATTGAAAAATCAGGAATGATTGCTGCTAATCTAAAAGAGAAGGGGGGTGTGTCTGTGTGTTTGTGTGTGTGTTTGTAACGTTCTACCATGTTCCAGATGTTTATCAATGTGAACTGGGATGGGTCTCAGTTGCTTGCCATTCATTTCTCTTGACTTCATGTTCCTGCTCTTTAAACATTTTGCCACATATTTTTTTAAACATACGGATTGTGCTTGTCATGGTAATTTACCTGTCAGGGTTCTTTACCGCTGAGCTATCTTAGACATTTCCAATCCCTGGGATGAGATAGTGGCACTTTCATAATACCACAGGTTTGCTCCATCCTTGCTATGACAATATTATCAGCAGAAATAAAAGTGTTTCTCTCTCTCTCTCTCTCTCTCTCTCTCTCTCTCTCTCACACACACACACACACACACACACACACACAAATTCTTTTCTTGGACTTCATACAATAAGGAAGCCCCAACTGATCCATTCCAATCCAACTTCAGGCCTGGTTATGGGACTGAATCAGCCTTGGTAACCCTGCTGAATGACCTTTATAGGAGATGGACATTGTGACCCTGTTGTTCTTATTTGCTCTTTCAGCAGCTTTTGGCCATGGCATCCTCTAGAACTGACATGGGCACTAGGGACATAGTTTTACCCTCCTTACGATTCTAACTCCAGGGGCGGTTTCAGAGAATAGCGTTTGGTGTCTATCCCTCAGTCCCCTGGCAGTTGATCATCACAGGTTATCATCTCTAATGCTATTTGACACCTACATAAAGCAGCTGTAGTTGGTAGGACAGCTACATCTATTTCTGGACTGGGATAGCCTGACCATTGTATTGCATGCACTGGCGACCTCTAAATTGGAATACTGCAATGCTGTCTACATGGGGCTGCACTTAAGGATGACCCAAAAGCTTCAGCTAATACAACATGTGTCAGCTGAACTTTTCACAGGGTCAAAATATTGCCATCTTATTTTGCTGGCGCTGGAGGACTGGCTGCCAACTGGCTGCCAGGCTAAGTTAAAGGTGCCGATTTTTGTGTATTAAACCCTATACATCTTGGGACCAGGATACCTGAGACCAGAATGGCCCTGAGACCTGTGGGTATAGGGCGGTATATTAATATTAATATTAATAACTAAAATATCATATTGTCCCTTATACACCAAAGTGATCATTGTGTTCCACAGGAGCGGCTAATTTGCAGATACTATCTTATCAAAACGTCTCTTCTGTACGAATCAGGTCTTCACTGTGGCAGCACCTGCCCTTTCTCTTTTTCTCAGTATCTCCATTGCACCTCTATTGCCATTCTGGTTCCTGTTGAAGACTTTCCTCTTTTAACAAGCCTTCCAAGTGGATTCCCCCCCCCCCAAAGTCCATTTCTGTACATGATTTGAAATTGTTTTTAATATAAGCAATTGTTTTAATTGTTTTATATGTGCAATTGTTTTGTAAATGTTTTTATTGCATTGTGAAATTGCCTGAAGATATTTCATAGGAAGCAAATGAACTATTATTAATAATAATAATAATAATAATATTCAAATTCCATACCTTCTCCCCTCTCCCTTCACCCCATCCACTGCAAAGGAATATTTACACACGGAACCAGTTTGCAGGCTAAAATGCTCCTAAAGCATTATCTCTGTTATTAGTAGAGAATAAAGGAACTCATAATTTATGCTTTAATTGAAAGTCGTAGTTACACTATGATGTTTTTAAAAAAGAATCAAGCTGTCTTTCTGTTATACAGATACATTTTCCCTGCTAAAGTTTCCAGTCTCACAAAAGGGTTTTGCTGCCATCCAGTGATTGAAAAGGTGCATTAACCTCCCAGAGGAAATAAATAATATCCCATGTCAATTTGCACAAATCCTCTGTTTTGTCCTGACCTTGATGCATTTCCCAACAAAGAGTTATTTTGATTTTCAGTCAGTGGTCTGTTTGTATTAAAGGGGGGGGGGAGGGGGACTCTAATCAAAAATTCATCTCAAAGCACCACAACAAGTGAAGGACAATTTCCACAGATCTGTGCATGGACAAATAGGGTAGTGTGATTGTATCTTAAAGATAATTGCCTCCAATTTAAGCCTTAGGGTTCTGCATCATAAATTTGTTTTGCAATGCAGAGGTGTAAAAATTTAAATATTAGCGCTTAGCCACAATTAAAAGCTGCAAATCACCGCCACTGTTAGCAGCAGCACATCAGAGAAACAATTCATGCCTGCTCCCTGGCAATACATCAGTGGTTGTACCAGACACAAGGACATTAATTTTTTAAGTTATCTTCATGTTTTTAATGGGAAACTGTCTTCATATCTTTGGTACCTGCTACAAAAAAATAAATACAATGTCAACACAACATGTGCCCATATGGGTGCACATGTGTTCCAAACTGTGATGGATGAGCAAAGAAGTCACCCTGCATTTTGATAGGGGTCTGGCCGGGGCAGGAAAGTATAACTGGAAAAGGACAGCAGGTTATCTGTAGCCACCCACGCTCAGTGGCCAGGGCTGGCCTGTGGGCAGCTATCTGGGCTGATGTCAGGGACTGACTGGATGAGGGGGAGTGGTGGAAACTGCCTGACCAAGAGCCCCCCCAGGGAAAAAGCACAGGGGAAGATGGTTTAGATCTAGGATCCTGGTGATGGACAACTGGTCACACCCAAGAGGAGGGGAAGAGCTGGAAGGTACTGGGAATTTGGAGGGTGAGGCAAACGGGGAAACAAGCTGGTGCCCCAGCACAGAGCAAAGACAGGAGTCAGACTTTGTAGCTTCACCATAGGCCACCCCTGACAGCCTCCACTCCCAGAACTAGGCGCTTGCTTCACATAACAGAGCAGAAAGCGAAACAGGGACAGAGAGGGTCCCTTGGGACTCGCAACAGAGGGATGGGCCTGACTCAGAGGAAATACAGTGAAGGGGGAGTTGCAAGACAGTCTGGGCAATGGCTCGCTATAAGGGTGCATATTTCACGAGTCTCCTGTGTTTCCTGTTGATTCCTAGGGTTCCTTAATAAAGTCTACTAAGTGTAAGCGAGCTGCTGTGACCTTGCCTTTCTCTGATCTGTGTAAAACGTCAGTGCTCCTGTGACAGCTGAGCTAGGAGGCTTTGGGCAAGCTGGTAGCCAGAGCAAAAAAGGTTTGCCAGGACCAAAGGACAATGAGGGGTTACAGGGGCACACCTGCTGTGAGTCCCACAATCCTGACTGGCTCAGGACTGGGGTTGCTGTCAGTTGATGGCAAAGAGGATGTGGAGCGCACCATCAGCAGGATGCAGCCCAAGAGGCAGAATGGACCATGTGTTCCTTTGCCCTTAAAAGTCCAGGGAAGGGGAGGCAGCCCTGCTGGCTATTTGTCCTGCCCCATCCACAGATCAGTGGGATTCCCTAGCAATGGGGGAGGAGGAGAGAATCTGCCAAGTAGGGAGTTTGGGTTTCCAACTCAGGTGAGTTTGACATCCTTGTCCATCTTGTTGCAATGCCCTCAAAGCACACACCGCCACAAGGTTGGAACAAACAGCTTATAATTAATGGGATTTGCAAAACAACTGCAACAGAGAAAACCCACCTCATTGCCCATCAGATATTTTGGGCTGGGAGAGCAAATGACCCATGCCCACCATTACATGAGTGCATCGTTAAAGGAAGGTTCTGATCTGAAATTAATTGTGTTCTCATAAGGTGGCACTTTGAATAATAAGGGAAAGTATTTGCTGGAGGCAGCAATTTTTCCCTATTAGTAATGCTTTTGCTCATCCAAATTATTCTCATGAGTGCCACAACACAGTATTTAATCATTGCAGAAAGATAAAGAGAATATAAAATGAAGTGGTAAATGTGTGAAAGGAGAGGGGAGAAATCTTAACGGAGCTATCCTCCGCTGGAAAAAGAAGAAGTAAAGATCTCCACACACACACACACACACACACACCACAGCAAAAGTATTCGGTGAAGAATAATGCGTTCTTTCAGTTAACTTCACTGCCAGCTACTCGATAAATTCACAAGCTGCAGGAGTTTTGAGCATTTCTATAATAAAAAATGAAGAAGTTTGCTATGCAGCCAGTGTTTTATGTTTTTTTGCCTTTAAAACTGTGAACAGTTTACATCAGTTTTATTTATTCATTCAAATTTATATCTCCTCTTTGTCCAATTTGGGTAGACAATTTCAAAATATAATTAAAAGCAATAAGATGACAGCAAACAAAAAACAAAAAATGTCCAAACCATAGATTTCAGCAAACTTGGGGATGGGGGGGCAGATTTGCCCTATTTGCCTTTTGTAATAAGAAGACCAGGAGATGCTTCACTAATCTCCAGAAACTTCTGAATTCATTGGGTATGTGGGGGTTTTCTTGGGGAAGGGAATCCCATGGAGATGGTGCTGCTACAGAGTTGGTGCTCCAAGATATAGTTCACTTCATCTCTGATATGGACAGCATATCAGAAAGCTCCAAGGGGCAAGGGTGGCTCAAACAAAGTACTCAAGCAAAGTAGCTAATCCTCTGAGGTGACAAAATATTGAGGGGCAGTTACCTCAGCAAAAGAATGTCTTTGGGACACTTTTAGATTCATCCCCTCATTCACTGTGTGATTAAATGACACACAAATTCATATCCATAATGATGGCCAGGAATCTGAGGATAAGATTTAGACCAGTCAAGATGAGCGTGCAACAAAATATTGCAGTGTGAAGTGCTGCTGTTCAGGGTCCCATCCACTCAGCCATGTATTCTTCCATGATACTCCATTCTAACCATCCTATTGGGTTTCCGTTTTATCTCCTCTCTATAGGCAGTAAGTATTTTCTGTCCATTAAGCATGCTCAGTCCTCACCAAGCTGCGTTTGGAGGGCAGTTGTCCACTAAGGGTTTTTTCCCCTAAAGTTTTTTTATTTTAATTTTTGGTACTTCTACTCCAAGCCTGGCAATGCTTCCCTCTTATTTCTGATCCGTAACATTTTGTCTTCAGAAGGTGCAGCACTCAGAACTGAGAGAACTATTAATATATGTGGTTTACTAACAACCAACAGCAGTTGAAATTACTAATATTAAAAATGAAAATAAGGAAATACTATCCTGGTAACCACTTGATAATCTAAAGTATTATTGTTACGCTACTTGACCTGAAATAACACAAAATTCCATGGGGTTTTTAATTTAGCTAAAGCAGCAACAAAAGTTTGGGCTAGCTCTGAAAAGCAAATAAGCAGATATATGTATGAAGGAAGATGTTCCCTCAAGTAGTCAGGGATCAAGCTATCTATGACTTTAAAAGTAAAAGAACAGTAACTGTATTAGGCGATATCCAGTTGGTATTTCTCCATTGACTAAAGGCATTCAGTAGAGGAAAGAAGCAAGAGTTGTGGGATTTGGAGAGAGCAGGGGGCTGAAGTGGAAAAGGGGAATCACCGAAATGACCTCCCTCCAGCACCCCACTGTTAGACACCTCTTATCAACAGAGAGACACCAACTGGATCCCAAACCAGCAGCCATTTTGATAATGCCTTGGAAGGAGGTTAGGGAGATACAGTACTTTCTGGGGTGCTATTTGGGGGCACACCCTTTGGTTGTTAAGAAAGCTCAGTTGAAATAAAAAATGCTAAAGGAAACATCCCTTTCTGCTCCTCATCATTGGAGAAAATACACTTCAGAGAATTGCTCTGTTACAAAAAGAAATGTGAGCCACCTGCTTAAAAACTAATTAATGTAAATGCATTTCTCATGGATGGTCTGGCGGGGCAGCAATTTCCATGTCAGAAGCGGAGCTTACGGTTGCCCTTTGACCATCTCATCTGCACTTTGCTCTGCAATTCATCACTGACAACATACTTTAATACTTTCAAATCTTTCAGGGAATCACTTGGGGGAGGGGGGAACGCTAAGGAAGGATATATTTGACATGCTTGGTCACCAATCATAGCACTTCGCAATACCTGGATTGGTTAAAAATTCAGGAGGCACAACCGTTTGACACGAGTGAGGCAAGTATATGCATATTCATTTTTTGCCACGGTAGAGAAAACACACACACACATGTATACTCACAGTGTACTCATTCCACCTGCGCTTAGTATAATGACACCACCCACATGCAAGAGGCAGGTGGTCAGAGCTGCATTTGGGATCGCCTGTCCCGCTCTCCACAGTTGGCCAGCTTGACAGCTTGGTAGGCTAGCATCCCAGGAGAGGAGTGCTACCTGGGGACTGCAGAGCAAACTAGAATACTCTTATTCTGTATTTTAGAATGGGCTTGTATAGTTTCAACCCCCCCCCCCCACACACATACCTACACACAAATGCCTCCCCACTGAAAGGCCAGTCAAGACCATCTTGGCTGTGAGTCCTGGAAGACCTGCTCCCTGCTTTGAATGCCTTCTTCAACCTGGCCTGGGAGTGTTGGGCTCTGACTGACTCCAGCTACAAAAGCTGAGGCTGCTGGACAGATTCTTGGGCTGTGGTATTATTTAGGGGGGTTTGTTGGGAGGAGGCTTCTGTTACTTGTTTATTTTGTACCTTTATTTTACATCTTACTATGATTTATGTGAAAACAAAATAAAAAATAAATAAAAAATAATTTTAAAAATTCCTTCCAGTAGCACCTTAGAGACCAACTAAGTTTGTTCTTGGTATGAGCTTTCGTGTGCATGCACACTTCTTCAGATACCAGATACTTCAGATACTTTTGTGCATGCACACGAAAGCTCATACCAAGAACAAACTTAGTTGGTCTCTGAAGTGCTACTGGAAGGAATTTTTTTATTTTTTGTTTTGTTTTGACTATGGCAGACCAACACAGCTACCTACCTGTAACTATGATTTATGTGGAAATTATTCAATTTGGTTGTGTACTTTTATAAGGATGCTTTATAAATTCTTTATGACTACTTTTGTATTTTCCCCCATGTTATAAGCTGTCTTGAACATGGTTTTAACTATTGAAAGGCGGCATAAAAATAAAATGATGTATGCAAAAATAACATTCACAAACCAAGCCCAGCATCAACAGCCAGGGACCTTCTGTGGTCATAGGGAAGCCATTGCTGATAGAAGGGTCTGGCATAATTTCCCGGTTTGCAATGGGAGAGATGCACAGTCAAAACAATGCACAACAGAGCGACATTATTGCTTCCCTACTGTCAATCTGTGCCATCCCTGATCAGGAAGAGGAAGAACACCCCAAGATCCAGCAATGATGCAAGGGTGACCTAGGCCAGGGGTCTCCAAACTAAGGCCCGGGGGTCGGATGCAGCCCAATCGCCTTCTAAATCCGGCCGTGGACAGTCCAGGAATCAGCGTGTTTTACATGAGTAGAATGTGTGCTTTTATTTAAAATGCATCTCTGGGTTATTTGTGGGGCATAGGAATTCATTTTTTTCTCCTTCAAAATATAGTCCGGCTCCCCACAAGGTCTGAGGGACAGTGGACCGGCCCCCTGCTGAAAATGTTTGCTGACCCCTGACCTAGGCAATCTCTCATTTCCTTATGGAATGTGCACCTGGAATAAATCTAGTAGGCCTCTCCCATCCATTCACTTTGACTCGGCAACCACTGAATTTCTAGCTTCCCAGCTCTTTTTATGTAAGGGGATTGGTACTGATGGAGCCAGAAGGAGCCACCAGACACCTATATTCTGCTTTTATAACTAGTGCTGGGCACCCTTCTGGCACATGGGAGATTGTGCAGAAGCCCTTGTTATTGGGGTATATCTAACCCCAAGCCATTATAAGCTTCACATGCTGATTTCTGTGCATCAAACCTCTGTTAAGAGCCAGCTTGTGATCCACCAAGTTGAACACAGCTTACCAGCCATGGACAGCTTGATCGTCTCCCTGGTTTTGTTGCCTGTCTTTGAAAGATGGGAAAATGGGATTGGCAGAGCACACTATCTGACTGATGGACACCATTCAGCATGGTGGATCGCAAGCTGTGCACGCCCGACTCAGCCCAGGAGCCACCAGCTCCCCCCACCAGATTTCAAGTACTGTAGCTTCTTGAGCTGGTTTCATAGATGGCCAGGCTCTCTCAGCCTGACAATTTAGTACTTCTCCAAGTCATTTGCATTTCTTTCCTTAGGTACAAAGCTGCCAGGCTTTATTAGGCTCCAAGCTCACGCTCGCGACACAGCTGCCACCCGATCCTCTTTCCATGCTTGCTAACGCAAACTGTCAACCCAAAAGTGCTCTCGCAACCGTCGGTGCACGGGGTTCACTTTGAGAGGTGGCATACGCTAATAGAAAGAGTTCATGGTAAAAGAAAATCTCATTTGTACGTAGCGAACATGGTGAGCCTGGGGACTTGCGCTTTGATTGTATTGTAATTAGCAGCGCTTTTGTATTTTCTCAGTGTGATCGCTGCAGAGACGGCTACCTCCTCGGCCAAGCACGTTTGGCAGGTTGCTTTGGACTAAAAAGGCTGGACAGAAATGAACAAAAGAGCAGCCGGCCAATCTCCCTGGGTTGATTGCAGGTTTCTTTGCTAATCATGAAGGCATCAGTCATGATTAAGAATCAAGCCTCAGCCTTCTTATTCATTCGAAGAAACACAATGGATGCAAGCCCATTAAAAACAGAAAAAGGAAGGAAACACACACACACACAACCGTGTCCTTTTGGTTCTAAATTAGGGAGTCTGGGAGAATTAATTAATTTTGCAACAGATTTCCAGCAAGATAAATACTATAGAAGGGACTGCAAAAAAAGGAGGAGGAAAAACCTATAATCTTAAACCTGGAAACAAGCAAAGGGATTTTAACAGAACACTCCAGGCTAGGAAGATTTCTGCATTTGATAGTATCAGTTACCCATTGTGTATTCCTTGTTTCATTGGACATGCTTCCGATTGCTAGTTCAGAGGCTACAAAATAGAAGTCTTTGCCTGCCAAGTTCTCCCACGCAGTTCTGTAATCCTTACTGGCTAATTCCACTGCCGAAGACAACGAGCAAAGTGGTTAGCTCTGGGAGTGCTTCTAACCATTTTTTTTTCATGTCATCCGGGGCAAGACCAAACTGTAGGGCCCCTCCAGTCTCCTAGAAGTCATGCAGGCACTTGCTCAACCTGGATAATTAACCCTGGGCCTTGCTTGGCATTGCAGCAGCCAGAAACCACTACTTTGGTCTTCAGATCAGACACAGGCAAAAAGCTAGGGGGCTCATGTTTACGTATAACCTGGCCAGTCCAGGGGTCTGAAGTGGCACATGCCTTCAGTGCAGTCTTTCACCTCCAAGTATTTTGGACTCCAGTTCCCATGAGCTGCAGTCAGTAGGGCCAGTGGTCGGGGATGATGGGAGTTCTAGTCCAACAGCATCTGGGGAGCACCAGATTGCACAAGGCTGCTTTCATGTGTCTCAGGAAAGGTCTGAAGCCTTAGCACATAAAGGCTCAAATTGTTCTCTTGATTAGGTTGCTCCCGAGATCCTTAAATTTCCACAGAGTTCTAGGTACGTGAACAGGAGACCAAGAGAAATGTAAACAGCAGCAGTCTAGAGACTGCCCACCTCACCTTTCTGCACACAGAAGCAGTCAACATGGTGGGGTGCTGCTGCAGAGCCACTCTTCTGCCACCTGCATGGCTGCTGCTCACGAGAAAGGTGAAAGGGTGAGGCAGTAAAGTCAGGACTGTGTAGGCACACTGCCAAGAAAGCTGGATTGGCTCTTCCAGTGTACCTGCAATCTTGCTGCTACCCTGCCCCACCACCACCACCATCCTGGTAAGTGGCACCAACCCTGGTGTTCCAGGCATTTAACTAGTTACTCATCTACAGAACTTACCGGTAGTTCTGGGTGGGGGGGAAAGGACCTGGATAAATTTATTAATTTATAGTAGAAATTAACCACCTAGCAACAATTTATATTGGGTTCCTTGTAGCAATAAGCTTGATAATGATTTCTTTACCAAGCACCAAATCACATTCAATCTTTCTTCCATGCTATTGATTCCAATACCACATCCCTGCCTCCTTTTTCCTAAATCCTGTATGGATTTTATAATTGGTTTTGCTAACAAATATTTAACCTGTTTATTTGTGGTTGCTGTTTTTCCAAAGTGTTGCCCTTCTTAACACGGTACTAGGATCTAACTTAAGGTTACCAGATTTTTTTCAATGAATCCGGGGACACTATATATAAATAAATAAATAAATAAATAAATAAAGTGTGTATGTATGTATGTATGTATGTGTGTGTGTGTGTAAAGTTATTTTAAAACATTAAGAAGTAATATCTTCTCTTCTGTGGTCTCCTCTGTTGCGCGGCCTTCCCCTGGGTCCCAACCTGCTTTCTTGGGAGTGCTGGCCATGATTCCACTCCCTCCTTGCACTGTGATTCCCTACAGGCTTACTCAGGAGTAAGCGTTAGCAGAAACCCCTTTCTCCTCCTGCTGCCCTGTGGACGTCTCCTGTGCAGGCATCAGTGGAGTTTGAGAATACAACTTTGGGATGGTCACAGAATCACAGATTTGGAAAGGACCTCTCAGGGGCATCTAGGCCAACCTACTGCAATGGAGGTACCTCAACAAGAGCAGCCACAACTTAAAAGAACATAAGGCTTCCCTGCTCCATTTACACCTATTGTGACACAGAAGGTATCCCCCCAAAAGCCCCATCCCACCAATCTCCCCCTTTTTATCAAAGGGAAGGGCACGGAGGCAAGCAAGCAGAGGTAGCCTCTCTTAAAAAATTTTAAAGGTTCATTTTAATTTTTTTAAGGTTCATTTTTTAATAAGGGAACGGGAAAGCTGATTAGGGGGAACCAACAAAAACACCCCCAAAACAAACATAAAACATTCCTCCACTTTTATTTTTTGCTAGTGGGGGGTGGGTGCAAGGGAAGAAAATTGAGGCAGCAGCACATAATGGTGTATAGGGTTGGGGAACAAAATGTGTGAAAAGACAAAGGGAGAATTGGGAAGAGTTTATGGGTAAGGAGGAAAAAATGGGGGGACAGGCAATAACTCAGAGAGAAGGGAGGGAGGGCAGTCCAGAATGGAGCAAAAGAGGCAAGACAATCCCCCCCCCCTAACTTTGAAGCAACAGCCTCTGTCTGGGAGAGCGAAGGGAAGGCTCAAGGCAGCATCCTGCTTTCTGCCGGCTTGGTAGCTCAGCTCACAAGTAGGCAGAATGCACCAAAGGGGGCTTTAAAGGCATGAAAAAGTGCTCCTTCTTCCTCATGAGCAAGCAGGAGGGACAGGGTAGCTTGCAGAGATGTCACACAGGGAGGCTTCTTCCCTGCACCTCAGCTCTGCCTGTCCAAAGAACAGCCTTGCCTCTCTGGCTCAAACAAGCAAGCAGGAGGAGCAGGGCTGTTTGCAGAGTTGCTCAGGTGAAGGTTTCTTTTCTAGCGTCAGCTGATAGGCGGGAGAGTTGCAGCAAAGCCCAGCTGCACCCCCGGCTCCCGAGGAGACCCTCTCTAGAGCTGTAGTGGATGATTGCTTGGGGCTCTGGGGAGGGTCTGGAAGTCCCCAGGCATATGATTAATCTGGGGACATTACATTAAATCCAGGGACATTCTGGGGATGGATTTTTTTTCCTGGGGACAGATTGGTAAATCCGGGGGCTGTCCCCGGAAACCGGGACGTCTGGTAACCATAATCTAACTCCTCTAAATCAAAATTCATTGTCTGGAAGAATTGGAACCATAGAGTTATCCAACCTCCCAGCTTTAGAGAGATTTATTTCCATGTTCACAGGTGCCCATTTGCAGTTAGCTGTGTACACAGGTACACACACTGCACATTTTTTGACCTTTATGTGTGAATAACAGTATGAGTACACTGTTCTGCTACTTGGGTACACAAGGTACCCAGACCATATACTTGCTGAATATAACATGTGAGCATCCCTATTATCAAAGGTAACAAAGAGAAATCTGTGCTTCATTTCTCTTTGTATTCGTTCCATATTTGTAGGAGTTCTTCATTTTGGATTAATAAAAGTTGCCCCTTCACCACAGCAGCAGGAATTGAAAAGTGTCATTCATTTGCAGCGTGCTTATAAAACAACCTTCTGAATTCCCCGTGTTTATTGAAGCAGCTAGAGTACATTATCTGTCTGACACCAAATAAATATTTTACTGCAACCTCGCAAGAAGAAATCATACTTGACCTTTATGGGCTAAACTTTCCTTTGTATTCATGGCCTGATCAATAGTTTGAGTTGGAGTGCTGATATATTTTGGTGCTGCCCTAAATCAGGTGAGAATGTGTTTTTGAATTCTGCAATTAACTTGCTAGCAGAATTCCCAATAATATAAGGGTGTGTGTGGACAGAGAGCTTATATGCTAACAAGGACTATTGCAGGGGGCAGTCGGAAGTCATGTGTATGCAATTCTGCACCATGGTTGGGCAGCTGCCTCAAATAAACAGATTGAAGATTTGTTAGCAAAACCAATTATAAAAACCTTATGAGATTTAAGAAAAAGGAGCCAGGGATGTGGTGTTGGAATCATAGGAAGTTACTGATTGATTGATTGACTGACTGACTGACTTTGGGACTGCTGAGTTATTCAGCTCTGAACTGTCTACAGTGCCTGGCAGCAGCTTTCCAGGATTTCAGACACGGTTCTCTCCCAGCCCTACCTGCTACTCCCTACCACCATTGGGACTCTGGGAACTGAACCTGGGACCTCTGTAGGCAAAGAAGATGATCTGCATTTGAGCTGTAGGCACTCCCCCAACAGTAGCCTCACCGAGCAATTGTCCTTCAAAGGAATCCCTTGAATCCCCTTTGTGTTACGGTAAGGAGTTCTGCGTTGAAAGTTTCTCTTGAATTCCCACCCCCTGGCCCCACATCCATTCTCCATCCAATAATGAGAAAAGAAATTGCATTTATCAAAGAGGAGGTGAGATTTCTATGGAGTGCAGGGTTTTTGTTGTACTTCGCTTACTTTGAAGATGTCCAGGGTTTATATTGTAAGTGTCATTCTGCAAATTGTCTCTCTTGTTGTCTACACTCTGCAGCCTTCCTGGGTGCCTGCATCGTGGAGTACATCATTCCATAGGCCATTTTCAGATCGGGAAGCATGGGCAACCAGGGAGGCTACAGAGTGTTGAATAAATGTTTGCTGGAATGAAAAATATATATACCACCCTTAGGAACCTTTTGACAGCCAGGTAAGTTCAAAAGCCTACACCTAAGGTGCCCTGGAATGAGGCAGAAAAATATAAACCTCTTTCTTAGGGGAAGTAAACTTGAGAAGCTAGAAGACAGATTTCAGCTGAGTAATAGTAAGAAACCATTTTATTTTGCTTCACAAGCTGGTGTTCCAAAGTTTGTTTCACTCTGCCCTGCTATGGCCACCCGCTGTTTAGGAAGCTCACTGCCTCCTAACCTGCTCAATGTTCCCAGAGTGAGGGATCAGTCCTGTCCCACCCACAAATGGCTCGCCCTTCTGCCCATTACCTGGAGTTGTCTCTGGTTCCAAAGGAAGTCTGCAGCCCTTTCCTTGGACAACCCTAGGGGCCCCTATTCAGAGATTGATGCAAAACACTAGAAACATAACACTTTTGAAGGGATTGCTAAACAACTAAATGAGGGGGGTGAATGCTGTTAAACGTTGTCAGAAATATTCATGAAACACAGGGAGTAGCACTCTGGATGAGCCCTAAGTTATTCATCACATGGCAGCAAGCAAACAGATAACTAAAAACACAAGAAATTGGTTGCATTGTGCTTCAACTATAGGCAGGTTCACACGTGACACTGAAAACAGGCACCCACTTTCTCTACAAAAGTGTTTGTGTGAGAGTATACAGCTGCAGATTCATATGGCTTAGGTATTGAGTATGCAAGTACACAGAGTGCACACTCGTTGAACATTTCATGTTAATATCTGTGCAAGTGCACAGCTCAAGTATTCATATGCACAGCTACACAAATTGTACGCCTGCTGAATATAGCATGTGAACAACCATGCAATACCTACCGGTATGTTTATTCTGATCTGTAAGGAAGGAATAGTGTTAAGAGATCATGAGAAAACAACAGGTACAACTCAAATGCCTTCAGGCCATAAAAAAAGAAATGAAATTATACACAAGCCTTTCATTGTCCTGACCCTTCTCAAAAGGCCCAAGATGTCCTGATCAGAGCTTTAGATCTGTGTTCCCTTCAAAAAGCTAGCCCTTAAATGTCACCAGACTGGAAAGAGAGGCCAAAAAAAAAAAAACTGGGATTGCTTTCACAACGCAGTTGAGATGTCACAAAATTGGCAAGTGATATTTAAGAGCTCAATTTCGGCATGGATGTCCTGGGCTGTGCTCCTTTTCATTGTCTGCATGCAATAATGAAGCTAAGCAGTGCATCTGCTACCCATTCTATTATTAATCATGAGTGCTGTATCTAAACTGGCCTTAGGTTAAGGCCAGAAAGTGGCAATATCAAAAATGGAAACCAAACCAAACACATAAACAAGGCCGTAGAACAGACCCATGTCATAAATTTTGCATACAGCTGGCAAGTGCTGATTTATATGGCTCTGACATATTTAGATGGTATTGGTTGGATGGGGTTCAACAGGGTGGTTTGAAGTTCCTGCCCTATAAGCAAAGTTAGGAAAGAACAATATTAAGCTTGGGAAAGAACAAGAGATACTGGGGGAAACCTGGCTAGCCGCTAACATTGCCGTGCACAAAAGGCATTGGCTAGCTTTAACCCGGAACCATAACAAACCATGTTCAGCCATTTTCTACCATTTCAAAAAACCTTAAAAAGTAAAGTAAATCCAGAAATGCTAATTATGGAAACTAATTATGGACTCCCTTTGAAGGTTGTGGACTACCCTTCATTGGAGGTTTTAAAGCAGAGGTTGGATGGCCATTTGTCATGCATGCTTAACAGAGATCCTTGCATTGCAGGTGGTTGGATTAGATGGGGCTCAGGGTCCCTTCCAACTATATGATTCAAAAGCCTATATGCTTCTGGGCCCAATTCAAAGCCTCGTGGAATATAGCTCTCTCTGCCGATCTCCCCATGCTTCAGTGGCAGCCCAAGAGGTTTTGGCTCCTGGGTTGTTCCAGAGGGCTTTAACACTGGCCTCCCTCCACCCCTAGGGGCGGGAGAGACCAGCAGCAACATGGCACAGCAGCAATGCTGCACCGCTCTGCCACTGCCAAAGCCTCCCTTACTTGAGTTGCTTCTCCAGCGACATAAATGGTGGGGTGTCGCCTCTTGTGTTTCTGCCGCCTGAGACTGCTGTTTCACTCTGCCTCATGGGTGGGCCAGCTCTGCCATGCTTTAAGATTGGCC
Source organism: Lacerta agilis (assembly GCF_009819535.1). Classification (NCBI taxonomy): domain Eukaryota; kingdom Metazoa; phylum Chordata; class Lepidosauria; order Squamata; family Lacertidae; genus Lacerta; species Lacerta agilis. The sequence goes on from NC_046320.1 coordinate 58,536,573, forward strand.
AGGGAAGCCTTTCTTGTTGTTCCACCACCAGGGGAAGTCTATGGTGTGGTGGCCCAAGAAAGGGCTTTCTCTATGGTGTCACCCAAACTCTATAATGACCTCCCCTTGGAGATGCATTTGGTGCCAACTTTACTTTGTTTTCGGCGCCAGTGAAAAACGCAGCTTCCTTCTCAGGCATTTCAAAGCTGTGGTTTCCCCAGTGCTATTTTAGTGTATCACCTGCTGTATTATAAATCTTGAACTGTTTTTAAAAGCTCTGTTTAGGTCAGGGATTGTCAGCCTGCTGCCAGCAAATGCCTTCATTGCCACCTGTGGGAGGGAGAGGCATGGATGCATGTGTGGTCTGTGAGAGAGGGAGGGATGGAAGCACATGGTTTGTGTGTGTTTGATCTGTGTAAGGGAGTGGGAGATGCCCTTTGGCAGAGTAAGGGGGAGAGATGTACATGTGAAGTGAGAAGTAAGAGAGATGCAAGTGTGTCTGTGATTTCTAGGTATGTAGTGAGTGTATGTGTTGCCTGTGTGAGAGAGTGTAGTGTATCCACCTTGTTTATTTTTCCTAGTACTGGGAAAGGTTCCCTGTTGTTATTATTCAGTGTGCACATCATTATTGTGGGATCTCCACAATCAGGACTAGCAGGACAACGGTGACTTCACACAATGTGAGGGCGTCTGGTTGCAAGGGAAGAAGACTATAGCCTCTCTATTTTTGTGCTACACCATGCCTCCCATGGTAACTGTGCTGGCCCCAAGGGTTTGTCCGTGAAGCGAGGACCAAGTCCAGTCCTGGTCCAAAGGAGGTCAGTCCGGCAGGGAGCGAGGCAGGGAGCAGGTCAAGGTCCAAGGAATGTTCAGGCACGAGGTTGCAGGTTGAGCATACGCTTGCAACTAAGTTGCTCACGCAACTTGGGCTGGGTCTGGCTGGCTTTTATCTGGCCCTATGCTTAGGGCGGCCCCGATCCTCAGGAGACTCGCCTCTCCTCCAGGCCTGGAGGCGAGCACTCCTCCTGTAGGCACTTAGTTCTCTTCGCCTCTCTGCTCTGAGCCTCTGCAGCTCAGGAGAGGCTGGTTACTGGACCCAGGGGCTGCCTCAGCTTCCTCTGAAGAGGCTGGGAGTGGAGCACCTGCAGGCAATGGGTCCTCCCTCCCATCAGGAGCCAGAGCAGACTCTGCTGATGCCTGCACCTGGGGATCCAGCACAGGTGGGGATCCTTCAGGCTCAAGCCCTGGCCCCGGCTCAGCTGGTTCTGGAGGCGGGGAATCCTGTGCAGGCTGGGATCCCTCAGGTTCAGCATCAGAGTCTGACTCCCAGGCCATCACAGTAACCATATTATGATGGGTGCCCAGAACATTATCTCAAAATTCAAAATTTGCCACTGCTCCAAACTGTTTTAGGTATAAAGGGTGGCATGAAGTAGTAGTACTCAGAGTAGACACAGTGAAATTAATGGATCTTAGTCATGCTCATCAATTTCAATGGTCTTACTCTGAGTACAGCTTAGTTGAATACCAACCAAAGTATTTTTTATGGTACTAGTTAACAAAACTGTTGTTGACCGGTTTTCTTTTATGTTCGTGCTATGTTATAATCCGCTCCCAGGTCTGAAAAGACTTTTAGTCTTTTATATTTCTAATGTTTTATTGAATTCCTTATGCATTTCACATTTTGTACTTCATTACCGTAAATTGCTTCGAGATTTGATATATAAATATAATGTTCTAACTAAATTGAAATAAGTAAGGACATTTATGTCTCAAGACTTCCGCACATATATATTGAATTGACTGGTTGAGTACTTTAAGAGTACTCCATCTTTATAAACACTTGCAGGGATTTGTGGCTGAGAGCTGCATTCTTCTAAGGCAGTAGAACAGGACAAAATTTCAAAGGCTTCCCCCTGAAAATCTGTTCTCTTGATGCAGAAATAAGTTGTATTCCGCCTCCACTAACAGGGTCCTTAAGACTCTTCCATCTGAAGGGCTAACAGGAGCCCAGCTATATATTCATATCCCCTAAACAATGAACCGAGCATAAAGCAATTTAAGCCACTGCTCAATACCTGAGTAGCCAATCATCTACTGAAACAGAAGACACATTTCCATTTCAATATAGTGTGAATCAATGAACTGGTTCACCACACTTCAAAACACGCACCACCATTCCTCTCAAAGCATCTGCGGTGCATTTTGTCATGGACTCGTGGCTCCATTTTGGCACACCAGGTAACCCGGTGCAGGAATTGGGACTGGCAGCTCCTTCTGTTAGCTTGCAGGGAAGTGATAAAGACAAGGAGGTAGAACCTTGGCTTAGCTCTGTACATAAACGGAACACGGACACAAAACCAGAGAACAGAGTATCTCAAAGCCCTTTTATCCAACACTCTGCTGGAAGGGATGTAAAAATAAATAACATCGAAAAACTGCACGTCTTTAAACTTCTTCAGTCAACAGACCTTACAGGCCTCCTACAGTGCTGCAATAAAGATGCTTCAAGAAACCAGTGTAACACTTGACAAAATTTTATAATGCCACAATCACTTTTTGTTATGCGAGGCCCCTGAGAACGCTGAACACTATGCAAGACATCGTACATTAATGGAATGTCTCCATCCCCACCTCCACCCCAATATATGCAAGCACAGCACCTCTGCTTCGGTTCTTTTCTGTCACCTGTAGAAATGCCAAGGAGTCCAAGTCAAAAGCATCGTATTCAGCACAGCCCAGATACTCAACATCCTAGCTTCATGCCATGCCCCTTCTTATTTAAAAAGGAAAAAGAAGAAAAGAGCTTATAATGATTAATGAACCATAGCTGGATGGATGGATCTTCCTTTCATGTACATTCAAGATCTGTATTCATGTATCTCTGCTTCTCTGAAAAATAAGCATAGCAATGGCACCAGCATGCTGAGCAGTGCTGTCACAGCTTATTGGTACTGGCAGCATCTGACAGCCAGCATCTCCCCATCTCGAATCTGTCTGGTTGGAGAGTCAGTTGGAACCAATTTGGTTTTGAGGTCGCTTCTCCCTTGGAGGTGAGGAAGAGCATTGCACATGAGACAGCTTGCTGTTCAGAACCTCTCTGACCTGGTCCTTAAGTAACCTTTTTTTCATTCTAAAGATGGTATCATAGTATGTCAGACTATTGAGCCACCAAATTCAGTGCCAATTACTTTGGCACAAGATAACACCCAACTCTTATCTCACATTTTCATCTGATCCTAGGAAGGCAGCCAAAGCAGTGAACCGCTGTTTGGTGGCTGTGAAGGAGAGGATGGGGCAGAACAAGCTGTTGTGTGGACTGACTGATTTTGGTTTGTTGCACAAAATGTTCTGGGTTTCACCCCTCAAAGTTCAGGTTCATAGCTTGGGCGTACTCCTTGACTTGGTGCTCTTATCAGATGTGCAGGTAGCTAGTGTAGTGGGGACACGCACCCCAATTTAGTTGGCTCACCTACTAGTTGGTTCACCTACTATGACAAAGTCTAACACTGAACATAATGACATAAGGAGAGCCTACTGGATCAGGCCACTTGTTCATCTGATCCAGCATCCTATTCTCACAGCAGCCAACCAGATGACTGGGGGGGAACCCACAAGCAGGATTCAAGCACAAGAACACTCTTGTGGTTTCCAGCAACTGGTATTCAGAAGCATTGTTGCCTCCAACTGCAGAGGCAGACCACAGCCATCATGGTTAGCAGCCATCAATAGTCTTCTGCCACTTTGCTTCCAGACCCAGTTCAAGGTGCTGATGTTAACCACTTAATGATGTTAACACATTAAATGTGTTAAGGACTTAATGGCTGGGAAGAGCATATCTTAGGTTCCACCTTCTTCTACATAAGCCTCCCCACATAACATCTGAGGTCTGGATTACACATCCCTCAACTCTGTGAGGCCTGCTTGATAGTGACCATATCTAGGGTCTTTTCTGTACTGGTGCCCACCTTGCAGAATGCTTTGCCAATAAGCTGCAAATCTCCCTCAATGTTTTAGATGACTGCTTAAAGAGGTCTTAGGCTGAATATTTTCTCTTTCTGGTATTTTGATGTTTTAATTCTGGTGGCTGTTTTGTAATTGCTATTGTCGCAATCTTGGTTTTTTTGCAAATATTTTGATTTGGCTGAATTGTGGATTGCTTTATATTGTGGTTTCTGACTTTATTTTTTATGACAGGATATATACTTTTAAATATTTATATATATAAAGAAACAAATAAGCTCATAAATCTTCCCAGAAAAAAATTATTCTGAGAAGTTTTGTTTACTAAATTCCATGAGTTGTTTATGTGTTGTGTGAAGCCCTTTGGGAGAGCTGGGTTCTACATTTAGTAGGCGTAGAGGAATACAGTGGCGAGGTGGTACAAAATTTTCTCTGAAATTACATTAGCTTCCCTATCCCCTCCCCACCCCTTTTCCTTTTGAATGATTCTTTAAAATCTGTCTCTGGTAATGAGATCAATTTGCCTCACCTGTCAGATCTGTCCTGCGAAGGGGTGACAGAAACAGCACATCTCTATTCTATTCCAAGGGAAAGCATTTCAGATGTGAATAATGAAAACATAGAAGGTATATATGCCATTATGCACACCATAGCAAAATCAGATTGCTTCCTAGAGAAGCCATTGTCAGGTTTTATTGCAAACAGTGCATATATTACCAGCTGGTGGGGAAATGGCCCTCAGACTTCCCTGTTGGATGAAATATTAACCTGCTCAATGTTAGCTTGTTGCACTTGCAAAATCTGCTGAGCATTTGGTAGATCCCCCCCCCTCAGTTCTAGAAATCTGGTCTGCCTCAGTGGCCCTTCTACAAACTGTTTTCTCGAGCTCAGGCATGGCCAAACTTGGCCCTCCAGCGGTTTGGGGACTACAATTCCCATCATCCCTGACCACTGGTACTGTTAGCTAGAGATGATGGGAGTTGTAGTCCCAAAACCGCTGGATGGCCAAGTTTGGCCATGCCTGCTCTAGCTCTTTTGGTCTGCTGTGTCCATCCAAATAACACACCTGTAAAGAATACAGACAGGTGGCCAGCAATACATATTCTACTTCCTGAGAAACTATTTTTATGTCACTTCCCTTCTGGATGTTATTCTTTCTTAACACTTTTTTGTTTATTTTTGACAGGGGAAAAGCTGGCTTGCTAAGCCAAACCAACCCAACTCTAACCATGGCAGAGTATCGCCATCAGTTTTTATGCCGGTGTGGATTTCCATGGTGTGGTTATAAGCAGCCTGAACAGTAGCACACCATAGTTGTTTCAGCACAAACTGATGATTTCCCTTACTCAGGTGGCATTAAGGATATTGTTAGGAGAATCTGATTATTCAGACTGTATTAAGAATATGTCAAGAATGTTTGTACAGGGAAAACTTAGCCATGAGTTAGCCTGATAGATAGTAGGCACTCTATTCTTCTGGCTGAATCAAGCACCCAGCTCTGACAATGCAGGCATGCTTTCCCTCTGAGAACATGACTTCATTTCTCTGCATGTGTAGAGCTAATTTAGAGGTAATTTATAGGCATGTGGACTCTATTTTTGTGAGTTCTCCAGCGGCCACCGTTCGACCAAGTAAAGTCACTTCAAACATCACAGTGGTATGCTTACTGAGGAAATCCACTACAGCTGCATAAATTGTACTAACAGCTTATACACCTCTTCTGGGTTAAAATGCTCCCGATAAGAACCAATTATTAGCAAAGCATATGTGTCAAAAGTACCACTGGCAGAGGAAGAGGAGTGCGGGGGGAGCGTACTGCCCCTGGCAGCACGATCCTGGTGGGGTGCCATCACGGCTGCCCCACCCCACCTGCACTGGGCGCCACGCCCCCAGGATGCACACCAAGCCCCTGAGGGTGGTGCGCCACGCCCTCAGGACGTGCACCAGCCCTGCCCCCCACCTGCTCTCCGCCCCCCAGTGCCAGAGCATGAAGCTCCACCACTGCACCAGCCATGTCCAAATGAATTCTCTTGATTATTCTCATGGATGGGTTGGATTTCGATTCCTTTCCGTAACAAAACCACCAGTGTATGCAACTCTCATTGAGGACTTGGCAGAAGCTGAAAACAGGACTGGATAGCTCAGTTGATTAGAGTGTGGTGCTGATAATGCCAAGGTTGCAGGTTCGATCCCTTCTATAATTCTATGACTACACAGCTAACGAAACATAAAACACTACATTTAATCTGAAGTAGAGATGGAATTGTGCCGAAATCCTCAACCTAGGAAGCTGTCTTCTACCCAGTCAGACCATATGTCCCTCTAGGCCAGGATTCTTCACCCTGACTGGCAGTATCTCTCTTATGTTTCCAGACAGGAGTATCTCCCAGCCCTACCTAAATATGCCAGAGATTTAACCTGAATCCATCTGCATTCAAAGAATGTGCTCTCGCACTCCACTCCAGCCCTTCTCCAGCACAGGCTTTCTGATGCAGTTTCAAAACACGCAGAGTTCAAACCCCACATCAAATAATGCCTCCAACCACCTTGAATTTTGTAATGTTCGAAGTGTTGCAGATCTGACTTTTGACAACAACACTACTCGGCTAGAGGCTCTTGTTTTCCAGAGAGTGCATTTCAGCATTAATGCTGCTGGCTGAGTTGACCTTAAAATTAGAAGCGCATAGAACACTCAAGTCCCAGGCTGCTGTTTTGCAGTGTTTTTATGCTAATAACACCTGAAAGTTAGTGCTCCCTGTGCTGAATTAAATAAATGAGGTCCAGAGTGCTGCTTACCTACAAGCTCTGCATTGTTCTCAATCAGATAATATACAGCTCAGCCTTTCATAGCAAAGCAGCTGTGACAGCTTGCATCCTAACCAGGAACCACAGCACCGTCTCTGAAAGAAAGCAGACTGGCTGCAGGCAGGGAAATTAAGTTATGTTAGGGTGGCCATGTGCCCTCCTTTACAGAAGAGCATCCTCTGATGGAAGGAGCAGAGGGACGGTCCTCTATTTTAATGTGTTCTTCATTTGAAGGGCTGCAGCTTAAGAGCATCTGCCTTGTACACAGAAGGTCTCAAGTTCAATCCCTGACATCTCCAACAGGGGTAGGAAAAACTCCTGCCTGAAACCCTTGAGAGCCACTGTCTGTCAGAGTAGACCAGGGTTTCCCAAACTTGGGTCTCCATCTGTTTTTGGACTACAATTCCCATCACCCCTGGCCACTGGCCCTGCTAGCTAGGGATGATGGGAGTTGTAGTCCAAAGACAGCCAGAGGGGGGAACCCCCCCCAAGTTTGGGAAACCCTGGTGTAGACAATACTGAGCTACAGGAACCAATACCCTGGCTTAGTATAAGGCTGTGTTGACAGGCTGCCCAGTGTCTTGGTGCCAACAGTGACTCAGTGTCAAAGGTGGAGCATCTCAGGCCAAATACGGCCCTGTAAGCTTCTCTGTCTAGCCCTCAGTGCTCTCCCCCTGCCACACGTCTTCACCAGGCCGCACTCCTCATCAGTCCTGCTTTGTACCCTCCTCCAAGTGCTTTAGCTTGGCTGGAATGTGTCCTTGAATTGTAATAATGTCGCTTGCTTGACTGGGTGGAGGGAAGGATGTGGGGGGCGGGGGACAGACCTCTGACTTGTTCACATCTGCGGGAATATACAAGAGGTGAGAGTTAAATCCTTTGCTCTGCCTGCTTTTCACCACTGGCTCTGCCATGTTGCTCCTGGAAGGCTGTTCATGAAGGCATGTGGTCCTCAGATTGCTGTAAGTGGCAGCCATTTCCTCGATTACATTACATTCCTCGATTACATTAAACTAACTTATTTGGCCAAAACAAATATGGCGGCCAGATGGAGCCAGTTGTGTGTTTTTATTGCCTTTTTAAACCTGCAAACCTGCTGGTGCCAGGCCTGTACGCTGCCTTTATTTTGAAACATATCTATGCTGGGACCCCATTAGTTACTTCCTGCTGGATCTGCAAAGCCTGAGCTAAAATAAGTAGCAATCCTTCTCTCCTTAGGTTGTGGAAGTAAACTTGACTCATACCTTCAGATAAATAGACAGATAGAGGAAATAACTGGAATAAAGCTCAAATCCATGTGTGTGGAGAAGCTCATACTGATAACATTTGTGCTTGCCTGGACTAACTAATTCACACACATTTCTCTCCGATGCTGAGGATGTATAGCTTTCGGTGTCTGAGAGAGATGTGCATTAGAAAATAAGAGTAACATTGACATCTTGTGGAATAGGTAAATTACTGCAGGGATGACCATTTGGAGAGAAGTGGGGAGGAAACTTTTAAAACAGGTGTTGTGAAATGCCAACCACCATCCACGTGATATAACGACCAAAACCAAGCAGGAAGTAAAAGGCTCCAATAAATAGACTGAATAATTGGGGAGAGGGAGTGAAGGGCATTGGGGAGGAAATATTTCATGGTACCTATGGTCTTTTCTTGCACAGGAGTCATAAATTTATTGCTACAGGGATCTCTCCCACCTCTGAACCATATCTAAGCCAAGCTACCAAGGTTCCCTGAAGTGCAATAAGATCCACATCCATCAACCTTGACTTTCTTTTTATATATGTAAGTCATGATTGTTTCATCTGTAACATTGAATTTGTTTGCTAAAATGTTGGTTTTCATCTTCTTTTAATTTATTGATTTGTTTTGCAAACTGCTTTCTCCTGCTGGCTCCCCTCCAACCTAAACTCCTTAGTGTAATAAGTGTGTGCTTGTTGTAAACTGCTTTGGGCATGGATCGTTGTGGAAAGGCAGTGTAAGGTCCGTGGGGTGGTTGCTCGCGAGTAACCAGGCAAGACTCCAAACTGTCTTTTAACAGGTTTATTGTGCATGCTATTTACAGTGCAGAGCTAGAAGTTCATGTCTGTATCAGTCACTCGCAGAATCCGGGAGTGGCCCCTTCCGGTTGCGACCCCAACATAAGAGTTTCGGTATCCCAAATCTCTGCCTCCCCTCCTTACGTTTCACCCCTCTGCACACTTGGGGCGCCGGAAAAGGCATGTCTCCCTCCTCGCCCGCTGAGCAAGGGGAGTGCAGGGTCTCTCCAACATCTCCAGAGCCTCTGCTCTCAAGACCCAAAGCTGCCTGCCCCTCCCCGCTGGAGACCTCACTGCTCCCTCCACTGGAAGAGGAGGTGCTGCTGGCCAGGTGGGGCCGGGGCTCTCTGTAACATCCCGAGAGCCCTTCCACCACCCTGCGCTGACCCAGGGACAGTTCCCAGACAGGCGGCATAGAAATTGACTCGATCAGTCTCTTGATCTCCTAGCAATAAGCTTAGGTTACGATGGACAACAGGCACAGAGGGCTCTATTGCAAGCACACACTCTCATTTGATGCTTGTGCATCCAAGCTCGAGTTCTGAGGCTACATACAAAAAGGCTAGCGCTCCTGAAGGAATACTTCAATCAGTTAGACATTTCGAGAAAGAACACATTAGACACTGTTTCATGTCTTCCCCCACCCAACACTGGTCCCATTTTGCTCTCTAGCTTAACATTCTGACAAAACCTGCTATCTTATCAGTCCTTCTGGATCCAGCTATTCCTTCGCCGCTCAAGGCAAACGGAAGCCATCCCTTACTGCCAGTGACAAGGAGAAAACAAAACAAAACAAAACAAAAAGGATCCTAAAGGGCTCTCTTTCTTTTGTGCCTGAAGGGCACTTGCTACAAAGCTTCCGTAGCACAAAACACCTTCTTCGGAGATACCGAGAACCGGATAACTCCAGCTACTGTATTTATCTTTACAAAAATAGCTTAAAAAACAAACAGACCAGTAAACATAAAATAAAATAAAGGCAATGCTGCCCTCTTCAGGAAAAACATCAAACTCCACTGTGGACTAGTTTACCAGTAATCCTCCTGTTTCTCCCAAGTTTCCAACGGTCTTCAAGTCCATTTTGTATTCAACATTTCCCTCCTGGCTTGAACAAATGCTTCGATGCAGTACGGTGCTCATGGTGCACACAAAACAAAGTGATGGAATTTGCTTCAAGACGTGGGGTTTAAATGGCTCAAACAAACTATTAATAAAACTCATGGAGGGAAAGTCTATCCACGACTACTACTAATGATAGCTACAGGCAACCTGCAGGCAGAGTACAAGTGTGCCTCCAAATCATCCTGTTGTTGGGGAGTAACAATGGGAGATTATTGTGTTCATTCCCTGCTTGGGTGCTTCCCAGAGATGTCGGGCAATATGAAAAACAGGATGCTGTACTAAATGGTTCACTGGTCTTATCCAGCTTTATTTATGTTACTGTATTCTGTTGTTGTTGTTGTTATATTACCTATTCCAATACCATTCCAGAAAAGATTTTGTACCTCTTGCCAGACACTGATCTTAGGGTAACTCACAAGATTTCTCTTTCTGCCCTAGCTGTAATGAAAATCCAGGCAAGAGCTATTAATGAGATTGCAGTTGGCTGCTTTTGGGGTGCTCTTATTTAACCATAATATCTTTTAATAACTAATGTTTTTTATCTGTATTAAACTTCACCCTTACAATATGTAAGGTTTATATATGTTATATGTGATTTACGTAGTATCGTTATGATGTAGGTTTTTATATGGTTCTAGGTGGCAATGTGGTTTTATGCAGTATTTTATACTGTTGGTTCTTGTATTGTACCTATTTATCTGATATGTGAACGGCCCATGGCCCAAGCATTAGTAAACTACTACTATTGCTACATTAGTAGTAATGTAGGGAAGTGAGAGCTGGACCATAAAGAAGACTGATCGCCGAAGAATTGATGCTTTTGAATTATGGTACTGGAGGAGACTCTTGAAAGTCCCATGGACTTCAAGAAGATCAAACCTATCCATTCTTAAAGAAATCAGCCCTGAGTGCTCACTAGAAGGACAGATCCTGAAGTTGAGGCTCCAGTACTTTGGCCACCTCATGAGAAGAGAAGACTCCCTAGAAAAGACCCTGATGTTGGGAAAGATGGAGGGCACAAGGAGAAGGGGACGACAGAGGATGAGATGGTTGGACAGTGTTCTCGAAGCTACTAACATGAGTTTGGCCAAACTGCGAGAGGCAGCGAAAGATAGGCGTGCCTGGTGTGCTCTGGTCCATGGGGTCACGAAGAGTCGGACACAACTGAACAACAACAACAATTGCTATATTGCCCACCATTCACCCTGAGGTCCCTGGGAGAGTTGTAAGAAATAAGGTGGGACCTAAAACTATACACCCCTCAAGTGTCAAAAACATCTTCAGCATTCACCAGAAGCTGTACAGTGATGGTGCCAGATGCGCCACTGTGGGGAGGGAGTGCCACAACTTAGGGGCTGCCACAAAGAAGGCCCTCTCCTCAGCCCCCCCCCCCCCCAAGTCTCTGAGTGCAGAGGATCTACCAACAGGGTCCCCTCTGCCAATCTTAGCACCCAAGAGGGTCTGTAGGGAAAGTGGCAGTCTTTCAGGTATTTGGGGTCTGAGTCGTTTAGTGCCTTGAATTGGGCCTGGAAATGAACAGCTGGGAGATCTAGAAGGAACCCCAGATAGTAATCTGACTGCTGCATTTTGAACCCATTGATGTTTCTGTGTTGGCTTCAAGGTAAAGCGTAGAGCGCAGTGCAGTAATGCAATCTGGAAGTTACCAGAAAACTGAGTGTCTTAGAATCATAGAGTTGGAAGAGACCACAAGGGCCATCCAGTCCAACCCGCTGCCAAGCAGGAAACTCTTGGCTGAGTTGTCTCTGCCTGACAGAGTTGTCTCTTAGCAAACTAGGCAGAGCTGAAAAAACACACTCCTAGCCAGCAAGGGTGACAGTGTTGAATCTAGGAGCATCCCCAAGTTCTGATCCTGCTCCTTCCAGAGGAGCGCAACCCCTTTCCAAGGTCAGCTGCCTTCCCACCTCACATATGTAAGAACTCAGAGCATGTAACACTTCTGCCTGTTTGAACTAAGCATGGTTGCACTATTGGCTAGATGGGTCCCTTACTGGCCTTTGAGCCTTGACAAAAGTGGCACCTTGTTCAATACCCCAGGCATCTTTTCTGTGTGGCACATGTACCTGTTAAAGGAATAAAGAAGACAAATCTGATCTCATGTGGTGTGTTCCCCGGCCTCACACTCCTATTCAGGAAATTGGGCAGATGGTCCACAGACAGAGTCGGCCTCAGAGCTGGAGCAGAGCCAGTTACAGTGGCAAAATCAACTTTGGAGCTGGCAGCATTATAACCTGAAGGGATGGTAGCTCAAAACATGCATAGCAAACAAAGACAAAGGGAGTTCACAACCTCACAACCTCGTTACAGATTTCTACTTGTATTTTACGTCTTGTGAAAATTTCATTGGGCACTACCTGACCTTGTCATTCCTTTGTAAACTTCAATACCACGTTAGCTGTCACTTTCCCCACTTCCCATTTGTCACTAAGAACAAGAGGGAAAGAAGCAATGATCACCTGAAGAAAATGTCCCCAAATGCTAAAGTACTGCAAACCTACCATGCTGTTCATTTTAGATGAAGAGGAGCCCGTTCTCTGCTTTCTCAAGCTGTTCATTTCTTCTGGGTTTCCATCCTTTGGTTTCAAGATCATCCGGCTGCTCCCAGCAGTGCCTTCCGAGGAGGATCTCAGGCGTTTTTCTATGAATCTTCCTTCTCGGTATGGGCTAAAACTACTAGCAAGATTCACTGTGGGATGAGGAGGAGAGGGGAGAGATGCAGTCAGCACACAAAAGCTATTGAACATTTCTTTAACTCAAAGCCATGTTACTCTGAAGTAAGTTAGCTGTGGCAGGTTGAATCTTGACTGAGGCCCACAGCACTGCATTCAGACAAGAAATGTACAGGAGGGACACCAATACATGCTGAAGGATTGGGTGAATTGGCCAATTATATAATTCACTTCCTGAGAAGGCAACAAGAAGCAAGAGGGGTTGCACTGGTCCCAGGGTACGGTTTGAAGGCACATGAGGCTGCCATCTTGTTGAAGCTAAGCAGGTCTGGGTCTGGCCAGTTCCTGGATGGGTGACCCCTAGAAACACCCATGTATGCCTCCTTGGGTTCCATGACGGAGGATAATCAGACGGAAGTTCATGATTCAGTGGGAACAGCTATAACTCAGTGGTAAAGCATCTACTTCTTGTGCAGAAGATCCCAGGTTCAATCCCCAGCTTCCCTAGGTACAGCTATGAAACACCCGTCTCTAACAGCTACTGCCATTCAGCTGGTGGATAAGGCAACTTCCTCTGTTCCTCCCTAAGCGATGTATAAATGTAAGAAAATAAAATATAGCAAAAACCTTTTCCTCCCCGCAATGAATTTTGTAAAATGCTAGTAAATCAAGTGAATGTTCTTTAAATTCTACATATTAATATTCATAAAATATGCCTGTATCTTGAAAGGAACTGGTGACAAATTGGACTCCAGTGAGAATCAGGAAAAGAGGCAGGAGAGAAGGAAGAAGTGTGCAGTGCAGAAAATGTCCACTCTGGTGAAAGTCATAGGAATAGTAATTTACACCCCCTCCCATGCTCCCCCTAAGTTGAATGTGTCCCCTTTCACATGAGATCAGAGGTGGGGAACCGGCGACCTTCCAGATGGTGCTGGTCTACAACTCCCATCAGCCTCCCCAACCATTGACCATGCTGGCTTGGGCTGGCAAGAGCTGGAGTCCAACAGCACCTGGAAGGCAACAGGTTCTCAACCCCAGCATTGCACAATAATTCTGTCCATCTGGGCCCTGGGCTGCAAATCAGCCTTTCTATAATATGGATCCGCTACTCTGTGCCATTTCAAAAGTGCAGCATGCCAACTCCTCCAGGGTCATAATAGGTAGAGGTTACCATAATTCCATCATTTGACATTTCTCCAGGAACTTTAGCCCACAGACACCAAAGGCCTAGAAGACAGCCCCCTAGCTTAATGCCATTTTAAAATAATACTTCAAAACTTCCACCCAGTTAAATAGGAGACAACAGAAGAGTTATTATTTGTACCTTTTATTTCATATGCTTGCTGGGCTTGAAAAGGCTGCGGTTCTGAAGACAAAGGAATAATCTTCGACTCAATTACTGGGATGGTTTCTCTAATATGTTCCGGTGCTTTAACTTCTTGTTGGTCTCTAGGTAGTCCCTGTGCTTTGGGGGAACATTCAGTTACTTCCCCCTGGTTTAAGACAAAGGGTTTTAATTGTGCTTCAGCTCCTGAGTTTGCTTCTTCGGGATGGCTGGTCTGTTTAGCAGGAAGCTCTTGCAATAATACTTTTGCATGGTTTCGGTTAGAATCAAGGGTTTCGGATATGGCACTAGTTTCATTGAGCAGTCCATTTCTGGCCCTGTGACTTCTGGGCGATAGAACAGCACAATGAGGAACACTTTCTGCATGATCCATCTTCCTTAAAAGAACAGGAGGAGGAAGAGGAGGAGCAGCGGAAGCAGCAACAGCAGCAGTAATGGGATTGAGGAAGATTTGAGAGGTAGAAACATTGTGGGCAAAGGCTTCCCCGTGCAAATTCCCGCAGTTGGGCAGTCCGTCGACCTCCGAGACAGAATCTTCTGTCAGTGCTAGAAACTCGGAAGGCGTCTGGACCGTGGTCAGGTCAGCAGAGAGCAGCGGCGACTGCAAAGAGCTGCCTGCACATTCTATTATGTCAGCAGAACACGGGGAGGAAGACTTTGCTGACACAGGCTCGCTTTCAACACTGGGCTTAATGTCCAACAAGCAAGAAGATGGCTGCACGCAGGAAATGGACTGGCTTTGAGGGACTGGCTTTGAAAACCTGTAGTGTGTCGAGAAGGATTTGGGGAGAAGTTTCCTTGAGGAATGTTTAATGGAGGCCCTGCTTTGGTCCTCTGCAAAGCCAGAGTCGTCCCCTTCATTCTTCCCAGACCTTATGCAATTTATGAAGACGTTTTTATTGGTTGATGGCTCCCTCCCCTTCTCAAAGTCCTCCGTCAAAGACCTGGTGATCTTCTTGCTCCGAGAACTCCCAAAGCCGACCGAATGCCTCCCTCTGTGCTTCACATGCTCCTCCAAACCGAGTTTCTGCAAAGTGCCGTGGCCAGACTGAGCACCATTCAAAATGCCCACGTTCTGCCCTGGAGAATCAGCTTTGGGTTCACTCCCCTTCTTGTGGTGGTGGAAGCTGATGGAAGGCGTGCGGAAGAGGCTCCTGCGCTTGCCGGTGCTACCTGAGCTGGAGTTGGTGCTGGAGGGAGAAGAGCTGTGGACACCAACAGTATTGCTAGAAGTTGGTGAGGACGGGAGGGAATCGTGCCGCCGGCTAATACTTCTCCTGAATATTGGCAGCCGGGACACAATGATTGAACGCCTCGATCCTGAGTCCCCCATCAGGACCTCAATTCCTTGGCCAGGATCAGCCTATGTTAAAATCTGTATGAGTGGAGAAGAGGAGACATGTGTTACTATTGCTTTCAGACTCAGGAGAAAACAGCGAAATTCAGATACAGTGGAACCTCGGAAGCTCAACGCCTTGAAACTCGTACATTTTGGCTCCCAAACGATCAAAAACCGGAAGTGAGTGTTCCAGTTTTTGAATGATTTTCAGAAGTTGAATGTCCGGTGTGGCTTCCGATTGCGTGCAGGAAGTTCCTGCAGCCAATCGGAAGCCACGCCTTGGTTCTTGAACTGTTCCGGGAGTTGAACGGACTCCCAGAACAGATAAAATTCAAGAACCAAGGTACGAATGTATTCAGATATTACCCCCCAAAAGTATGTCTACAGTTAACTTAGTGTTTCTCAAAATGAGCAGCTACCCATGGAGAACTACCGGTAAATAAGCAATGGAGAGACTCCAGCTTTCTGGTTCTCTTGAGCAGCTTTTGCCAACCATGCTACCCTCCAGATGCTCTGTGCTGTTTGCCCAGTTGTGTTGGGTGTTGCTGATGGGAGTTGTAGTCCAAAACTTCAGTAGGCAGTGCCTGGTTTGCAAAGACTGTTTTAGAGTCATTTGCATTTTTTCAATGGGCCTATAGAAGAGAGAACCCATAAGGGAGTTATTGAGGAAACCAGGCAAACTAGGCTCCATAAAGTTAAATGGTGTGTATCTCTACCTAAGTACTGTAAGTTCATTTTTCATCTCGCCCCTGAGACCTGCTCCCCAGCCAGCATTAAATTCTAACAAGTACATCTGAGTACAGATTAATCAAACTGATGTTTTAAAAAAGAAAACAAAATATGCAACTAGGAAATCTTCCCAATCTTTCTAATAAAGCAATTTATTTTACAAGGGTTTTTTTAAATAAAAAATTAAAAAATTAAAATCTGCTTTTCAACTACTTATTCCAAACATACTACCACAATTTGTCATGATATGAAATCCACCTTCAGATAAGGCTTGCTTTATCCCTTGTACAACAGGGCTTTTGCAGCGTACATTTAAATGAACATTATTCCTTTACATGCTCAAGCTATCTATTTACTCTCTTCGATTGTCTAAACAAACCACAGGTTGACAAGGCACAGGTCAAAGAAAATGACAGAACTATTACCTCAGAATAAATGCCCATGTAAACAAACCCAACGGACTTCAAAGAAAAATGGCTTAGGAACCCCAGTCAATCCTAAATCTGAGAACTAAAGCCAGAAACAAGCTGTATAACATCTTGTCTACCAAGCCAAACTTACCCCACCAGTCATGTATGGAGGCCACCAGGGCTCAATAAACCTCCTGTTTTTGATACCTCTCTAGGATTGCAAAACTAGAGACATTGTCAAGTGGATGATGGGCCACAGAACATGGCTGGTGGGCTGTCTCAACTGGCTGGGGAAAAAAAGCTGTGAAGGCCAGCTTTAAAAACATAATTTATGTTGCACGCCAACACAATCTCCACAGCAGTGAGAGATTTCAGGGTTCCAGGCACTTACCCAGGGTTCATGTTTCCTTTGGAAATGAGACACAGCAGAGACTGTGGTGTCTTTATGATATATGGTTTGTTTACACATCTATACAACCTGAGCACTGCACTCCAAGAGGGTCCTACTTCTCCCATAGGCTGAGTCCTGGGTTCAAGCAGACATCCGACATCCTGCCTGTTGCCCTGCAGCTTGCCTTGTTCTCCCAGTCACATAACTCCTAACTTTGCACTAGGCAGCTGCCTAGATTGCTTCTCCGTTACATCACCGCTTACTGACTGAAAACCTCTTCCTAGAGCACACCGGGCAAACTGCAATCCTGAAACTCTGCTACTCGCCTTTGCTCTTCTACCTGATTCTGAGCTCACCCATTTCCCAGCTGGCACAGATTCTCTGCTTTGTTAATCACCCATCTCCCTGCCCCCCCCCCGGCTCTGGCCATTATCAGGCTGGCTATTAAGGGGTCTGACTTCCAGTTTATTTCTCCAAGCATTGATTAAATTTCAGCAGTTGCTAAAGCCAGGCACCCACAAACTCTGCAACCAAAAACACATAACAATAATATCCAACCCAAACCGCCACAGCTAAAAAAACGAAATTGCCTCGATAATCACACATAAGCTTTAGAGTCTGTTTATTTCCCACTGAAGAAATTAACTTTATGTTAGGTCTTTTCATATTCCAATTTCCCATCATTATTTGTCATTTTTATGGTGGTTTTCTCTGTGCACAGTGCTTTGCAATTCTCATCTTAAATATCCTCATTTTAAAAAGATCCTAAGAGGAAGCTAGAACCAGAGAGACCCTGGCATCCCACGGATCACCCAGGGAGCTTCCCAGCTAAGTAAGGATTTGAATGAGCACAAGACACCAACCAACACCCCAAACGCGACTCATTTATCTACTGCAAGAGTGTAAACCCCCCCCCTCGGTTAAACAATTGCTAATTCGAACGTAACGTAATCGTTTTTCCACAGCCTTTTTCATTCCATGAATTTCATCTTGTAACTTTTGCTGAAATCAATCTGCAGCATTTCAGCTTCGAAAGAGATGTGTGTTTGCTGCGTGCATCAAATAATCAGCATTCATGTAGCTGTTTCAAGCCTTCCATGCACTTCATAGGTTATTTCTGTGGACCTTACAAAAGCACTGATCTCAGGCAAGGGCAGGCCGGGCTACGGGAGAGTAGAGCTCTGATGGTGCTTCAGTAAGCATAAAACTGAGACTGAACTCTGTACACTCCTGACCGGGAATCGACAGGTTCCCTCCCTGCTGGACTCCAGCCACTTGACAAACACTTTCCTGTTTCAGTAGGCATTTTTAGGCAGCTTTCTGTTTCTATGATGAATTAAGGGAGCTGAGAGTTATTAGGTGACCCCTGTTCCCCAGAGTGGTTTAACAAACAATCCCTCTTCAAAGGGAAAAGTATCTCTGTGAGCTACTAACAACTCTTAGCACCCATTGCAAGCTGCAGTTCCCATAATTCTTTGGAGGAAGCAACGACTGTTTAAAAATTGGTATCATACTGCTTTATGGTGTGAACATAACAGCAGAGACTTTGCATCAGAGGAAGGGAAGGGAAAGAGAGATGGAGAAACAGAAGAAGAAGAAGAGTTTTGGATTTGATATCCCGCTAACATTATCCTTTCCCTTCCTCCCCCACAACAAACACTCTGTGAGGTGAGTGGGGCTGAGAGACTTCAGAGAAGTGTGACTAGCCCAAGGTCACCCAGCAGCTGCATGTGGAGGAGCGGAGACGCGAACCCGGTTCCCCAGATAACGAGTCTACCGTTCTTAACCACTACACCACACGGAAGGATGCTGATCAAGAGCTTGGGGAGAGTTATGGATTTAACAGCCAAAACATTAACCTGTGTTTATCCCTATCAAAACTGATGGGGAACCCAGGACCCTGGAGCAAATACTGGGTCCTCCAATGGTCCTGGCAGGACCTACCAGCACTGCTGCCTGCCCTGGGATACTCAACATAGCCCAGTGCAAGCTGCAGTTTTAATTTCTAATGCCCAAGCAATGTTACATTTACTGGTAGGTACTCTAGGATTTTGCTAGACCCCCACTGCAACCTGGAGTCAGCCTTAATGTGTGAAATAAAGATGGGATATCGAGCTTCATAGACATGCGCTCACATGAGACCACCTAAAATGAAGTCCTGCCTGAGGGATAACCTGAACCAGGGGCTTGCCAGCTCTTATGATATACAGTACAGTGGTACCTCGGGTTACAAACACTTCAGGTTACAGACTCCGCTAACCGGGAAGTAGTACCTTGGGTTAAGAACTTTGCCCCAGGATGAGAACAGAAATTGCGCGGCGGAATGAATTAAGTTCGTAACCAGAGGTACCACTGTACTGCATCAGCTCTCCCACTTATGATACATTCCTGGTTGAAAAAAGTACCCCAAAATGCTGCTTTTTCAGCAAAACAAAACAAAAAAGACCACAGAAGATTTTATTCCTTTATTTTAACTGCTGACACTGCCGGTTTTAATTCAGCATACGCAAGACACTGTGGATTCCCTCTGGTGTGCTTTTTTTTTTTAAGGACATAATTATTTTTATGCATGCAGAACCAGAAGTCGGAATCGCAGCCCCGAGGGGAAAGAAAACTGCAGCTCCAACCTTCGTCAGGACTTATGAGTGCACCGTGTCATGTTACGTCCTACAGGAACCTAACACTGGGAAGGCTGGTCCTCAGAGGTCTGTATTCCACTCATAAAATAAGAGGCTGGCAAAGCACTTTACATAGAAGCTTTTACTCTTCTAATGAATTGTCCATATGTTGAGACAGAGCTGCACACATTTTATGGAGGATAAACACCATCTATCAGGAACGCAGACAAAAGAAGAGCCAGGAGAGGGAAAACATGTTCTCTCCTTGTAAGTTACAAACATGCACACAAGTGATCTCAGATAACTGTGTTCCCAATTTTTCCACTAAGTTTCTTAGAGTGAGGGCCAAGCAATGTGTTCAGAAATATCATATGCCACCTCTTAGCATTGCCTGTACCACAGGAAATGCAGATGCAACACAGCATCAAAATGTCTCTGCCAGTAGAATGCTAGAGTGTCAGGGGAAGAAAAACCTCTAATGCAGCCTCTTCCCTGACACACTACTTTTCTACATCCAGATAGATTTTTGTGTGGGAAACGTTCCAGTATGTGATCCCTTCACTTGTATTTTGAGGTACAGTGGTACCCTGGGATGTAGACACGATCCGTTCCAGGGTGCCATTCGCACCCCGAAAAGTCCGCATCTCGAGTGGTGATATTGCAAATGCTTCTGTGCATGTGCAAACCGCACAGAGCACTTCTGCAGGGCGAAACCCGGAAGTAAACACTTCCAGGTTTGCCGCATTCGCAACCCGTGCCGAACACAACCCGCTGCGAACGTAACCAGAGGCACTACAATCCAGAGAGAGCAAGACCATACAATACACAGGCCAATGCTGAAGACATTGTTGTTCCCACAGAACATTTTTGAAATAGACTGTTCCATAGCTTTGAAATCCAGAAAGCATGCTTTCATGCACACATTACAAATAGGTAATTTGTGTGTGATGTAACATCTCCCTGACAAATGCAAAACTTTTTCAACATTCAAGCAGATCACACTTGCAAAACACACACACACACACACACACACACACACACACACACACACAAAAACAAAACCCCAGTACAACCCATTCAAAATTGTCTTTTGTGACAGGCAACTTGGCAGCCACACCTGGCAGGTCAGCTGCAGTATAAGGTGAGAATTCAGTGCACACCAGCAAGCATTGCACATAGTGAGAAAATAAGCAGCGTACCTGTTAAAATAGGTATAGTTGAAGGCTATGCACTAGGGAGGTAATGAAAGGTAAGGCTTGCAGGAGTCAAAACTTTGCTCCTTCCTGATATTTGTATTGACAAAGGGCCATTTTCCCGACACTGAAATAGACAGGGAAGTTTCTGCTCACATGGACATCCAGTTGCACAGCACAGCCCTCAGTCAGGACAAGCGTGTCTCCACAATGAGAAGCATCTTTTTCAGCTAACCATCGTTACTATAATGTCAATCACCATAGTGCATTAGAAACTGGTGACTTTGCCCTGGAGAGCTTACAAATCTAAAATTGCAACCCCCTTTAGCAAGAAACTAGGACATATCCCAGCCCAGTCAGAAGAAGGAACAGGTACTCCAGCACCCCCAAAGATTTTGCATCAGTTCACTTGGAGGCCATAGAAAGCACTGATCCTGCATGTGCATTTACTTGAAACATATGCAAAAGTTCGAGTCCCTTTGGGGCACACAAAGGAAATTCTTGCATCCCTACTTGGAATGTATAGTCACACACAACAGGCTGTATGCTGCTTTTGGGGGGGAAATCTCAAATTCTGGGCTGTGACCATTGAATTATTTTTGAGGGAGCTCACCTCAAAATTCTAGTCACAAGGATAAAGCAGACCATTTTTGAATTACACACAGATGTGTGTTTCCTTGATCCTGCGTTAAATGTCTGTAAATCCCAATCTATGTGCTTCCTTCTAATAAGCAGACAGTGTCAGGATTTACAAAGATCAAGAATGGGTAAAGCAATTTTGAAGCTTCAGATGAAAGGAAATGGTGGCTAATCTTTCAAAAAACCCACTGGTGATATTTGAATAAAGCCTGAGGTGGATTCTATTGAGGTTTCAGCTTCATTGGCAGCAAAACACAAAGTTGATTCTCTCCCCCCCCCCCGGCCCCCCGTTTTTATAGAACTTTAAACTAAAGAAAACAAGCTTTCAAAAGTTATCAAAAGCAAACAAGCATTTCATTATAATGTTGTTTGATCACTTAAGAACAGGTAACAAAGCAATGTTTCAGGGTTGGAGAAAGTAAGCCAGAGGCAGTCAATGCATGAAATCCAGATGTTTGCTACAGAGAGCTGATGTGCTGCAGAAAAAGCTCCCACAGAAGCTGAAGTCAGGCAACTTCTACAGGTCACCAAATTGACCATCCCTGGAGGAAGCAACACGGGGACATTGCGAAATAGATATACCTTCAGAATTATGAGCTAATTACATTTCCCAAACTCCAAACAGAAAATTACGTATTTCTCCCCTTCCCTGACCTCCACCATGTTATTCAGCTGTCTCCAAAATGGTAAAGAAAATTGAGCAAAAGGAGCGGCTCAGGGAGGGAACTGAATATCCATTTATTTTTCATCCTCAGTTGCCGTGTAGATGCTTTGGACAATGAATTTTTCTCCCATTTGTCTTCTCTATATTGCACATCCCAGCTATCTTTTAGCAATCCAACACAGATGGAAGGCCGAACGGAAATCTCTCTCCATTCCAGTAGGAAGCAAAGGAACGTGCATAATACAGCAGATAATGCCACCGGCTCTGCTTTTATCATCATACAAGCAATCCCGAAAGAATCTCTCTGGGAAGACCTTCAGTGTTTCTCACGAAAACTGGAAAAATGACTTGGCTGAATGAGCAGAAAGCTTGCTCTGTTTGCCGCTGGGAAGAAATATGAGGATGATGCAGTGGCGAGAAGGATTGGTTTCCCTTGCTCCCAGAGCTCTAAAAACAGATGCACCAACTGGTGCATAAGAAACAATCTGAAAACAGGATGTGAACACTTTCCTACTTTGTTGACATCCTTTGAACAAAGAAAGCAGTCAGGGTGGAAAGCAGCCATCAGGTGGGAAAGTCAGATGATTGGCCCTTGCAACCTACATGGTTGTCTCAAACATACCTACTTCTGAGCAGCAATGGAATCACACCATGAGAGAAGCAGCTCTTGTGCAATCATATGTTAACTTATGTATGGGGCCAAAGGATTCTGTGTTAACAGTAGTTCTCCAACTTTTTTTTTTAAATTACCACAGTTAGAGTCACAGAGTGTGTGCATGGTGACCATGGTGTGGTGTCTCAGTTCATTAATATCGCCATAAAAATTATTTCAGCACACCACAACCTACAAAGAGAGTTGGCATGAAAATTGATTTCTATCTTGAATTTGCTTCTTATAGAACAGGAATCATGATCTACCAATAGATCCCCGGCTGATCCTGGTAGATCACGGGACGCTTATTGATTGTGGGATTAAATAGAGTTTACCGAAAGTTAACAAATAAAAGCTCAACAACTCTGGGCAATCCACCCACCCACCCCACGCACGCTCCTCCTCCCTCCAATGACACTGGGTAGATCACTGCCGGTTTTTTATACTGGGAGTAGATTCCAGTCTCTTGGGAGTTGGACGTTCCTGTTATAGAATAAAGAACAATGAAACTGAAATTGAACTTGCAATAAAATTGAAATTGCAATGCTAACATTGAACCAATATATTTAAAATAAATAAATAAAAGGTTTTCTGAGTCGCCTCCTGTCATGGGTCCTGAAAGTAACAGCGCTTTAAATCCCCATGCCAACACATGGGATACCCAAAGGAATGTTTATTTTTAAAATTTGTATTAAATTTGTATACTGCCTTTCACCTGAAGATCCTAGGGTGGTTCCCTTCCAATCTTCGGTTCCTTACTCACGATTGTTTATCCTACATTCTCCTCTTTCCTTCCATCTTATACCTGGCAGCCTCTTATGGCCAATAATACCAATGTCTGGCTGCTCTCCCATTCTGAGTCTTCCCGCATCACTCCAGAGGGGTGGTGGCCAATCTCAACAGCACCCTCATTACCATAAGCCTCAGAGGATGGACATGCCATCCTCCCCACAGTCACCCAACCTGAGTACGGTTAGTTCAAGTTAAGTGGGAAGGCTTGTGTTCTGTTCTGAGAGCCAGTGTGGTGTAGTGGTTAAGAGCGGTAGACTCGTAATCTGGGGAACCGGGTTTGTGTCTCCGCTCTTCCACATGCAGCTGCTGGGTGACCTTGGGCTAGTCACACTTCTTTGAAGTCTCTCAGCATCACACACCTCACAGACTGTTTGTGGTGGGGGAGAAAGGGAAAGGAGATTGTTAGCCGCTTTGAGACTCCTTCGGGTAGTGATAAAGCGGGATATCAAATTCAAACTCTTCTTCTTCTTCTGAATGTGATGTTTAAGTTTTAAGACTGTGAAGCTGTTTGCAGGGAACCGCTTCTGGGATCAAGGACTCCTACGGGTCGAGAGACAAGCCGTCTTTTTATTTCATTCCTTTGTCTTTACAGAACTGTGATGCCCTTTTCTTCAAGTGGTGAAGATGGCTTTTTTTTTACTGCAGCAGATAGAAGGCAACGGACCACGGCACCAACTCTAATCTCATTACGTCCATTGTTCTTACAGGTTTCAATACTGCCCACGAATTATTTAAGCAATGGATATGATTCCCTAGTCCCTCCAGTTTTTTTATTGGATAAAGGGACAAAGCAGCTAAAGTGCATTGTTTAATTCATTAATTTCTCTGACAGGCAGCATTTCAGAAGTGTCCTTAATTGTCTGTGTTTGCAGCTAAGGGGCGGGGGAGAAGAGGCTGATTTTGATCAGGCCATTGTGATGATGATACTGGAAGCATCTACAGAAAGACAAATAATGAGCAAAACACAGTATTTTTAAAAGAGCATTTAATTGCTGAGTATGATTAATGAAGGATTATACGCTGCTGATTTCTTAGTGCTCAGTCTGAGCACAATACAATGTTAAATTAATGTAAATGGGTGCGTAACAAATGAACAATATATAGTTTCTCCACCTGGTTAGCAATTTCAGATGTTATTCACACAAAAAATCATTCCCTTTTCAGTTTCTATACAAGAAACCAAATGCAATTGCTATAGGGAAATAAATTAAAGTGCTTTATTTATTATTAGAGTGGGCAATATATTTTCTGCTTACGAAGGGTAGTTCTATCACCCTCAGAAGCATTGCCAATGCAGGGACCCCTGGTACTGCTACCAGAGCATACACATGGGTAAAGCGTGTATAAAAATGGCAAATCTAGGGTACAACCACATGTGGAATGTTGTGTAAAGTTCTGGTTGCCTCATCTCAAAAAGGAGATTGTGGAGCTGGAAAGGGTTCAGAAAAGAGCACCCATAATGATCCTGGCGATGGGGTGAGTCCCCTAAGAAGAGAAACTACAGCATTTGGGGCACTTTAAGTTTGAAGAAAGGGTATGAGGAGGCATGGCAGAAGTTTATGAAATTCAAAATGGCATAGAACAGGGGTCAGCAACCTAAGGCCCATGGGCTGGAAGCGGCCCGCAAAGGTCATTTGACTGGCCCACGAGCTGCCCCCGAACTGAGGTGCTCGCTTGTGCGCTGTGCTGGTGCAGCAGTGCACAGGGACACGCTTCCGTGGTGCCGAAAATCATGTCTGCGCAGACACCGAAAATTGGTCAGAGGTTGCATGTTTCTGAATTCCAGTTGCTGAGAACAGCAGGAGTGTGGAAAGCTCTAGCATTTGGCTCCTGCTTCCAGGCTTCCCACAGGCATCTGGTTGGACAGGATGTGAGGACAGGATGCTGGACTAAGAAGCTACCTTATATCAAGTCAGGTCATTGGTCCATCTAAGCTCAGTACTGAACACACTGACTGGCAGAGTCTCTTCCAGGGCTTCAGACGGGGCTCTTTCCCAAAATGCTGGGGACTGAGCTTGGGACCTCCTACACGCAAAGCATTTCCTCTAACACTGAGCTGCAGCCTTTCGAAGTTGTCAAAGTCTGGCTGAAGCTCCTTGTGCTGGCGAGCCACAAATGCAGTCTGCGCACCCTCGTCATTTTAGATGCAAGGCAAAGCAGATACTCTGCCATTGAGCTATGGCCAACCAGTGACATGACACAGATATCATGTACGTGTCATTTCACAGCAGGGGTTGCTAATCAGGTACCCTCAAGGAGTTCTGGGGAGCACTGATGCAGGCTGCTTTGCAGTGTAACATAAACAAAACAGGTAGGAAGGGGAGATGGGGGGGAGCTTAGGGTGAGCATGTAAAAGGCCTTTCTGACCCAGTTTCCCCTTCCTACAGGCCAGATCAGAACCAATGCTAAGTCTCCTATCTGGGCAGTGAATCACAGAAGTGGGGAGACCCATTCATAATGTATTTTTTTGTTTGTTTGTTTTCTATTCCCTCCCTTCCCCCCCCCCAAGTTCTCCCTATTTATTTTCCCTGAGTCTGCAAACATGTACACTCGCATGGGAAAATAGTGATAGTTCAAGAAACCAATTTCCATTATGCTGTATGGAGCTGCTGCAGAGTCTCCCCTGTATAAGAAACCTAATTATTCAAATCCATTTGTCAGTCAGTGTAAATCCCCTATACACCAATCCCAGTGCTTCAATATTACTGATGAATTCTATACCTTTAAAACATTATTGTTTAAAAATGAAATAATAAATACATAATTTGGACAAATGTGTATTAAAGCAAGAGAAACGTTTCAAGGGCATGCAACACCCCTTGCCCACTTTGCAATGAGTTCTCTGATTTTGTTTCCTGGCTGGCAAGTGCACGCTTGTTTGTACGTTGTCAAACAAATCAATCCACTATTACTCCATGCATGCTGCTGAGCGTAGCTGCCTCCGGGTGCCAGAGCATGTCACAGATTTTGCTAACAAAGAAGATGCGAAGGAAGCCTCCTCTTGCCAAGACATAAATGGACAGATTGGCCCAGAACTAGCAAAATCAGAGCTTTACGCCACCAGGAGACGTTGCCACATCCACAACTCCAAGCCCCACATATGCAAGGGGCTCCCCAGAGCCTGGTACGCGGAGTGTCACTACAGCCAGTCAGTAATCACGCCATTCAAAGATGGAGTTAACTCTTTATTAGCAAAAAAAAGCACAATCTCCACAGGCTTGGATGAGTGTCAGGCCTAATGAGCAGAGCAGCTCATTCCTACTGTGTCTTCCTCCATGAAAATCAGCTGCTGAGACTGAAAGTCTCCGCCTCTTCACAGCCATCTAAGTCCCCTCCTCTCCAGGGCTTTCCCCCAAGCAACCAAAGACGAAGCCCACATGCCACATGTCTTTGCTCCTCCCGTTTCATACCTCTCCTGGGTCTGGGAGTCAGAGGGGGAGGGGAGCTTGTTGTGGCAGGAGTGGGGGATACTTGTGACTCCTCACTAGCCTGACTCGTTCTGATTCTGGTCTTCTCTCTGACACAGACTCTCCCTGCTCCCTCAGCCCTATTGCCTCTTCAGCTTATGACACCTCCTCTTCCCAGTCTTCTCCTTCTTCTCCCTCGGACCACTCATCGTTGTCCCACCACCACTCCCCTGGTTCTGAGCCTTCTTCCCTTGGTGGTTCCCCAGCTGGTTCCTCCCACCATTCCTCTGTGTCCAACCAGCCAATGACAGAGGAACTATTTCCCTTCAGATAGATAGATAGATAGATGGCTGTGAGAAAGTGCCACCACAGGTGAAGCAGCAGCATAATCGGATCACATTCAAGTGTTGCCAAAAACAAACCAACCCATAATGTATTCTGACACCTTAAAGACTAAAACATTTCTGGCGGCATAAGCTATTATGGACTGTTTTCAGGTTAACTTAAAAGACTTGCTTGTGCTTTTCTGCACCACCAGGTGGAGCAGTGGTTCCAGTTTCTCCCCATTTCTTAAAAAAAAAATCAAACGTGGTATGCCTTTCTTAGCACTTTTAATATTACAAAGCAATTATAGTATTTGGGTCTATAGAATATTTAGGATATAGCCAACAGACTGCATCTGCTTGGGCTTGCACCAGCATACAATACAAAAATGATTTGCATTCCAGAACACAAACATTTTTAAGTATTGCCTAAGAACCAACATTGTTGTTTGCTTGTTTTTTTAAAGTTTGCTAAAACACTGTATAATATATGGGACAAGTGCTAAAACAAGCTAGCACTCAATTGTCCACAACTCAAATTATTTACCGTCTGCTAAGTTAAACCACAGAGCCTAGGGCTTGCCGATCAAAAGGTCAGCAGTTTGAATCCCCGTGACGGGGTGAGCTCCCGTTGCTCGGTCCCTGCTCCTGCCAACCTAGCAGTTCAAAAGCATGAAGTGCAAGTAGATAAATAGATACTGCTCCGGTGGGAAGGTAAACGGCGTTTCCATGTGCTGCTCTGGTTTGCCAGAAGCGGCTTTGTCATGCTGGCCACATGACCCGGAAGCTGTACTCCGGCTCCCTCAGCCAGTAAAGCGAGATGAGCACTGCAACCCCAGAGCCGTCTGCGACTGGGGTTACAACACGGTCAGGGGTCCCTTTACCTTTACCTTTTCAGGTAATACTGGGACAAACTAAATTTCACCCTTGATGTTCAAGAGCTACTTTCAGGCTGCCTCTTAAGATGTCTTAGCTGCTTCAATTACATCTTCAAAAGTAACTCTGGTCACACAGAAGCGGCAAAGCATTTTCACACATGCTGCTAAAAGCTCCTTCATTGCCTTTCATGTATTCTTCTTGCACATGGGTCAATGAGCGATAAGACACAGATCCCAAAAATCTGCCTGCAGCGCAACTGTAATGTCATTAACTCAGCCCTGGAATAAGCCGTGCAATGTGAACTCAGCTCATTATACATTTTATTATGCATGGTCCATATTAAGCACCCAATGGCTGGTGTGCCAAATTTTACAGTCAGGCTGCAGCCTAGATCGCATTCCTGATTATTAAATTATCTGATGGCATCATTGCCAGAGAGGTGTTACAGCTTGATGTGAGGAGGAAAGCAAAAAGCAATCGCCATGACTGAAGGACAAGTGAGAAGCAAGGAATCCCCAGCCCCCACCCACTAGATAGCTCTGATTTATGGTTTGCACAAACCGCACTTGCCCATGACCCATGGTTTGCACAACCGCACTTGCCCATGACCCAGATGAGATGGTAAGCTACACTGTGATCCGTGAAAGAAAGCTCCCAGTCTCTCCTTTAACTTTTGAACAAAGCAAGAACATAGAAAGCCACTTTATACTGAGCCAGGCTATTGGTTCATCTAGCCCAGTATTGCATACACTAACTGGCAGCAGCTCTCCAGGATTTCAGGCAAGGGTCCTTCCCATTCCTACCTGGAACCTTCAGTGTGCAAGAAAATGGAGAGTGAGTGAGCCTGAGCATAACCTTGGTGCATTTTTGTAACAGACCATGGTTTGTAGTTACATCTGAGTGTAACCAATCTGTGTGGTTGTTGGATGGGAAGACATATACAAAAACCAGGGAAATATGCAACATTAAAGCATTTCTCACATATCTTTCTCCATGTTGTGCATGAAATCTAAGGCAATGTTCGACCACATCTTAGTTGGGCTATTGAGAACCAACTAAAATTGGCCGGTGGTCCCATTACAGCTCACAAGCTACTTGCTGGCTACCATCTCTAGTTTGGTTAAAGGAAAACTAATGCAACAATTTGTCAAGTTGCACAAGAAATACCCAAAGTGGCATTTACTATAATATGCTTCCTTGCTATATTTCACTGGCAGTGCTCCTAATAATAAATTCATTGAAGTGCACTTGATGAATTCAGTTCACCATCCACAAAGCTGAAATGGTATACCTGAAACAACCTGGCTTTTCAGATTAAAGAAGTGTAATTGTCTCCCTCCCCTCCCCCCCCACCTCCTTGACCCCCATTCCCCTTCTCCTCATTCCTTCAGTGTAATAGCCTCCTTTGGGGTTTGTGAACATCACACTCGCAATTTCATTGATTTCAGTTCACGTGGCAATAGGCACATTCTTCTCGACAGTATAATAGTGTGTAATAGGATTCTGATGCACACATAAATATGAAAATATGAATTCCAAAATATCGGAGTACTGAAATGTATACAACAGAATGGAAGTGGATTCTTGTACGGTCACCATTCCCAGCACCAAAACTTACAGCTATTACATTCCTCATTATCTTAGCTCCGACAGCAACTGCGTAAGAATTGCAACCTCTTTGAGTTCAGCTTTCGTTTGCACCTCTAATGCCCTCCCCTTCTTTCCCCTTCTTCCCATTCTACATTTACCCATCCTTTCTCCTGATGACCAACTCACACTACAGTGTTCTCAAGCAGGTACAGGACCCAATTTATTACCATTATTATTATTATTATTAGACATCCCACCATTACTGCCAACATGACTCAAGTCTGTGTCTTATCATGGCGGACGAGTAGAGTAGAAAAGGTAGGGGGAGGTTTCTGCTGGCTCCAGATTTGTGGTGGTCCACAGCAGAGTGCCCTCTTGTAGTTCCTCATCCATGCCAGTGGGTCCCAATGGGCTTTCCTCATGGTGGCAGCGGAACTGCAATCACACCATGTAATGATGGAGCCACTATTTTAATTTATCGCAATGTCCCTGACATAGGACCAGTTTGCACATAACAATAAGCCCCCCCCCAAAAAAAGAAAACATGCAGGCTCCTGGAGAGAAAACTTTGGTCTTCCCTGGTTGTATTTGTTGCTGCATGAAGCTGTGATTTGGCTTAGCCTGTTGTCCAACTCTGGGTTCATGCTTTAGCTGTGCCGGGCAAACAATTTGTGGTTTACACCATGTGGTTTGCCTGGGAGGGCTAAACCACAAACCCAGGTTTGGGGCTTAGTTATATGACTTAGCTCTGCACATTGGCAAAGCAACCAGGGAAGAGCAAAGCAACCACCTTCTGATGGCCCATACTGTTTTCCCCCACTAAACTATGGTTTGTCCTAGTTGAATTGCGACACTGGGGCCACTTGGGAAATTTTAATGGCAGCTCCCCTGCTGAGGCTGGGCCAGGACATTGCACTGTCCAGATGTATGTCAAATCCTATCAATGCTAGAAATATCTGTGTCAAAAATGGGGGGGGGGAGAGAGAGAGATATATATAAAGCACACTGATTCAGTTTGAGTTAAAAAAATAGACACAAATCCTTTGACTAAGTGGTGATGTTAGATTTAGCTGACCTGTTCTAAATGCTCCAAGCATCAACTGCGGAACTCAAATCAAATTAAAAATATTGAAAAAGATTCAAAGGGAGGAAATTTTTAACTTAAACCATAAACCTCTTCTTTTATATTAAAAAAAATTGTCTGTGATGAAAATATGAATAGAAAGTGTAACATGGATAATTTATTCTTCCTCATGAATGGATCTGCAAATTCTTCCCATTTTCAAAAGGAGAGAGAAAGGCAGCAATCAAAAGGTTACCCTCAAAACCTACAGGCTAAAGCTTATAAATTACTTCTAAAACCTCCTCTGTTTTTAATGACTTTAATATTCTAGGAATCTTGTAGCAATTTAAGGAACCGAGTCATAGATAGGTAGCGACGAACACAAAAGAGAAAGTCAGAAATATCCCCAAGTTCTTGGAAACATGACCCAGCCAGAAATTTTAAGGAGATGGTAGCAAGTGTTGTTGTTGTTGTTGTTGTTGTTGTTGTTGTTGTTGTTGTAGAAGTACTTATATACTTGAGTATAAGCCTAGTTTTTCAGCGCATTTTTTTGTGCTGAAAAAGCTGCCCTCGGCTTATATTCGAGTGAGGTGAGCGGTGGAGGGGGGCGAGAAATAAGCCCTTTCTCTCCGCTCATGCCGCCGCCCGCTCACCCCAGTCAACCATTCCTTAAGGAGCATACGAGAACGGCGGTTCTTTACTCTCCCCAGGCAGCTTATTCCATTACTGAACTGCTCACATAAATGCAAACTTTAGACCCCAGAAGGCAGAAAGCCTATCAGTTAAGGAAGTATTAAAACCCCACAGGTGCTCACTTCCCCTGGCTCCTGCTTAAACAGGACAGGATCCCAGCCTTCTCTGTATAACACAAGGGAACATTGCACTGTGGGTTAAACCACAGAGCCCTAGGGCTTGCCGATCAGAAGAATGGCAGTTCGAATCCCCGCAACGGAGTGAGCTCCACAGCGGCAAAGGAGGAAGAGGAAGGAGCAGCCCAAAGGGCTGCTTTTGGGCTGCTCATTCCTCTTCCTCCTCCTCCTCCACAGTGGCAAAGGTGAACCGGCTTATACTCGAGTCAATAAGCTTTCCCAGGTTTTTGTGGGAAAATTAGGTGCCTCGGCTTATATTCGGGTCGGCTTATACTCAAGTATATACGGTAGTTATTACTATTATTTCATTATTATCTGCCCTTCCTGATCAGGTCTCAAGACAGATTACAACAATTAAAAATTCGATATTTTAAAAAGTTAAAACAAATTACAGTCACAGGGATAGGGTGGTCATGAAGACACGTATGTGAAGGTAAAACTATATAGTGAAGGTGCCAGGTGCACCTCTGTGAGGAGGGAATTCCACAACTTAGGGGCTGCCACAGAGAATGCCCTCTCCCAAGCTGCCATCCCCCCCAAAAAGAAACTTATAAGGGCAGTGGAGAAACAAGAGGGTCCCTTCTGCTGATCTAAACACCTGCAAGCGTGTGGGTATTTGGGACCTGATGTGACAGGTGAATCTGTACTCTTTAAGGAGAATAGATAAGAGTGGCTTAGTGCAAAAATGACCCAAAAGAGTGGCTTCCCATCAACGGGAATACTTTAAAGAATACCTTTAAGAAACACTTTGGCTTTTTTCCCTGGGTCATCTTCTTTTAGGTCCAAGACACAGAACCTGTGGCCCTCTAGGTGTTGTTTGAGCATGACTTTCATCATTCCTGCTGGTTGGGGCTGATGGAGTTCCAACTGCACCTGAACAAACATAGGATTCTGCTGGGATGGACCTCAAAAACAATTCAGTGCATACTCAGCATGCTGGCCCTGGAAAGCACGCTGGCTGTTGGAGGGATAGGGAAGTGGAAAACCAAAAAGATGACTGGAATGGAGTTTGTTGGAAAGGGGTAGGGCTGGCACCTTAAAAAGGAGCACACTGTGCTCCTTTTGTTTCAGGTCCCCACTTGTAAATAAATGAACATAATAACCCTAAAACCCTGACTGAGTTCCAAAGCAATTATGAAGCTTCACAGGGGAGTTTTGAAAATACCTGGCAGTGCAGCAAGGACAGGCTGTTTGAAGAGAAGAAAGGGCCCAGATGTGCCTTCCTGGGTCTGTTGTATTGCTCTTCTGGCTGAAACTCCTGGCAAAGCGATCATTTCATAACCAAACAATTCTATTCAATGCTGGTGCAATTAGGTTGATGGTGAGAGGAAAGAAGTTTGAACCTTTCTAAAAGTTATTCCCTTCCCGGTCAACCTAATTGGGCAGCACCACTGAGTGGAATTGTTTGGTTATGAAATTATCTTTGTGCCAGCAGTTTGTCAGGAACACAAGAGGAGCCCTTCTGCATCAGGCTGAAAGCCCATCCAACATCCTCTCATCACAATGACACACCAGGCAAGCAGGACCTGAGCCCAAGAGCACTTTTTCCACTTGTGATTCCCAGCAACTTGCATTCAGAGGCATATGGCTTCTGAAAGCAGAGAAAGAACGCAGCCGATATGCAGTCCAGCCTCTTCAGTAGTAGTAATGACAGGCAGATCTTTCCTTCATACTTTAGTAACATTAAGCAAATTAAAATATGGATCAGTCTTAGATTAGAACAGTAGGGTTCGTGTAGAATATCCCTGCAGACGCTTCTAACCACATTGCTGTAAAATACTGCCGAGGCTAGCATAAATATTCAAGCTGTAGCACATGTCTACAGCTGAAGAGAAATATACAAGGGCCTATAAAGATGCTATAAAGGGGGGGAGATCATTATATCACCATTTACATCAAGACTCGTCAAGGCTTAATAAAAAATTCTCAGGGTATTGGATACTATGATATATCTGCCATTTCTCAAACCCGGGCTGTTTGTTGTGAAATGGATTGTGATACCAACTCCAATTCCCCATTACCCAACAACATATTCCAAATACAAGGTCCGCCTCTCCTGAGATTACCTTCTAACTAGGTTAGTAGTAATCTAAAACCTTAATTCCATTTAATAATGTGATTAGGGAAAAAATGGGTAAAAAGATTGCAGGTGAATTATGTTCTTATGAATCTAGTGTACTGGACATCAGTTTCACCTAGAAAAAACATTTATCAGGAGGAATTGCGCCTCTGGCACACTACATCTAAAATAAGGGAGCTCACAGAAGCTCAAACACAGAATAAAAGCCAATTCCCGCTTGTGGTTTATTCAAAATAGAATTACCGGTAAGTCTAAACTAGATTCATTAGGTCCATTTCATTCCCTCTTCTACCTAATAAAAAGCCAACAGGAGCGAACAGCATTCCAGATGAGCATTCGCAGAAATTTGCATCTGAATTCTCAAATATTAATAGGATAACGCAACTTTAAAAAAAATGCTGGATTGGGATTGCTGTGAGGTGTTTTTTGTTTGTTTGGCTTTTAAAATTTACTGAGTGTAGGTCATGATCATTAGCTTTGATTTGACCAAGTTATTGGAAACATTAAAAAACAAAATATGCATATCTTTTATTCTTACATCTCTATAGGCCAATGCCAAGGAGTGTATTCAAGAAACTTTTAATCAGAGTTGACCCATTAAAATGAATGAACATCACTAAGCTAGGTCTATCACTTTTAATGGGTCTACTCTGATTAAAAGCTAACATTAGAACAACTTTGCAGAGCATCCACTTAAGCAGTAATTTAAAAGTAACTCAAAATGGTGTGGGTGTTGAGATCCAGGATTCGTTGCAGTCATTCAAGCACACAATGCAGAGAAGAAAGACAAATGGAAACCTAAATATTAAAAAAGTCAGATATTTAAACACTGAAATTCTAGTCATACTCTGATTATACTACTTTAAGTGCTTTCAAACAAAAACTCTTACACAGCAAGAACAAATGAACGCATTTTTTTCAGATTTATGCACCAGCCTAATTGCTATGCAGATGCAATTAAAGAGATCTAAGAAATGCAAAACCAAGATACCATATGGTTCTCAGTTCCCAAAATCAGAGGCATAAAAGAGGATTTCACACTTTGGGCTGTGAACATGGAATCCTGATTAAAAGGTTGCTAAAGAAAGTCATTTCCCGTGTCTTTTAAGTACTGTATTTTTATCGCCTAAAATGTGTTGTTGTGAAAGACATAGGTAAGCGAGACCTATCTAGCTCTTGATAAGTTAAAAAGGATTTCCCAAGTCCTACTGGGAAACCTTTTGCAGGCACTAATTATATTCAAATGCAATCATTATAAAGATAGGAGCACCACTCAAATTCCTCCATTCCCTCCATGATAAGGAGATAAGAAGGTAGCATTATTCAAAGAGAAACACCTATGCAATCTGGGAAGTGGAGGATTGGGCTATTGCATGGAAGAGGTACAACCCAAGGACGGTCCTCACTGGGTGGCATGCTTGCAGAAAGGGGTAAGTTATTGAAAACACTTTTGAAAGAGGGTGTGACCGTAAACATCAAATGAAGTTCTGCTAATTAATCTAGTGGTAATTGAGGATGAAATCAAATTGAAACACACAAGGTGAGAGATTATGAAATTTTCACAGGCTCTTAGAGTCTGGGAATTATATTTTGCATTCACATTTTGGCTTCTTTCTAACCTAAGGAGTCGACCCACAAAACACAGGATACATTCACACAACAGTTTGCTTCATTTTCCTGACATTTCCCTAGCTGTTAATTTCCGCTTATTAATTTGAGCTTCCAAACGACGTAGAAGCCATTTTCAGAAATAAAAGATGAACACTGTGCAAACTTAGAGCTCATTTCTGTAAACATCCATTTGCAAAGAACACAGAAATGAGTGCCAAGCCTATTCTACCATGTTTCTGGAAGCAGCTTTCACATTGTGTGAAAGTTCAAATATAATGTCGACATTAACGCCTGGGAAACAAAATAAACTGCTGTGTGAATGCAGCCAGGTTTGTGTTTGAAGAGACACCATGTAGAGATGCAGTGTTAGAAACTGAGATATGAAAGCTAGGAGCTAAATGGCACCTTAAACCTAGG
Source organism: Lacerta agilis (assembly GCF_009819535.1). Lineage (NCBI taxonomy): Eukaryota > Metazoa > Chordata > Lepidosauria > Squamata > Lacertidae > Lacerta > Lacerta agilis. The sequence goes on from NC_046320.1 coordinate 58,572,182, forward strand.
TTATGGGTGCCGCAATGGAATGTCTAGGTGCACTTTTTAATAAGAAGTATACAAAGATGAAAATGAACGAACTGCAGGTAATATTCATTTTTCACATGATCTAGTCCTCATCTGAGGACTGCAAAAAACAAAGCCATACTTCCCCTGCTCGCCCCGCTAATACTCTTATGAGGGTCCCTTCTCCAGTCCTCAGAGAGTGGCTGGAAGTGGGGAAGCAGAAAAAGATCCTCCTTTCATTCCAGCAGCGGCAGTTTTAATCTGAAATCTTAGGCACCGTACTGCTCCCAGAGCTCAGAAACTGCTTGCCTTAATGAAATGCCCTGTCACAAAATGCGCCTAGAACAATGGGAGTTTCGAATGCTGTAGAGAAGGGGTGGATAATCTCCCCCCAGGGGGCCAAATGCAGCCTTCCAGGCTTTCTATGTGGCACTTGGGAATCTCCTGAGACCACACACCCTCTCCAACCACACCCTATTTCCACAAGCCACACCCCTCACTGGTCTTATTTCACATCTTCCTTCAGTGGTTTTGCCTGGCTCCAGCTTGACTCTAGTCTTCCGGGATTGAGGAGAGAGAGGGGTGTGTGTAGACATTATCCCACTGTACTGTTTGTGTGTATATTCAGTGCTATTTTTTTTAGCAAAAGAGTTGTCAGAACTCACCATAAACACCTTGTTGTCTTATAACGACAATGGCACCCAACTGAGCGGTGCTGGAACTGAGTTCCAGGGAGTTCCGGCTGAAAAAAGCCCTGTATATATTGCTCCACCCACTTTTTACTCTGGCCACACCCACTACAGGTATGTTCCAGAGGACACTTAGGCTAAACACTGCTCCCTGCCGCTGCCGCCACAGCCGCCACAATGTAGAGGCTCACATGAAAATGAAGAAAGAAGATAAAATGCAGCACTCACACACCTACAATGGATTATTACACTTCACACTACAGTTGGGGGAATCACAGGTCTGAACACTTCCCAAGCTGAAGCAACAACTGCTGCTACTCCTGGAAATCTAACAAGCCCAGGAGACAGGTGTTTTTGGCTGAGATGGCTGTCGATGAGTCCTGCACCCCAAAAAGTAGGCTATGTTGAGCAAGGGGCACCAGGTTGGAAGAGTTTAAGAAACAACAGTCGGTTAAGGTGAATAAAGGATTTCGTAAGAGGCGAGAAGGGATTGAAATGGGGCCCCCAATCCCATCCAGGTCACTGCTTCTGTGTATTTTAAAGACATGAACAGCTCTTTATGGCCCTTCACAATTGATGGGTTTGAGCATGCATTTTGTGCTCCGATATTTATAGCTCAAGTGAGACGCCGCCCTAACTTTAAAGCAGCAGCACTGTACTCTGCAATCATCCTCCCGCCTCTGCATTGTTTCTTCGACTGTGAACTAGCGTAGTGAAGACAGAGCATCTACTTCATCCTTCTATAGTTTCAAGAATAGGATCGACCTTTTACATGGTCTGATGAGCTGCATGGTCTGACAATCATCTGCCTTGACTTGGTTCTTCAGGTTGAGTGCTTTGTAGTAAGAGCCCTTGCAAAACCAATTTTCCCCTCTCTGCTCTCTTGCTTTTCTTTTCTTTTTTCCTTTACAGAAATAGAGAGAGAGAGATTGTTTCATATGCTCTTCCCAAAAAGCGAGTTTCATTTAAAGCTACCTTGGCACAGTCCGGAGCAACACAGAAAAGTGGTTGGTCAAGAAGAAGCACATTTTAAACGATGATAATCATATATTCCTACAATTACACACACACAACCTTTGGATATTTAAGGGTTCGTCCACACTTCTGCTTGTCCCATGCCTAGAAAGCACAGTTGTGAGTCACAGAATTGTAGAGTTGGAAGGTCCCCTGAGGGACATCTAGTCCTTGAAATGCAGTAATATCAACACATGGTTCCCCATCCAATTTGAAACCATACCAAACCCTGCTTAGCTTTGCATATGTACTAGCATTTTTACTGCTGCACTACTCTCCACCTGGGGCTTGGCCACTGTTTTCTACACACAGATGCAAACGGTTTTTAGTTTGTCCCGCTGCTTTCACTGGGAATCTCCCCCACTCGCCACTGAATTGGAACAAATGTTAATCCACAGAAAACCCAACAGACCTTTGTTCTGATTCAGAGATAAAACAGTGGGTTTTCCCGGGGCAAAGTGGCAGGACGAGTGAGGGCAAGCCCTACATTGCCACAATGTCTTTCCCAGCTTTCAAAAATCAGGTGGATTTCATGGTCCCCCTTAGGTGTGCCCCAAAATCAGAGGTTGATGTGGTGTTGTTTATTTCAAATTGATACCCTGCCCTTCTAAGGTAGCTAACAACAATGGCAAAGAACAATGGCAAAATCTATTTTGATATTACTGCTGAGGCAGTTCATTCTAGGATTGAACAGCTGTGGCCGTTGCATTTGAGTAATTGGGCATTGCTAACACCCAGCAAGGTAAGTTACTATCCCAGCTTAGCTACATCCTCTGACAAATTGAAGAGAGAGAAAATCAGGAGTAATCTATGAGATTCAAAACAAAATAGAAAATTCTTTCCAGTAGCACCTTAGAGACCAACTGAGGTTGTTCTTGGTATGAGCTTTCGTGTGCATGCACACTTCTTCAGATACCAGATACTTCAGATACTTTTGTGCGTGCACACGAAAGCTCATACCAAGAACAAACTCAGTTGGTCTCTAAGGTGCTACTGGAAAGAATTTTCTATTTTGTTTCAACTATGGCAGACCAACATGGCTACCCACCTGTAACTGGAACTATGAGATTCAGTTAAAGTGGTATATGAAGTAACACGGTAGTGTGATGCAGAAGAAGAGGCCACAGCTCAGGAGGAGAGCATGTGTTTCACTCCCAGAAGGTAGCATTTCTGATCACCAGAATCTTGACTTAAAAGGCTAAACAGCAGGTGATAGGAAAGAGACTCTGGAAAGTTGCTTCCAGCACCAGTCAAGGTTAGATGATAGTGTGGTAGATGGATAAAGAGTCTGGCAAGGTATAAGGCAGCTTCTTGCGTTCTCTGCATAAGGACATACATGAGCATGTGTAACTCATGTGTTTTCCTCCTCCCCATATATCAGATCTATGGAAGAATAGACCCTACCCATGGGATTCTCATAATGGAAGGGTTGTAAAGGCTCCCAGGCTTCATTTTTGTTATCTCCTGACAGGGATTGGAAAAGCTCCTGCACAAAACTCCAGAGAGCTGCAGCCAGACAGTGCATGCAAAAATGGGTTAGATGAATGAGTGGTCTGACTCAGTACAAGGCAGTTTCCTGTGTTTCTGTGTTCCACTGTGCATCCCACCGATTCCATCGAGAATTAGCTGAATGTGTGAACCAATCTTCTGAAACTTAAAGGAATAGCTGCAGAAAAGGAGGTGGAAGAAACTGACACGGCTAATAATGTGACTTACCTAAATTTGCAAAATTTCACAGGCCATTAAAACGAATAATTTTAAAAAGATCCTTTCCCTACTTCTTTCCCCTGCAGCAAAACTCTCAGCTGCAATACTTCCTCTCTTCCACCCACCTCCCAATATAAATGTCGTTGCCATGTCCAATTTTACCCTAATGAAAAACAATGGATGCAGCAATTCAATCACACTGGTATGGAAGAATTTGGAATATGCCAATGATGGGGAAATTTGCATTTTTAAGAGTGCAAATGAAAAGTGGAGTGGGGCAGGGGGAAAGCGAGGGACACTTCTCTTCAGAAGCCTTGGACCAAATGTGTAAGTGGGGTAAACTCGGCTCAGGTCTATAATATGAGAGCAAATATTTCCTTTGCCCCCAATGTTTTATGCATTCTGAATGAGTTGCCTTAAGAGGAGACGCAGATAATGAAAAGGGAGAAACAATTGAGTGAAAGAGACAAAGAAAGCGAATCCACTTTTCCACTTAATAAAAGGAAATATTTGTGAGCTTGTCTCCATGCCACGTTGCCAAATATGACAAAGAAAATAAAGTGTGCAGAGTCTGTGGTCCTCTGGCCTTCCTTGAAAGAGGCATATTAGGAAATCTAAAGCTGAGGGCGGGGAGGGGGCAGGAGAGATGGACAACAAAAACTCACAGCTGCTCAACTGCTGACAAAAAGCCCTAATGAAAGAGAATGAGTCGAGGTACCTTTAACCCCCTTCTACTGCCTAGCTGTGCTTTTGCTTACCGCAGGAATAAATTCAGAATTACAGGAGCTGCATTCAAAAATAATAAGGCAGCTAATTTATTTCCACAAAAGCAACCCAGCTTTCACTTGCTCTAATCCCTGACACGTACCTTTCATGGAGTTGCCCATTCTAAACGCAAGAAAAAGGTCAAAGCATCTTTCAAAAGACAGCTCCCCAGTTGCTTTATGGGGAGTGATGGGGGCTGTGTACGATTTAGGAGCATCCGGAGACATCTTGCTGTAGAGGTGCAGAGGGGTGACAAGGAGACTGGTGTCAGGCTCAGTGCCAACACACAGAAGCCATCCTTGGGCAGTTGGTGGGGCATGAGTGCCTTGGCTCACCCAGAAGGCCCACTAGTACAAGACAGGTAGGTTGGGGTACCATTTCAGTTTCCCACAATGCCCCAGAGAGATGCTGCCACAGCAGGGGGCACTGTGAAAAACTGGAATGACTTGTTTGGATATCACACCTACCCCAGTGTGATCAGCACAGTTGCAAAGCACCTTCTTCTCCTTGCAGTTGCCAGCCTTTTCCAGAGTTTACAGTGATGAAAACTCCCTTCTCACATAATTTAGTGTAAAGTGTTTATTGCACCAAGACACAAGGCAATTCAAAGAAGCTATGGCCACAAAGTTAAGAGTTGCTGGTGCATCACAAACTATTCTACCAAGTACCTGGTCTTAGATCCAAATATGCAAAGACATCCAACGACATCACAATTCACTCATCATTCACTACTCAACTTACTAAAATAAGTTGATATCCACTCAATATTCCCCTCAACACTGAATGGGCCAATTCACACACACCAAATACAAGTCAAGCCTGGGGGAGTTTGCCCACCACCTCTGGGCATCCTAGCTTTCCATACACATAGACTTCTCAATACCAAATCACCACATCTTAGTGGCAGAGCATATGCTTTGAGTGTCAAGGGTTCCTGGTTCAATCCCCTGCGTCTCCAAGTAGAGCTGGGAAGATTCCCTCCTGAAGTACCTGGAGAGCTGCTGCCAGTCAGTGTTAACAGTACTGAACTAGATAGACCAATGGCCTGGCTCGATACAAGGCAGCTTCCAGTGTTCTATGGCAAGCTGCTCAGACTGAGAAGCCGAGTCAAATGTTATGGATTTAAAGGGCCTGCAGGATCCTGACTAGCCAGAACAAGCTTCCACAATGTGAAAGGGAACTCACTGTATATATACAACTGTCACTTCACACACCCGCTAAATGAAGAGACAGAGAGAAGGCACAGTCACTGTGCGTGACAGTACTGGGGTAGGGGTATCCCATATCGCCTTCCAGCTCCCATAATGCACTTCTTCAACATGCCAGGATGATCATTTGAACCACCCTCTTGTGTTTTGTATGGGGTGTTAGGGGAGGGGTAGACCCTGCTTCTAGAGTAGTCTGTCCACCTTTGGTCCCCACCCTGCACTCAGCTCTCGCCTGTGGCTCCTAGAAGCTGTCAGTATGGGACAGCGGCTCACTTGCCAATCTCGGCTAGAGGGTGCCAGTACAGTCATTCCTCGGGTTACGGCCACTTCAGGTTGCACATTTTTGGGTTGCGCACCACACCGAACCCAGAAGTACTGCAACGGGTTAATTCTGGGTTTCGGCGCTCACGCATGCGCAGAAGTTAAATTGTGCATGCGCCGAATCAAGACCTGCACGAGAACAGACGCGGCACTGCGGGTTGTGAACGTGCCTCCCGCACGGATCACGTTTGCAACCCAAGCATCCACTGTACATGCATGTCCAAAGTAGCAAGCCTGAGCACAAGTAAGCCAAAGACAAAATGCACCTTAAAGAAAAAGATGATAAAAATTAATTATGAATGATCCTAATGTTACTCCCAAATCAGAAGGCTCTGTTAATTGTTACATGGCACATCTGCCATTTTGCCTGAACATATGGTGGAGAAATGGATCAGCAATTGCTGAGTAAGGGAAAGCAGAGCAGTGGGATCTCGGAGCGGGGGGTGGGGAGCAAAAAAAAAAACCGAGGACAGAATGTGTTCATCAACGCATGGCTACTGTACCAACATTTTACAACGGAAAGGAAGGAGGGACAGCAGCATGGTTGTATCTCCCCATCTCCAATTTCCATAGCAAGGCTTATTGGCTGAGCAGACCCACTCCACCCTAAAGATATTGCTGGGTGCTCTGCTCCGGCAGCTGCATTCATTAAGCTGTCCGATACTCAGTCCTCCAACGGTGCAAACACATTCTCTTTTGGTACTAGAAAAACACAGTGATCCTACAATGCAGTACAGTTATATGCATCAGAGCAGAAGGGGGGGAACAACATCTTCGTCACCGCTCTAGCTCCTTTCTTGCAGACATGTGGTGTAGTGGTTAAGAGTGGTAGACTCGTAATCTGGGGAACCGGGTTTGTGTCTCCGCTCCTCCACATGCAGCTGCTAGGTGACCTTGGGCTAGTGACACTTCTCTGAAGTCTCTCAGCCCCACTCAAGAAGAAGTGTGCATGCACACGAAAGCTCATACCAAGAACAAACTCAGTTGGTCTCTAAGGTGCTACTGGAAAGAATTTTCTATTTTGTTTCGACTATGGCAGACCAACATGGCTACCCACCTGTCACCTCACAGAGTGTTTGTTGTGGGGGAGGAAGGGAAAGGAGAATGTTAGCCGCTTTGAGACTCCTTCGGGTAGTGATAAAGCGGGATATCAAATCCAAACTCTTCTTCTTCTTCATCACCAAGACCAATTTAAGATTTCTTCTTTCCACTGGAAGCAGACTGTTTTAGAGGAGGAGGAAGGCCCCACCCTTAGGAGGATATTATTGCTGCTTTGGATGGGCATACGCCCAGAGGAGCTGTCCAAAAGTATTTGAAGGAAAACATTTTTCCTGTCTCCTGATGCTCACAGAATAGGGGGATTTCAGGAAACCATCCTGAGCCTTATTGAAAATGAAGACAGTGAGCTGCCAGGTCATGTAGTAGAAAATGATAGTGTCATGCAGCCGGTCCAAATCAGGCCGATTTGTATCAATTTGTGCCAGGTGCTGATCAGGTTGAGGCACCTATTCAATTGCTACAGAGCAGGTTGTGTGGACTCAAATTGATTTTGTATCTACCGGTATTTGTGCCAAACCAGAACTAAAAAACCCCAGATCTAGCTTTCTCTAAAGTCAGATCTAGCTTTCTTTAGATAGGAACATAACACATCTAGCTTCTTTCCTCCCCCCCCCCACTCCATACTTCTGGGCAGGCAGTCAATTTAATTTGGGGAAAATGACCCAAGAGCAAAGGACTGACCACAAGAACGGCCTCCTGCATAATAAGACTTGTGGCCCATCTAGTCTAGCATCCTGATCTCACAGTGGCCACCAAGGTGCCTATGCAAAGCCTGAAAGCTGGACAGATAAAACAGCACTCTCCCCTCCTGCAGCTTCCAACAGCTGGTGTTTAGAAGCCCCACAGCTCTAGTTTAAATTGCCTCACGTGCTGGCGCGTAGGGACCCACCCCCCTGGGGGCAGGGCACCGCTCCCTAGCGCACCCGCTCCGTGACGTCACGAGGCGCACGCGCAACATCCTTTAAAACTTGCTGCGCCACCGCCGCACAGTCCGAAGGGGTGCCGGCCGCTCGCGCCTGCCATCTTGGGTGTGCCTGAGCGGCCGGCACCCCTTTCAACTGTGCGGTGGCGGTGGCACAGCCGCCAATCTCAGGGGCGGGGCACCACCCCGAGTGTCACCCCCCCAGGGCGGTACCCGGGGCGTAATGCCCCCCCCCGCACCCCCTGCTCCGCCCCTGCTCACATGGAACTAAAGAAAAGGGCATTAAGTAGCCCAGACAAAGATCCAGTTTGTCCCTTGTTGCAAGTGCACACATTCTGCACGCATGAAAGATCACCACCTGATTCAAGTCCTGACATCTTTACTTAAAAGGGATCTCAGGTGCTGGGGCTGGCAAAGTTATCAAAAGTTAGCAAGCTGCTGCCTGTCATTGGGGTAAAGAGATGATCTGATTCAGTATTATAAGGCAATCTCCTCAGTTCCCCTGCAGAAGTAGCACCACACCTGGAACATGAGAGAGGGCTGGGTGGGAACTTCTTTTGTTCCCACTAACATTTGTTTGGTTGTTAAACAGCATTTATATACTGCTTGTTTGCAATAAAACCTCATTGCGGTTACAAAAACAAAAACAAAAACAATAATAGTGATTTATTATTTATACCCCACCCATCTGGCTGGGTTTCCCCAGCCACTCTAGGCGGCTCCCAACAGAATATTTAAAACATAATAATAATAATAATAATAATAATAATAATAATAATAATAATAAGCCATCTATCTGACTGGGTTGCCCCAGCAAATAATTTGACCTAGCAAATTATAAATAATTTGACCTAGCAACAGGTGGGTAGCCGTGTTGGTCTGCCATAGTCAAAACAAAATCGAAAATTCTTTCTAGTAGCACCTTAGAGACCAACTGAGTTAGTTGCTGGTATGAGCTTTCGTGTGCATGCACACGAAAGCTCATACCAGCAACTAACTCAGTTGGTCTCTAAGGTGCTACTAGAAAGAATTTTCGATTTTGTTTTGACCTAGCAAATTATAAATAATTTGACATAGCAAATAATTTGACCTAGCAAATTATAAAGCCACAGTAAAACATCACACATTTAAAACTGCCCTATCCAGGGCTGCCTTCAGGTGTCTTCTAAAAGTCATATAGTTCTGCTTGACAGAAGGGCATTCCACAGAGTGGGCACCACTACCAAGAAGGACCTCTACCTGGTTCCCTGTAACCTCACTTCTTGCAGTGAGGGAACCACCAGAAGGCCCTCGGAGCTGGATCTCAGCATTCAGGCCAAATGATGGGGGTGGAGATGCTCCTTCAGATATACTGGGCTGAGGCTGTTTAGGGCTTTAAAGGTCAGCCCTAACACTTTGAATTGTGCTCGGAAATGTACTGGGAGCCAGTGTCGATCCTTTAGGACTGGTGTTATATGGTCCCAGCAGCCACTCCCAGTGACCGGTCTAGCTGCCACATTCTGGATTTGTTGTCGTTTCAGAGTCACCCTCAAAGGTAGCCCCACGTAATTAAAATTAACAGTAAAATACACTTAAATACACTGGTATTTAAAAACATTCGAAACAGATTAAAGTGCCTGTAGCCTCCATAGGCTTGGCTGAGCAGCTATGTTTTAAGCAGGACCTGGAAAGAATACAGGAAAGGCACCTGCCAGATATAAATAGGCAATGAGTTCCAAAGTGTAGATGTTCCATGCTAAAAGACAATTTCTTGCAAATGTGGAGAGTATTATGTGGCATAACAGTGCCATTTCTGCTGATCCAAGCAGTGAAGTAGGCCCATATGGGGTAAAGGAGTACTGCAAGTTAACCAGTCCCAAGCTGTTAAGAACTTAATACGCTAACATTCACATCTTGAACTTGGCTCAGTAGCATGGCAGAGCCATTAAGACTGACGCATCTTTGAGAACGGGGAGATTCCTCTTCCTTTACAGAGCATATTTGTGCCTTCAACATAAAAGGGCACAGGAGGTGGTAAAAGAGTGAATAACCTGGGTAACATAATCGCCTATAAATATTACATCAAACAAGAGCCTCATAGGAGCAATGCAGAGCCTAAAAGCGCATAAATGAAGACGGCTCTTTCAAACTAGGAAAGGCAATCGCCCCCCCACCGGATGGCGTCTGACCCTTTCCACAACTTCTGGCTACAGTTAATTAAACAAATGTTCCCCATGGAATATCTGATCTCCACCGACTCTGGGCAGAGTGATTCCATACCACCCAGGCACCCAGTATGCTTTTCATTTCCATCCTCCTGCCCCACACAATAAAAGGACACCCCCTTTTTTCAAATTGCCTTCTTATCTAAGAACAGAACCCTGCCACAAGCTCCTATTATTTAATTCTTAATGCACTGCACACAGAACATCACAGCGGCTCCTATTTCACAGTCGGGGGATGCGGACAACAGAGGAGCTTGGTAGGATGTAAGTGACTCAAGCTCACCTGTCTGTCTGAAGCAGAAGAAGAAAACAGCATTCAATGGCTTGAAGACACAAGGAAGGGTACATTAAATGGAAATAAGGAGGCACTACCCCACCTTCCTTATCCTGCTTGGATTCCTTTGATAACTCGCAGCCAGCATCCGATACAGCATTGTTGCATGCAAGCACTTGTGGGTTTAAATTGCTGCTCAAAAGCATGCACTGCCAATCTAGTCTCTTCCTCTTCAGAGCTAGAAAAGGCACAGAAATGGGGAAACCAAAGTGATTGATGGGTTGGAGCATCTCCCCTACACAGAACAGGTAAGAATGTAAGGAGAACCCTGCTGAATCAGGCCAATTGCCCATCTTGCCCAACATCCTGTTATCACAGTGGCCAGCCAGATATTATTATGGTTACTAGCATTATTTATTAAATTTGTATACCACCTTTTATCCACAGATCTCAGGGCAGTTCACAACATAAAATTATAATATAAAAACCACAAAATACATAGTAAAAATAAGAAAAGCAACAAACCAAGAATCCCCCCCTCCCACAACACTTTTAAAAGGGCATTGGGTATCATGTATCAATCAGCTAAAAGTCTTGTTGAAGAGGAACAGTTTTGCCTGGCGCTTAAAGATATGTAACGAAGGCGCCAGGTGGGCATCCCTGGGGAGAGGGTTCAGCAAATGGGGAGCCACCAACAGAAAAGGCCCATTCTTGTGTTGCTGCCCTCCAGACCTCTTGTGAAGGAAGCACACAAAGAAGGGCTTCAGAGCATGATCTCAGGGTCCAGGTGGTCCTTGAGAGGGAGAGAGAGAGAGGTTTATATGTACTAATGAGGAACAGTGAGGAGAAGGTGGACAGAGAATTTTTATTTATTTTTTTTACTCTCCCTCACAACAGCAGAGCCAATAAAACTGATTGGAAGAAGGCTCAAGATAGATTCATGGAGGGAGATGCAGAATCGAGCTAGTGTACTTTTTCCTGCATCATCCCACCCCACCCCCACCCCATTGAGCAGAGCTTTCAAGTTACTAAAACACTTGAACAGGACATCTGTTTCCACTCAAAAAAGGCCCATCCACCACTCTCTTCACTGCCACATTCTCTTTACCATTATCACACCATGTATTTATAACCGATGCCACCTTGACAGGGTTAACAGTTTGCCTCTGCCAAGTGTAATGACTCACAGTTCCACAGTTTCTCACTGAGGAAGCCATAAATGGGTTGGAGCGCCAATGTACATTGGACGATTCAAAATGATAGTCAGGACTGTATCATCGCACATTTCCTTTCTTTTGTTTCGTCTTAAAAAAAAAGCCAACATGCTTGTTAACAGATTTACAGCTTGATCTCCCAAGGAAAGTACACTTGAAAGTACCGGTAAACCCCACTGAATTCAATGAGACTTAGTTCCAGAGAAGCATATGCTCAGGATTGCAGCCTTATTTGGTTAGGAAAAGGCATTAATTAAAAAAGCAGCTTAATCGGTGTGGACTCTCCACCCTGTGGCACCTCCTTTTGCTCAGTATAAAGAAGACAGAAAGACACACCCTCCACACCCAAAAGGAAAATATTACAGTATTAAACTTTGGCCAAATAATAATATTCATGGCTGCAATGATGGGTGGCAAAAAAGAAGCCTTCTGAAAGTGAACAGACCAGTAATAAAAAGAATAAAAAGAACTTCCATAGACTCCTGTTCCCTTAAAATGACTCCCACCCCACAACCCCATTCTCCTTGGTTGCCTTCTATTACGGTGACTACTTAGGCATCACCAAATAAACCCAGATTTGCATTAAAAATGCAATCTTTAGAGAAGACCTTTCCTCTGTAAACAGTATGTGGGTTTTCTGTCTGTTTGGTTCTAAGTCGCATTGCCCTGGGCAAGATAAAGCGACTAACAAATTCAATTAATAATAATAATAATAATAATAATAATAATAATATTTAATAATACCGGTACTGTAGATAAGTTTCTCCATTCAGCCCTGCCAGCAGAATCTTGTCACTCCAACTTTGTGAAGCTCCTCCTTCCACCCACTGAATAGGACATCAACCACGGTTAGGATTACCCACTCAATAACGTTTTTGTTGTCACTGCTATTGTGAAGCAGCTTATAAATGTGCAAATAAGCAGACACCAAACATTGGGTAGCAAACATTAGTGTGGGCATCCCTTGCTTTGATGTTGCCAGTATTATTCAACAAGTGCCCAATGCCAATTGTAAAAGCAATGTCAACAGGAAGGGAGGAAACAGTCATATTTTTTAAATACAATTTATATACTGTTCGGTTGTTAAAACAAAAACTAAAAAACTAAAAACCCTCTGAAGCAGTTTACAAAAAGAGCAAAACGGTAAGATTATCAGTAGTAAGAGTTTTTTTAAGCTGTTTGAAACATTCAGGAAATAATGAAAATCACAGCTTAAAATAAATGTAGGACTTCTGTGGATTTGAGCAAGTTTGTTTCGGTAGCTTTATGGACCCTACAACACACTACAACCTCACAGGTGGAGCTTCCCTCCCTCCATTGGTGTAAATTCCAACTATTAGCACAACAAGTGGTGGCAGGAAAAAGTCAGGGTCAAGCTCTATATCCTACAATAGAATAGGCAGGCATTCAGTCAAAAGCTATTTGTAGAACAGAGGAACTCAGAGACACCCTGTTTGTGGCTTCAATTGTCTGCTTTAATCTGCACTCACCAGAGCTCAAGGGTAATTAGCTTAGCGTTTAGGACTCTGGCCAATTGTGATATGCTAATTCCTTTACATTCTGGCTAGGTACTAAAGATGCGATTAAGGTTGCAGTGGGTCTTTTGGCAAGAGAGTTTCCAGGCTGGAGTGTCAAGGACAAATCAGGATGTTTGGCTGAGTCAGTTCAGACCTAATTCTTCCAAGAACCCTAGCTGTAAAATCACCAACAGTGCTGTTATCGTAGGTTCCTCTGTCCTTTGTTTGGCTAAATTTAGAAGCACTCCAAAAAAGGCTATTGTCAAGTAATATCAATTTTAGTTCTCCTAATGCAAAATCAACAGGAATCACAGAACTCCTAGTATGTGGCATTTATGATTATTTTTAGCGAGAACACACAGAGTAAACTCTATAGCACACCAGAAGGAACATCTAAGAAGTTCAGAAGCTCTCCCCACACAGATCCACCTCACTCTCATCCCTATTTTCAAATTGAAAACGTGTATTTAACAAGTGTTATTAACAAGTGCTGGATGGCAAATGCATCCTTGGATATGCAGTTCACTCAAAACATTAGTCAAATTACTCCTTCCTTCCTACCCTCATATGACAGCAGCAGAGAAGAGAATGTATTAGGGCAGGCATGACCAAACTTGGCCCTCCAGCTGTTTTGGGATTAAAATTTCCATCATTCCTGACCACTGGTCCTGTTAGCCAAGGATGGTGGGAGTTGTAGTCCCAAAACATCTGGAGGGCCAAGTTTCGCCATGCCTATATTAGGGCAACTGACCCTGCCTACTGTTAAGTTTTTGTACAAGCAAATGCTTGTAGGTGGAAGACAGCACACAGAGATAAGAGCTGGGTTCATTAGGTAACAGTTCTATTTTGTAACAAATACTCTGTGACCCAACTCGCAGGTAACTCTAAGCCAAAACATGGCTCAGCACCAATGGGATCATGGCCACTTTGCTCCTCCTTCAGTCATGCTGCTGCTGCTCTGCTGCCATAAACGAAGACATGGTTTGGCTTAGCATGCCATCTGAACCCTGGCTTATGGTTTGTCCCTCCAGACAAACAACAAGATGAAGCAAAACTCGGTTGCAGCTTCCAGAGGGCAGCAACTTCAGAGAACCTGGTCTAAGGCTCTCAAAAAGCCTTACTGACCTTCAGCACTTAATGTGGCAGTACATTCAAGGCATTATTATGTACGTGTTGTTGTTTGAAGTAATGCGTGTTCCTTTCCCCTCTCTTGCACCTTCTGCTAATCAGTTTCATTGGTTCATAGCATGCACAAACACACGTCCTAGTACGCCGAGAAAGAAACACCCACGCAATTGCCCCTACTTCATTTTCCTAAACAAAAACATCCCAAATGATTTTGTCTTTCTTCCCAAGGGAAGCAATGACAGTACTAGAAAGCAAATTTTAAAAAGATACATATATTTTCTGAAGGGCACAGAAGAGGCAAAGTCAATTCTGGGGTGGGGGGGGCAGAGGAAACATATTAAAAAATGTCTTTTCTTCAAACAACTGCAAAGGTCCAGCAATGGGGAGGGTTGGGGAGAAGTAGTGGTTTGTCCCACCCTTGTCTTGTGCAATTTGATCCAACCCATACCTGAAATTTTCCGTTGCCCTTTTCTGTGCCTTTTCAAGATCTTTGCCACGGATTATACATCGTTGTCTAAAAGTGGCCACAACAAAGATTTAATAGAATGGCAATCCTGATCTATTTTCTTTTTCCCAGAGAGCTACAATTCCTCCCTGAGAAGAGGGTTTGACGTATAAACCACTCTGGGATCTGTAGCTCTCTGAGGATAATAGTGGTCTCCTAACAATTCTCAGCACCCTTAACTAAATACAGGATTCCCAAGATTATCTGGAGGAAGCCAGGACTGTTTAAAGTGGTATCACACTGCTTTAAATGTACAGTGACAGCCATTAACTTTCATGGGTCTACTCTACTCTACTGAGTATGGTAGTCCCCTATGCTCTCAAGAGAATCCCCATTACTTTCAACAAGACTTTGCGAAATAATCTTCCTGGTGGATTGAGTCCTATTTTTGGCAGATCAGTCTCAGCGGCCAGTGTTTTAGCTTTGCAGGGAATGCAACACCATTCAAAATTATCTGGCTGCATCAAGTTTCAAAACAACAAGTCATTGCAAGGGTTCGTTCCAAAGAGTATGGGATTTTTGCAGAGAAATAATAACAGCAGCTGACAGTAAGTCACTATTTGGCTATTTCACCTTCACGTTTCCACCTGAACTGGAGTAGTGCCAGTATTAACATCGATGTTTGGAATGAGTGGCTGGCATCAAATTGAACTGTTTACAACACCCCCTAGCACCTGACACACAAACAAATAAATCAATAAGACTATTTAGTTTAGCAACAATGAACTGGATGTGCTGCTCGCTGTTCAGCGTCAATGGGTAAAATCCAGTTTTCTTACTGTTGAGTGTAACATATGCTAAGAAACGGGTTGTGATTAAGGTGCCAATTTTTTATATTTTAACACCTTGCCCTGGAGATACCTCAGAGATTTGAGCTGAAAAAGTAGTTATTGGTAAACTTCCGCTGGAAATGTAGGGGTGTGTTGAAGTTCCTATATAAAACAACCTGATGCAAATCCTTAGTTGGACCTGTCCAAAAGACTCTGCATTGTTAAAAAAAGACTCTGTTTGTTAAATGTATCGATGTACACAACTAAATACTAAAGAATACATACAATTAAATCCCATATGCAAAAAAGGGTGTAAGTCAGAACCAGGAAATTATAGGCCTATAAGCCTACTGAACATTGTTAGTAAATTGTATGCTTTACATCTCAAAGATAAATTACAATACTGGCTTGAGGCGGAGTCTAAAATTGCTGATGAACAGGCTGGATTCCGAAAAGGGCGAGCAACCACGGACCATTGCTTAGTTTTACAACACCTTATTGAAAAATATTCAGCCAACAAATCCTCTGCCCTTTACGCGGCTTTTATAGACTTAAAAACTGCTTTCGATTCCATTTCAAGAATTAAGGTCTGGGAGAAGATGGAGTCCTCATCTATTGATCCATGCCTTTTTTATCTAATACGATTGCTATACACAAACACTAGCCTTATGGTCCGCTGCTCCCATCAGGGCCATCTGTCCCGCCGGGTACCCACCCAGCGGGGTGTTAAGCAGTGATGTGTATTAGCCCCTATACTATTCAACTATTATATAAATGACATCGTATTCAAACTAACGAGATCAGAATTCCATCCACCCAAATTGGCAGATAGGACAATTTCTTTTCTCCTATATGCGGACGATGCTCTGATTCTATCCAGGACCCCAGTTGGGCTACGGCGGGCGCTACGGTCTTTAGCCGAATACTGTTAAGAGGCCCGTCTTATTATAAATTATCAAAAGACAAAATAATGACTTTTGCCAAACGCCCTAAGATACGTCCGTGGACCATAAATGGTCGGGAAATTGAGCAAGTTCATTGCTTAAAATACCTGGGCATAGTACTTCACGATAAAGGGCTAATGAAAGCCTATACAGTGGTACCTCGCAAGACGAATGCCTCGCGCAACGAAAAACTCGCTAGACAAAAGGTTTTTGCGATTTTTTAGGTGACTCGCAAGACGAATTTTTCTATGGTCGTGCTTTGCAAGACGAAAACGTTTCAATGCATTCCTATGGGAAATGTTTCAATGCATTCCCATGGGAAACTGTGCTTCGCAAGATGAAATTTTCGCAATACGAAACGACTCACGGAACGAATTAATTTCGTCTTGCGAGGCACCACTGTATAACACACATAGCAGCAGCAGCCCATAAGTCCTCCGTAGCAATTTTAAGTTTCCTCAGATCAAAGGGGGCAGATCAAAAAAAAAAACAACCTATAATATAGTAATAACTGTTACCATCTTGCTTTTTTTATTATAACCTGTCAGTAAAAATGCTCCTGAATCAAAGAGGATGTGTACCTTTCTGCACCAACTAATACCTGGAGCTGGTGGGGGTGAAAGGATGGGATATTGTTTTGAGAAATAAAATGTTACTTCATTTATTATTGCAGAATTTATTCCTGGCAATTAGAGATTCTGAGACAGAAAAAAAGGAAGAGAAAAAGAAATCTCCAATTCAGTCAAAACATTTTTTTTGTAAGTATTCATACTTAGGGGGGTGTTTTAAAATCCAAAGGTACAGAACAATAAAACTGAAATCAATGTTATACTCTAGTGTATCTTTCCACAGAAGTCTTACAATGTCAAAGATCAATGGTTGAGGTGCAGACCGTGTCTCAGAAGCAATGAAGTGATCAATATAATGGGCTGAATGAGCATCAAAAGGGCTATTTTAGGAAGATTAACTCCTCAGAGTGGGAGACAGAGAGACATATCTTGATTAAAATTTCTAGAGCCTTTGTTTCTTGCATCCGCACAATATGATTCTCTCATTTTTTTTGTACTGCCCTATAATATTAACTCTTTAAGGAAAAAAAAATCCTACACACAAAGTGTCAATTGGCATCTACATCACTCTTGACAGTGATAGAAATATTTTGCCTCCAAGCAATGTAGTTATTCAGATCATCTGGACTTTGTACTGTAAAAAGAAATATCTCTGATGACATTGACGTCTAAAATCTCGTTGCTCACTTTCTTGTTGAGTGAGAGGCATTGTTGTAACACAGCAAAAGGGGGGGGGATTCCAAGCACAAAGGGAAAACTATGAACGTTTTAAAAAAAAATCAAGTTACTCCCTCCTTTCTTTTACTCTGCATGGCCACACAGTATTTCCCCATGATACCTGTTTTAGAAGAGTCAGTGTTGAGCCCAGACAAAGTGCAGATGTGCAGAAGTCTCGAACAGCCTGTCCTGTCTGAATACACCTTCTATGGATCATTTATGTCAAGGGTGGGGAACCCCATGCTTGGGGGCAAATGCAGCCCTCTAGGCCTCTCGGTCTGACTATGTGGCTCAGCTACATCCACTCTCCGAGGCTGCAATTTTTGTTAGCTGTATGTTGCACCCCCTTTGAGTGTTTATGTCTGCTGAAATGTGTTCTTGAACTCTTATAATACCTCCTGTCGGCTTGGATGGAAGATAGTGAGGTGTGTGAGAGTATGTGCAAAATGTAAAATTTGCATTAGTTGCCCCACCCACTTTCCCCCTGGCCCCACCCACCACTGCCATCTGGCACCCGCATGGGAATGTGGCCCGTGCTCTGAAAAAGGAGGGTCCCAATTGATGTAGCTTCTAAAATGTAAGGCAGCTCAGTTTGTTCTGATATTCTAAAATGGAGCCTACTACAGAGTACAAAGAAAGACGTGCAACTCAACTTCCATTTAATTTTGTTAAATTTAAGAATGGACAGAGGCTCACAAATAGCTTTCATTCAATATAGACCACAGGAGTACTGTGTCCAGTTCTGGGAACCACAATTTAAGAAGGATACTGGAACATGTGCGGAGGAGGACGACCAAGGTCTTGGTAACCAAGCCTTATTAGGAACGGTTGAAGGACCTGCGTATATTTAGCCTGGAAAAGAGGAGACTGTGAGGAGATATGATAGCCATCTTCAGATATCTAAAGGACTGCCACATGGAAGATGAAGCAAGCTTGTTTTCTTCTTCTCTGGGTGGTAGGACCAGAACCAATGGTTTCAAGTTACAAAAAGGAGATTCCAACTAAACATCAGGAAGAACTTTCTGACAGTAAAAGCTTTCTGACAGTAGAACAGACTCCCACTAGAGGTGGTGGGCTCTCCTTCATTGGAGGTTTTTAATTTACACATGATAAATAATGGAACTGAACACGAAATCGGTTTGTTTCCGGTTAAATTGATAAAGCAGGCTTAAATGAAATTTAGGTAAAAGTTAAATCCGCAAAACACAAGACCTAGCAACAAGAAGGGATATGGGCATGTAAGGGCATTATGAAAGATAATACCGGGGGCTCTGGAGATGCAAGCTCTGCCTAGTAAAGGAAATCATACGATTATTCAATCCAGGCATAGCATCAAAATTTGTGTGCACAGTGCTCAGTTGCTGGCTGAATGCTGCCTCCGCTCCCATGCGAGACACGATGAGCAGAAGTGCTGCATCTTTAACAACTTTCTGTAAGCTAAAGGAAACAAGTTGTTGGGGGGGGACCCTTATTCAGCAGTGCAGTGAGAGAGATGATTAATAAACCTCTGGAATATTGCAGTTACTAATGTGCAATTAGTGGAGTAGGAGGAAAAGCATGCCTGCACTGCTCTGACCTGGCCCCTCGCATGCAGAACTGAAGGTGATGTCAAGGGCCTGACCTTCGCCTTGAGGTTAACAGATGCACACCATAATTTTCATGCAACTGAATGCTCTCCCTGTTCTCCTTTGCTTCTGCAAAGGGCGCAAGAGGAGATTCTCAAACCAGATCCCTCAACTGATTAGCACCCTGCGCATCTACCTCAAGCCTCCAATACTAAACTTCCATCGTGGGTTACAGTACAGTCGTGCATCTTACTTATGCGAATTTACATGCTTGGTTTCAGCCACTGGGTTTATTGTGGGAAAGACCCCGAAAGTCTTGGAAGAGGGTCTCCAGGAGGTGAGCAGGAAGGAACAGGTGGAAGGTAAGAGGGCAGAGCAGGTCTTCCTGTGGGGAGCCAAGGGGGAAAGTTTGACATTAAAAAAGGTGTCCCTGCCACTTCTCTGCAAGAGAACTGGGAAAGAAGTTTATAACTTCCTGAAAAGTGGAGAAGTGGGCGGAGTCTTATCTGCCCTTGCCAGCCACCAGTGGGGAAACCCTTCTCCCTCTTCCACGGATGTCAAAAGGTAATTATCAAAAGTAATTGTGGTTATATGCATATACTCACTCTGCCAGGAACCAAACCCCCATTTATGGTGCGATGCAAATGTATCTGCCCCACCACTCAGCTGACCCCAATTCTGTGGAAAAACAATGACCGTATACTTATAATCCCAACCTTCCTTGGGAGGAAAACTAAGCTTAGGCAAAGCCTTGGATCCTAAGACAAGTTACGGTAACTTAAGGAAGTTTGTGGAAGTTTCCTGACCCCTCCTCTACAGACATGCACTTCCATTAAGTATTTTGTTGACACAAGGATTTCTCAGACTTTAATTGTTCTCAGCTCAGCCCTCTGTAAAGCTCCCAACTTCAGTGAACTATAAATCATAGGTATACAAGTTGATTTTGATTATAAAGCTACAGGGAGCTTTATGTTTTCCTTTCAGCACCAGAAACATGCAAACACGCAAAAGACAGGAAAGGCATTGATGTTGCCTGGTGTTTACTAATGTGTTTACTTTGAGGGCTGCTTCATGAATTTACTAAGTTTACATGAGAACAAAAGATTCCCTAGCTGGGTCAGAGAAATGCTTCTCCTGCATTCTGTCCACCAAGACACTCAAATGTCACTAGAAAGTTGTAAAAGCAGGATGATGGGAGAACATTTGCAGCTAAGCTTGGCTCTGGTTTAAAAACCAGATGCAAACCAGTCCAGTGTCAAACTAATGGTCCATTTCACCCTGTAGCATTAGTCCACGTTCTCCAAGATTCTTTCTAACTGGAGATGTCAGAGTTTGAACTTGTGACACTTGGCAAGCAAACTGCACACTGACCTCTTTGTATAATTTCTATCTCTGACCTATGTCGCTCCCACATTGATTGGGAGTTCCATGAATATAAGGTACTCTGTCTGTCTGTCTGTCTTTGTCTTGTATCAGCTGCCCATCAGTTTCCGGTGCACTTCCCGTTCTTTCTATAACCAGGTCAGGCATGCCTGAAACCTGCTTCCAGGGACAGGGGAGCAGCCCTGGGACATGTGAAATGATGTCCAAACAGGGAACTCTACTGAGCATGTGCCAAGATTCTTGCCCAATAAGAAATTACAAGTGATACCTGCAACAAAATGTTGCAGTGTGCTTACTGTTCGAGTCAGCCAGCAATACTCTTCTTCAGGATACGCCATTCCATTCCCCTCTCTGACTTGATTCGCCATGCCCACCTCCCAATGTCAGTTAGCATTCTGTGACCACTAAGCCTTCTTAATCCTTATTGTGCTATTCTGGAGAGCCAGTGTGGTGTAGTGGTTAAGAGCAGTAGACTTGTAATCTGGGGAACCGGGTTCGCGTCTCCGCTCCTCCACTTGCAGCTGCTGGGTGACCTTGGGCTAGTCACACTTCTTTGAAGTCTCTCAGCCCCACTCACCTCACAGAGTGTTTGTTGTGGGGAAGGAAGGTAAAGGAGTATGTTAGCCGCTTTGAGACTCCTTCGGGTAGTGATAAAGCGGGATATCAAATCCAAACTCTTCTTCTTCCTTTTTTTTCTTTTTTTTTAAGAAGAATTTATTAGCATTTTCATAATACAACACAAACCCAGACCCACACCTACAAATACAAAACAATTACAAATACACATAATGCCAGGATTCTTCTTCTTGTTTATATACCTAGCAAAAAAAAAATTTCTATTTCCGAATCTTGATGTTTGACTTCCCCTGCCTTTTCACCTTCGGTTTTAAATCCATATTTTACTTTCTTAACACCTTTTCTCTATAAAAAAGAATTTAACTTAGATTAAAGATAACACAATTATCTTCATCATCCTATTATATCGTAAATCTTAACAAAATATTCTTATAAAAACTAAACTTATTTCTTCTGTCCATTATCATGCTGCTTTAACTTAAAATCCAATATCCCCTTACTTATTCAAAATAAACTTATAATTAACAAACTTCACTCTCCGATTTCAGATACCATAGCAGACCATTTGAATTTAACATTTAGTACTTCATCCCACCACCCCTCTGTCCATTGTCTTTCTCTGTCTTTCGCCGGAACCAATCCTCGAGATATCTTCTTTTACCAAATGTCCACAGATCCAGGCAGTATTCACAACAGACCTTGCATCAAGTTTCAGGGTACACATCACATCATTTCTAGGCTCCTCCGTTTCTTTGTACCATACTTCTTCTTCTTGTAGATATCTTAATTCCATGTCCCATGCCCCCGAGCTCCCACCTCGGGGTCTGGATATTGTAAATTTTCCCGTTCCGGGGCTGCCACCCCCAGAAAACGGTTCCTTTTCCCGGAGTCGCCCAGCCATTTCAGACCATCCTTCAAGTACCCCTTCTAACTTTCTGCCAAGGTTTGCTTCCATTGTGTAAAACTTTTGAAAAGCCTCCTCTGTGGGAAGTAAGTTCTTTTTATTTATAATCCCACTCAAGACTTGCAATTTCCGATTAAGCAGTTCCAGCCTCAAGACAGCAAACATTTCTTCCTCCTTTAGACCAGAGTTCAAAACAAGTTCAAACACGAAGTCCAGCATTTTGGAGGAGAGGGTGAGTGTCAAATTTCAGTACCTGTCTCTTCCTTCCTTTGTTTCAATTGTTTCCCACGTCAGTCCAAATTTCCCATCGCCATTTTTTCTGAAGCTAGAGTGTAAAGATCAAAACTTTAAAAGGAGATATTTTCTGCCCACTTAATCCCCAAAGGGAAATCTCAGCAGTCTCAGTTTTCAAATTCCAAACACTTTGTATCCATTATTGTAGCAGCAGTCACTCAAACTGGTTATTTTCTTTCTCTCCCGAAGGGAGGGAGGCAGGCTCCTTTTCCTCTTCCCCCCGGATCGTTCCAAAGATATAAAAGTCAATCAAAGTCAATCAAATACTCACAACCACCGGGTTCTTTCAATTCATTAAAGACAGGTAGAACTTAGACGCTCATCACAGGCTTTGCCGCCGCATTTACATCCCGGTTGGGGCATGTCCCCTATAGCCCGGCTCCGTCGTCCCTTCACCCCCACTCCCCCTTTACAGGGGGAGCGAGGGAAGGGTTCGGAGCCACAACGGGCACAGCCGGGGAGCCCAGGGTGCGGGACGCTCTTCCCGCACCCCACCGGAGCCCCGCTTTGCGGTAGCGGGGCTCCAAACCCCCGGGATGGACTGGGCGCTTCGCAGCCGAAGCAGCCCACGACCACCCGCAATGGCGTTGCCGCCGGAAGTCCCAAACTCTTCTTCTTCTTCCTCCCCCCCCCCCCAACTTCTGTTTATTTCCTTAGAAATTATACTGAGCGTTGACATGGTTCTTCAGTGTGTCTGAAGCAATTCACATGTGTAATTCTTACAAGCATCACTTTAGGGTAGGTCAATATTCTTGTCTCCATTTTGCAGACACAGGACAGAGGCAGTGGCATGCACAAGGTATCTTAGCCTGTTTATGGCAGAGGCAAGATTTGAATAAAGGGCATCCTTGTTTGTAGCTCAGTCACTTAAGTACTATGCTACACCATAAACTATCCTTTCCCACAAATCAGCCATGAAGCATACAGACTGTGTTCCTGAGGACAGCATCCTGTAAACTGACTACTAGTGAACTTCACGGCAAGAAACAAGAAGACAAAAAGAGAAGGAAACTGTGGGTTAAACATGTCTGACATTATATGGCAACATTTTGCATAAATTAGCTTTTAAAACACGCTGGGCAGAGGAAGGGATAGCTCTTCATAAGGTTCCTATGCAATCCTAGCATTGGCAATGCCATGCTGTTAGGAAACAAAACAGGGTCCCTTATGAATTCTACATTATTTACATTTGCACTATACAGTATCCTGCCATAAGTAATTTACAAATGGAGGCATCTGTCCAGAGAAGGTTATTAAAGAAACCGCTCAAGACAAGATTACGTGGGCAACCACTTCAGTGTAGGTTTCATTTCCATTGCAAATGCAGGAATCCTAAAATGAATCATGTCAGTGAGCAAATCAAAACATGTCACAGCCAGACTTTCAGGAGGGGAAAGCTGAGGCATTCGCACACTGCTCTCTTTTTTATTCATACCGCCAAACAATCTGACATAATTAATATCAAGTATATTCATAGCATCACCTGACATTTTATCCAGCACAAAATTGGGCTTTTGACAGAAATCTATTTTTAAAATGCAGCCAATACTTCCAGAAATGCCCTTGGAAACACAGTCTGCATGCGTGCACACACAGTTGCACAGACATAAGGATTTAAGTTTAACTAGGGAGAGGTAGGCCCCACTGAGCATAATGGGATTTGCTCCTTAGTAATTGCATTTAGGACTGCAGCCAGAAGCTGCAATCCAGAACATACCTTGGCTGAATAAATCCCGCTAAAACCAAACCAGGAGTTACATAGGGTGGTGCTTGGCACCACATTTCTGGGGGTATTTTCCCAGGCCCTGCCACAGACACTGTAAGGAAATTAATGGGACATTGAGAAAAACCTGCTGCATCAGGTCAATGGCCCATGAAGTGCAGCATCCTGTTCTCACAGTGGCCATCCAGATGCCTGTAGGAAGCCCCTCCTGTGGCTTATCAGAAAGCTAGGGAGAAGCTCTAATGCTGTGACACCCCAATGCTTCCCTTAGCCATAAAATGACCAAGAGACAAACCGTCTGCAACTCAGAATGGGTAAATCTACCTCTAGTCCATGTAACTTTTGCATGTTGTTGGGTTTTTTTTTTTTACCAATATTGCCATTCCACTTCCATATGATCTGTGGTTTTTAAAAAATAAATGCACCTCTAAATTATTAGCACAGAAGTGACCTCCCCAGGGCTGCTCAGACGATAAGAAGCCCCCCCCTCGACCTCACTGAAGCAGTGGCAGAGGAACCCTCTTCGGAACCGGGGCGGCGCAGCCCGTACAGACTGCGCATGTGCGGCATCCCACGCGTGCGCACACCACACGGGCTGCCGCACATGCGCAGTCCGGACGGGCTGCCGCTTGCACGGCGACCATACGGGATGCCATGCCCTTGGCCGTTCTACAGCTGGGGGGAGGCATGGGCCATTTTGTCACCCCTCCCAGAGTGGCACCCGGGGTGGCCTGCCCCCTTCCCCCCCCCTTCCTATGCCACTGCACTGAAGTGGTCCAAAGGAAAGCAGAGCAATGTGTTTGGCACCAGTTTGGCTGCAGGAGTTGCTGGAAGGAAGTATTTGGGACTACTGCAACTTTTGCAACTCACTAATGTGTGAGTTGGAACGTGGCTACCCATTTACCACTGCACACTCCTCCAAAAGCCGCAATGCCGTTTTTTGTCAGCTTAGAACAGGAGTGGGGAACTCTGACTTAACCTTTTAAACCTCCCTTCTATGTCGATGTGATTGCATTTTCTCTTGTATGTCCTTCCTCTTCCTTTGTTGACTTACCCACAGTTAAAATTTAGACTGTAAGCTCTTTAGTGGCTTACCATCTGTGAAACTCTGTACAGTGCCATGTATATTGATGCTATTGTATGTTTAACATAACAGCATGATAAACTGCTTTTGAAAGTGAGGAAGCTCCACAGTGGGAGCGTTTTGTTGTGTAAAAAAAAAAAAAAGTTTAAAATCCCGCCAGGCTTATGAAAGCCATTGGTTGATTTTTGGACCCCAGATTAAGTCATCTGGCATGAGGGCACACATGCACATATACACACACATCAAGGTTACAAACATAAATGCCAAGTCGAAAGAGATGCCCACCACCTAATTTTGTACTGTTATCTGTGCAAATCTAGCAGTTGTTAATGGATCAGTCATGCAAGATAGCAAACTTTCCTGCCCTTAGCAAGATAATTAAAACTGTTCCAGCTGTGAACACTTGAGTAGTCCCATTTACTTCAACTGGAAAACTTGCTTGCTTGAGGTTAAGTGCTTTGGTGAATTGGGGACAGTGATAAACACATTGCAACTGGAAATGAATTTTAATAGCACATGGATTGTTAAGCAGCATTAGCAGCCAGTTAGTAATTGACCATGCTAGAAACTAATTATAAAAATGTTTGTGCTTGAAGGATTTTCATTTTGTTTGCTAAAATATTCAGAAAGATAATTTTTTCTCCATTTGGGTAAATGCACAATATTTCAGCTAGTTTGGTAGGCAAAGATTTTATGTATTTGTGTGGGGTGTGTGCGCATAGATATACATACATATGTGTGTGTGTTTTAAAATGCATAATCTTTATTATTTCAAAGAAGTTGTGAAATATGAAGTTGTTGTATATGGTTGTATATTCTCAGGCTATTGGTCAATCTGTATTGTCTACTCTGCCGGCAGCCCTTAGGTCTAAGGCAGTCTTTGACAATCTTCTCCAACACTGTTTCTTTCTGAGATGCTAAGAGTTGGAGATGTCAGAGACTGAACCTGGGACCTCCTGTAACCAAGCAGGGCTTGAATATAAAAGAATGGTCAGGAATGGGGAACCTGTGGCCCTTCAGATGTTGTTGGACTGCAGCTCCCATCGGTCCAAGTCAGGGATTATAGGATTTGTAGTACAGCAACATCTGGAGGGCCACAGATTCCCTCCCACCCTGCCATTTTTATGTTGTATTGGGGAGTGGAGGTATTTTTTGCACTAAGGAAGGAAGCTGTGCGTTTTAAACATAAAAGCCTGCCAATTTGTGCATGAGTAATAAGTGAGACTGAATAAAGGAAAATAAAATCAAATGTGAAAGCTGGGTTCCTCACATCATACTTTTTTTTTCTTTATGAAGATTCATTTCATCCATTTAAAGCAATACCACATGGCCAATTTTGCCAAACTATACTGTGCTACTTCTGGAGGAAGAAAAGAGTCAGAGGGCTCTTAAAATCAGTGTCAGAAACTCAGATATATAAGCTAAGTTTCAAATAGCTCCTTAAACCAAGGTTACAGATGCCAAAATAGTCTAGTTGCTCTAAATCTTATTTTTTCAAATGATGGACTGACTGATTGATTCTCAGTTTAACACCTGGCTAGTTCAGATGACAACCTTTGAGAACTTAAAAGAAGAAAAGTCACTTGATTCAGCAAAATATTGTCCACAAAAATATTGGCCTATTCCAACCTCTTTTTCTTAATGGTGGCTGCTCTTGCTCAGGCTGAGCTGAAAAAGCAAACCTCCATATGGTGCCTTCCTGGCTCCCATGCATCTTCACTTGGTTGCAAGTGGTTGAAAGCCAGGTGCCAAATGCTCCTGGCGCCTGGCTAATTTCAAACACTGCTTAAAATACACATCTGGGTACAAGCTTTGCCAATGCCACAACATTGTAGCACTCTTAATAACCCACGGTGACAAACCCATGTTTCTCCAGATGTTGATAAGCTACATCTTCCATCATCAACGTCCACTGGCCATGCTGTCTGGGGCTGATAAGGACTGGGAGTCCATCAACATCACAGTTTCCCCATCCCTCCCACAGAATGCTATCACAAACTACTTACTCTGGAGTAGTGTTATTAGCCTCAGTGGGCTGAGTGCTTCGAAAGAATCTACTCTGTTGCAATTTATCCGGAGCAGAAACATTTTCTTTTTTACATCCAGCAATTTGTGACTTGCTTTCTCGTTTCTATTGAATTTTTCATCTGGGAAGGCCAGAGCAGCCATTAACGGCATTGCCAAATTGCAACCATGGCCGGAGAATAGCAGTGGGTCAATACAGGCTATTTTGCTTCCCCTCCCCTCTCTTCATTTCTGTAAGCAAGTAAATAAGCACTATCTTTACAGAATCAATGATGATAAACTAAATTCACAGTGGTCAGAAAGGCTAAACTATTGTGGATTTACTCAAGTGAAAAATTACTGTATCTCAATTCTTTAGCAAAAAGGAGAGGGGGGGAACCCTTCAAGCACAATCATTTCTCTCATTAGTTTTGTGGCATAAGTAATTACTAATCTGTTGCTAATACCGAAGAACAATCCACGCATTACTGGAACTGTATTGTCTAGCAACACAAACTCAGGTGCTTAAATAGCTTGCTTCCAAAGATTGGATTTATAGCAAATCAATTCCTGTAACAATAGCCAATTTATTTTACAAGAAAATCTTATTTGCTTCCGTATAAAATAAAGGAAGACAAAAAGGGGGTTGGATAAACAGAACATGTGCAGCTCATTTATCGCAAAAGCATACAGTCTTTTAAACTGGCTAATGAACTTTTGAAATCACGAGGTCTTGGCTATATTTGTCTATTAAAAATAGGTCCAGCAAAATGTTTACAAGAAAGACACAATAAAACAGTGGAAGCAGAGCACTGAGATGACATGGTGTAGCTAAAACAAAATAAAAAATAAAAAATTCCTTCCAGTAGCACCTTAGAGACCAACTAAGTTTGTTCTTGGTATGAGCTTTCGTGTGTATGCACACTTCTTCAGATACCATGCACATGAAAGCTCATACCAAGAACAAACTTAGCTGGTCTCTAAGGTGCTACTGGAAGGAATTTTTTATTTTTATTTTGTTTTGACTATGGCAGACCAACACGGCTACCTACCTGTAACTGGAACTATGGTGTAGCTAGTTACAGTGGTACCTCGCAAGACGAATGCCTCGCAAGACGAAAAACCCGCTAGACGAAAGGGTTTTTCGATTTTTTAGGTGATTCACAAAACGAATTTTTTAATGGCCGTGACTCGCAAAACGAATCGTCTTGCGCGGTACCACTTTAAGAAAAAGCCGGAACCTGCTGCTGCAAGGAGAGCGGCAGCAGTGGCGGGAACCGGAAGCGGCAGCTCGCCTCCTCCCACCGTAGAGGCTCACAAGTTCCAAGGTGGAGCAGCCGAGCCTACCCTCGGCTCCCGAGCCTGCCCTTTGCTCCCCGCAAACCCCAGAACACTCACCGCTCCGGGAGGGAGGAGGTAGGTCCGGCGCCATTTTAGCCACGGCTTCTCCCTTACTGCGGCCCCTGCTCCCCACACCCAGCTTTCTCCTGCTGCCGCCGCTCACCCTGCTTGCTCCGCTGGCTTCTCCCGCCGTGGTTCCTGCTCCCCGCTTGCTCCCCTGGCTTCTCCCGCCGTGGATCGTGTCCCCCGCTTGCTTTTCTGGCTTCCCACTGCGTTCCCTGCTTGCTCCGATGGCTTCTCCCGCCGTGGATCCTGCTCCCTGCTTGCTTTCCTGGCTTCTCCCGCCGTGGATCGTGTCCCCCGCTTGCTTTTCTGCCTTCCCACTGCGTTCCCTGCTTGCTCCGATGGCTTCTCCCGCCGTGGATCCTGCTCCCTGCTTGCTTTCCTGGCTTCTCCCGCCGTGGATCGTGTCCCCCGCTTGCTTTTCTGCCTTCCCCCGCTATGGATCGTGTCCCCCGCTTGCTTTTCTGCCTTCCCACTGCGTTCCCTGCTTGCTCCGATGGCTTCTCCCGCCGTGGATCCTGCTCCCCGCTTGCTCCCCTGGCTTCTCCCGCCGTGGATCGTGTCCCCCGCTTGCTTTTCTGCCTTCCCCCGCTATGGATCGTGTCCCCCGCTTGCTTTTCTGCCTTCCCACTGCGTTCCCTGCTTGCTCCGATGGCTTTTCCCGCCGTGGATCCTGCTCCCTGCTTGCTTTCCTGGCTTCTCCCGCCGTGGATCGTGTCCCCCGCTTGCTTTTCTGCCTTCCCCCGCTATGGATCGTGTCCCCCGCTTGCTTTCCTGGCTTCCCACTGCGTTCCCTGCTTGCTCCGATGGCTTCTCCTGCCGTGGATCCTGCTCCCTGCTTGCTTTCCTGGCTTCTCCCGCCGTGGATCGTGTCCCCCGCTTGCTTTTCTGCCTTCCCCCGCTATGGATCGTGTCCCCCGCTTGCTTTTCTGCCTTCCCACTGCGTTCCCTGCTTGCTCCGATGGCTTCTCCCGCCGTGGATCCTGCTCCCTGCTTGCTTTCCTGGCTTCTCCCGCCGTGGATCGTGTCCCCCGCTTGCTTTCCTGGCTTCTCCCGCCGTGGATCCTGCTCCCCGCTTGCTTTCCTGGCTTCCCCCGCTATGGATCGTGTCCCCCGCTTGCTCTCCCCGCTCACCGGTCGCTCTGCCGCTTGCTCTGCCGCTCGCTTTCCCCGCTCGCCGGCAGGAGGCTTGGACTTTTTTCCCATAGGAACGCATTGTTTAAATTTCAATGCATTCCTATGGGAAACCGTGCTTCGCAAGACGAAATTTCCGCAAGACGAAAAGACTTGCGGGACGAATTAATTTCGTCTTGCGAGGCACCACTGTATAGTTACAGGTAGGTAGCCATGTTGGTCTGCCATAGTCGAAACAAAATAAAAAAAATTCCTTCCAGTGGCACCTTAGAGACCAGCTAAGTTTGTTCTTGGTATGAGCTTTCGTGTGCATGCACACTTCTTCAGATACACTGAAACAGATGTCACCACACCCTTATATAAAGTGAGAGGGTGGGGAGGGGTATTACTCAGAAGGTGGTGGGAATGGGTGATTGGCCGATAGATGTGGTAAACCTGTTGACAACTGTTAATGACTGCAATTGGTCTTATAGGAAAAAGCAAGGGATGAGATGGCCAAAAATAGCTTTATCGTGTATAATGAGGTAAGAATCCAATGTCTCTATTCAGGCCAGGTCTCTCCATGGTTTTAAGTTTGGTAATGAGTTGCAATTCAGCAACTTCTCTTTCCAGTCTATTTCTGAAATTCTATTGTAATAAGACAGCTACTTCGAGATCTTGTATAGAATGTCCTGGGAGAATGAAGTGTTCTCCTACTGGTTTCTCCTAATGGTGTAGCTAGTGTTACATATGTATAACCCAGAAGAAAACAAAAGGGAAGAGCCTTCTGAATGCTATCCCAGTCATGTGCAAAGTGTTTTTCTGCAAGCAACACCTGCTCAACGGTACTGAGGGCTGTTGCACTCAGGTCTTTTTTGTGGGCTTCCCACTGACATCTGGGACTAGATGAGCCTCTGGCCGCCTAATTCAGAATGGCATTACTGATGCTCTTAACTTACAGATTACTCAACAACATGGGCAGGAAGGGACTGGTTTTGTGAATGATAGAATGATAGAATTGTAGAGTTGGAAGAGACCGCTAGGTTCATCTGGTCCAACCCCCTGCAATGAAGTAATCTGTTGCCCAACATGGAGCTCAAATCCATGACCTTGAGATTAAGAGTCTCATGCTCTACCGACTGAGCTATCAGGTTGAAGTCTCTTTCTCATGGGATTTGACCCATCCCTTCCAGTAGGGTGCTGATAGCAAGGCATGGCGTAAGCATTCAAATGGAAGTTGCTCAACTCCATGACGATCTCTACTTGAATTTCAGTGAGCAAAAGCTAGACTGTGGCACTCCAGATGGTGCTTAATGGCAGTTCCTTTATTCTTTGGCCAATGGCCACGCTTACTGGGGTTGTTGGGAGTTGTAGTGCAGCAACATCTGGAGGGCCAAAAGTTCCTCACACCTATTCTAGGTGGGCATAAATTTCCTTGAGCAGCCCCAATTCCACTTCCATCTTGCCATTGCTTTGCCCTTCCTCGAGGCAAGACTTTCCCCATGTTATGCTATTTTACAGCAAGGCAGAGCAACTTACATAGTCTTCCACTTACTGCATCATACACAAAGAGCAGTGTTATAAACTGAGATATGAAAGCTAGGAGCTAAATGGCACCATAAACCTAGGTTTATGGGCGCAACAAAGGAGTGTCTGGGCACACTTTTTTATATACAAAACTGAAAATGAATGAACTGCAGCTAAAATATTATGTCCATTTTTCACATGGTCTAGTCCTTCCCCTGCCCACCCCCCTAATATTCTTAAGAAGGTCTCTTATCCAGTCTTCAGAGAGTAGCTGGAAGTGGGGAGGCAGAAAAAGGCCCTCTTTTCCTTCCACTCTGCAATTTAAATCTGAAATCTTAGCCACAGTATGGCGCCCAGAGCTCAGAAACTGCTCACACTAATGAAATTTCCTGTCGCAAAATGCGCCTAGAACAATGGGAGTTTCGAACACCGACGGAAAGAGATGCAGCATAACAAGAGATTCATGCAGGGTGACTTGGGTACAGCAGGCAAGTATGAGCAGCTCTCCAACATACATTCGGTATACTAAAGTGGTACATTTTTGGTAGCGGCGCCGTTCTCATTGTAAAGATGCACATAACTGGTCTCCTCCCCTATGTGGCTAAGTGCCAAATGGTACCTTAAACCTAGGTTGCAGTCACCACAACTGAATGTCTATTCACCAGGGGGTTGGACGAGATGACCCTCGGGGTCCCTTCCAGTTCTACAATTCTACGATCTCAACTACATTGCTTGACTGTAGCCTGCTCTTAAAACTGTTCACTTGTCCCAGCATGCAAGAAGGAGAAACACACATAGCAGAAATGGAAATGGTATTAACCATGGACTAAGGCAGAGGTTTCCAAACTGTGGTTACCAACTTGGCACCCAGGTATCTCCACGAAGTCGCAGTTGTACTCATGCCAGTAGCAAAACACGCCCGGTGCCTGGGGAATGTTGAATACTTGGCTGGATCACTTCAGTAAGGGGGCTTTATTTAAAGCCATGGTTCCCGTGGGGCACACATCCCACAGTGGCAATTTCATTTTGAAGGGGGGCAATTCGAGACGAGTTATTAACAGTGAATGGCCTTTTAGGCTTCCTCCACCTGAATAAGAGTTCGCCTTTTGAATAACAAGAATTATATGTCACAGGGCGGGGGCATCATAATTTTAGAGATGCTTAGGTGGGGCATGCACCCCCCCCCCAAAAAAAAAAGGTTGGGTGCCACTGATTTAAAGGGAAACAACCAAATCCTGCACAAGACCAGACAGGCTCTGGTGAGTTTACAGTCCCCTGTGCAACGCCTTCTCAAAAGGTAGAAGCCAATTTGTTCATGTGCTATTGGCACTTATGGCAGCCATTTAAATAGAGGACACTGTCATCTGTAAAGTAAGACACGTGGCTACCCTACTCAATAGCAAGTTGCTGAGAATAAGATACTGACTCAGAGGTTGTGGCTTTAAAAGCCCTAGGAGAGGGGGCGGGTCCTGACTCCTCCAGATGTGTGGGGCTACAGCTTCCATCATCCTTGACCATTAGCCATGCTGGCTGGGGCTGATGGGAGTGGGAGTGCAAGACATCTGGGGGGGGTCACCAGGCTGCGGAAGGCTGGTGTAAATCAACATAAGCTTAAGTGCTATAAATGTGAGTAGACAGTGGATTGCAGCCAAAGAATCAATGGAAGTGACATTTGCCTTAGGCAGGGGAAATATGTAACTCCATAGAAACCTTAACTACAGAACCTAGAGCATTTTAATTAAAAGCATTTCACTTAATTGCTTTGTACAGTTGCGTGCGCACCTATACTGAATAAAACGCACGCATAGTATGGGAGCGTTCAATACTGGGTGAAAATCTCTGCCAGACAAAGGAGGGAATTATATCCTCTTCATTATAGGTCTGCTTTCCACCAGGGAACGGAAAAGCTAAAATGAAACTGAATAGAAAGGTCCATCTAGCACACAGTGCGATTATAAGGTATGAAGTTAAATAGGCTCAGCTGAGTGAAGCGATAGGTGTTAAATTAACAGAAAATTAATCAGAAGGTGGATTCATATGTAAATAGGGTAATACTCAAATGATCCGAAATAGGTGCTGCATGTTCAGGAAGCAGAACAATGCACCTGCCTCTTTTTCTTTCCCTATCGCCTTTCAGCAACAAGAACCACTTACTGTGGATGTAGCAGGGCAGTTATTTCCAATAAATTATTAACCTTGCAAGAGAGAAATCAATGAGAGACCCCCGCACACACCAGGAGCGTTTCTGTGATGGGCCGTGCAGAGCCCACCACTCTGCTTTGGCTAGAATGTTGTACAGACATGTCCTCTTTTTACTTTATACGACACATCATATTCTCCTGGGTTTCTGTACCTTGCTAACGAACTATTGCTGCACATTAATTTTCATATCTAGCAAGAACCCACCTAATAAGCCAGGGACGGCTCTCATGGTAGCAGATGCAGACCAAGTGCTGATGGAAGCAAAACGCCTCCTTGTTTTGAATCCCACATTCATCAGTGTTATCGGGCCAAACTGGACAATATGCTTACCCTGATTGCTGCACAACACGTGTGGGGAGAAAGGGACAGACCATCTGGTTCGCAGGCAGAAGGCCTCAGGTACAACCCCTAGAAACTCCAGGGAGGCATGGGAAGGATTCCCCACCTAAAACCACTGAATTGCAACTAATTACCAAACTTAAAACCATGGAGAAACCTGGTCTGAACAAAGACATTGGATTCTTATCCCATTATACATGACAAAACTATATCTTTAGCCATCTCTGCAAGACTTTGCCTTTCCCTGCAAGACTAATTGCAGCCCTTAAGAGTCATCAACAGGTTTTCCACACCTATCAGCTGATCACCCATTCCCACCACCCTCTGAGTAATACCCCTCCCCACTCCCTCACTATATTTAAGGATCTGGTGACTTCTGCTTCAGTGTATCTGAAGAAGTGTGCATGCACATGAAAGCTCATACCAAGAACTAACTTAGTTGGTCTCTAAGGTGCTACTGGAAAGAATTTTTTATTTTGTTTAAAACCACTCAGTGCATGCTGAGCAGGATGAGCCCATGGCATGACTCTGTATAAGGCAGCTTCCTATGTTCCTAAAGCACCTTCCTTCATCGGCCATCCCAAACGCATGTTCTGCCTCTGATGCCACTGGATGCCCACGCATAGAGATAACGTTAGGAGACTGCTTATGTGCGTACAACAGACCTATTGTTACTGAATCAGCTGTTCAGGGTTTATGTGTCAGTGCGGATTTTGAACATTTATTACCTATTCAAGTATTGTAGTCACATATGGACTGCCAAAGGCAGCAGAGGTGGGATATAGGTGCTGGGTTCATACTCTGCACCTCATGTAACAGAATGCTCTGCGTAAGCTTCTGAACACACCAGAACAGTAAAACCAGGCGTATTTTGAGTAAAGTGATCAGAGCATCCAATGTCAACAGGGAGGACCTGTCCTCTGATAATTTGCTGAGTCCTTCCCCAATATCTAAACCAGTGCCTCCCCAGACCCTCCAAGTGTCGCTATTTTCCAGGGACAGTCCCAGATTTACAGAAGCCATCCCAGTTTGGGATTTTACTCCAGAATGCCCCCCTTTTCCTTAGGATGTCCCTATTTTCATTGGATAAATGTTGGAGGGTGTGGAGTTATCTGACCCCTGAGGCATCTGAAGGCAGCCCTGTATAGGGAAGTTTCTAAATGTTTAATGTTTTATTATGTTTCTATATATGTTGGAAGGTGCCCAGAGTGGCTGGGGCAATGCAGCCAGATGGGTGAGGTATAATAGTACAATCGGGACTTTTTTCAGCTGGAACTTGCCATAACTCAGTTCCAGCATCTCTCAAGTGAGCGCCATGGTGAGTTCTGGATCTCTTTTTCTAGAAAAATAGCACTAAGTAAAATGGGGGTGGTGGTGGAATAGGATGTCCATATATTCATCAGACGCGGGTGGCACTGTGGCTTAAACCACAGAGCCTAGGGCTTGCCGATCGGAAGGTCGGCAGTTCGAATCCCCGTGATGGGGTGAGCTCCCGTTGCTCAGTCCCAGCTCCTACCCACCTAGCAGTTCGAAAGCACACAGTGCAAGTAAATAAATAGGTACCGCTGTGGCAGGAAGGTAAACGGCACTGCTCTGGTTTGCCAGAAGTGGCTCAGTCATGCTGGCCATATGACCTGGAATCTGTACGCCGGCTCCCTCAGCCAGTAAAGCGAGATAAGCGCCGCAACCCCAGAGTCGTCTGGGACTGGACTTAACTGTCAGGGGTCCCTTTACCTTTACCTTTACAGAACTGTGCCAGACAGGGAATTCAGGGAATTCCCAGGCTGGCTTACACAAACCATCCTGGCTGGCTGGGGAAGAGCAGACCTGTTAGCATTGTAAAAAGGTGTTGATGGGCCACAGAAGGATCCTTTGGCCTGGGGAGTCAGATGTCACAAAGGTTGCCGGGGAAACTGTGTGTTTGAGGGAGGAGGAAACGGGAGTTTTGAAGCAGGGATTCCTAGGGAGAAGGAGGAGGAAGTAAGGCAGAGATCTCCATCTTGGAGATGGAGCCGGATGAGTCTCCTGCAGTGCTGTGAGCCATGCCACTAGATCTGGACTCCCTCCATGCAGACTGAAAGTGTAAATAGGCGAATAAACCCTATTTCTAAAAGCACAACAGTCTCCATTCTTCAAAGGGACACAGAACTTTTGTGTGTGTGTGTGTGTGTGTGTGTGTGTGTGTGTGTGTGTGTGTGTGTGTGTTGCCCCATGAGCTCTGGCCACTGCTTGGCAGAGAAAGGGCAGGCTTTTGTAACAATACAAGGGCCACATTCAGATGTAATGCCAGGTTAGGTTGGCAAATTTGCCCAAGTACTCCCAACTTTACCCTCCCTTCTTCCCAGTAGTACCATTACAATCAAACCAGTACTTGCAGTTTGTTTGTTTCTTCCAAGCAAACAAACTATTGGACAACCCAAGATCAAAACTACCTATTAAATATTTTAATAAAGTGTTGAAGGGTCTTGTTACCCGCCACTAAGCATATTAACTTGGAGGTGACTTCACTGCAACTCTCTGAAGTGAACGGGCTTAGCACCGCAGCCTTTGAAATGCCACCCAAAAGCACCTTTTCTTCCGCACCGTACCTCCTATGCCCCAGGAAAATATATTCCTCTAGTTCTCAATACAGAAGTGTAATAAGGTGCAAACAAGAGATCACGCCTATCATTTATCAATTAACATGTATTATTAGAAATCATAATGCAGCTGTGTTTCCGACACAAAGCATTTCCATGGATGAGATGATACGTGGCAATTTCAATGAATAAATTCATAAATGTCACCATCCAGGAAAGTGGGCAGGTCTGAGTATGCAATTAGAAGGATCTCCACATACAACGGATCTGAACTCTGCCACTAATTAATGGAACCATTTTCCAATGGATAGACGGGGCAGAGTGTGTGTGCTTGGTTTTTGTTTTGTTTTTCAGTGCCAGCCTATGTCTGGGAAGGGATGAACTGGAAAAGTATTGCTTAATTCTAGCAATCGTCTAATGAAGTGGCAACACGTACAACAAAATGTACAGAGTCTCATCATGCCACAACCTGCCATCAATGATGTGACAGAGTTGTTCAAGCTATTTTGAAGACGGGATAGCCATGTCACTAGGGCTCAAAAAGCATAAAGCAGGTGTGTCCTCCAGTTCTCGATGGACTACAACTCCCATTGCTCCTGACCACTTGCTCTGCTAGATGGAGTTGATAAAGTTTTAGTCTAACAACATCTGGAGAGCCATAGGTTCCCATCCCTGGCATGGAACAAGCATCTCAACAGATGTATGGTAGAAGACACAGGTTGTCCAGCAACACTTTGGACACCACTTTTCAGAAGAGCACTGATATCTTTCAGGGAGATATCTGCCTTATCCATCTGAGCACAAGCAAAGGGCTAACCTCTGCTTTTGGAGAGGGGATGCCAAAGGTTCCTTCCTAACTCAAGAGATAATTTTTTTCTGAAAATATTTTGCACAGGTTCAGGAACGCAACTGTGTCCTTGAAGAAGAACTCAGGGGGACTTTCTATACTGACTTCTAATAAAGTACAGTTAGTGCAGACAGGGGGAAAAAGATGAGGGAGCCCCAATAAACTTGCAGAATAACTAGCACATGTCCCGACCAAGACCATTAGTGCTTCCAAAATCTGCTAAACCAAAGACAACAGTGGGGCAAATGTGTGCACTTGGATGGGCAACAATGGAGGGCTCATCGTGTTGAGAAAGAGCTGTAGTTCAGTGATACAGCACGTAGTCTGTGTGGAGAAAATCGCAGGCAGGGCCATCTTTAGCAGATGTGGCGCCCCCAAATTACTACAGATAGTGTTGGGGTGGCTGTAGCTGCGCACGGCCAGCCATCGGGGGGGGGGGGCAACTCTCCCCCATGCCACTACGGGAGAGCGATCCTCGCAGAGGCTTGGGAGTGAAGTTGTGCCTCTCCCAAGCCTCCATGGGAGGAGAGCGCAGCTTCCCTCCCAAGCCTCCTCAGAAGGAGAGATCCCCGCAGAGGCTTGGGAGGGAAGCTGCACGCCCGCCAGCCTTATGGTTGGCGGGGCGCAGCTGGCGGGCGTGCAGGGAAAGGGGAGGCCGGCAGCAAAGCCGCGCAGCTCCCCCACTTGCTGGGGCACCCTTGAGAGGCCGGCGCCCTGGCGCAACGCACCACTAAGCCCTATGGGAAAGACGGCTCTGATTGCAGGTTCATTCCCTCCATACTTCTTCTATCTTCCAACCCCAGATTTGAAAGTAATTTTAAACTTTTAGCAGGGTTTGGGAGAATGTTCAATGCAATGAGAAAATGAAAATGAAATGAAGAATAGGAAAAGGAAAAGGAGCTATGCAGGACATTGAAGTTCTTTTACAAAAGACAACTTGAAGGCCTCACTGCATTCTCAGATTTCACAAATTCTCATGCTTTTTCAAAACTTATCAGAAACTACTTCCTCTTTTTTTTTTCAATTAAAGGTGAGAATCTCAACATGGCAATTTGTGTGCCAGCTACCGAATTTCACACTTGAATAATCACTAATGTTGCATTCTAAAAGCATGGAATGAATCCTAAACACCATTCCCATGGTCTGAAAAGATATGCAAATATAAAGTAGAAGATAGATCCAAGGCAGATCAGTAAACGGCAGGACCCTGAATGCAATTCTGCTGCTCAGGAGTGAGCTGCATTAAGACCGCATGTTTAGACTTCTTTCGAAAGTGGAGCTGACTCAAAAATGTATAGTAATTGGATGTGTTAGGACAATAGGAAGCTGCCGTATACCAAGCCAGACCATTGGTCAATCTAGCTCAGTATTAACTACATTGATGGACAGCAGTTTCCAACGATTTCAGGCAGAAGTCTCTCCCAGCCCTACCTGGAGAGGCTGAGAATCGAACCTGGGATCTTCTGCATACAGAGCATGTGCTGTGGCCCCTTCTCAGCTTCTTATTATGTTATAACAGAATCTGAGAAGCAACCCTTGACTCTTAAAAAAAATGTGTATTGTATACTGGCCTTGGTCCAGTATACCTGAAGAAGTGTCTCCACCCCCATTGTTCTGCCCGGACAAACAGAGGTCCAGCGCCAAGGGCTTCTGGCGGTTCTCTCGCTGCAAGAAGCCAAGTAACAGGGAACCAGGCAGAGGGCCTTCTCAGTAGTGGCACCCGCCCTGTGGAGCGCCCTCCCACCAGATGTCAAAGAGAACAACAACTACCAGACTTTTAGAAGACATCTGAAGGCAGCCCTGATTAGGGAAGCTTTTAATGTTTGATGGACTATTGGATTTTAATATTTTGTTGGAAGCCGCCCAGAGTGGTTGAGGAAACCCAGCCACATGGAAGGGATATAAATAAATTATTATTATTATTATTATTATTATTATTATTATTATTATTATTTGGTGTCTAAGCAGTTGAAGTTATAAGCCTGTGTCTCACATACCTACCAAGTGCCCTGGGGGGGAAAGGGACATCCCATTTTTTCATGCGAGATCATGGCGGCCATTTTGGGTGCCATGCTCTTGCCCAAAAAAACATGTTTTCAGGGTGAGAGCATGGTGTAGTGTAGGTCATGTGACATTCCTGGGAACACATCCCGGAAGACATACATCCCTTTGGGTTGAAGGCTTATATAATAAAATGCTACCCCATGAAAAGAATGTTACCACAACTAGGTAACGAATATGGCAGGGAGAAGCCTATCTAGAACAATTTCCCATGACATCTAGCAAAAATGTGCATAATAAATATGTGTTTGATATTACAGTTGCTGCTCTTGGAAAGGGCTATGGCTCAGTGGTAGACTATATGTTTTGCATGCAAAAGATGTCATGTGTAATCCCCAGAGATTCCAGGTGGGGCTGGGATCTCTTTTGTGAACACGCCTTTGTGAAACTCTGGAGAGTGATGGCTGCCATTCAGTGTAGACATTACCAAGCTAGAATCAATCATTTAACTCCCTGAATTGGTACAGTCCACACACAGGACTGTACTAACTCAGGCTGCAGGTAAGACACCTAATTTGCTGTTTTTGAGAGCTGAACCAGAAAGAAGTCATTCCTTAAAGCAGAAAGAAAGAAAGAAAGAAAGAAAGAAAGAAAGAAAGAAAGAAAGAAAGAAAGAAAGAAAGAACCCAGGAATACTTTCAAGTTGATAAAGGTAGGCAAAGGTTTCGCCAGATGAGAATTTAACATGCCACTTCTCTCCTACATCAACACGTCTCCCAGATGTCAATCCCTTTGGATTGACTGTTTTAATATTTTATCACTCTTCCAATGTCATTCTGAAAGGCAATTGAGCTATCACCCAGCCTTTGTCCTCTGCTCTAATAATCTGACTTGCTCCTGCCTGTTCTATAAATCATACACATCAAAGATGCCGTGACTGAAGACAAAGAGATGGGCATTTATGGTTAAAGTCCCCTGAGAATTAACAACCTGCAAGTTTACAACCGCAATTTAAATGCAACCCCAAGTTTCCCAGGAACCACTGCAGCGTGCAATCGTCCGTTCCAATTCATGCAAACATACACACACATCAACTTAAGGCTGAACTGTGCTTTTATTTTTATTTTTTTAACAATATACATATGCCCACTTAACAATAATCAAACTCTCTAAGCAGCTTGCATAAAGGGGTATAGAATAGCAATAAAAAATAGCAATAAAAACAGACTTCAAAAAGGTAAACATAGTAAAATTAAAAGCAAACATACATAATCAAATTAAAGGTCCGGAAGGGCTTTCCTAAATGAAAATGTGGTAGGCATAGAAAACTGTACTATGGACTTCCGGTTTGGTGCCGGTTAATGGCGGCCGGGAGCTGAGAGCTCCGTCCTTCTAGGGGTTATAGGGACCACTGTGTCTGCGCCACAGGTCCCTTAAAGCCACGGGAAGAGCGTCCCGTGGACCTTGGTCTTGTGGGTCCCAGACGTGCCGTCCTCGCCTCCGATTGACCTTCGTAAGGGGGAAAATCGGAGCCAGGCTCCGGCACGGGACTGAAGAGACAGCTGCCCCTAAGAGGACAAAGCAGCGATACCGCCAGACTTGAGCGCCAAGCATTT
Organism: Lacerta agilis; assembly: GCF_009819535.1. Lineage (NCBI taxonomy): Eukaryota > Metazoa > Chordata > Lepidosauria > Squamata > Lacertidae > Lacerta > Lacerta agilis. Next base: position 58,612,867 of record NC_046320.1, read on the forward strand.
CCTGTCAATTTAAAGAAGAAAGAAAAAACCCCGGCTGCTGTAAGTACGGGACTAATTGGATTAGCAATTTAACAATTGGCAACCGGGAGGGATGTTAAAAGGAAGCCCGTCCCTCTCTTTTGTTGTGCAGAGAAGGCAACTCAGTTACAAGCGGCTGCAGCTGCACTGTTAGACGTCGCTTTGAAGTATTTTGACGGAGGAGATGGATTAAATCCCTGTGAGGGGTTGAAGATTTTGGAAATATCTCTTTTGTGGTTTATTGGACTGTTCTTGGCACCCTGCCTCAGGGGAAAATGGCGCTGGGAAACTTACACTTAAAGATGGAAAATTACTGATACTTGACACCCTTTGTCCTCTCCGACCATGTTTGCTTTCGTTTTTAAACTGATCTTAGACCCGGACATTACCCAGGAAGAAAGGACAACCCTTTTACAATTTGAACTGATAAATCAAAAAATGGACTGGATGAGCCGTAATCTTAAAGAAATTTTTCATGGAACAAGAAAAACCAGTCAGATTTGGGAGAACTTTGACAAATTGGAATTAAACTTTTCCAGGGAGCTGCAGGAAATACTGGAGAAATGTAACAAAGAGATTGAGCAATTCCAAGGACATGAAAAACTCTGGAGTGAGAGTCGCAGGGTTGTTGCTTTGGCTGAAAGAACAACATCCTGGAGTGGCAGTCCAGCGATGAAGGTGAGAACAATTTTGAAGACACAAGTGCAAGATAATCCAAAATATGGAATGGAAAAGCTGGAAGATGAGAGTTGGTGTTTCCAGAGGCTCCCAGGGGGGAGGTTTATAAACTGTGAGCTGACATCGAATAAGGATGATAGAGGGAGATGCAAAGAGGAATGGTGGGTGAGCCTGGGAGAGGGTAGGAAAATGGTGAGAAGGGGGATAGGGTGAAAAGGATAGTAATTTAACTAGGACGGCTCCAAGGTACCCTGAAGACAGTGTGTTAAGACTATAGGATTCTGAGCTAGTAAAGAGATATGTGATAGATTTTTAGCAGCAGTCTAAATAAGAAGAATTATAAAATGGTTTTAAGAATTGTTATGTGGTATTGTATTCATGATTTAGATTCAAAGATATTTGAAGGACTATTAAGGTAAAGAGATATATTGGAATAGTTCAATAAAAGTGGATTTGGATAATGAGTTTTAAAGCTAAAAGTGGATGTTACCAAAGTATACTAGTATTGAAGACAAAGGAGGGAAAGCGGGGGAAGTCAACCTTTTCTTTTGTAAGAAGATTCGGAACTAGAATTTCTTTCATATGTTAAAGTAAAGGGATGTAGGTGTTTTGTTATGGATGTATGGATGTTTAGATTTGTTTTAAAAAAAAAGATGTATGTTGTATTTGTGTATTGTATTGTTTTTGTGTTTTTGTCTATATGGAAAATTAATAAAATCTTATTAAAAAAAAAAATAGAAAACTGTACTATGAAGGCACATGCCTAATATCAATTTTATCAACAACACACACCTTAGTTGCGAGTTAAACATGTTCTAACGTGGACCAAATTCAGACCATATGTTTAACGCACTTTAAACAGTCATGGGTTCCCCCAAATAATCCTGGCAGCTGTAGTTTGTTATGAGTGCTTAGAGTTGTTAGGAGACCTCCATTCTCCTCATGGAGCTATTATTCCCAAAGTTCCATGTGAAGCGGGATTGACTGCTAAACCACTATCCACCTCACACCACAGCTACTGAAATCAGGTGATCCAGTCACCAGGGGTGTTAAAAGAAACTTGAACAAAGCAAGCTAACCTGTGGCCCTCCAGATGTTCAGTGCCTACAATTCTAATCAGCCCCAGTCCAAAACCTCTGGTGGTGGGGGCACCAGCTTGGCAATGAATACTATTATGCAATCAAAAACATTCCTGGCCTCTTTTATCTCCCTTATTTTCAGTTAAAATCAATTAGAGTTTCATGGTGTGTGTTTTAAGGGCACATATCCTTGGGACCTCGGGTGAGGCAAGATGGCGAGCATCTCGGCCACACTGAGCTCCCAAGGACTGCCAGCACCAGCGGCGCTGGCTGGCTGGTCCCCACGCCACCAACACCGCCACAATCAATGTACAAGACTGTACTGTGCAAGCAAACTATATGAACAGTATCATATAGTTCAAGGTGGCTTAGAAAAAGAATAAAACACAAAGCATTAAGAGCGGCAAAATTATACTGAGTGGCAGTGACAGATTAGTAGTAGAAGAAGAAGAAGAAGAAGAAGAAGAAGAAGAAGAAGAAGAAGAAGAGGTTCATTCAGTCTTCGTTTGGAATGGAACCTGCTTGTTTCAGGAGACTGAGCATTTCTCCAAAGTTCGTAGTGAAGCTCCCAAGTTTTGTTTTTTAAAAGGTGCACAAACACATATATTAGGGGAAGTGCATACAAAATGCATAAATACATTCAGGGTTGCATCCAACATTAGTCATACTCAGAGTAGACCCACTGAAACCAATGGGCATGACTTAGTTCCACTGTTTTCAGTGTTCTCTTCTGAACAGAACTTAAGCCGGGTACAACAAACCTGTTATTATTTTACACATATTTCATACAACCACCTCCAGTGCTTTGGACTGCAGCCCTGATCATCCCTGACCATTGGCCACGCTGGCTGGATCTGATGGGTTCTGGAGTCCAACAAAACCCCAAGGTATTGTGTAATTATTGTGCATTTTGTGCTTAATTTTGGCAGATTGAGAAATCATTTTTAATCAGTCTGCTGTGCTACAGTTCCTGACACACCTCTGGTGCTTAAAAAACCCCATTAAACTAGAGCCGGCATCAACATTGAGAAATGAATATGTCTTCCTTTTATATCAGATGTAGTTGGAAAGTCAGAATCTGTCACCTATTAGAAACAGAATACTTTGTGCTGGCAGTTAAAAGCAAGAGGGAAAACCTAATAGCCTGATAGATGTTTTAGCATTTTGCAGGCAATACATATAAAGTTGGATTTCATATAAATGTTTTATAAATGTGGTTTCGGGCTCCGTCATAGATTTGTGACAGCAATAAGCTAACCAATATATTTACTGACTACATAAATCCAAAATTTGATTTTTTTTTCTTTTATCACAACTGAATATATTACAGCTTGAATGCATTTTCAAGTAACCTTCCCCAACCTGGTGCCCTCCTCACAATTTGGGCTACAACTCCCATAAGCCCCAGGGAGCCAGCACAGGAGTGATCCCCCCAAAACATCTGGTGGGTACCAGCTTGAGGAAGGCTACTTTTAACAGAAGGGAGTTGAGGAACAAGGAGGTACAAGCACAGTGTGATCTAAATATAAAGTCACAGCAGCAGGAAATGTGAATGTGAATTCTTTTATACACACAAACAATTGTGAAGGCCTCCTTGCGAGCACTGCACAATGCACTCCACAATGTCTTGGGTTGTGATGTTGTGGGGGTATCACATTTTATCGACAGATGAAGCACCATGTTTTACAACAATGCCATAACACCTGGCAAGCATCAAGCAAAGGATCATTCAGCATATAATGAGCATTTGCAGTGTTGAGAACAACAGGACAAGAGATTGTCATTTATTTCAGATTAAATAAAACTGGCATTAGGGGTTGGCATCCGCCGGCATGGCCATGCTACAGGAGGAACCCCACACCCTGCTGCGGCCGCTCCCCCTTCCTTGCTACTGCTGCCTGTTCAGCTGCCCTATCTGAGTTACCATGAGAGAAGTAAAGGACAAGAAGCAGTAGCTTCCACGGGCATCATCCTCTCCATTTCAGAGGTGGAGCAAATTGGGCTCAGAAAGAGTGGTGCAAGATAATCACTAGTAATACTGGCAAGGAGGGGGCTCACTGAGAGCAACTTTCTTAAGAACCCCCAAACTCAAAATCCTGACAATGGAGCTGGATTAAAATCAAGCGAGCGGAGCTACCGACACGGGACTGAAGAGGCGGATGCACCCCCCCGGGAGATCAAAGCAGCAATTCTGCCAGACCTGAGCACCAAGCTTTTCCTGCTAACTTCAAAGAAAAAAGAAGAACCCCGGCTGCAGTAAGTGTGGGACTAATTGGATTTACATTTGAATAATTGCCAACCGGGAGGGATGTTAAAAGGAAGCCCGTCCCTCTCCTTTGTTGTGCAGAGGAGGTAATTAAGCTTCAAGCGGCTGCAGCTGTATCACTAGACACAATGTTGCTACGAAGTATTTTGACAGAGAAGATGGATTAAATCCCAATTTGGGGGATTGAAGATTTTGGAAATATCTCTTCTGTGGCTTTTGGAATTAATTTTGGCACCCTGTCTCAGGGAAAATGGCGCTGGAAAACTAATACGCAAGATGGAAAATTACTGACATTCGACACCCTTTGTTTTCTCCAACCATGCTGGCTTTCGCTTTTAAACTGATTCTAGATCCGGGTATTACCCAGGAACAAAGAACAATCCTTCTGCAATTGGAGTTTGTGAATCGGAAAATGAACTGGTTAGGACGTAATTTCAAAGAAATTTGTTTTGGAGCAGGAGAGACCAGCCAGATCTGGGAAAATTTTGATAATTTGGAAGTAGACTTCTCCAGGGAACTGGGGGAGGTGCTGGCGAAATGGGACGAATTGATTCAGCAACCCCACAGGGCTGATGTTTTGACTGGAGCTACGAGATTCAGTCTCTGGAGTGGGAGTCCAGAGATGAAGCTGAGAAGATTTTTGAAGACAGAAGTGGAAGGAAATCAAAATTGCGAAAAGGAGTTGCTGGTAGAGGAGAGCTGGTGCCTCTTGAGGCTCCCAAGGAGGAGATTTATAAATTTTAAGATGATACTGAACAAGGACAATAGAGGGAAATGTAAAGATGAATGGTGGGGGGGCATGGGAGAGAGCAGAAAAATGGTGAGAAGGGGAATAGGGTGAAAATGATAAAAATTGTATTAGGATGGATTTATGGTACCCTGAAGATAGTGTGTTAAGATTTTAGGATTTTGATGTTAAGTTTTAAGATTTTGATGCTACGATTTTGGGAATTTTGAATTAGTGAAGAGATATGTAACTGATTAATAGCAGCAGCTCAAGTGAAAAGAAGTATAAGATTGATTTAAGAATTATTTCATGATACTATAAGATGTTAAGTCTTTATGATATTATAAAAGGTTGGACAATGAATTGTAATGTTAAAAATGGATATTACCAAAGTATATTAGTATTGAAGGCAGAGGAGGGAAAGCGGGGGAGGTCCCTTTAGAAGATTAGAAATTAGATTTTGTTAAGTAGTAAGAGATAGATTGGTGTTCCAGTTTAGGTATGTATTGGTTTTGGTTTTGTTTTAATTGTTTTCTATGTCGATTGTATTTATGTAATGTGTTTTTTATTGTGTTAATGTTGGTGTTTATGTTATGTTATGTGTTTCTCTTGTTTATTGGAAAATAATAAAAATCTTATAAAAAAAAATAAAAGAGCAAGTTTTAAAATGTGCATACAGATCAAAACAGAATAATACAGTAATGTTAAATGGACCCGGAAGATAACTCAAAATCAATGCGGTTTCCACTAATTGTGACAAGAAGATGTGCTTGCAACAAGTAACTTTGCTCTAAACCTTAACAAGGTAAACATCGCAAGGGATTCTGACCAAGACAATAACTGCCCCCTCTACAAATGGCTTTCAAAGGCTTACAAAGAGGCTGTCTTGCTTTAATAAAAACTCTTATTTTACCTTGAAATACAATGTATAAGAAAGGCAGCGAGCTGATTGATGACTCCAAAGTAGAACATCTTTCCTAAAGCCTGAGTTTCTGGTGGAAAGAGTAGTGTGATCCAACTGGGTAATTATCCCTTACTCTGCAGAAATATAAGCTGTGTTGAGGCAAAGTGTATGATTGCCACGTATGCATTTTAAATACATATTTTAATTGATTTCCAGAAAATAAAAAAATGGATAAAACAACAACTAACTGAGTCTGCATCTTTCAGATCTTAATGACCTTTCACCAGTACTGAATACTTTCTGACACCTTTCCAATAGTCTAGGTTAGGGCATCACTCCAAAAGAGGTTTAAACTTCCAGAGCTCCTTTAGCATAAGTAAAGAATGGGAAACGAGTTTTGAGAAAATAGACCAGTTTAATGATTTCCCTTACTAATCTACTCTGATTGGCAAATTCTTCTGCTAATGCTAACTGCCCAATCCTGGCAGACCAGCTTTGAACCAAATTGCTTTTCCTGTGCAGCCTGAGCAGGAGCTCAGAAAGAAAAAGAGCATTAAGAAAAAGGGGTTGGAATAGGCCAATACTGTATATATGTGTGGACAGTCCCTGGATGAAGTGACTTTTCTTCTTTAAGTTCTCAAAGTTCTTAACCTTGCTCAAGGTTGTCATCTGAACTAGCCAGACGTTTAACTGAGAATCAATCACAGTCAGTGCATCCTTTGAAAAAAAAGACTTGAGGGCCGTCTTGCCCCCAAATGGTAACTAGACTTTCTGTTTTGGCGACTGCAACTTTGGTTTAAGGAGCCTTTTGGCACCCAGCTTATAAATATGAGTTTCTAACACTGGCTATTTCCATCTTAGCCACCATCAACCAGATTTACAGAAGTAAATCCTATTGAGTTCAATGGGGCTTGATCCCAGGTAAGTGGGGGGTAAGACTGCAGTCTCAATTTCAATAACTGCTGGACCTCACTATATAGTTTTTGAATTTTTTATTAGTTTTCCATCATACCCCCAATAATAGCTACAATATAACCATAACAATTAATTCCCAATTTGTACATTTATCAGAATGCCCATCATCTTCTACTTAATACATTTTAGTTAAAGTGGCTCCCTGCATGGTGGATTTGGTGCATTTCCAATTTTATATCACTGCGTTCAATAATCTTAATTAATATCAGTTACATTTCAGTAATAATAACAATCCCTTAGTCAACAGCTACATAATTAATCATTTCCATTAACCCCTGCTGTCTTTAGGGCTACCTCCATTAAGGCAGGCGGGACCGGACGCCCCTGTTGGACCTCACTATTGGTCTCATCTGCCCAATCCACCAGAGTCTATCTCCACATGCAAGGGAGACCCATCGGCTACCCTCACCTGGTTTAGCTGGCCAGTCAAAACTGTTTCCCGGGTTGTGACTGCTGTTGCATGATGACAGCTTCTAGGAGCCACAAGTGAGAGCTGAGTGCATGGTGGAGACCAAAGGTGGACAAACTACCCCAGAAGGACCATGGCGTGTCCTCCAGCAGAGGTACTACCCCTCGTCATCATCACATTACATGCATGCATACATACATACATAGAGGTTCACATTTTTAGCTGAATGCACAGAACCCTAAAAATATATAATTTAAAGGAAGAAAAAAGGAAGCCTGTTCCATGAAATGAATTTTATAAGAAGCCGTTATGGCTATGAGTTGCTGTTTTCAACCAACATTTTGATTTATCTTTTTTGGGGGGCCATCTTTATTTATTTATTTATTTAAAAAAAGAAAAAGTGCTTTTGTAGTGATATATGGTAATTCTAGAGTCACCTGGGAAGTACTTCCACAAAGTAAAAAATCAAATTTGCATAGTCCGCCACAATTGGTCAATCTCCACAGCTCCAAGTAATGTGCCAAACAAAACTGTCATTTCTTGATGTTTATGTGCTGGGGGAGGAGAGAGAGGGGGAGGCAGGCAGGGAGGGAGGAATCCTATAAATAAATGGGTTCACAGTTATAGGCCAAGAAACTGACAATATTTAACGCAGACTGGGATTTGCCAAGAAGAAAGCTTAACAGGTTTTTATTTTGTAAATGCTAGCCGTTTCCTCCCCAATGGAAAACTGTCCCTGGGAATCCTTTTGTCATTTAAATGGCAGGCTACAATGGATGGGGAAAGGTATGTATTGATTCTGCAGCATTTCCGCAGAATGAATAGACTTCTGCATTCATTGCTATGAAAAAATCTCTCTGATTCGGATCAGTCCACACAAAGCTGGAAGGTCATCCCGTGACACACACTTGTCACCAAGTTGCGTCTGTAGGGGAAAAGAAGCTGAGGCAAGTAATTTGCTGAAAAGGCAACTTAATTTAGCCGACACCGTTGGGCTTAAATTAAGCAAACATGAGAAAATTACCCAGAAACCTATCAAGAGTTGGAACTGAAAATAAAACCTTCTTAGCGGCTCAACCACTGTTTTCAGAGGCTAGGCTAGGAAAAGGTTATTAAGATTTGCCTCAGAAAGGAGAAGGCAAAGCTTCAGTACTACAATATTAATGCAAATGCAATATTAATATCCTGCCAGAATGGTAAATGCAAAAGCTCTCTGCAGCTCTCCAACCACATCCCCCAACCCTACCCACCCCCATAGCAATTTAAAATATATGGGGCAGCCAGGATGTGCCTTGTGGTTCAGTAGATCAGACTTGAGAATGGACCAAGGCAACAACAAATTCAGATCCCAGCTGAGATGTATTTGCCAGGAAAACACACTGGAAGGAATCAGGCCCAGAACACCAAAAAAGAAGAAGAAATGCATAGCCAGAAGAGAGGAATAAGCAGGACAGATTTGCATAAAATGTGGTTATGCTAATTTATATGTTTAGATACACATTTAGGAATAATTGTTGTTGTTGTTTAGTCATGTCCGACTCTTCGTGACCCCATGGACCAGAGCACGCCAGGAATAATTACTGTAATTCAAATAGGAATATAGCACATTGCAGTATGTACCTGCTCAGTCTCCTATCCAGGTTCAAAGCCCCGTGATCAAGCCCTTTGGACAGTTTAAACTGGACTCAGACAGAGACAGCCTCTGCAATACTTCGGTTACACTATCCGTAGCCAGGAATTGGAGACAGTCTTGGAAAGAAAACCCAGGATAGGTCCAATAATCTTTGCAGAATGAAGCCCGAGGTTATCCAGGCAGCAAAGACAATGTCAGAGCGCTTTGGGCAAGAATCAGATACACCGCTTCTGTAGAGCAAGGTGACAGAGAGGGAAACAGGTAAAGTAGATTCAGCAGGTCAGGCAAACAGATGGGATTGTTCTAGGAATCAAGGAGGGGTGGACAGAAGTCAACAAGAAGAGCCTGCAAGCTTGGATTTCCCAGGATGTGCTTAGATTTCCCAGGATGCTTGCTAAATATTTCCAGTAGCCGATCAGGCTGCAACCACTTTTTTAAAAAAAGGACCAGCAAAGGATCATACTGTAAGGGAGAGCGATCTTCTGGTCCTCCAGTTAGTCCTAGACTCTAAATCTCATTATCCCTGACCATTGGCCATGCTAGCAGGTCAGATGGGAGTTGGGAGTCCAACAACATTCAGATGAATGCAGGTTTATTTATTTTGGACTTGTTCCATCCTTTGATCCAGATGCAAATTGCATTTAGCTGCCCAGCAGCAACTGAGAATTATATTTAGCATACAGTGACTTCAACTGTCACTTGAATGTAATTTGATCAATTCTCTTTGCAAGGAGGCATGATTACGTGATATATCTCAAGGTGACTGCAGGTTCACACCTAGGTCCTCCTCTCATGGAACGTATGTCAATTTTTCAATAGAGACTTCACGAGTTAGAATTTGCATCAAGTCCACAAGGGCTTTGTACAGTTAAGATTTTCTCATAGTCCTGATAATGGGAGGGAAAGGTGAATAAAAGAATCACAAAGTTGTAGAGTTGGAAGAGAAGAAGACAGAATCAGGATTCAAAAATGACCTTAATGGGTTGGGGAACTGGGCTCAAACTAACAAAATGCAAAATTCAGTACGGCAAATGTAAGGCTCTGCACCTAGACAGAAAGAACCAGCTGCAAAAATATAATATGGGGGCATCTGGATTTTTTGTAGTACACGTGAAAAGGATTTAGTGGTCCTAGTGGACCAGAAGCTTAACATGAGTCAACAGTGTGATGCAGCAGCAAAATACGCTAATGCTATTCTAGCTCCATCAACAGAAGTATAATGTCCAGATCAAGGAGAATAATAGTACCACTCTATTCTGTCTTGGTTAGACCCCACTTGGAGTACTGTGTCCACTTCTGGGCACCACAATTAAAGAATGATATAGACAAGCCAGAACGTGTGCAGAGGAGGATAACCAAAATGATCAAGGGTCTGGAAACCAAGCTTTATGAGGAATGGTTGAAGGAGCTGGGTATGTTTAGCCTGGTTAAAAGGAGACGGAGAGACCATATGATAGCAATCTTCAAAAATGTCAAGGGTTGTCACATGGAAAATGGAATACAGTGGTACCTCAGGTTAAGAACTTAATTCATTCTGGAGGTCTGTTCTTAACCTGAAACTGTTCTTAACCTGAGGTACCACTTTAGCTAATGGGGCCTCCCGCTGCTGCCACGCTGCCACCGCACCACCGCCGCGTGATTTCTGTTCTCATCCTGAAGCAAAGTTCTTAACCCGAGGTACTATTTCTGGGTTAGCTGAGTCTGTAACCTGAAGCGTCTGTAACCCGAGGTACCATTGTATGCTTGTTTTCTCCTGCTCTGGAGGACAGGACTCGAACCAATGGCTTCAAATTACAAGAAAGGAGGTTCTGACAAAACATCAGGAAGACCTTTCTGACAGTAAGAGCTGTTCGACAGTGGAATGGACTCCCTCAAAAGGTGATTGACTTTCCTTCCTTGGAGGCTTTTAAGTAGAGGTTCGGTGCTTAAAATCTGTCATGGATGCTTCAGTTGAGATTCCTGCATTGCCAGCGGGTGGGTAGCATTAGATTACCCTTGGTGTCCCTTCCAACTCTACAATTCTATAAGGGTCATCTAGTCAACCCCTGCAGTGCAAGAATCCTTTCCCCAATGTGGGGCTCAAACCCACAACCCTGAGTTTTAAGAGTCTCATGCTCTACCGACTGAGCTTTCCAGGTGTTGATTGATATCTATCTTAAATCCAAGCAGTTCAAGGGATAAAAATGCAGCCAGTAGGATTGTTGTTGTTGTGGAGCAGGGGGATTGGAATACATGTGGAATGGGATTTGTATCTGTAGACCTGGGGTTACTGCAAATGTTAACATCACTCATGTTGAGTAACACAAACCTACCACGTGAATATTTGAAAGAGTGAGAGCTATTGGATACCACCTTCCTTTGTGGTAGAGAAAATTATTCGCATGCTACGGAGCAAGCACATCTGTTAGAGTTGAGGAATTGATCTGTTTTGCTCGAGGTATGTTTTACCGGGAGAGGACTCTGCTTTGACAAATAACACTCCTGTCAACCAATCATGCCACTCTCTGAGGTAGATGTCCACTTGTCACTTTAGATAAAAGATCATATATGTAAGCCCTGCCATCCGATAGGTCACAGGAGTTGCTAAGCGGTGTCTTCATTAGCTATACTAGAATATCACTTTAGCCCTTGCCTGTTCTCACTATTTGCATGCCCTCCTCTGTGCTGGGTTGCGTGAAATGAAATCAAGGGGACTGCAAGAAGCTGCTAGAGTAAATAATGGCATTTTTAAAAGTTAAAATGTGCATTAAACTGTATTAGAAAATTCTGCATTAAAAAATTCTATTATTCTACAAGGGTCGTTGAGTTTCACCCCCTAAAATGACAGGCCCTCCTAGTGCAGGAACAACCAATGTTGTTGGACTGCAATTCTCCCTCAGCCCCAGTCACTTTTGGCTTCCCAAATGAGGCCAGGGCAGCAAACATGTCCATGTTAAAACAATACAATTAAAAATTAAGAATCAGCCTATTCGAGCAGGGCTTATTCCAGCAGCTTTGCTGAAAGACCTGCTTTATCAGTCACCTCCTGCTCACGAATCGGTCATTATAAGAACAACTGGCGTATCAGTTTTATTTTTTCCTCTTCCCTCCCTGTCCCTTTCCCCTTGTGTGTCATTGTATTTTTTTAGATTGCAAGCCTGTGGGGCAGGGCCCATCTTGTTTGACTGTATGTAAGCCACTCTTGGGGGGGGGGCGCTTTGGGGTTGAAAATGTTTTTTTTTTTTTAACAAATGCTCTAAATAAATTTTTAAAATTAAAAATTAAAAATGTAGGCTGGGACAACTGGGGTTGCAGTCCTGGAGGGCACCACAGTGACTAACCCTGTCCTAGTAGGTGACCTTACAGTTGCTGTATTGCAATTCTGAGATGCAGAACTTTGATCATGATTAAAATATTTCAGACATGCAAGGAAGGGGGAGGGAATACATCTATCATATGTTATGCATAAATGTGCCAATTCTTACATATGCACCAGATGTTTAATTAGTATCCTTGAAGACAACCCAGGTGCTTAAAAATGTCATAATGAGACGTACGCGACAAGCCCATAAACGCCTGCCTTCAAACAATGCGGCTGCTCCTTACAGCAAGTTTTACAGCTTCCCAGCCTGACGTCTCGGTACTTATTGTTCAAATCTAGCCTTCTCTGGTTTTCACCAATCGCTTCATTTATAGACATTAGATTGTATCAGTAGAGGCAGATTCAATGTTAATTATTTGCTCTATGATTTAGTTTAAATATAGAATGATTTATAGCTGGGCTTCAGATCAATATTGAGGCGGGGGAGAGAGAGGGGGGAGCGAAGGCAGGCAACCATGAACAGCCGGTGTTGTGTTCCTTCGCCAGCACTGAGCAGCAGCCTTGATTTTGACAGATCTGTTTTTAAAGAGAATGAGGCACGGTTCAACCACATATGACGCACGGTTTTACTGTTTGGGAGGCATGTGCTGCCCCTTAAATATGACTGCGTATCCCAGCGCATAAACGAAGAAGAACAGCGAACACAAATCAGTCCTACGGTTTAAGGTGAGGAATCAAGGGCGATTCAAACACCTAAAGGCAAGAATGCACCAAAGCAACTACATATCCTTGTATCGAGTCGTGTCATTGGTCCACCCAGACCAGTATGGTCCAATCTGATTGGTAGCAAGAGGCCCTGAGGCGGTCCAGGTGGCTAGGGATGATGGGAGTTGGAGGCCAACAACTTGCATGTTGAGGTCCCCAAGCCACCCTCAAATAAATCACACTTCACACAGAAAATTTAGTTTAAAGTTTTTGGCATAATTTTGGCCACAACTTTATTAAAATACAAAACGTGAGTGGTTGCTTAGGCATTGGTTGCAACTATCTGCCCCCGCCCAGGGACAGAACTGACACATAGCTGTCAACCTTTCCCCTTTTTTTGCGGGAAATTCCCTTATTATAGCATTGGGAAACAGCAGGGAGGGTTGACAGCATCCGCACGCCTGCAGAAGTCAGTAAAGGGAAAACATTTTTGGGGAGAGAATGGAGCTGGGCACCAGACCCTCGCCTCTCCCCTAATGCTGTCAGGGGCTCTTGCGTGGCCCTAGCCCCTTACCGGGGGTACGGACAAAAGCATGGCGAGCCCCTGGATTCTTTTAACGGAATTCCCTCGCAGCAGCAGCATTGGAGGGGCAGGCACAGCCAAACCTTACCCCTCCACCAACCGATTTTTTAACCAATGCCTAACCGCAACCTTACAAGTTGTGACGATTCGCTACGCAGTAGACGAAAGCCAAATGGCACCAGCCAATCAGCCAAATGGAAAAATTCCTAGCAGGACCCTGCCCCAAAAGCAGACGACCCCATGACAGGCATAGCAAGGTCAAACTCAAAAGCCCTAATTATAGGGAGGGTGGGCGGGTGATCCGATGCACGCAGAGAAAAGAGGAAGATCAACGTGCAGAGAATGTATAGCCTCTGGGTTGTCCATCAAAAACTGGCAACATCAAAATCACCCCAACAACCCTGAAGAACCCAATCAGGTCCCGCCCAGCAACAGAGGGATGACATAAGGAAAAATTGGAAGGGGATGGGAATCATGCCTCTCCATTGTGATTAGTACGGGATTAATGAAGCATACCATCAGAAAGATAATTTTGGTACACTTTATATAAAATAATAATAATAATAATAATTTATTTATTCCCCAGCCACTCTGGGAGGCTCCCAATCGAGTGTTAAAAACAATACAGCATTAAATATTAAAAACTTCCCTAAACAGGGCTGCCTTCAGATGTCTTTGGTCAAGGGGTTGCAAATGGTATTTGTTTTAATTTTTGGTATATATAAAAAAGCTAATAAAATGAAATAGCAAAACAGGATTGCATTATAATATGCAATTGGCACATCGTGCCAACTGCACAATACTGCGATGTAATTAAGACTTGATAGTGAAGGAGCAACGAAAGGACTCTGATATTGGTATAGCATGTTAAGATGGCTGCTCCAAGGATATCTGACAAGAGTGGCAATGTACAACACCTGATCTTTTCCAGATTGAATGAACTGTCATCCCACAAGTTTCCCTGCAGCTGTCCTCTTGCTTCAAAACCCCTTTGCCACTTTCAGTTCAAAAGACTGCATCCAGCTATCTCATTTTTACAACAGAAGGTCTCCCTGGCAGCAACACAAGGAACTGACAGCTTTCGAACCCCTTTGCACCTCTTTTCTTCCTACCCCTCAAGTCCACTAGATGTATTTGCAACAGGCAAACCAGTGAGGTAACTGGAACCTCCAGTCTGAATGCCCCATTTCATGCTTTCAGTTGTCATGTTCTCTCTTGAGCATTTTCAAACAGTCACCACCAACTGGAATAAACAGAAAATCATTTGAGACACACACACACACATAAACACACACACACACACCCCAAAGTTTTTCACAAACCTGAACCAAGAAAAATGTTTGAACACAAAAGGTTTATTACAGCAGAACTGGTTTTGCGCTACGTGACCTCAATCACAGCTGCACATTCGTTTCTGCCTTTTAAGACTCCTAATCTAAACAAGCAGATTGAAGGGGTCACTGCAATCTTACAGATTACGGTGAAAGGAATCTATGCAAGAGCCTTTATTCCTGCCTATTGTTACCTGCACTTCACAAGGAAGCACCGTACCTAACTACTGCCAGAGTTCACGTTGACTGCTTCCTTAGTGAATCATTTCATTGAAAGCGAAATTTGATGTGAATCTAATGGGTCTGGCCCCTGAGAAAACAAAGGAAAGCAGTTTGAGTAGGGATGTTGCCTAATGAAAGGGGGGGTGAATTTTAGGAGTTTTAGTAAACTGATTGATTACATCTGCATAAATGTGCATGTCAATGATTTGGTGGGCAAACACTATACATGGTTAGATGAGGCTGCGTTCAACTTTGTTGTGTATGGACCAGACAAGAGTAGAGATGCATGTCCAATGAGCAATCAAATATTGCCAACCAGCTAGATATCTTGACCCTACTTCCTCCTATTATCGGTCATCTCTTCTTAAATATTCAGTGAGGCCAAAACTGCTATTGTGTAGGTGGCTAGTTACCTTTCCTCCCTCCCTCCCTCCCTCCCTCCTCCCTTCCTTTCTTCCTCCCCCCTCCTTTTTTCTATCTTTCTTTGAATATTTAGAAACCACCAACTCATTAAAAAATATTTTGGCGGTGTACAATGGAATTGTAACATGCAGAACAAACGGCTGACACTGAATCAAATTAATTCTCTAAAAATGCTTGGCGAAACAATAAACCCCAGGTGCCTGACTGATTTAAACAGGAACAGTGTTCCAAATCAATGGTGCTACACTATGCTAAAAGACTTCACTTGGGTAAAAACTAAACAAATACAACTGTTGGACAGTCATAAGGGCTTCTTCTCCAGATGATCAGTGATCAGGGTAGCAAGGTAACCTGGCCATAGGCTATTTAGGGCTGTATATACTAATACCTTGAACTTAGCTAGGTAATATACTGGCAATGAACACAAAGCTTTCAGCACTGGTGTTATATACTGCTGTGCAGCTGCAGTACACTGCAGCGCACAGGGGAAAAGTTAGAAGCACAGCAAAGCCTCTCCAGAACTGCCAGCATCTCCAAAGAGGAACACGAGTTATTCTCACCGGTGGCAAAGGACCTGCCAGTTACTATATTCCCTGCCAGGAAGTACCAGTATCAACATCAAAAAAATAATGCTTAACATTTGTATAGCATTTTCAGTTGTTCCGATTGTGCATTATCTAGCTCAAGGATGAGGAGTCTCAGCCCACACCCCTTCTCTCCAAGTCACATTTTGCCAGCCTTCCTCAAGGTCCTCCTGAAGTGCTTTTGCCTGGCTGGAATGTGTCACTGAATTCTGATAATGCTTGCTTGCCCAGCTGGATAACAGAGATGGATGTGCAAGTGTGTGTAGAAAGAACCCTACTGTACAAAGGTAAAATTAACCTGGTTGCTCCACCCACTTTTGCTTCTGGCCCTGCCCACCCCAGCATGTGGTCCTAGAGACGTTGCCTAAAAGGGATTGTGGCCCTCGCACTGAACAGGAATCCTCACCCAGAACCTAGTCGTAACCTTACTGCACCATGGAAAGATGCAGGCTGAGATATAATGGACAGGAGAGAACCTGCAATTATATGTTACATATAAGTTATCTAGGTTTGCTTTACAAGCTCAAAGGATCAGACAAAAACCCACAGCACAAAGTGGGATCCAATGTGCGTGGGATTATCTAGGTATCTCTCAATTTATTAGAAGACACTTGAAGGCAGCACTGTATAGGGAAGTTTTTAATGTTTGATGTTTTACTGTGCTTAATGTTTTTGATTTCTTGGAAACGGCCCAGCTTCCAACAAATAATAATATTATTATTAGCAGTTTCGTGATGGCAAATTTGACTGACTCACCAGCCTAAGGCTGCCTTGCAAGATAATGGCAGAGGCCAGATTCAAACCAGGGACTTGCCGATTTGAAGTTCTGCCTCTCAGCCACTATGCTAAACCAGCCCTTCTGCTACACCACCATGTCTTCTGGCTGCCCATTCTGCAAAACTTTTGTAGGAGGCTAGGATTCTGGTCTAAGATAAAAACAGTAGCCGCGGAAAAGCTGGAGATGCTGGTTGATGCATAAAACATGAGATCCTGGTGCTTTCTGCTTTAATTACTTTTCTCTTTCAGTTTTGCAATTGTAGGCCACTGACCCTGGTGTTCCAGGATAAAAGCGAAAGAGAAGAACCATTCAGTGAATTGTTCACATTTTAGAAAACTTAACTAACGTGGCTAAAGGTTATGATAATTCCTTACAAAAAGATTTTTTTTAAGGAAGTTGATTTTATTGGTATAGACCATAACTCAAGCTCTGGCAGAGGGAGCATCCCAACAGAGGAGTCCCATCAAGAGGATCCTTCCACCACCACCAGCAGGAGGGGCAGCAATATCACCTTTCCCCTCTAGCCCCTTTGAATTCTTACGAATAGGTTCCTGGGAGTTGTGGGGAGGTATGGGAGACAAATTTGGTTCAGGCAGCCTTTAAAGGCAATCCTACCCAATTTTCACTTTCTGAAACGGAACACAAACCAAAACATAGCCCTCTTTTGAAATTCACATTTCTCCAAATTCTGCAGTGCAGTTCTCCAGTGCTCAAAACTGCATATACAACAGTGAAGTGTGCATTTTAAAAAATGCATTCATTAGTGGAAATGTCATGCAAAAATTCATTGCATACAAAATCGTGTATAATAGGAGAAAATTGCACAAAAAATGTTGAGGGATGTTTATGTGGGCCTTTAAAAATAATAATTTACAAACTGATATGGAAATGCGGAGAAATAAATTCAGGACTGGAAAGAAACAAGGAGCTGAGAGGCAAAGCAAAATGTACCTATCCCCAGTTGCAAAGCCCTTCTGTTTTGCAGAGGGCAAGTTAGGATCCAAACCAGTGTTTCCCAGTAACAGCTTTGTAATTTGTTTTTGTGAATTAACATGCGCTTCAAACCTGTTGATGTTCAAAGTATGTATCTTCTTTTGTTGTGGTTGTTCAAATAAGGTGAACTAAAAACCCTTGGCCGTTTTTAAAATGGAATTTCACTGGCTAATGGACCAAGTATTTTTTGACCAAACACTCAATTCTAGACTTGATGTATGCCTGTGGTCACTAGTGTGCTGCCCTTGAAGACTTCCCCTCGCAACCAGTGAGGCCTCTGATTTCCTAGCCACTCCTTGCTCAATGCACTGCCCTCCCCCCCCTTTGAAAAGGAGAAGGAAGTGGGAATGGCATTGGTCTGTCTCTCTTCCTCTTTCAGTTCCATGTGCTTTTTTGAGGCTCAGATCAGCAGCTGAGCAGAAAGAGGAGCACCTCAGAAGGTAGGAGAGAAAGGGAAGACTGGAGGGAAGAAAACTAAGTGGCCAGGGGGGTGAAGTGGGGTGGAGAGTCAGATGTGTCAGGAGAGAGAAAATGTATGCAAGATGGGTGAGGGAGATTCCCAATCTGTCACACAAGCCAGATCCTGTAAGACAAATCCTCTTGAAAGTGTCCATTTTCAACACCTTCTCCACCAAAACCACCATCAAATAATGGGTCACATCTGTCTGTACCATAAAAAGAAGGAACCCAGCACTTTCCACAGCTGCCATGGCACAAAAACATGAATCTGAGGCCCTGATCCTTATGCAATCTCATAATTTTTACAAGGGATCCCCTCAAAACCACCACCAAATCCTAGGCCACCTCTCTGTGCACGGGTGTGTTCTGTGACTTGTTGGTGCTTTTGTTGTCATCCTGTGTAAAAATCATGAAAGAAAAGCCATTGCTTAATGCTTTCCTGATGCTGGCACACACCAGTTCTACGATGTTTTATTATACAGTCTACACATGAAAACTTGCTTTTCATCTTTCTGTCTGGGGGCAGGAGAGAGAGGAGTAACCAGTGGATATGCTGCTCCCAGTATTCTCTCAAAATTCCTTGGACCCACCCAAAACCATTAGTGTGCCTTTACTGGGGGCTAAGAAGGGCTGGTAAATTAGATTCAGTTCATTTAATGTAAAACCTAATCTGCACTTTCTGGCGTAATACAAGAACTGAAAAACAGATACCATTCTAAATTTGCACTTCTGTGAATTTTGCAATGACGTTCTCCCGTCACGTAACGTGTACAAAAATGAATGTAATAAAACGTGCATATATTACTGAAAATGATGTGCAAAACTACTTTGCAAAAATGTGTAAGAGAAATTCCCAGATAATTTTTCACCAAGAGCTGTTGTTTTTAATGGCAAATTAAGGTGGAAATGTGGAGAACTGAACTGAATCTGAAAATGGAAACTGAAAGAAACAGAAACTGACACAGTTACCCATCCCTACCCTTTACGTATGCAGTCTCAGGAGCCCAGTTTGCTAGTCACAGTAAACCATAGGTCATGGTTTACTGTGAATACTCCTAAGAGATTTCTCTTGATTCTCCCCACTTGTGCCTAGAGGAAACAAAATACAATCCCTGGCTTAGCCTTTTGTCAAAAGTTTCGTTCTTAATTTACTAATTGTGGAATGTTGGAGTAAAACGAAACCATGTAATGCTAATTCAGGGATTAGCTTCCTATACACATAAGGAAGAACAAAAACAGACCAGAAAGGTGTAATCATGGTAAGGAACTAGCCATGGTTTACTGTGACATAAGAACAAGGTGAGCATGCTGTATATAGAAGGAAAGTGTGCTGAAGACCAGCTGCCTCCAGAGTGCATCATTCCATATAATTCAAGTAAGAATCTCAAGAAAAGATGCTAGAGGTGGAATCACAACAAAATAAACAATCCAAGATCAAATGTGACCTGGGGGAAAATTCCTTTCTGATCTTAAAAATATGGCGCTCAGCCAGACAGGCACTGCAAGTGAAGGAAACTCATCCACCCAAGTCTTTGCTATTCAATTAACTGCCTCGCTTATAAACAGATTAATTTGTCAATAAAAATGTGGCTGCTGCCTTTCTGTCCATACAGGTGTATTTAATGAAGATAACAATTTCTTCAGACTAAATGATCCAGACAAGGCATTTATTGTTTGGAAAAATCACTGCCTGGTGCACATAAATTATATAGACCAGTGCCATCAGCACTCAACGTCATTTTCACAAGGGACAGCTCCAATTAAAAATCTGCAATTTAAAATGGTGAATAATGAATTAATTGATTAATCACACCAATAAATCAATTAATGCCCTCACCGCCAGCAATTACATAAAGCGTGAAAATTAGGAGGGGGAATCTTAGGTTCCTTTCACTATCACACTCGGGGCTTGTTTGCATAATCTGAATAGAGGGGTCTTTTAAAATCACCATTTTGTTATTTTAAAATAACCCCAGTCCACACAAAGAAAGTAAACCCAATGTTTCAAGCCTGTCCCTGGCGCATTCATTTTCTGCGTAGAAGAATGTTGTCAACCCCCAGGGAGCAATAATCCCAATACACTGCAAGGGTAGGAACTCTGAGTGCCCTGCCTTTGGAAAACTTCCCAAAGGCAAAAATGAGTGGTGTAAGAAGTGCAAATTTTACCTTAGTACAGTAGGCTAGTTCCTACACAAGACTCACACACCTGTCTCTTATCTACCATCCGGACAAGAGGCATTGCTAGAGTTGAACGTCATTTGCCAGCTACGTGAAAACATTCAGGGTGAGAAACAGGGGCAGTTGGGGGTGGCGGGGCTCAAGCTTGCTTTGAGGTCCTGCTTCTGACCTGAAAATGATGGTCTGTAAATGAATTTGTTCAATGATGGGGTGTGCTCTGCACATGTCCGGAGGCACTCTTGCCACCAGTAATCATTAGACATCTTAACCGAATTTCAGAATAACATCATACGCTTGTCTTGCATTCTGCCTCACATCAGTCCAAACTCAGTGCTTTTCACCTGTAGCAGATCACACTTCCAGCTGCCATTTCCTCAAGTACTGAGACATCATGTGGATAGGAAACCAAGTTATAGGCATGTGTGGATGGAGGGTTCAGCCCTTAACCACAATGCCACGCCAGCTTTTCTGCTTTTAGTGCTTCACATGTTTGAAAGACAAGTTGCACAACATCCCCACGAAAACGGGTTCAGGGCCTGGGACCTGATAAGCGATTGATCAGCCATGCAAATAAGCCCACAACAATTACCAGCTTGCAACACATTTTGGTAGCCTGCTATGATGCTTGTAGCTTGTTTCCGCATGCTGACAGCAGAGGAGGGGAAGCTCTTCTGCTAGGCTGCCCATTTCCATGCTGGTTGTAAAGCAAGAATAAAGGTCTGTGGCCATGGAAGCAGGGAAACTGTTCCTCCTTCTTCAGCCCACTCAGACAAGTCATAGAATCGTACCCTTCGAAGGTACAATCTAGTCCAGTGTTTTTCAACCACTGTTCCGCGGCACACTAGTGTGCCGCGAGATGTTGCCTGGTGTGCCGTGGGACAAATTGAAAAATTCAAGAGAATTACTTTATATATAGTCAATATAGGCACAGAGTTAAATTTTTAAACATTTTCTAATGGTGGTGTGCCTCGTGATTTTTTTCATGAAACAAGTGTGCCTTTGCCCAAAAAAGGTTGAAAAACACTGATCTAGTCCAACCCACTGCAATGTAGGTGGCCCTATGGGGCTCAAACATACAACATTTAAACCACCTTTAGCACAATTAAACCAACTTAAGCACTCATGGCTTTTCCCGAAGAATTCTGGGGACTTGTAGTTCATTAAGAGTGCTGGGAATTTTAGCTCTGTGGGGTGTAAACTACAGTTCCCATGAATCTTTGGGAGAAGCTATATGCTTTAAATGTTTGGTGTGGGCGTGACCTACCTCACTTGTATGGAATTCCTCGTTTCCTACAGCTACCGGTTGAATTGCTAAATACAAGGCTGCTATAGATCACATCAAACCTACTTTCCTCTCCTAAATTGAACTGCATATAGCACTGACCCCATGGTACGAGCCTTCCTTTACAATAGCAAAATGGGGGCAACAAAGCAGAGCAGTGCCTCAACAAGTCTCCCAGCACGCACCAATCTAGGCAATACAGCCGTCCTGCAGAAATCAGACTTCCGTGCTCATTAGAACATTTCAGGATAAGCTGATGCTGACTTTTCCTGTGAAATAGCTAATGAGGGATAAAGTTCAACAGCAAATTACTTGAGAGTGACAAGGGAGGCACATATGTTTTTTTATCCTCAGCATTTGCTTCATACGTTGGGGAGGATGGCGTTGAAAGCATGAAGATTAAGGAAAAGCCACCTCTGGAAAAAGACGCAGAGAGAAGGAAGCATTTACTACTTGCAGTGCAGCTCACACCCTGTGTGCACGAACTGTATGCATGGACAGCTGAATGTGTGGAGTGTGTATTGGGGTGTGTGAGAGAGATTGTGTCTGTTGTTCCCATGTTATCCTGCATACGTGCAAGGTGCTGTCTGCAGAGGCGGGGGATCTATGCACATACTTCACAGTGTGCATTTCTTCTAGCTGCACAATCGAAACCCTGAAAAATTGGAAGGTACAGATAAGACCCCCTAATGCAAGCAGAACCCTTAATGCATGGAGATAGGGGCCAGGAACAGCCGACACAGACCCACCTCAATGGGTTTGTCTGAACACACTTCCAATTTATGCATGGAATTTAAGTGCCAGGGACTTTGGAGTCTCCAGCTGATGAAAGCAACTTTTGCACACACTGAAACAACCTGGCCAAATTGGCAACACAAGCAGTTTAAAAGCTGGGCCCAGACCAGCGCTTGGGGTTAAGATCGTATTCATTTGGTCTTGATGTGTAGTCATTCTTGTTTTCCTTTTCAAGCTTAGCAAACAGGCCCTTAAATGCATTTCCTCAAATTAACTCAAGCAAAGAAACAATGGCTACTGAATGGGATATCGCTCTGGCCAGCCTCCGCCATCCCCTCTCTTAGGAACTGCTTCCATGAAAAGCATAGACCACATCTCCCTTCCCTGTGCTTTTTTGAGCAAGCATGCTTATTGTGGACAGTACAAACTACATTTGATAGCAGGGTCGGCCCAAGACATTTTGGCACCTGAGTCAGACCCCAAAATGGGTGCCCCTCCCCCCCACATCAGGAAGGGGGGGGATTTACATCGCGATCTGTTGCCCCCGTGGTTCCTGTCACCTGAGGCAGCCAGCCCTGTTTGATGCTATGTGTCTCCAAGCAGTTGGGAGTGTGCAGTTAGCATCAGCTAGGGACCAATATACCAGTCACCCATTCCCTTGTGATGGTCTGAAAAGAGGAATCTCTACAAAGGCAGGCAAGGCATTCACACAAGAAGCAGAGAAGATGAGAATCAGGAACAGCTGTTCCAGTTACAGGTGGGTAGCCGTGTTGGTCTGCCATAGTCAAAACAAAATCAAAAATTCTTCCCAGTAGCACCTTAGAGACCAACTGAGTTTGTTCTTGGTATGAGCTTTCGTGTGCATGCACACTTCTTCAGACACAGGAACAGCTGTGTTTCTGCCTGGTACATTTCCTCACAGATCAATGGATTCTGTCTTGGTTTTTGTTCTGCTGCATAATTGTCACCACAACGCGCAGCAAATGTAGAGCTGGCATGCCGTTTCCTAGGCATGCAAGTGTTACCCAGCAAAACATAAGAAAGCAAGACGGCAGCAATTGCCACATGGAATGGGGTGTTGTTGCAGAAATATCACAGGCAGCTGCAGAATCTCCATTCACTGAATTGCATCAACCCCCCCACCTGTTTCATTGCTTTATCATCCTTATCTTTGGGGTTCTCTTGCTGTGCAACATCACCCTGCAAAGCCCCATACCTGCCCACGCAACACCATTTCACCATTTAGTTCTAGTTACAGGTGGGTAGCCGTGTTGGTCTGCCATAGTCGAAACAAAATAGAAAATTCTTTCCAGTAGCACCTTAGAGACCAACTGAGTTTGTTCTTGGTATGAGCTTTAGTGTGCATGCATACTTCAAGCTCATACCAAGAACAAACTCAGTTGGTCTCTAAGGTGCTACTGGAAAGAATTTTCTATTTTGTTTCACCATTTAGTGTTATTTACAATGCTGTTGGTGTTATACATATGTTCACTCATACATATGTGCACCCTGGAAATGCATGCTTTTTTAAATAAACGAAGCACGCCAATTTCTCGATAAAATACCAATTCTATTCAATAAAACCTGGGCCAACACAGTACATAGATAGAGCAATACTGAGGCCATGTTTAGCCCCTAGTCAACATCTGAGGCCCTCTGAGATCACACAGCAGGAAATTCCTGATAGGTAGCCTTTTCATAGGTAGCCAAGCAGAGGTGCCCAAAGGGTATCTTCTGTGTATAAATGGAGACAGGTCTGTGACAATAGATTCTGGAATCAAGGTATCCACCTCTTCAAAAGGATGTCTCAGACAGGCCAGGAAGGTCAGGTATTGCAAGGCATCTGGTTTGACAGACATGTAAAAATGTCAGAGAAACATGAACTCTGAGCATGATCTGATTTACATGTACAACCCATTTTGTGATGTATATGGATTTTGGGAGCTGGTCTTTCTGTGACGGGGCAGTTACTATCCGAGGGTTTAAAAATGGCAACACACTTTTGTTTTGAGCTCCTCCTCACCTTATTGCAAGGGGAGAGGAGAATCTGTTGCAAGAGATATGCAATATGCCTGCCTTGCGACACCTGGTTCCATCTCAGTTTGTTTTCTCTAACCGGTTGTGGACTTCAAGGGGTCCTTGAATGGGAGTTGCAAATATATGTATTTGCATATTTCATGTGCTTCTCCCCCTCCCCCATTCCCCCTGCACTGGGACATATATGGTCAACTCAATTTACACGGGGATTATGTTCCAGGAATAGCGTGTCAAGCCAAAAATCACATATAAACACACTTTCCCTGCACCTCCAAATGCTCTCCCAGTGTGAGTGAAATTGCAGACTACCCCAACTCATGGGATGCCTGCCCTTTTTAATTTTTTAGTAGATTTTCACAAGTTAAACCCGCGTAAATTGTGTGTCAACTGTATACATCTAGCTTGGGTTGCGCCCCTTTAAATATAGGGAATAAACCACGCCGCATGTATAACCCCTACCACAAAGCTACCCTTCACTTCCAATCCATAAAGTCGAAATGGAATATCATAGTATTGACTATTATTGCCTTGGAGGGGTGCATTGCAAAAATAAAAGAAAAGAGGTTTAGACATAGTCGTGACACGTTTCATCTGCATTTCATGGGGGAAACTCTTTAAAGCTGACTCACTCTGCGCCCCGTTTAATTGACTAGCAATTCCTTCAGAGGATGGAGAGGGGGGTGGGCTGCCATCCAGTTTGTCTTCATAAATTTCAGATCAAGAGGAAGCACCTCTCCGCTCACGGCAGTCCACACAAACAACAAGGCGAGCACTAAGAACTGGAATGCTGTCTGCTGCTATTTTGCCTCGGGCTCCTTCCACCCCAGATCTTCCCTGTCATGCTACAAAACGGGTGGCTTCTCTCCGTGTCAAGGCGGCGGCGGCAGCAGAAGAGACCGCCTGCTACAAGGCTTCCTAATCCAAAGGCCTTTCACACGCTGGAGAATAAACAGCTTTCCTTTTACAGTACCTTGAAAGTCTGCTCAGCTGTGCGATTAAGTCTCTCCTTCTAATAGCCTCTGCCAGACAGTCAGTTAGCCTGCTGCCAAAAGGCCACTGCCTCAACTTCAGGCAGGTACCCATCTGCACTGTCACAGAGATTAAGAGTGCTTAATCCACTTGCAAACCCCTCGCAGCCTTCAAAAACAGACGGTGGCCTTCCCCCCACTCCCTCCGCACCAGTGGGCATGCCAAAGTGATGTTTCCAGCAATGATGTGGGATGAACATAACAGTATTTAGCACTTTGCATCTCGGGCGCACTTTGTAAACATTAATCTTCGGCTGCATCCTTTCAAGACAAGTATCTCCATCCGTGATTACAGGTGGATAGCATTCAGAGCAGGGCAGGGCCCCATTGCTGTAGACCGTACGGTCTCAGTATTTGTCTGCTGAAAGTGAGTCCAAACAATCCTGCAACAGCCTGATATGCGCTGTGAAATTCTATACTGGGGAAGATGGAAGAGGGTGTATAGAGGGAGGGAGGAGAGCTGTTGGCTCCAGGCAGTTATTGGTTGACATGGTGCAGCACGATAACCTTGATCTTCTGCTTGCACCGCTATTCAGGCTGTTGCTACTTATTAAATTATCCAGCCTTTTAAATAATCCCCCTACCCTGTTTAACCCCTGCTTCAGTCTGCCTCAATGTTTTCTTCTTCTTTGCAGGTAGACAACACTGTCTGACTGGCAGAAAAGGGTTAATATGAAATGCAAGCTGGTTTTGTAGTTTTCCATTTGTTTAAAACATTTCTAAGAGTGATTTACAACAATATCAATGTAAGGCAGCAACAAAGTGCAATAAAATATTTTTAAAAGGTGTGGGGGGGGGGACAAACAGAAGCTGGCAGGAACAGTGCACTGGACCCCACTAGAGGCAATCTCACTGAAATAGGAACATAGGAAGCTGCCTTATACAAAGTCATAGGGTCATAGAATTGTAGAGTTGGAAGGGGACCCCAAGGGTCATCTAGTCCAATCCCCTGCAAAGAAGGAATCTCAACTGAAGCATCAATGAGAGATGGCCAACCAGTGTCAGACCATTGGTCCATCTAAGCTCAGTACTGGCTACACTGACTGGCAGTGGTTCTCCAGGGTTTCAAAAAAAGGTCATTCCCAGCCCTAACTGCAGATGCAGGAGACTGAACTTGGGACCTTCTGCCTGCAAAGCAGGGTGGATTTCATTTAAATCAAATCGATTTAAATAAAGATTTAAATGGCTACTCAGTATGACTTGATTTAAATCACTAGTCAGTAAGACCTGGTTTAAATCATTTTATTTTTTTACAGAAAAACTCATTTTTGGTGGCATAATCTTAATATTTGCAACCAGAGGAAGGTTTCATTTTTGGAATAATAAGATTTCAGAGCAGTTTTTACAGTTATATCAAAAATTACTGATTTGGTTATACTATTAGAAATAAATAGATAATTATGAAATTATTGTGAGGTTTAATAAGTTAACTTTATATTTGGACAACTTTTCTGCTGTACTTTACTGGAAGGAGAAAAATAATCATTTCCTTAATAACAATTTAAACAATTTATTTAACTAAAGCAATAACATTATAGCATATGTATCCATGTTTGTTAACTGATGTGGTTAAACTTAAAAAACAAACAAATCTGGAGGGAGTTTTAGCACACATAAAAAACTTAAAACAAATCCTTATTTCTTGACAAATAGCCTTTGGACTATAATGTAAACTTAAATAGAAAACTATCTTTAGAAAGATTTTTCCTCCAAAAGCATTTTATTTTAATACTCTGATTTAAAATTTAAAAAATCGATTTAAATTTTAAAAAATCTGATTTAAATGAAAAAAATCTGATTTGGTTTTTTAAAAAAATCATTGATTTTTATCCACCCTGCTGCAAAGCACCTGCTCTACCACTGAGCTATGGTCCCTTCAACCAGTGCAGCCTTCACGGGTCACAATTAAGCCTTGCTTCCATTTGCCCCCTCTAAAAGGTCCATCAAGCAAATGATGTGGCTAAACACAAAATAAATTAGTTAAGAGAAAAGGAAAATTCAGCAGAAAGATGCAAACAGCCATCAAATATTTAAAAGCATCTCGGAAAAATAAAAGCTGTTCATCCAAGCCTGCAGAAGACTGGAGAAGAAATGGCAAGCAAAATATACATAGGCAGATATAAGCACTAGGGTAAATTTACGTCCACAGCAATAAATCAGCTGCTGAATATCAGCTGCTTGGGAGGTCATCAAAGAGCATTGGCCATGCACCTGTCAGTGATGTGCCTGGTAAGGATGGTTGAGGAATTCAGTTTTCATGAAATGGCCTCGTCAGCACCTCCTGGACTAAAGTGTGGATCAGAACATACTGAATCTCGGTTGGATGGCCATTTCTCATGGATGCTTTAGTTGAGATTGCTGCACTGCAGGGGGTTGGACTGCATGATCTTTGGGGTTCCTTCCAATGCTACGATTCAATGAAAAATAAAAATAATAGTATTTCCAGTAACTGTGCCATTACTTATTACTATCTTGAATTGAATCATTGTGTTAGGATCTTCCTTAGCGGTTGATGCAAACTGCTGTTGTGAATCATGCTTTTTATTAAGTAGTTCCTGAGTTGAAGGAACCAAAGGGGCGGCGAGTCGAAAAAGTTTGGGAACCACTGGGCAGGCAAGAAGCATTGTGGAGCATCCATAAAACTGCCAGCACATTTTCAAAGCTAAGCAGGGTCTGGTATGGTTTCAAGTTGGCTGGGGGACAGGGTGTTGAGATTCTTGCCTTGCAGGGGGCTGGAATAGATGGCCTCAGGATCCTTTCCGCCTCTATGATTCTATTATTCCAGCCAAGGGAAAACATTCAAGAATGCTACGAAGCAGGGCCAATGAGGGGTGTGGGCTGAGGAGAGTCCTGAGGCCCAGATAGAGAGGGTTGGAGGGCTCGATCAGGCCCTGAGGCCTGAGGTGAACTGTCTCTGTCCTCAAACTAGCGTCATTTGATTATGGAGTGGAAATGGTGGTCCTCACAAGCAGGATGGTAAAATATATTGCAGGAAAATTGTGCCAAGCTGGTGCTCTCCTTTATCTCGAGGGGGGAAATCTAAGTGGGGGAGAATCCAGGGAAAAATAAGAAATGTTGGCTCAGTTTCCTTCTAAGAAGCTTTGCTCCTGACACTTTTTAATTGCAGAGATCCCTCACTCTCTCTCAGAACAATACTTCCTTAAGGTTCCCTGTAGTGAGACGATGACTAATAAATCAGCTTAGGTCTATGGTGTAGGAACACCCTGAAAGTCAAGGTGGAGAACTCCTTTAGCAATCTGCAATACTGGAAGGCAAAGTGCCATGAACCAGTAATTCCTGACATTACTATTGATCTACAGTTATTCACACAATGAGGATGGAAACCCATATGTATTTGTGAAAGGCTCTATGTTCATGAGCGTTATTTTTTAAAAAGGGGGGAAAGAATGGGAACTAAAAACTGCTGCCAGTGCCACCCACAGCTTATCTTTATCTATGAAAGGCTGCCAAACCTATTGATTGCTCCATTACACTGATTGACAGCTAAATAAACACTTGCTCCTAACAAATAGCTATGATTTTTTTATATAAAAAAAGCAATTAGGATCTCTTGAGCGTGCAGCTGTAGAACTGGATTGAAATAAGCATTTGACAAAAAGAAAGCAAAAAAATAAA
The DNA here is from genome assembly GCF_009819535.1 of Lacerta agilis. Lineage (NCBI taxonomy): Eukaryota > Metazoa > Chordata > Lepidosauria > Squamata > Lacertidae > Lacerta > Lacerta agilis. The sequence continues at coordinate 58,641,831 of NC_046320.1, forward strand.
AAAGGGACACTAGCTGGAAGTCCAGACGTGTTATATGTAAGTGTTACAAAGCGTCTGGAGAAAACCCACAGTTTTTTAGCAGTTTCAGAGGCACTCACTCTATTGGCCGCAGATGGTAGTTGCTGCTGTGAAACAACTTCCCATTAAAATACTTTTGCACTAAGCTGCAGAGTCCTGTGAGCATAAATACCACTTCCACACTTTCCCAAGTCAGAACCACAATCAGCACTATTCATGCATTTCTTTGTGCCACGCTTAGCTCCTTTGGGAGGGATAGAAGGCTATGAATCACAGGAAGGAATGATGGCAGGGGTTGCCAACATGGCACCCAGGGGCACCAGTGTGCCCACCAGTACCTGCTATGGTATTATCTGCGAAAGGTCTCAGTAAATAGTTAATAATTAAATGGTCGGTCCATGAACACTTAGAAAAGGATTCTGTGATTACTAAGACCCAGCATAGGATCCTCAAAAACAAGTCATGCCTTCCAGGATTGTTACATCCCACACTTTGCAATAAGTTAGGGTTGCAATACATCTGCCAGAAAAGCTTGACAACTTTGCATTTGTTGTTGTTGTTCAGTCGTTCAGTCGTGTCCGACTCTTCGTGACCCCATGGACCAGAGCACGCCAGGCACGCCTATCCTTCACTGCCTCTCGCAGTTTGGCCAAACTCATGTTAGTAGCTTCGAGAACACTGTCCAACCATCTCATCCTCTGTTGTCCCCTTCTCCTTGTGCCCTCCATCTTTCCCAACATCAGGGTCTTTTCTAGGGAGTCTTCTCTTCTCATGAGGTGGCCAAAGTACTGGAGCCTCAACTTCAGGATCTGTCCTTCTAGTGAGCACTCAGGGCTGATTTCTTTGAGAATGGATAGGTTTGATCTTCTTGCAGTCCATGGGACTCTCAAGAGTCTCCTCCAGCACCATAATTTGCATTTAGGCAACTCTAAATAAGTTATAATACCAACACACTAGCATGCAAAGGAAAAAACCCTTCCCCAACTTAACTCAGGTGCACAGGAAATGATTGCAAACAGGAATGAAATAAACGCACAGGGCTAATTTTTTTTCAGCTTGCAAATTTGATAGAAAATAATTATCATTAGAACTGACTTCCCAGGAGATCACCATTTATCATCATCAGCTAATCAGGCTCTTGCTTCCGTAAAAATGAAAAAAAAAAAACTGGCTTTAAACAAAAGGACTGAGCAACACCTTTCTAAAAACAAAAACAAAAAAACCTGCCTCATTGTTTACTAAGCAGCATATCTTGCTGTACAGAGAAAACTGAATCCCAATAAAAGGACTCCTGTTGAAACTGACAGAGCCCTTTTCCAAGTTCAAGCTCTTCATGTACATTAGCTTGGTAACCTTTGCAACCCTGTACGGTAGGCCTGGAAGATCACCCCCATATTGCAAAGGTGGGGTGGTGCTGATAAGCTGGAAGTCACCCAATGAATCCAATACACAATTTTAAGCAGGAATTTCCTGATTTAAAGCTCAATCTCTTAGCCCTTACATCAGTGCTCTGAAATACAACATAGGCTCTCCCCATCATCTGAAACCTTGACTGCAGATCACAGGGAGATCCTATGGGCACTCATCCAGAAAGTTTCCCAACCAATATATTTCCACAATGTGTGGACAGCGGGGAGGTGAAGCAAGAAGTGAGGTGATGACAGGGATAATGTCCCCCACTACCTATGCACTAATGGGGTTTAATACCTGAACAGGGCTTCCATCTTTTCTAAACCCTGGAAAAATAAATTAATTTTTATTGATAAGGTTTATATAGCGCCTTGCTGCATTAAGTTCAGGGAGGCAAACAGCACAATAAAATAAACAGGCAAGTGATGCAAAGTTCAAAACAGAACTGTGATTAAAAATACTGTAACAACAGAAAAAAAGGTGCAATGGGTATTAAAGGATATTAAAGACTGTAATCCCACTAATTTCCAATTTTACATTCAGCTACAGTCAAAGAAAGGACAACAATTTTCCCTCAAGTTGCCTTACTCATTTACATACTACAGATTAAGGCAGCGCACGTGAGTCACTGTGTAAGTGTGTATGTAAATCATGCATGCATCTGTGAAGATGGACAAGGGTTTATGTCTGGTTGCACAGTTCTTTTCAAACTCTCCTGGGATGTTTGGTATCCGGATAGTTGGCTGTGAAACGGAACAGAAACATGTTTTAATGTAAGTAAAACTAGGATTTCAGGCTTCCTCTATGAGATGACAGGAAAAAAGAGATCCGATTTCTCTAACTCAAATTCCCTTCCCCAAATGGAGGACAATCACTCTCCTGAGCATAAAGAAATCAAGGGTTAATTCTTCTGCCTTTTTGCCCCCGGCTGCTATACGTTTAACTGCCTATATCCATGATTCCTCAATATTAAAATAAAATATTAGCTATGTGATTAAGGTCTTAGTGGGAAACCCAGTCAAATGACATCTTATGACATCAGCAGCCTTCCATGTGCTAGCAGGAATCCCATATACTAAACCTGGGTTATTGCACCCTGTCTCTTTGCACTCCCCACTGAGGCTCATCTACAAAATTTGATTATTGTCAAAAAAAGAAGCACCTATTAGCGAAACATCAAAAAAAATCCAGCAAAATTTTTTTCAAGTACCAGAGTTAAAATCATATACAGTGGACCCTCGGGTTACGAACGTGGCAAACCTGGAAGTGTATTCTTCCAGGTTTTGGTGCGCGTGCATGTGCAGAAGTGCTCTGCACACCTCGCACATGCGCACAAGCGCTCTATTGCGCCACGCACAGAAGCGGCATCTCTACTTGCGGATTTTTCGGGGTACGTACACACCCCTGGAACGAATTACATTCATATCCAGAGGGTCCACTGTATTTGCAATGATATGCAAGTGTTCTGAATAAAGCAACAGATTTCTGTACAACTGTTGAGAGTCTCAAAAAGAAATGTGTTGATTCTTATATGCTTAAGGCAACTACACTTGATGAGGAAAGATGCACAAGAGATGGCCATTTGAGGAAGAGTCACTGCTGTTTACCATGCATCTCCCATCATTGGGTGGTGGTGGGGGGGAGTAAAGAAGCCTCACAGGTCTAGAGAATTGGGAATTCACAACTGAGTGCATAGTTGCCTTAAGTGAGAGAAAGGACGTCAGAGAAGTCTGACGAAAATGGAAACCGGAGTGGAAATTGTCAACGTTCATCTCATGTCCAGAATAGAAATCAATCCACTGAATGCGATCAGTATTCACTGTTGCCGATTTCAGTCCACAAGTTATATGTAATCAATATGGCAATGTAACTTACACAGTTAAATTACATAATTTTGCACAAAAGACTGTGAGATGAATAACATTGGGGTTTTTTGCGGAAGGTGAACTGCAGCAGAATGGAAGCATTGCTGCACGTGACCCACTGAGGGCAGAACAGAGAACAATACCTCCTGCATCCCTAGTGAGGAAGCAGTTCTAGACCCAGAACCTCTCAACTAGGAATGTTAAGGAGACATGAATTTCAGCCCCCTCCTGTGTTTGCCACAGTCAGTGCTGTGTCTCTTCTGCTACAGTTCGGGTTCTGCTAAAACCTACACAATTTGTCTCACTGTCTGCAGAGGCCGAAACTAACTTAATTATATAATAAATTCCGGTGCATTTCAATGAAGGGAAACATCAAAAACGATATGTAAAATTACATTTATGTAATGCTTGAGGACTAAAAAAAAGAAAAAGGAAAAAAGGAAAAGATAGCAAGTACTGCTCACATGGGTTTGCCTAGTTTCCGTTCCTGGCCTTGGACAGGCATGCAAATTGTGGCTATTTCAGCTCCCATTTCCATTTCTGATGGAATTCTCCAACATATAGCCATGTTAGCCATGTTCAAATATATAAAAGGATGTCATATAGAGGAGGGAGAAAGGTTGTTTTCTGCTGCTCCAGAGAAGCGGACACGGAGCAATGGATTCAAACTACAAGAAAGAAGATTCCACCTAAACATTAGGAAGAACTTCCTGACAGTGAGAGCTGTTCGGCTGTGGAATTTGCTGCCAAGGAGTGTGGTGGAGTCTCCTTCTTTGGAGGTCATTAAGCAGAGGCTTGACAGCCATCTGTCAGGAATGCTTTGATGGTGTTTCCTGCTTGGCAGGGGGTTGGACTGGATGGCCCTTGTTGGTCTCTTCCAACTCTATGATTCTATGATTCTATATCTACTCCCAACACTTATTCACATAAGACAACTTCACCAGCCTAGCAGGCAACAGTTGCTTAGGACCACAACTTCCATCAGCCTCAGCCAGTGCTGCCTTGGTGTTCATGGGAATCAAGAGGACACCAAGTAGGTGATGCCTAATGCAAGGCGTGCTTATTCATCCTTTCTCCCCCCACCCCCTAGTGATGAGAGTTACTTGGGGGAGTTCTTTTTTGTCTTCATAAAAGCAATTCAGTTATCAGATCTAAATAAGACAAGGAATGTACCAAGACAAGGGCAGGATCTACGCCCCGACCCCCGGCCACACACCTTAGCTTACACCTACAACATGCCCTCACATAATGCCCTCCCCATCACCTCAAAAACAGTTTGTTTCCATGGGAATGCAGCAAAGCCTGTTTCCATTAACATTAGTTCCGGGGGTTTTGTTATTAGCACGGATTCTCGTTTGATTAAGTATTTAAAACCACATTTTCTAAAATCAATATTTGGAGAAGTGGAGTAATGTTTTTTTTAAGTCTCAAAGTCATTAAAATATTCAGCTTTTCAGCTGTGTCATTAGAAGTGTATTTCAACCGAGCGTTTTTTCGCTCTGCCCCCCCCCACCCGCTATCCTCCTTCTTTTTTAATCATACGGCTAAAGAGCAAAAGAGAACTGATATGGAAACCACATGAAAGACATGGCCTCAGTCCAAAAGGATATCATGCATCACCCTTGACTATATAACCAAATATTAATTTAATTGTAGCTTACATAATTATACTTTTACGGTGCTACTCTGCACTGGTATAGTAGGAAATCAAACTGCAAACAAAACACCTACATATACTAAATAAAAATAAATCCCTGTGAAATTAAGCATAATATAAATGGGAGCTCATTGACAGGTTGTTTTTTTAAGCATGCCATATGTCCTCCATTCCTTTTGGCAAAGTGGACCAACACCTAGACAGTCTTAATGCATCCCATTGTGCCAAGGCATTGAACAACATATGGGTTGTCTGTTGTCTAGGAACGATGCTTCTCCCCACCAAAAAAGATGTTACTCTCAAGCAGTTTTGGCACATAGTGGTCTTGTCTGCTTCCCGCCATTCTGAAAGGAAAGGACATTTGAAAATATGAAGTCCCCTCTTATCTAGACAACCTTTGAATTAAAGGGTGGGGTGGGAATCACTATGACTTCCTCAATACAGCGTTCCCATCATTTGATTTAAATAACTGTAGTACCCTAATAGAATCAGAGAATTATTGAGTTGGAAGATTTGCATGGCCAGACCTTTTAACCTTACCCCCAAATAAATTCAGACAAGACTGAAATTTTGGTTTGGTTTTTGGCAGAATTTATGCCACAACTTTATTGATTACAGCAAGTAATTGGTTGCATAGGCTTTGGTTCGGCTAGCTCCCTGTTCCGCAGGTAGCACTGACCCAGGGTTCCAGCATAGGTCAGCCAAGGGTGAACACCTGGATAGCAGAAAGCCGGAGACATGCTCTATCTGCCACCCAAATGTCTCCCCAGACTCAGGCACAGGCACAACCCCCTCTCAGGGGTTGACCAAACCATCGAGTCCCTGGATTCCTTTAACGGAATACCCTTCACATAGGGATGGCAAGAGCGTTCTTCCATCCCTATCACCCGAACCAGGGCCTATCCGCAACCTTACAAGTTGTGACGGTTTGCTACGTGGCAGGCAAAACCCAAATGGCAACAGCCAATCAGCCAAGTGGGGAAAACTCCTGCCGTGCCCCTGTTCCAACAACAGACAACACATGACAGCATAGCAAGGTCAAGCGCACAAGCCCTTAAAGTAGGGAGTGGAAGCCCTAAAAGTAGGGAGAGGTGGGCGGGTGTTCCGATGCACGTGCCGAAAAGAGGAAGCTCAGGTTCACGAGCATGGGTATTTATCGGTCCCTCGGTCTGTTTAGCTTGGGTCCCATTGGTCAGATTGAACCCTGCATCGAGGGACCTACTGATTGGGTGTTGTGGCTGTCAATCAAACCCACCCACAACACAGAGGTTTGGTTGCCAGGTCTCACCGCAATACCTCCCTTTAAGGGAGGACCTGATATCCCAAAAGTCACCTAGTCCAACCCCCTGATCTGCAGGAATCACAGCTAAAAAAAACCAAACCTACAATGAAGGAGTCCATTCCACTTTGAAATAGCTCTCTTGCCACCAGCAAGTTCTAATGCTTAGTCTGAATCACCTTTCTTGTAATTTGAATCCATTGGTTCAGGTCCTACCTTCTGGAGCAGCAGAAGCAGACCAAGTGGTGAAAACTAGGTACCTTGTAATGATTAGACCTTTTTTAGATTCACTGTAAAAGGACAAACTATATGGGCAATCTGTGAATGGACCATTAAATGATAAATGTACCTGGAAATAGGCCCAGTTTTGAAAAAGACTGCAATGTGGGAAGAGGGAAGAGGGAAGGGAAGGCTTAACCCTTTCACCTGCACAATTTTCGTAGTTAAAGCCGCAACTGCAACCACTAAGTTGCTGTATGCCATGGGGCAATATATACAGGTACACTAAGGGTTAACCACTACCCATCCATAAATCTGGGGCTGCAAATGCCCATCAGCTGACCTTGGTTACACATGACACTTCTGGTAAGAAAAGGAAAGGAGGGAAGCACAACAGGATGAAAGAAGGATGGAGTTAAAATCCTATTGAAAAGGCTTGTATGCCTGTCTCTCTATTAGCATACGGACTCTAGTATGTAGAGGCAACCAACCTTCCTCTGCAGTCTTGATACAATTCAACAAGGTGTGTCCCCCCCCCCCCCCAGATTTGGGTAACAAAAGATTCAGCAAGGCTTTTGCTGAATCATCATTCAATGGCTCGGCTTTGATGCTGCGTTTATACAGTGGTACCTCTGGTTACGTACTTAATTCGTTCCAGAGGTCCTTTCTTAACCTGAAACCGTTCTTAACCTGAAGCACCACTTTAGCTAATGGGGCCTCCCGCTGTTGCTGCACTGCCAGAGCACAATTTCTGTTCTTATCCTGAAGCAAAGTTCTTAACCTGAAGCATTATTTCTGGGTTAGTGGAGTATGTAACCTGAAGCGTATGTAACCCGAGGTACCACTGTACTACAGTTTAGTGTAATGACAGTAAGTCACAGGCTCCTGCCATCTGCCCCCGTGTTGTGGCTGCAAGGAAAGGTTCAGAAGCTTTTGCTTCCAGTTTAGATTAACCATAGCTTGTTGAGTCATTCAAACCAACAAATGATGATTTGTTTGAAACAAGCTAGCCAAAAAGGATGGGCTGCAAAGCTGGTTTGTTTAAGCAAACCATGGTTTAACAACATTATCCACTGCTTAGGATTCAGAAGCTGCAATAAGCAACACTGAACTGAACTGGAAGCAAAAGCTTCAGATCTCCTCCTCACAGATACACATAAGCTGTGGCTCGTTCTCATCACACTAAACTACGGTTTGGTGTAATGTCTGAACCCAACCAATGAGATTTACCTTTCCATGCTACAAGAGGAGGTGGGAAAGCACAAAGAGGGGAGGCCAGGGACTACTTTTTGAAGCATCAATAAGATTTCTTTAACTTTCCCACTGATCTTTACATCAGACATGTTCTGAAAGCTACACATATCCAATCCAATTCTCAGCTGGTAGCGCAGAGCATTAACTTCATTATTTTCTACAGCTCTTTGACCAAAATTACACAAGCCCACCAGTGGCCCTTCGCAAGTTATTTCTTTTCTTTTTGTGGCGAGTCAGCATTATTTCTGCTTTTCTGAGTTTCCCAACTCAAAATATAGGGAGGGATAGGAGGGCTAAACAACCATTTGCGTTCCTGAGATTTAAAATGCATGCATGCTCCCCCTTAAACAGCGTTAGAGAATAAGCCTTACTGGCATGTCCCTCCCATACCTAAACAGACACATAACCAAAGCATGAAACAAGCGCATAAGTCACAACCCAACCCATAGGTAAAACAATACACAAAGACAGCAACCTGACAGGTTGGGACTGTATCAGTCAGTTTAAACTGAGGCAGTATGTCGGGGGGGGGGAGGTTGTTCTTTGTGCTATTTTATAGTAACTGGGTGTTTTTTTTATTGTGTGTGTGCTTTATCTGCTGCAGTGCAGAGGAATGGACTTTTTACTTTATTGTTCAAGACCTCCGCAAAGGCAAGGGAGTGTCTGTTTTTCAGGCTCTCCAGCTGTCGAACTTCAACTCCCATCAGTCCCTGCAAGCACAGCCAATCGCCAGGGATGGTTGGAGTTGTGGTTCAGAAACATGTGGAGGGCCAAAGGTTCCCCGCACCTGATATGACAACAGGTTAACAAATTTCCTTTGTCAAAGACCCACTTGCTGAAAAGCTCATGCAAGTACAGACTACAAAGCTGGTCCAACAGCCTTTCCACAGCTACTTCTCCCTCCTGTTTCCTTCTCCAGAGTCTGTGCTACCACCAGTCTGCAAAGCCCTACTTTATCTCACTTATATCCTGGACACTGATAGTGAATTCATTCTCTGAATGTGAATCATGATACACCAGTAGCTGCATCCTTTGTTAGAAACCCTACTTATCCCTTTGAAGTACACAAGTACTGGCAACCAGAAAAAGAATGTAGTAACAACAACAGCAATGTAGTAACAACAACAGCAAAAGTAATTTATTGTTATTATTAAAGAGGGTGGATTAACAATACATGCAGCTTCATAATCGCCCCAGTAGTGCCAATGCACGTTGGTATTTATGCACCAGACACAGGTGCTTCATTCCAGTTTAACACATATGTAGGTCCAGTTACAGGTGGGTGTAGGTCCAGTTACAAATGTAGGTGTAGATCTGAACAGAAAACTGCCTATTCTCCATCCCAGAAGTAGTCTGCTAACGTGCAAATGTGCCACCAACCTCTGAGGCCAGAAAAAGCAAACATAGTTTAAACACTTGGTCTGATTTCAGCCACTTCCTTCAGATTCAATCATTTTGCATTCCGGTCCATTGGATGAATAACCTTGCATGGGTTGTATCTTCCTTGCATTTTGTCTGCAGAAACTACTCGTCTCCCAGCCTTGCTCACTAGTCTAATCTCTTCCCTCCCCGATATTGCTGAGCGTAGAGTCCCAACCAGTCAGACTGCCAGCTTGTTTCTCTGCCTGCCTTTTGGCTAAATGTCCCTTTTGTAAGAACATAAGGGGTTCAAGATGGTGTACATGGCTCTTGTAGCCCACCCACAAGACAGGTTAGCCTGAGAGAGAGAGACTTTTTAGCTTATAGAAAAGGCAAGTAAGAAGTGATATGACTGAAGTTTATGGAGTAACATTATGCATGGCCTGGAGAAGGTGGATAGAAACAAGTCTTTCTCCCTCTCTCACAACACTAGAACTCATGGACATACAATAAAGCCGAACGTTGGAAGATTCATGGCAGATAAAAGAAAGCACTTCTTCATGCAGTGCATCATTGAACTATGAACCTCACTCCCATAGGAGGCAGTGACAGCCACTAACTTGGATGACTTTAAAAGAGGACTGGACAAATTCATGGAGAATAAGGCTATCAATGGCTATTAGCCATGATGGCTAGGCTTTGTGTCCATGCCATAATGCTTCTGAACACCAGTTGCTGGAAGTCATGGGAGGAAAGAGTGCTCTTTTACTCAGGTCCTGCTTGCTTGTTCCCACAGGCATCTGGTTGGCCACTGTGAGAATGCTAGTCTAGGATGCTAGACTAGATGGGATGTTGGCTTGATCCCACAGACTCTCATTATATTCTTATGATTGGCCCATGTGAGATTCATTCCTAAATAGGGATTTGAACTTGGGTTTCCCCAGGTCTCACTAATCTAGTCTTCCCTAACCTAGTGCCCTCCGAAGGTTTTGAACTACAACTCCTGCCCATCCCCGACCGTTGGCTATGCTTGTTGGGGTTGTTAGGAGCTGGAGTCCGAAACATCTGAAAGGCACCAGGCTGAATGCTCTAACCACTACACAGCGCTTCACTCAGGTAGGACATGCAAACATGCTGTGCAAAACATGGAAAAACACCTTCCAATCTGCATATAATTGGCTGCTTGTCTGCACACTGTCTCTACCTTCCTGTTGATCAAATGTCAGTAAATTTTGGCCCTCAAGATGATACTGAACTACAACTCCCAGCGCCCCGCCCATTGGGCATGCTAGGTGGCACTGATGGGATTTGTAGTTCAGCTGAAGGTTCCCTGCTTTTGATAGTCACAAAAATGTATCTCACAGTCCATGACAGGAGGCCAAGTGAGAACCAAACATATATATGGTAATTTGCAAGTAAGGAACTGAGGCCAACAAAGTCCTGAATTTGTTCACAGCCAATTGTTCAGGACAGGAGTTCAACCCCCTCAAATTCAGGCTCAGCAAGTCTCACTTATGCCGTCATAAATTAACCTAAAGGTGTTATTTCTGGAATCCATGTGCGTGGGAACGTTTTTCTGCCAAAAATAGTGGCTTGACACATTTATTTTTAAAATAGCAATTAAGAGCATCCTCTCACACTAGCTTTTCAGGAAAAACTCACATAGACTTACAAAACGTTAATTGACTTAGACATCTTAGTTCTTAGTCAGCAGCTGGCTTTTCCAGAGCACAGCTCTGAGCAGGAATGAAGGAGTGGTGAGCCAATTGGTGGGAACAGCCATAGCATCTGCTTTACATGCAGAAGGTCCCAGGTTCGATCCCGGGCATCTCCAGAGAGGTCTGGAGAAAGGTTCTCTGCCTGAGACCCTGAAGAACTACTGCCTGTCAGGTAGACAATATTGAGCTAGCTGGTCCAGTGGTCTGAGTCAGTATGTCTTCCTATGTTCCTATGATCGCCTTGCTGCAATGTTCTTTTGGCACAGATGCCAATTCTCTACACTAGCAGCTGACCTACTTTATTGTCCATTTCAATAATTGGCAGCAATTCGGATAAATATGGGGACGCAGGTGGCGCTGTGGTCTAAACCACAGAGCCTAGGGCTTGCCGATCGGAAGGTTGGTGGTTCGAATCCCCGCGATGGGGTGAGCTCCCGTTGCTCGGTCCCAGCTCCTGCCAACCTAGCAGTTCGAAAGCATGTCAAAGTGCAAGTAGATAAATAGGCTCCATTCCGGCGGGAAGGTAAACGGCATTTCCGTGTGCTGCTCTGGTTTACCAGAAGTGGCTAAGTCATGCTGGCCACATGACCCGAAAGCTGTCTGCGGACAAACGCCGGCTCCCTCAGCCTATACAGTGAGATGAGCGCTGCAACCCCAGAGTCGTCCGTGATTGGACCTAACAGTCAGGGGTACCTTTAGGATAAATACAAGAAGTGGATGTGCAAGTGAGGTATGGTCTGAAGGCACCTGAAACCACCACCTTGCTAAAGCTGAGCAGGTCTGTGTATAGCCAGTGCCTGCATGGATGGTGTAGTGGTTAGAAGGTTGGACTAAGACCTGGGAGACCAGGGTTCAAGTCCCCACTCAGCCATGAAGCTTGCTGAGCCAGCCATCTTGGGCCAGTCACTGTCTCTCAGCCCACCTGCCTAACTGGGTCATTGAGAGGATAAAATGGGGAGAAAGATGTGTGCTACCTTGACCTCTGTGTAAATAAACTAACCTGCTGAACAAAGGTGTGTGTATGTGTGTGTAATATAAGTTGTATGCCCTTGTTTCTCATTTTTATCCTTTTACATGGATTTCTATGTTTTGTGGTATTTTATGCATTGTAACTCGCCGTTATTTTTATTGATTACAGTTTATTGTAATTATTAAATGTAAGCTGATTAATTATTATTTGCTGGTATTTAATTTTACTGTTTACTATTATATTCTAATGGATTGTTGGATATTGCTTTATTTGATATAAATTTATTTTAAAGTTATGTTTTTATTATGACTTTTTTGTATTGGATCAGATCGTTATTAGGTGTGTGATCTTTGCTGTCCATTTTGTTCTTCAGGTCGTAAACCGCTTTGTGCATAGTAATACAGAAAGGCAGTATACGAACTAAAAGCGAAATTAAATGAAAGGTCAAATTTGCATCTGTTGCTCCACCCCTTTTCCCTCGGACCCACCCACCACTAGCATATGGGCCTCAGAAGGTTACCCAGTGGATAATTACAATGGAATGGAGTGGGTTGCGCATTATTATTCTCATTTATGGTTATTACTTTGTCAAAATATAAAATTAAATTAAAAAAGAAGGATACCCAGCAGGAAATGTGACGCTCTTCCCCTTGTCAGAACTACCCCATGTTCATTGGCAGCCTCGTGCTATTCTCAAAGCAAGATAATAATATCTTGATTTGAGCATCCTAAGAATCAGCAGAAGGCTTTTGGGAGCCAGCAGCATTAACACACAGCTGAGTTCAGAGGTAGACCTGCTCTGCCCTTTTCAACATGGAAACCAAGCCACCCCCTACCACCCGTGCAAGATGCTCTTGTGGACAGGCACCTGGCTGGCACCTGGCCAACCTCAGCAGGAGGAGCTATGGTAGATGCAGCAGCCTGTTGACAGCGATGGTGGTGGCTGGGGTTCTGGCACCCCTGTACCTGCCTGAGCATGCTGAGTGCTGGCAGCAAGGACACAGTACAGCCAGGAGGGGAAGATACTCAGACATCCAACCTGGCAATCACTGACTGTTTCCTACATAACCTGGGTTTCCCACAGACAGATGCTCAGACGGAGAATCTCACTGCAAATACTCTATGGCACGCGCCTGATGCTTAAACTTCTTTCTTCCCACCTGACCTTTGCTGGATAGGATGCGAGTGAACTGTTCACCCTCTTCTTTTCAACATCTGTCCATAAGCCATCTGTGAGCCATTTATCATAGCCCACCAGGCCAAAGATAAGAACCAGTGGCACAGTTCTGACTAATGCTTCAGACCCCAGTCACAGTGTGAAATAGAAAGGGGGGGGGGGGGAACTGCAGCAAAAATGTGCTGGTCCCACGAAGGATTCAATATTCTAAGCAAACTACTCTTATTTTAAGAGACTGTTTTGTGGCAGAACTCGTTTTCTCTCCCTCCCTCTCTTTGTGCAACAAATCCATTTTATAAATCATTATAATATAGTAATAACAAGAAAGGGTGTTAGATACCGTGCCTGGAAACCAGATGCAATGTTCTTCTAAGAACTTAAAACCCAGAGATTGCTGCTAAAGCTGCCCATTTTAACATTTCTCCTCCCTTGTCTGCGGCATGCTTTCTAGGGAAAAATGCTGAAAACATAGTGAAAGCCCAAATTACTCATGGATTTAGTAAGAGATTAACCCAGCTTTTCAGTAACAGTAGTAGTTTCTGAAAAGCCCAGCAAGGTCGTTATTGGTTTTAATGACATATTGTTTATTACTTTTAGGACACCGACAGAGCAAGATTTTGATGAATGCAGCCTTCCAACGGGTCCAAAACCCATTGCTTAAAAAAAAACAAAAACCAACACTGGCATTAGGCGGCTCCTGAATGCTTTTCAGAAGCAAAAAACATCCTTTCCAGTTATGCTAGTCAGGCCTACTTGCATGTGATTAGGGCCACATCTGTGCCATGCATTCAAAGCACCATGATATGTCCCCTTTAAAGCTCTGGCTTACCCCAAAGATTCCTGAGAACTGTAGTTTGTTGAGGGTGTTGAGACCCTTGTTCCCCTCACAGAGCTACGGTTCCCAGAGTTCCCCAAGAAGGAAGATTGGTTTTTACACCACTCTGGGAATAAATCACTCCTCCATCCACAGAACTATGACTCCCAGAATCAAGTTTTTCCTTCTCCCTCCATAAGACCTCGTTGGAGGAGAAGGCAGCAGTGAGAGAGAAGGGAAACACCTGGGAGACTTCAGCCTGTATTCTGAGTTTGTGTTTGTTCCTCCCACCCCTCAGGTATTTATGGGTGCCACCGCCCAGAGGCACAAGCTCAAGGGCTCTCAGCTGTGGCTCTCAGTAGTGGATCAGCCACCAGCTGATCAAGCCTTGTTGGCCCTATACTAGGAATAGTTCAGATTGGTGCGGCTGTTTTAGCACAGCTGATGTAACGGCTTGTGTACTGTGCATTTTAAACTACTGATTTTTATTTTATTGTTTGTATTTCTTGATTCAGGGTAGAATTCTTATTTTGATTGTGCACAGAGCCATGTACATTGTTGGCACTGCATAAATAAATTCTAATAATAATAATAATATGAAAAGTTCAGCATACTCTGTGTCCTGACATTATTATGAGGTCTGTTTGTTCCCCTCAGCCAATGGGAAAGGAAAACACAAAATACTGTTGTGCTAGGTCTAGGATATGGGGCAAATAAACATTAAGACACCGATGCAGTGGGTGGTGGAGCCTGCCACAGTCCTATTGTATTCGATGGCAGCCCCACATTCTTATAGTATGTTCATGCTCTTTCTAAGAATCACAGAATGGTAAAGTTGGAAGGGACCCCCAAAGGTCATTTAGTTCAACCCCCTGTAATGAGGAATCTTTTGTCCAACGTGGGGCTCGAACCCACGTCCTTGAGGTTAAGAGTCTCACGCTCTACCCACTGAACTATGCAGCTCATTCCTTAGTCCTATGGGGCTGACCCACACCTATCCAAACCCACTATTCATTGGCAACAGCTTTAAAGTAGGTGGAAATATATTTTAGAAAAGGTACGGAGCCCTTTCAAACTGATACTTTTGTAAGTGTGTACCACTCGAGCTGCCAGGAGCTACAGGACATCCAAGCTTTGTTTCTCTGGAAGCCAGGAAAATTATGCATAAGGCGTTCTGCTGCCAGGAACCTTCTTAATAACCCAATTCTGCATATGTCCAGGATAAAAACTGCACCTTTTGGCCATAGCTTACCCCCAGATGATATGGCAGATGGTCACCTGGCCCCCATTAAAAGAAGTGCAGAATAAAAAAACAACACCTATCAACGTCTGGAAGACATCCAGTCGCTAGTGTTGTAGAGTCAAACTTCTACTTAAGATTTCTTTGTTCCTTTCTTCCTCCGCAAGTTGGGGGGGGGGGAAATGGACTTGAATCGAAACCAGCCCTAATCCTGAAAATCCACTGAGTACATTGGGCAGCTTCCCACAGAAAGCATAGCAAGTGCAGCACACAAAGAGTTAATGTTGTTTTATAATGGATTGGCTTCTTCATTTCAGTAGCCAGAAACCTTTTACTGTACATAATATGTTGCTTGATTCTATTCTGATGTGCAGGTGTTAACCCACGGGAAATAAAAATAGTAATTTTCAAGCATCTACTACTTTTCCAGTAAGTGTTCTTATTGTCATTGATTTATTAAAATTCCCATGGTAAAAAGAATAAAAGGGGATGGGAGGGGGGGATAAACTGCAGTGTTTGTTTGTCTTTTGTGTGATACAAAATGAAATGCCAGCTATAATAAACTAAGCAATTAGGATATTTTTTTCCCTTATTATTAGAAGAAAGGGATGGAGACAAGAAATGCACAGTGCACACATTTTACTCTGCAGTGTAAATAGATTGAAGGGCATAAAAACTTGATGCTGTGTGCCATTGTGCCCTTGAATGTAATGGCCTAAGCCATCAGCATTAGGGCTGGGAGATATTTGGTTTTCAACACTGTGATATACCACAAGCTGAACATCACAATATACCAATAAATCGTGATGTCTGAATTAAGGATGGAGCTATGTGGAGGCATTGGTTGGCATCACGGTTCTTCCTGCATCGTGATTTTTGCCAGCGCGTGCTCTTGTGATTCGCTGCCCTCCTGGCAGGGGGCAGACAGGTGTGACAACAGAGTTAACAGGAGCTGCAGGAATCAAGAGAAGCATTGACTGGCTTCACATTGTATTTTTGCATAGCACGCATGCACATATCATGATTCATGAAATATTGCCAGGTCCAAAATTCGGAAACTGGTATCACAATATGGACTTCAAACCAGTTTTGGAAAATATATAGACATATCTCTCAGCACTAATCAGCATAAGGGTGCCACCCTCTTGGTCTGGGACCCAACCCAAGCCCATCTACTGTGGTTTGGGTGAGCCAAGCACAGGGCTGTCATTAAGGGCAGGATCCGGGGGCCCCACTTGGGAGAACGACCAGGAGCACCCACCCCAATGCAGAAGGGCAGATTTAACACATTCTAAAGTGGCCAACCAGGTGCATATGGGACTTGCACAAGCAGGACCTGATCACAGCAGCTCTATTCCCACCTGTGATTCCTGGCAACTGGCATTCGGGGGACAAAATTCTGAAAGTGGAGGTAGAACATAGCCATCATGGCTAGTAGCAAGAGAGATGATGCACATAACCATATAAAGAGGTGGAGGCCCCAAAACATTATTAAGTCCAACGTGGCCTAACCGCACCACTGCCTACGGAGAAGACTTTCACAATGACCAGGTGGGAGGTGGGGCCCACACCTTGCTCAAGATCAAAAGAAGAGTCAGACCAACCTGGTGTGCCAGTTCAATCTTACCTCAGCGAACCAGGGCTTGCCCATACCTGTCTCCTCCTGCTTCAAAGCCACCCAAGTTGGTGGCCATCACTGATGCAAAACTGGGAGCAACTATATGCTACATTTAGAAGTATTTTCTTTTGGTCTGTCCTGAATCTTTCAACATTCATCCTCCTTGGAGGTCCATGAGTTCTAATGCCATGAGAGAGGGAGAAAATTCTCTATCTACTTTCTCCATACCGCGCCTAATTTTATACACCTCTGTCTTGTCTTGTCTTCCTTGCCTTTTCCCTAAACTATAAAAGCCCCAAATATTGCAGTATTTCCTCAAAGAGGTGTTGCTCCATCTCCTTGATCATCATCATCATCATCACCCTTTGCTAGAGAACTGACTCTTACCTGATAATTCTACTAGATCTACCAGAGCAGAGCTATCCAAACTGTGTGTCGCAACACATTAGTGTGCTGGCTGCAGTGTGTAGATGTGTTGTGCAAGTGCTCCTCCCAGGGCTGGAAAGAGGTTAGTTTAACCTCCAGTTTGCTAGGAAAACTGAATTACTGTGTTGTGAAATGATGCATGTCTTAAAAAAGTGTGTCACCAACATGAAAAGTTTGGAAAGCTCTGTACCAAAGGATTGACTCTTAAATAATAAATTCCTTTCTGTTTATCAGCGAACTGGCTGTCATCAATTCACCATTTTCCCCCTCCTGCCAGGATATCATACAATATGCTTTCTTAAGGGTTTTTGTTTTGTTTTGGGTCTTTCTGTTTACATAAGAGCATTACATGTTGGGGTACCTTTATTACTTCTGAAGAAGTGTGCATGCACACGAAAGCTCATACCAAGAACAAACTCAGCTGGTCTCTAAGGTGCTACTGGAAAGAATTTTCTATTTTGTTTCGACTATGGCAGACCAGCACGGCTACCCACCTGTAACTTTATTACTTCTGTTCATGTGTTTACGTCATATTCTCGGCTCCAGTTGTAATAAAAATTGAACACAAAGAATCTGTTATGTATACATGACATGTTATGTATACATGACATGTTATGTACATATTATATATACATTTATACATACTTTCATTGTATATTCATGTATAGAAATTAAGTGGATTGCTTCCATACCTTTAGGGGCCTCCAATGACTCTCTTGCCCAGGGCCCCCCAAAACTCTAGGCTAGGGCCACCCCTGGCTCTAGATGATTATGACTACAACTCCTGGCCAGATCCAGCCAATGCTGGTTCGCAAAGATTGCCCTAAGGTGATGTTTGCCGTAGCTCAGGTTCATCCTCTTTGCATTCCAATATTTATGTGCATTTAAAAGTCATAACTGGAGACAAGTGCAGAGCCCTGATCTTTCAGGAATGTGGTGTTACACCTTCTCATAGAAGAAAGAAGAACCAAGCCTATTTTGTGTAAATATATACCAAATGACTAAGTCTCCAGGGCTTAACTCAGACCTGAGAATGTGGAATCACTTCGAGAAGAATTTAAAGTGATTTCTGGTTGGATCTGTTCCAGAATGGCAAGTCATTTGGCAGCAAGTTAAACAGACAAAAAACACCTGCAGAAATTACTACCTGTCTGTATTATGTCCCAATTAAACATGACAGGGAGTGGCAAATGAAAGCAATTTTCATCTCGCCCCACCCAAAATGCTAAAGAAATCAAATCAAATCCTTCAACAAACCTCACCTGCTTCTTTCTAGGCATCAAGCGATCACAAAAATTTAAACTCGGATGCTTCCTCCAAAATAAATTAGACTTTGACTTCAGAGTTTCCCCATGAACAGTTCTACAAACTGAAGGACAGGCACCCAAACTGCACCACTAGGCACCTTCCATGTCTGAGAATGGCACGCAGGTCGATGGACAAGACTGAGGATATCTCAGGTCTGACTAATGCATCGTAAGAGATGTGAGAAGAACTGACAAGCCACTTTTGGACTCCATAACAGAGTTCTAACAAATGCAAGGACCAATCCCTTTGCCAGTACCAATGACAACATATGAGTTGCAGCGCTGGTAGAACAGGAAGAAATAATGTGATGACTGCAACAGTGCAAAGCTTATCTATGCAGGAACAATTTTTGTGCAGCTACCCAATGGCTAAGAGAGATGTACAAATATTTCAAGCTGGTGGTCCAAATTGATAACAGGACACAGGAACAGGCAGAGTCTTAGATATGTTGCTGGACACAAGTGTGCTCATTTTCTTTCATTAAATGCCAGGCCTGTGGGGGGTCCTTCCATAAATCTGGAACAGAAGGCTAAAAATTTAACTTAGTAATTAGAATACGCTACAGCAAATGATCTTCCAGTACAGTTCTTAGGACTCCTCAGCAGCTCATCAGGCATTCTTAAAAGAGAAGATCAGGCAAATGACCTTGGAAAAAATAAATTGTCTACTATTACCAATCCTCTACTGCAGGAGAACACTCAGCATCAGAACTTGGCATTACACAAATGATTGTCACTAGATTCAGGCCAGGAAAACCAACATGTATTCTTCATACAATGGATTTCTTCACTACCACAAGATTGGCAGGAGGTAGCAACCAATAGATGGATCTTTGCTCCTCTTACAAACAAAGAGAGTTGTCTCAGACCATTTGTTCATCTAGCTCTGTACTGCACAGCCTAAAGGTTGGCAGAGGCTCTACAGAGTTCCAGACAGAGGTCTCTCCCAGTCCTACCTAGAGATGCCAGCGGGAAGGATACTGAGCATTATCAGTTTTTCTTCTGTGAAATGGTTCTATTTTGTAATGCATCAACAGATTTTTTTCATATGTACCCCCAGAACCTGAAAAGGTTGAGGACCCTGGATTTTATGTTGTTAAAAGCAACAAAAGAAGTTTAGGTTTAATAACATAAATGAGCACTGTATATATATCAACCTTAAAAAAGTCCTTTTAAATAAAAACTGCAACATCCTATAGCTTCTTAATTTCAAGAAATTTTACCTCTCTAGGCAGCACCTCAAATGAATCAAAAGTGCAGCATAGGACACTCTCCAAATTCTTCTACAGGGCAGTTCCTAAGCAGAACAGAGCAGTCTATGTGCAAAGTGTCTCAAGAAATCTGCAAAGCAAGGGTTGTAGAGCAACCAGTTTGTACTAACCAGTCTTGGGAAGACAACTGAAAATTCTGCTCGGTCATTTAAAACAGGACCAGTGATGCGAGAACAGAAGGAGATGAAGCGTATATTGGCAGTCAGGCCAGCTGTAGTAAAATAGTGGGTTATTTGTGGAAACCCTACATGCAGGATGGGACACGGGTGGCGCTGTGATCTAAACAACTGAGCCTAGGGTTTGCCGATCAGAAGGTCAGCGGTTCGAATCCCCACGACGGGGTGAGCTCCCGTTGCTCGGTCCTAGCTCCTGCCTACCTAGCAGTTCGAAAGCACATCAAAGTTCAAGTAGATAAATAGGTACCACACCAGTGGGAAGGTAAATGGTGTTTCCGTGCGCTGCTCTGGTTTTGCCAGAAGCAGCTTAGTCATGCTGGCCACATGACCTGGAAAAACTGTCTGGGGACAAACGTCGGCTCCCTCGGCCAGTAAAGCGAGATGAGCACCACAACCCCAGTCATTTGCAACTGGACTTAACTGGCAGGATATGCCACCTTAAAATCCAAATTTTGTCCTTAAACTTCATAGGCATGAAATCAATCAGACTACACTCGAGTCCCAAGCACATCTAGGTGGAAGTAAATCTTGCTGATTTCTATGGAGCTTATTTCTAAATGAGTGAGCTTCGATGCAATGTGCCAACTGACTTAATTGCTCAAGCTTCACTGGCTTCTGAATTGGTTGCACGTTCAAAAAAATGACCATCCTTATTTGTTTGGAGATATTTGACCATCGTCTTATCTCCACACTTAAAAGCGGTTAAAAGGATTAAGGCACTTCTCTTATTTATAACTAAATGAGTGCACATTTTTCCTTGGCCTCATTACCAAACTTGCTACCCCAGCAGTCAACAACATTTCCAGTTTTGGATGTAGTCCTGTGGTTATAAAGTTTTCTGTTTTATTAGAACACACACACCATTATAGGATTATCTTTTAATTTCCTCTGATGACTTAGAACTTCTTGGAAAAGCTGTATCCTTTCGGTTTGCCAAGTTGTGCAAGATGCAAAACAAAAGCTGTTTGGAAGAAAATGTTATTTTGCAATGATATTGTTCATTTTTGGGATTTTCTGGTCCTGAAGAGCATAGTCACTTAGCAGCTCAGTTCAGATATAGCATCATACCATAGCTTGAGCTAACAGAATAAGACTTGTCCTCATATGCTCTTTATTCCACCCACCTCATGCCACACACCACTTCAGTTTGTTACTTCCATTGTAGTGCAAGCCACGGCTTGTCACTACATACAACCTAGTTAACCACAGGTTGCTATATTTTTGCCTTCAAACATTTTGAAGCTGGAGGGCAATCCTGGCTTAGACAGCCAGTATAAACCATAATTTGCTGGTTTTGGTGCAACTGCAAACTGTGGTTTGTGCTAAAGCAGAGGAAACTAACTTCTCCCTTGGATTCCTGCAATATATTGCACTTTGGGATGTTTCTGAAAACTTCAGTACCAGTAAGTCCTGAAGCAATTTAGCAATAAAATCATAATCAGTAAAACATATGTATCTGAAGAAGTGAGCATGCACACGAAAGCTCATACCAATAACAAACTTAGTTGGTCTCTAAGGTGCTACATTTTTTTAATTTTTTAATATGTAAATAAAGTTTCTAAGCCAATTCAGATAAAGAGTGAGGTAAAGATCTCCACTTTAAAGGTTTGTTGAAAGAGGAAGGTTTTCAATAGGTACTAAAAAGGCAATCAAGACAGCAACTGAACAATATATAATGGGAATACCCATTACTGTATAGGTTCAATTCTCTCACAGTCCGATGCCTACACTGTACAGAATGGACTCCCCAGTGAAATGGGATGTTAAGGAGGCACGTTCCTGCACTGCACAATGATCAACTGGATATATACAAGGTGAGATGACACTGGTCTTGAGCTGCATACAGCTTTGTACTGTACACCAGCATTGGCACCTTACACATGGCCTGGTAGCTAATAGGCAGGCAGTACAATTCTTTGCTGGTTAGCAGCCACACTATACATAATAGTCAGTAGAGCATGAGACTCTTAATCTCAGGGTCATTGGTTTGAGCCCCATACTGGGCAAGAGATTCCTGCATTGCACAGGGTTGGGCTAGACGGCCCTATTGTTGCCTTCCCACTTGACA
Source organism: Lacerta agilis (assembly GCF_009819535.1). Taxonomy (NCBI): domain Eukaryota; kingdom Metazoa; phylum Chordata; class Lepidosauria; order Squamata; family Lacertidae; genus Lacerta; species Lacerta agilis. The sequence goes on from NC_046320.1 coordinate 58,663,677, forward strand.
GTTCTGTGATTTAAAGTGCTAAGTGATACCACTTTAAACATTCATGGCTTCCCCACAAAGAGGTCTGGGAGATGTAGTTTGTTAAGTGTGCTGAGAGATGTTAGGAGACCCCTGTTCCCATCACAGAGCTCCGTGGGAAGACGAATTGATTGCTAAACCACTCTGGGAATTGTAGCTCTGGGAGAGGAATAGGGGTGCCCTAACAACTCTCAGCACCATTAGCAAACTACAGCCCTCAGAATTATTTGGAAGCCATGGCTGTTTAAAGTGGTATTGCAGTGTTTTAAATGTATGGTGCAAATGTGGCTTTGGTATCTTACCGGTGATGCAGCTCAGTACTTATAAAAACACATGCATTTACAACTGCAACTTAAAAAATAATAATACGGTGAATTCTACTTATTATCCGTGTTTTCTCCAGGGCATGAATGCTAAATCTCTTTCCATACTCTCAGTCAGAAAATACATTGCAAAAAAAGAAAAAGAAGAAGAAAACTGTTCTGGGTTTCAGAGAGTTCTTAATTGAGAGGAAGACCCCCAGATGGTTGTCACCAGTTGAGGCTAAGGCTTACAAGAGACCCAATATGCCTGCAAAGTGGCCGAAGTATGCTGATATATTAGAACAAGAAGGTCAGAATTTTAAATTGAAAAGTTATGAACAATTGAAAGAGAAAGTATCTGACTGGCTGCAGTACTATCAGATAAATGAAGTGTTCAAGTTGGATAAGAAACGAGGCTTTCAGTCAGAGAAATCCAAGTTGGAGACGGAACTAATAGAACCGAACTCTAAGAATCTTTCCAGAATGTATAATTTGTTGCTAGAGTGGCATACGAAAGATGAAATGGTTAAATCAGTTATGATTGACTAGGCGAAAGATCTTGGACATAACATAATGTTTGAGGATTGGGAGAGATTGTGGAGGGAAGGCATGCAATGTGCTACGGGAAAATGTAATGAAAATGATTTACAGGTGGTATTTAACTCCAGTAAAGTTGGCTAAGATGTATCATGGTTTGAGTAATGAATGCTGGAAATGTAAACAAGTAGAAGGTACCTTCTATCACATGTGGTGGACGTGCCCAAAAGTAAAGGACTTCTGGGAGAAAATTTATAATGAACTTAAAAAAGTGTTGAAAAACACATTCACTAAGAAACCAGAGGCCTTTCTGTTGGGCATGACCAATCATGAAATTCCCAACAAAGATAGAATATTTTTTATGTATGCCACAACAGCTGCTAGGATTTTGATTGCTAAAAGATGGAAAACTGAAGAGCTACCAACAGTTGAAGAATGGCAAATGAAGTTGGTTGAATATATGGAACTCGCAGAACTGACCGCGAAACTCCGAGACCAGAGGGAGGAGAAGGTGCAAGAAGATTGGAAGAAATTTAAAGAATATTTGAAACGACGTGAAAAGTTAGACATTTGAAATTGAAATCAGAGGATATTATAGGCGATAGTAATAAAAGGTTAGGTGAAAGTAGGATGTAAGAAGTTAGAATTGTGTAATGTGCATTATATTAAGAATAAGTTTATGGATATATAATGATAGATAAGGATTAAGAATATTGGAGGAAGAGGAATATAAATAAGTTATAAAGTTACTATAGTATATTTGAAATGAACGCAGAAGAGAGGACGTGAGAAAGTCCCTAAGTAAGATTATAAATAAGATAAGATTAGGTAAATAAATGTTTTTTCTTTTGTTAGGTTTGTTTTTGTATTTTAGTTTTGTAGTGTATTGTAGCAGTGTTTTGTTTCATTTTTTGTGTATTGTATTTTGTATGTTTATTTTTTTATTTTTTAGAAAATCAATAAATTCTTATAAAAAAACAACAACAGAGAGTTCTTAATTGGTGCAGGATGGTTGCAGACACGAGCCTACAGTACGGTAGTGTCAACTCCTATCTTCCATGCTGCCCATCTGCCACTTGCTGTATTGAGACGGGTGTGTGCGTGTGCGTTGAGTAGACTTGGAAGCCAGCCACTGAAATTCTGGAAGCAAAACAGGCCTGGCTGCAAGCAGAGCTGTGCCAGAGACACATACCAGCCCTTCCAGAAAAAAATGCAGCAGCAAACTTAAAACCTTTCCTTCCTCCTAATAAACAAGCAACCTGCACTCTAAAGTCCCCTGATTCAGAGCTTCCTTTCTCTGTCTTTTGTACAAGAGTTTGCCTAGGCCAGCTGCTTCTCACATTATTCACACCAGCAAACAGAACTGCATGTGCCTCCATACACAATTTACTAGCCTTGCAAACAAATTCATACAAGCTAGCAACTTCACAAAAATGCATTAATACTGTACTCACTTGCTGCGTTAGTCATTTGTGGCACTCTGGTGCCCTGTGAGAGGGAAGGAGAAGACAAAATCTCTTCCAGTTTACAAAACATTTTTTCTGCCTGGTCATCTAGGAGTGGGAGGAGAGTTATGACACAGTGAGTGGATCTTTAACAGCCCGCCTTACCTCAGGAAAGTGCTTCTGCTAGTGCAAAGCCACCACTGGATAGAACCCTCTTTTGTTCAATCTGCACACTTGCAAATTTTCCATTTTCAAAATAGCAAATGAAGGAAAGTGGAGGGCGCTGAAGACTTAACTGAAAGCACAGAGCTGACAGAAAATCTAACACGTAGGTAAAGAAGCTGGGAATTCCCCAGTTCAATGCATACTGGTGATGTTTTTTTTATGAAAATAGCTGTGTATATTCCACCCAAGCAATACGGATATTCATATCTGCCATAGTTCGGCAGCTTTTTTACAAGTAGGTTTCTAGTCCATATGGATACAAACAAAAAACTTTATGGTACAGGTGGCACAACCGCCAACGCGCAGGTCCTTTTGTGCCTGGAAGAGGACATAACAGGGGTGGAATGGGGTGAAACAGAGTGGGTTGGGTTTATGCATGCATGCATGCATACAGGGGCCAAGAACACAATCCTCATGCAAAATGGTCACCGCTTGTATATCCAGTGCGGGGGAAGTGAGAAGGATTTCCAGTCATTGGAGGTGGAACTTGGCAGGCCTGCATTCTTTATCGATGCCACCATTTTCCTCGTATGGAGTTAAAGGCATCACACAGTATTCCAAGGTAGTCTCCTACACAAGTGTTGACCAGACCCAAACCTTTCAGAAGGCTGCTGAATCATGCACTTAATTGCTCCATATTCCTCACTTCTGAGTAACAGTAACAGACCTAAATTATTCTGGTTGAATAATTTCACCTGTACATTATATTATGCAGGGCACAGAATCCTGCTTTTTCTTGACACAGAAGTGAGTTTGTTTGTCTGAAGCCAAGAGCAGCACACATCTCCGAGCAGGCCCAAATGGCAGAGAGAAAACTATTGAAAGATCTGTTTAGAGTTCCGTCTTAAGGAGAGATTACATTAGGGAGGCATGACAGATGTTTTCAAATATGTATCAGGCTGTGATAAGTAGGAAGGTAACCAGTTGCTAGGTATTGCTACTGAGGATAGGAAAAGCAGTAATGAGCTTAAACAGCAGGAGGAAAAAGATTCAGATTAAATAATATCAGGGGGAAAAGTTCTACCCATAAGAACAGGCTGCAAATTGAAAAATACTATCGGGAAAGGTTCTGGGACCTCAGACACAGCAAGTTTTTAAAATTAGTTTGGATACATAACTGTCAGAAAGAATTTAGGTTTAATTAATCTTGCTCCTGCGCATGGGAGGTGGGGTGAGTTTCTACCTTAGTTCCCTCCAACTCTGCAATCATAAAACAGCAAAATATAAGATCACAGGGGATGCAAAACTCAATCCTGCAAAATTATATCTGCATGGTTAAGTGCGATGCTGGCAAGAAAAGCTAAGTATTCATTTGCCTGTCAGGATGCCAAATGCTTTAACAGGGTGGTTACTTTTTTCCAGACTTCTTATGTTCAGGGAACTCTTTCCACATCAGGTGGTCTGCCAGCAAATTCCCAGGCATCTGCAACAGAACACTTGCATGTAACAGAGGATCCTGGGCTATTTCTTGGTTCATGTAGACCAGGGGTCAGCGACCTTTTTCAGCCATGAGCCGGTCCACAATCCCTCAGACCAGGTGGTGGGCCAGACTATACTGTGGACGCTCGGGTTGCGAATGTGATCCGTGCAGGAGGCACGTTCGCAACCCGCAGTGTTTGCAACCTGCAGCGCCACGTTTGCACACGGGCGGGTCGCAATTCGGCGCTTCTGCACATGCGCGAGTGCCAGAACCTGGAAGTAACCCGGTCCGGTACTTCCAGGTTCAGCGTGGTGTGCAACCCGAAATCACGCAAGCTGAAGAGGCCTAACCCAAGGTATGACTGTATTTCGGGGGAGGGGGGGAGGAACAAATTCCTATGCCCCACAAATAACCCAGAGATGCATTTTGAATAAAAGGACACATTCTACTCATGTGAAAACACGCTGATTCCCGGACCATCCGCGGGCCAGACTGAGAAGGCCTTAGGTTGCCTACCCCTGATGTAGACCCTAGGAGGAATAAAAGAGTAGCACAAGGTCACTTACAAAGGGATTTCTGTGCTGTTGCATTAAACCTCCGAAAACCAGAGGTTCAAAATGCTGTGCAGGGCTTTCCAAAAGCCCTTTGGAGACCAGAGGTTTAAGGAGCTGCACTGTCAAGGCATGGCTGCTGCTTCCCCCTCAACAAGCAAGGAGCATTTTCAATGGGCAGGTGGTAGGTGCACCTTGCTCTGGCAAAGGAACCATTGGGAGCCTACTTTAAGCTCTCAATTGTAGGTTGGGTGGGCCTGGGCTTCCCAAAATGGCCTGGCGGACCAAAAGGAGTTCTTTGGTGGGCCACAATTGCCCCACAGGCCTAAGGTTCCACACCTCTGTCTTAAAGCACTGGTCAGGATGCTCCCCAAGCCACATGCATCCTACTGATTCGCTTTTGCATCCTCCTTGAGTGTTTTCGACTGGCTGAAAAGTATCCCTGAACTCTGATCATGCCTCTTGCTTCCCTGGATGGAGACAGATGTGCGAGTGTGTAGAAACTAGCCTACTGTACAAACACACAATTTACATGAATGGCTCCACCCACCCCTGGCAGGTGGTCCCCAGTAGGAAATGCAGCCTTTGGCTGAAAAAAAATGTTTTCTGCCCCTACGCCAGACAGTTTTGTCTTTCTTGGATGTGACAATAAGCTATGTTTGATGTTCAACCCCACACCATCGCCCCCAAAAGCAAGCTTCCTATGTCCTCCTTGGGACAATAGTGAAGGAGGATAAAGAAGAGAGCAGCATACAAGCCCAATGCTTTTGCAGGCTCATTCACATAACACTAAACTATGGTCCAGTGCTACATCCGAACCAGGCTTGCATGTCTATGGAAACATAATAGCACCCCACTGCCAAAATTCAGTGCACGTTAGTTATCTTTCGAGGTCTGCTTCAGCCGGATTATATAGCAAGCCAGCTGCACAGGTACTGCTGGCAGGCATGCTGCAGTATTAGATACAAATTCACTACATTTCAGAAACTTGTACACACACTGATAAAGTAGCTGCTTGACATTTCAAGTTGATGCCAGGCAAATATTGCCTCCAGCTCCTGCAGCAGGGCAGACACAATGTGCCATTGAAAAGGTTCTCTCTGTGCCAATGCACCAAACATCTTTGAACATCTTATGCTTCTGGACCAGCATGCATTCTTGTACGTGCACAGCACACCCTTATCTAAAGCCTTCATATTGTCTCCCATGACTCGAAGATGAATTACCTCAATCGATGTTCTTATCGCGTGGAACACTGAGCGCGCGCGCACACACACACACACACATGCACGCAAATGGTATGACAGCGATTAGAAATAACACAGTTCTGGACTCTGAACCAAACTGGCAGGCTGCTTCCATTGTTTCCCCGAGACACAACAGTCTGTTCATCATCCCAGACTCTTTCACTGCCTCGTTCCAAAAAAAAAGAAAAAAAAAGGAGAAAGAAACGATTTTCCTCTTTTTCTTTTGGCAATCATTAACCTATGGTGGAGTCAGTAACAAATGGCTTGCAAAGGGACGGCGATTGATTCTGCTTTTAACAGGTGGCTGCATAATGCAGAATGATTAATAGAGGGGGAGATTCCAAGGCTGAAACCTCTCCTTTGCTGGAGTCAACAGAAGCATTCCCATTGACTGGAAGCAACTGAACAAGTGTCACGGCCGGCACATTCCTGTCAGACCACTGGTCCGTCTTCGTAGTTCATTATCATAGCAACAACTCTCCAAGGTTTCAGGAAAGAGACATCCCCACCCATAAGGACTGGGCCTGGGACCTTCTGTGTGGAAAGCATTTAATCCAATACTGAGCTACAGTCTAAAAACGAGGGAGAATTTTTAAGCCCCAAAATGCCTCTTCCACCCCTTAAATGTGCCAGAGGAGTGACAATGAAGATTTGTCCTTATTTCTTCAAGTTCTACCTAGGCTCAGGATCTAGAGACAGGCAAGAGAACAAAAAGTGGTTCGATATGAGGCATCACTGACCCACAATGTACACCATCATTTCTTTTGGCCCACTCCTGTATGTGATTAAGAGGTTGCACAGGTTTTTCAAAGCACATCGAAACTACCACTGTGCTTTCCTACTCATGAATTGGTCTCACCAACACAAAGAGCTTCAACCAGACTTAGAAAGGATGTAGCTCACTGGCAGAGCACCTGCTTTGCACGCAAAAGGTCCTAGGTTCAACCCCCTGCATCTACAGGCAGAGCTTGGGATGTGCCCTGCCTGAAACCCTGGAGAGTTGCTGCCAGTCAGTGCAGGCAACAGTGAGCTAGATAAACCAACATCCTGATACAACACAGTTTCCTAAGTTCCTATGTCCTTAACTTCTTCCCCGAATGATACTGCTAATGTGTGCTTGGTGGAGGACTCTGGGATTTTAATTCACCTGCATTTGGTCATTGTCTCCATCTTAAGGTGCTCCAACGTCTAGAGCAAGGTTAAAAAATAAAGAAGTCCAGATATTTACAGACAAATCATTGATGGGTGATTGTGTGCGTTGAACTCCATTTATTCTTACACAGCAGCTTATTCAGTTTTCCTCCATCTAAATTAATTTTTGCTGTGGAAAAAAACCCTGCATAATGCAGACAGGGAGATTTTAATGTAGATATTTTTGCAATTTCTCCCTTGCGTTTCCCCCCAGGATGTCCTCTTTGCGCATGCGGTGGTGCTTCCTCTATCTCAGCCTACAAGTCTTTCTTTCTCATACCCAATCCTCAGGCTTTATTATGAACTGACTATCATGTGTAGGACAGATGACGGCTCTGATAAAAGCAATAGCCTCCTACATAAAGCACAAGTATTTTGTTACAATCCAGAAGGGAAATCTTGCTAGGCTTGCCACTCATACGGAGCATGCGGGCCTGCCGTATCTGAGCGATACACTCTGACATGTAGTACGACAGGCAGGCGAGAAGCAATACATATGCATAGCCCCAAATTTAACTAGTGAATAGCTAAGCTGTTATTTATTCAATTGTGTGTATAATATACATCTATAGCTTCCATTACCCCAGCGTTACAGGCCCTTGCTGATGTATATGGATGAAACCGGCCTACTGCAAACCCAGCACTGTGCATGCGACTTCTAGCTGCTTATGCATGCTGCATTTCACACGTCGTGTCACGAAGTCAGGGAAGCCAAAGGAAACAGAATTGAGCACATCTCAATGACAATGGCGAACGAAAGGGAGCTCGAGTTATTGCCGTTGTGGAAAATGGGAAAGCCATCGAGTAACCAGCCGACCCTGAACTCCAGAATACCATAAAGTAGCCAGGTACTTCAGTGTGATAGGTCTGGAGGCTGGCAAGCGAGAGCTGAGGGGTCCAAGTCATGAAGGTAGCCTGGATGCAGTCCTGACCGTGATCTACAAGTGACGGTTTTTAGACAAATTTAGTAGTGCATATCAGGAACAGCTCAGTGGTTCTACCCTTGGAATCTCCAAGTAGGGCTGGGGAAGACTCATACTGGATCAGTGGGGACCAGCAGTGGGGAGAAACTCATACCTGGCCTCCCCATTTGGCTCACAGGTTGTTTCATGCAAGTCACACCCACCTGCCATACAGCTGACATCATATATGACACCCAGTGTGGGGCAGGTAAAGATGCATGCAGCTGGGCCAAAAGAGAGTTTGCAGGCACCGATGATCATCAAAGCTTGCAAAGTTATGTCCACTGGCTTTTGCAAGGCCCAGAAGAAGAAGAAGAAGAAGAAGAAGAAGAAGAAGAAGAAGAAGAAGAGTTTGGATTTGATATCCCGCTTTTCACTACCCGAAGGAGTCTCAAAGCGGCTCACATTCTCCTTTCCCTTCCTCCCCCACAACAAACACTCTGTGAGGTGAGTGGGGCTGAGAGACTTCAGAGAAGTGTGACTAGCCCAAGGTCACCCAGCAGCTGCATGTGGAGGAGCAGGGAAGCAAACCCGGTTCACCAGATTACGAGTCTACCGTTCTTAACCACTACAGCACACTGGCTCCAGCTGGCTGTTGGACCTTACAACAGCTTACAACATATCTAAAAGCATTATAAAAGGCTTTTTTAAAGGCATTTTCTGGGCAGCTTACAACATACAGTGGTGCCCCGCTAGACGAAAATAATTCGTTCTGCGAAAATTTTCGTCTAGCGGGTTTTTCGTCTTGCGGAGCGGCAATGACAGCCGCGCTCCGCAAAAAAAAAAAAAAAAAAAGACGAAAATTTTTCGTCTTGCGAGGCAGCCCCATAGACTTTTTCGTCTTGCGGGGCAGCCTTCCGCTAGACGAATGCCTTCGTCTAGCGAGTTTTTCGTCTTGCGAGGCATTCGTCTAGCGGGGTACCACTGTATCTAAAAGCATTATAAAAAACAACAATCCTTAAAAACTTCCCTAAACAAGGCTGCTTTAAGATGTCTTCTAAAAGTCAGATAGTTGTTTATTCCTTTGACATCTGAAAGGAGGGCATTCCACAGGGCGGACGCCACTATCGATTACAAAGCATGCAGGCAGAAGCAGGTCACCTGACTTCATTGCAATGTCAGGTGATTGACAGGTGTGTGGCCCTGCCCACTTGTCAAATGTGGACTGCAAGTTGAGTGAGGTTAAGGGTCTGTCTCTGGCCTACCAGTCAGATCAAGAACCCTATCCCAGATGTATACATGCTGAGGGAGGGACCTGGTAGCCTTGTTTTTAAATGTCCACCGGGGATTGTCTTGTAGCCTCTGTTTCTGATAACCTCAGTTGCAAAACTGCTCCATCATTATCTTATTCACCTACCTTCACAGCTCTATGAATGAAACTAGGCATTATTCCCATTTTACAGATGGAAGAACTTTGAGTAAAGACTCAGTGGAGCTGAATAGAAAAGCTTTGAATCCATACCCTAGAATCATGGAGCTGAAAGGACCCCCTGAGGATCATTTAGTCCAACCCACCTGCAATGCAGGAATCGCAACATTCAGTCCCCCATCCAATGTGAAACCATATCGCAGCCTGCTTAGCTTTGAAAAAGTGCCAGCAGCTTTATTGCTGCACCACTTCAAATCCAATATTTTATATCTGCCAGACCACTCTTTCTGTCAAACTCTTACCCAAATCAGGGGCGGAGCAAGGGTGGGGGCATTGGGGGTGGTCCGCCCCATGTTCCGCCCTGGAGGGGGTGACACTCAAGGCCCCGCCCCCACAATCGGCGACGCCCAAAAACCTCCGCCCCAGGGGGTGCCTCCCCAGGCAGCCAAGAGGCTCCGTTCGCCACTGACCCAAATAAACTTCAGGATTAAACCTCAGTGGCAGCCTTCTAGCCAATTACCACTTTGAACTATACTTACAGATGCCATGCATTCTGAAATAGCCCGGAGATCCTCCAGTGCCGGACCAATCCAATAATTTCACCAAGACTTAAATGCACCTATTCCTTAATGGGCTTTGCCAGAACACTAAGTTGTTGTATTCTCTATTGGGGGGAGGAGGGGAAACGATCACTTCCCATTATACTTTTTTCCTATGTGACATCTGCAGGTAAAAGTGATGCCAGTGTTCTGATGTGAGTGCAGCTCGCCCCTCAAGGCAAGCACCACACTGATGTTGCAGTAGCCTTAGACCAGCGGTCAGCAAACATTTTCGGCAGGGGGCTGGTCCACTGTCCCTCAGACCTTGTGGGGGGCCGGACTATATATTTTTTTTGGGGGGGGGAGAATGAATTCCTATGCCCCACAAAAAAACCCAGAGATGCATTTTAAATAAAAGCACACATTCTACTCATGTAAAAACATGCTGATTCCCGGACCGTCCGTGGGGCAGATTTAGAAGGCAATTGGGCCAGATCTGGCCCCCGGGCCTTAGTTTGCCTACCCATGCCTTAGACTGAGCCCTACAGTATATAGGCACAGTAGCTCTGTCCCAGTTGCAAGTCCCACCTTCACTGAAAGATGCCTCTTTGGTTTAAGAGGCCCAGCCTCGCTCCAGGAGTCTTTTACTCTGACAGAGCAGGGTAAACTTTGGCTGTACTGGGGCTTCCATGATAGAGTCAAATGTGACAGTCATGAGACTCTTAACCTCGGGGTCATGGGTTTTAGCCCCACATTGGACAAGAGATTCCTGCACTGCAGCAAGTTGGACTAGATGACCCTTGGGGCTCCTTCCCACTCTACAGTTCTATGACATCCTTGGACTAGAAGGGCACTGGCACTGTGGACTCATCTTCTGGAAGTACTTCCGGGGTTGGTCTTGGGTGCAATTTCCCTTCTGATTCCAAACCCTCATCCTCTAAAGAAGGAGAATCCGACCCCAGGGTCATGACCATGAAAATGGGTGGCATTCAATGCTTGTCCTACACAGCATAGACACACTGAAGTACCTAACTAACGTAGGTTCATTGACTTTAACAGGTCTGCTCTGAATAGGGCTTAGCTGCATACAACCCAGAGTCAGTTCCGCAAAATACAGAGTGCAGCAATCTTGAATTGGCAGAGTAAGTGAATAAATTTAGTAGCACGTAGGAGGATTTTAATGCATAAAATGTAGTACTGGATTTTATCCAGGAGGAGAAATCTTTTGGAGTCTCACCAGAATGACAGTCTCATGCTTCCTGTAGTTACTACTGCACCTCACTCTCTTGAGGAACTGGTGAGGTTAGCAAAAGGGATTCTGTTGCAACTAAGTCCTAAGCCAAACGCTTCCTGCAAAGGAATTCAGTGGAATCCCATGGTAAGGCACTTCAGAATGCTTCCATGCCAATCTGGCCTTCAGCTTCCTCCAAGAATAGAAAAACAATTCAAATCACAGATGTTCTCCAATGGAAAAGATTATTAGATCTGCTATCATGACCCACTGGCCAACATCATTCTACCCCCTTAATTACAAATCCTGCAGCCCTGAAGTTTTTAATTGCGTTGGTACTACAGAGACACAATTTCATATGCCACAAGGAGTTGTAAGGAGGGCGGAATCCCTCCAAAACGGTTTTGTGCGAAGTTATCTGCTGTCTAAGCTTTCCCAGCCCATTAATATTTCACTTTCATATAGCCCTGGACTGGTTTTGGAACATGCTTCCTTTTTATCCCCTTTTTATATATAAGCAAGAGGAAGTGTTTGAAGTAAGTGCTGGTAAAAAAAAACCTCCCCTAGTCTGTCTCTCTCCCCCCCCCCCATCCCCCCCAACACACTTGCTTTCTCCACCTCAGTCTCTTGAGGATTTTAACACTTCAAGTACAACATATACCAGGAAAAAGGGAGGGGGGAAACAGAGACGAATGTGTCTAGCTTTGAATCGCCTCTTAAAAGAGAGACGGCTTTTTCAATTGTTTTGTAGTCACATTCAGCTGTGAAAATGACGAAAAAGGAAATCGGCGAAAATAAGCGCGATTACTACATGCTGTCAGGCTGAAAGAGGAGCGTAGCAAATACAGCAGAGCCTCAAATTTACAAAACACTTCGTGAATGGAAGCAGTTTGTAAGCCTCATGCCCTGGCAGTTCCAAAATCCCCTACCCTATTACCACCTTGCATCTCCACATCCTCCCGTTTGGAATGTCACCCGCCCATTGCTAGTGCTCACTTTCCCCATCTACCTGGAACCCCTCCTCCCCAGTTTTTTTTTGAGGGGGGGGGGCTTTCCTAGCTCTCTATTAAGATGGGAAGCAGTGCTGGATTACCAAATAGGCCGAGTAGGCACCGGCCTATGGGCCCACACCTTTCAGGGGCCCCACGAAAAGGGACCCAAATAATATTGATTTGCTCGTGAAAGAAAATAACAATCAAGCTTTCTTAGTTCAATGTTATCCCCCAAAGCGCATGGACAAGCCCCCCTCCCCCGATTTCAGCTCCCTGTGGCCTCCCACAGGGTTTAATCTGACACTGATTGGAAGCTGCCTTATACTTAATCAAACTATGGGTCCATCAAGCTCAGTACTGACTGGAAGCAGCTCCTCCAGAATATCCATCAGGGACCTTTGCTAGCCCTACCTGGAGATGCTGGGGATTGAACCTGGGACCTTTGGCAGGCAAAGCAGATGCACTACCAGTGAGCTACAGGCCTGTCCCTTCTCTGCTTTATCTCATCAAGGGCACTGGAAGCTGCCTTATACCTGGGCAGGCCATTTGTCCATCTGGGTCAGTAATGTCACTTGGAAGTAGCTCATCAGGGTCTCAGGCAGAGATCTTTCCTGCCACCTGATACGTGATCTTTAAAAACAAGCAAACCTGGAGATTCAGGAGATTGAATCTGAAACCTTCTGCATTCAGAGCATGTTCTCTATACCACAGAGCAACGTTCCCTCCCCCTCCATTTTATCCAATATGCTTTCTGACCTCCTGAAAAACACCCCCCACGCCGCCTGATTCACTAAGGGGCTGATGTGGCAACAGTTACTGCATACTGAGCAGGGTGAGCAATACTGCGACGGAGAAATTTGATAGATTAGTCATTTTGAATCTCCAGGCTTCATATATCTCCGAGGTTCCAGCAGAGCGAAAACCGTTCCACAAGAATGTTCAGTGGAACTCTGCTCCGCCATGGGAAAAGAAAACCGATCCTCTCCACTACTTGGCAAGATGTCTCTCCTTAATGGTGTTGGGAAACTACAGTCGCCAAAGAGCACCACCCTCGTGGCTCGTGTTAAGATGATGCATTACGAGACACCACTGGGTAATGCTAAGTCTCCCTTCCCCCTTGAAACTGCATGTGAAATTACCCTGCCTGCTGCAATGTCTAGCTGCTCCCATACTCCATGGGAAAAGGCGCAGGTAGAGCATCATAGTTCAAAGTATGAAAAGGAACCACCCAGGAACAAGTGCGTCATCACCCGTCGACACCGTCTCCCCATTCAAATATTATTCCAGGAACTCACTTCTCTGTAACAACCCATCAGCCTGAATTTGCTTCAAGTTATGTTGAATGAAATAGAATGAAAAACTGGAACTGGGCAGTGAGGACTTTTATTTGACACACCACAATGGGTCGAGACTCAGCCCCAAGTGACACCTGGGCAAAACAGGCGTGAGCCCCACAGACAAAGCACACATTCCCTCTCATGCTGCCTTCTGCACTGGGAGCTGCCCTACTTCCTTGGGGTCACAATGCCCTTCTGGTGACATAGTCTCCAATGACCATTCTTCCTGGTGCCACATCTAGCTTGCCACCCACCACAAATCTGCCTCTTCCACCACCATCCCCATGCCCACCGCAATATGACACATGTACCCCAAGCATGTCTTATTGCATGGGCAGTGAACGGCTCTCTGGCAAATAGCTCGATAGCTGTGATGAGTGTGGCTGGCGCAGCGATGGCAGGGGCAAGAGGTGACAGTGTCTAGTGGGGACGGGGAAGGTGCCATGTGGAGAATCCACATGGCTCTCAGCTGCCAATCTCTCTCCCTTTCCTTTCCCTTCTCTCTCTAGGTATATATGTATGCATGTATGTTACTGCTGCACAGCCGCTGCGGAAAGGAGGGAACCCTCTCCCCAGAAAACAGGCGTCTTCTTCCCCCGCATAAGTCCACGATGAAGCTTTGGAGCCTTCCACACGCGCACACCCTCCTCGCCCCTTCCCCAAAACTGCACTGCCACAAAGCGCCCTGCCCTCGCCCTAATCCCAGCCGCCGTTGCGGCCACTGCCGACTTGCAGGAGAGCCCAGCTCGGTCCAATCCCAGGGAACACGCCTCGCGCGCACAGGAAGAAGGCAATGCGGCTCTCGGCGAGCCCTTCCTCGTAGCCGCGGCTGCCCTGCGTGCAATAAACATACCGGCTTCTAGCTCTCGCCTTCTCCTCCTCCAGCTCCTTTCCTCCCAATCAGCTGCCGCTACCGCGTGCTCAGCCCCGGATCTACCTGCAGGACTCGAAGCGAGCTTTTAAAAAAACAGAAAAACCACAGTACACAAACCAAGCCTTTGCACCACTTTCCAGTCCTCGATCCCGTGTGTGCACTTGTTCCCCCACTTCCGCGATCCACCCACCCAAGGCAAAACCGCGACCACCACATCGCAAGCACGGGAAGCTTCCTCCCAAAATAACGCAGCCCTCCTTGGCTGTGCGGGCAATCCTGATAGACCCAGAGGAGCTCAGTCTCCCTCCTCCTCCCTTCCTAAAATCCTGACCTTCCATCTCCTAGCCGCCCCCTTCCCCGCCGCCCTATGCGAGGGTGCCTTCCCAGCTTCCCAAATCGAGCGGCGCCACGAGTCAGGGGCGCATGGAGGTTATTCACTACCTGGTTGGGCAGCTGGTGGTTGTCTCGGGGGCGCTCCTGCCACTGAGTGCTGGGGAGGGGGGCGCGAAGTCTCGTCCTGGCCGCCCCGCTCCTTACCACCAAAGTGGTGGTTGGTGCGGTCCTTTAAATTTTCCCATATGCGCCCACGGAGAAGCGAGGTGGGTGGAAGCCAAAAAAAACCCACACGCACACACACCCCAGCCTTGGTCCAGGGCTAGCAGCAGCAGCAGCAGCAATTAATCCAGCAAGAGCCAGCCAGAGCAGCGCAAAAGCTCTGCAGCAGAAGAAACCAACGGAGCTTCCCATGCACTCATGTTGTTGCTGTTGAGAGTGCAGAAGAGGATACGCAGCAGCAGCAGCAGCAGCAGCAGGCGGATTGGCAGCCGGCGCTGCTTGTGGCACGGAAAGACGGAGAGAGGAGAAGGCGGCGGGGAGGGACGAAAGGGGAGGCGCTTGCGGTGCGTGGTGTGTGTCTGGAGAGAGAGTGTGTGGGGCTGTGCGCGCCGCGTTGCATGCGGGGTTGCGCGGTGCCACCTCCTCGCTGGGAGTGCATTGCGGAGCCGGCTTGGGAGGGGAGAGCAGCCGCCAGCGCAGGATCAGCCTCTTAAGAAGGGGATTGACAGGAAGGATTTAAGAAAGCCTCACCTTTCTGAGCTCTGAGTCAGCAGAGAGTGGAACAGGTTCATTTTTTAATTTTTTTTTCTCTCTCTCTCTTCTTCCTGCTTCCAGGCCAGCCTCCTCCTTCCCTTTTCATGAAGCCACAGCAGAAGCTTCAACAGCTGCAGAAGAAACCAAGACCAGCAAATCACTGTAACCCGTGTGTTTGTTTTTTCTCGTCTGCCATGGTTTGCATTTTCCTATTACGGGGTGGGGGATTTAAAACCTTTTGGGCAGCTTCACTTGAGGCATGCACTCTGAAATATACTTATTGCAGTTTACCGGTAGTTGCTCCTTAATAGGCTTGCTCCAGTCAGGGTGGTTATAAAAAGGGTGTGTTTGTGTGTGTTCCTGCTGGATGGAATACTCTTAATAATCCACGTTATAGATTGTGAGTTGAGGACTAGGCAGGGGCAAGTGAGCTGTTCCAGAATAAAAGACGGTCATTTTGTGTGTGGCTGGGGAAACCTCAGGATGCTGGACATTCCAGATTAGTTCTGATCCAGTAAACCTGAAAGGTGCTGGTTGTTGCAAATTAGTTCTGGCATAAAATTGTATGACCTTCTTGTGTCCTTGCCATTTCAATAGTCAAGGTCACCTGGAAGGAGCTGAGGCTCACACACTCAGGTTGCAATACCCAGAGCTAGCCTTACTCTGCAAGAAGCCTCACTGAACTCCTTGGGTAGACAGATATGCACAGGATTGTACTGCTGGTTTATGTATGCAGTGAGTGGCCATTCTCTCCGGCATTGATCTGTTGTGACCATGAAGCCCAGTGCAGCAACCACAGCAGTTGTTTGGGATCAACTGAGTGAAAAGCTACATTCTTCCCCTCTACCCCACCCAGTTCCATATTTTGCATGGAGGGCAGCCTCAAAACTGGGAGGAGAGGGTAATGGAGTATTTGGAATAATTCATCCAGACTGCATACACACCATGCATTTAAAACACACAAATACTCTCAAACAATCTTGGGAACTCAAGTTTACCCATCAGAGCTACAGTTCCCAGGATTCTTTGGCAGGGTGGTGGTGGTTAAATGTGCTTATGGTGTGGAAATGGTACCTTTCCATATTTTGCATGGACAAAAAAATATCTTAATTTGCAGGGGGGTGTGGCGGGTCGGGTTGAATGCACCAGATTTCCCACTCCTTCTCTCCAAAACTGTTGAATGAAACAGGTGTGTGTGTGTCTGTGTGTTTTGCAGGCCATGCAAGGGGAAGAGAAATTTTCTAGACAACAGCCTCTGTGTGACCTTTGCATGTTTACTATCCTTGTCTTCTCTCTCTCTTGGGGTTTTATATGCGTGTGTACAGAAGTGAGGGGGGTGAGGTGGTTAAAGGGTTTGCTGTGGTTGTTTTTTTAAAAGGCCTCCTTAACCAGGAAGCAACCACAAGAAAACCTAATCAAACACCAGCTGAGGAAAAGTGCACTAGTTCAGCGCATTCAATAATTATCACCGCATATGCTCCCGGCACGAATGTATTGGTATATGTTGCTACCAGTATTGCTCCTTATTCCAAAGCAGGCATGGGCAATTTCTGCATTTCACAGGCCAGACTAAATATGATGTGAGGGATCCATGGTCAGTTTTCCATATATATTTTCCTTTGCCTAAAAACAATCTAGGAGGAAGGGTAGAATGGGGTCAGGAGGAATAGGGTTGAGGTTGGCAGACCAGTTAATCCTTTCCCCACACATTTCCCTGTCCGTTCCCCCAAAATATTATTAACCACGAAGAGAATTTTTTTGAGAATTTTCTTTTTCTCACCCACCTCCCCTCAGATAATGAAAGCCATAAAAAGCTGCTTAAAAAACAACAACAACCCAAGTATTCTTCACAATCTTTTTGTGTGTGTATGATGGCCACCATATTTCCCTCACAGTGCCTTGGAGGGACTCCAGGTCAAGGACATTGTGGAGGGTTCAAAATGGCGGCCATTTTGCTTCTGTTGTCATTGGCAACAGCAGCAAAAAAGAAAAAAAGTTATGTAAAAAGATAAAAAGTGTGCTTACTCCCACTGCTAGTGGGGAGCCCATCCCCTCACACACACACCCCAACAATAAATGGTTGAAGAATTTCTCCTCACTCTGGAGAAAGGTAATAAAGTCACCCACCCAGCTTCTCTGCCCACCAATAGGGCAGAGAATTTCAAGACGCCATTAAGAGCACAGTTCTAACAGGTACTTACGTACTTGATTTTACCTCAAGCCTATTAGCAGCTTGAGAAGACTGTGCTTGAAATCTGTGTTCCTAGTGTTCGCCCCATGAAACTCAGGAGGGCTTACTTTTGAGTAGACATGTAGAGGATTGGGCTCTTTAAAGTCAGGGAATTAGTCCAGACAGAGAAAAGAAATGGCTAAACAAACAAACAAACAAACAAACAAAAACCCCTTCCCTCAGCATCACCCCGTAAGCCAAAATCCTCCTTCCTCCAGTAGCTGCTATTCACTTTCTGAGAGGAATAAAGGCGATATTGTTCTTGACATTTCCTAACTTCAAACAAGGCTATTTATCTATAACATTTGTATGTCGCCTTTTCCTCCAGGGTCCTGTACATGGTTCTCCACCCCTCCCTGTTTTATCCCCACAGCAACCCTGTGAGGTAAGTTAGCCTGAGAGGCTGGCCCAAGGTCACGGCTGAGTGGGGATTTAAAACCAGGTCCCCCAGGCCCTCAACCTGCACACTTAACTTTTATACCACACTGCTTATCAGAGGGAGAAAAAAGCCACAGAAAGAGTGTGTGAGTGAGTGTGTGTGTGTGTGTGTGTGTGTGTGTTTAAAGAAATACAGTGGAACCTCGAGTTGCAGATGGAATCCGTCCCGGAGGCATGTCCGCAACTCGAAGCATTCACGTCCAGAAGTGCCGTGTCTGCGCACTCGTGCAGCGCGATTTAACGCTTCTGCTCATGCGCGATTTAGCATGTCTGCGCATGCGCGAGCGGCGAAACCTGGAAGTAACCATTCCAGTACTTCCGGGTTGCCGCGGGACACAACTTGAGGTATGAGTGTAAAAATAAACCTCCCCTCTACCTCCTTACTTGGCCACACATCTCAGGCCATTTTGAGCAAAAGAAGTTACATGTAATTTGACCTTCTTCCCCAGGAGCCATTCTGTTCTCCAGAGATTGATCCCAGGGTCACCAATGTACTCTGCAGCTCACTCCAATCCTTTCATAGGTGCTAAGTATGTATAATAAAATGGGCGCTGCTTAACAATAAAGGTTTCACAACGATAAAACATGCGCACCCAGGTATGGCCAAGGTAATAGCTTTTTATGTAAAGATGCTAAATTTGGCAATCTTCCTTTCAACCCCTGAACAGTTTTCTTTTCCTTGTTGCTGGCGTCTGTCTGTCTCGAGAGAGAATGGAGTACACCTCTGGGGGTGCAGTCAAACCACTGCATTAGCAGCATCGCAGTGACCACCCTGGGGCAAATGCCTGGACAGTATTTATGGAGGTCCTGGGCTGCCTAGATGATGAGACCTCCACCTCAGCCTTACACAGCAATGCATTTGTCACCAGCTTGCCTGCTGGAAGGAGGCATACAAGGTGCCATCCAAATGTCTTTTTGTGCAGGGTTTACTCCTTAGCCTTTACTTCTCCTGAATATATCTGGCAGGGCAATGGAAATTTAGGATCAGAGTTTTCCTTCTCCTAGATGGGCTAGATGAGCCCCATCTGCCCCTCACTTCCCTCTTCAGCATGTGCAGTAATCGACTTCTTGACCATTGGACCCACTGTTGCTCTCATCCGCTCAATCCACCAGAGTCTGTCTTCACATGCAGGGGAAGTCCATAACTCACTGAGGGTTTGAGGCACATTGGCTACCCTCTCCTGGTTTAGCCAGCCAGTCAAAGCCATTCCCGGTTGTGGCTACTGCCACATGTTGACAGCTTCCAGGAGCCACAGGTGAGAGCTGAATGCAGGGTGGGGACCAAAGATAGACAAATTACCCCAGAAGGAGCACAATGCGTCCCCCAACAGAGGTACTATCCACCCCTTAACACACCATATACCCTTCTAAGCAAACAAAATTTGTTATAGCTCCCGATATACCCCCGATCTGGAGAAAATAATTTTCTCCTTCAGTTGGTCATCCATCCCTATTTTGAAAGCATTGCCTCACATTCCACAGCATCAGCGACCAACATACCAGAATGGATGTCATTTATTGGAAATGGTTTTTTCTTCATAGAACAGCACAGCAACTTCCTTTCATTGTGGATATTTGGCCAGGCATTTCTGGATAGAGAAGAAATAAGATACGAGTATATCATAGTCATTAAAAAGAACAAGATTTTCCACTGAGAATCCAAAGCAAACCAAACTCCAAACCAAGCTGAAATATGTGAAACTACATGTTCTTCCCCAGTTACCACCGTCTCTTCACCATCTCTCTCGTCCCCATTGGAATTCAGATTGTAAGCTCTTTGTGGCAGGGCCCTAAATATTTTCGGTGTTTGTTGTTCTGTAAAGTTCCATAACATTGACCCTAATCTAGCCAAAGCTAGTCATACCTTCATTCTGCCGACATGAATGGAATTGAACCCAACTATGATTAGGTCATAATGTTGGCCTACATTAGAGGGATGTTGTAAGGATCACTGACACCATGAAGCTCTTTGAGCAGTGAACAGCCCAGTTCCTACCATATTTACACAGAAGTAATTCCCTTGAGTTCAGTGGCATTTATTTCCCGGTAAGCACATTTAAAAATAACCTCCCTAGGAAAAAATACTATGGATGCAGTGGAATTTGGTTTGATGAAGGGCAAAATAGATGGTCTTTTAACATGCAAGCCATCCATGCTTGTCCAGCCAAAAATATTGCTTTGTGTATTTTGTAGTGCTTGTTGTCTTAGACCAACTTAATAGCAGTGCCTTATACCAAACTGATATATTGCAGAAGATTCATGGAATGCTCAGCAAACCTTTCCTTCTATGTTTCATATACTCAAATGTTGCATATACTGCAATAATTAAATAAACCAGGGCAGTAGTGAAAATTATTTAAGTTTTTTTAAAAAACAACAACAACAAAGTTTAGATGTTTTTACCGTTGTGAATGCAGATGGCAAAGACAATGAGTCTCATTTAATCGTGATGCAAATCCAAAACTATTCATAAATTAATGTTATCTTTCATTATTCCAGATTCCACACAGTCTGCTTGCAATTTGAGCTCTTGCACTCGGGAGTGGGGGTAAGGGAAGGAAGCTTTTTCCTTTTTTTAAGAAAAGGAGAAGTGATACTTGTTTGTTCTCAGTTTTTGCTAGTTGCTGAATGAGTCTTGTTTTGCAGCCCTGAATGAAATGGAAAATCACACCTACTCAGGTCAATTGCTTACCACAAATGACTGTGTATGATTTCTCAAGGCCCTGATCATTCTGAGATTGTATGTCTTAACTTTTATGCATCTCAGTACCCTAGTGACTTCATTAACTTTACATTTGTACTGGAATTTTCAGCTGGAAGGAGGGGGTGTTATGTTTGTATATTCTTTTGATCTGTTTAATAAATGTAAAGAGAGATGTTTAAAATTGGCAACAGTGACGCATATTTAAAATTGCATGCAACTTTATTGTGCAGAAACAGAGGCAATTAAAATGGACCTTCACGCTCACCTCATGGCAAAGTAGCAGTAATGGAATCCCTGTGGCAATGCTGCTGGCTATCTCATCATTTTCCGCAATATTCACCCACACATTTATAGTTATTTATTATGTAATTATTGAATACATTGGCTAAATTCTCGCCCAGGTGGTCAGTCTGCTGTGAGCTGGAGCCCCTGTGATACTAGTCAAGATGAATATAGCCACCCTCCAGGTTCAAAGACAATTATGCCATTAAATGCCAACTGTTAGGGAGAAACACCTGTGCCCTCAAGTCCCACTTGTGGGATTCCAATAGGTATCTGGTTGGCCTGGACCGTTGAAGTGAATCAGTAGAATTTTTCCTGTATTCTTATGGCAGAATATTACTCAAATACACACAACATCTCTGTACACAAAAAAGTATCGTGTTAGGGAAAAGGATAGGCCAGAACTATTTTCCTTTATCTGCTACCATTCTGTTTGTTTTTGTTTTGCATTTTAATATTTATTGTGTCCAAGAAAGGTCTTTTAAATATTGCTGAGAATCCCCCCCCCCCACTTCCAAAATATGCTCTGTTTAGGCACGATACTACATCTTCTTTTAATGTTACAAGAAGGGCTTGAAAGCCAATTGCAGAAGTTACTGCTCATTTAGCTTCTTGTTCTTCTAAAAAGCCCACATACATTGCTTCCGACCAGGGATTTACACAATGCATAGCTAAGGTATGCAATTATGTGACTTAACTGATCCAATCTAGCGCCTTTTGACTATTCCAGTCCAAGGGATCAGGGCTCTATCTATCTGCAGTTAAGTGTCCTGAAAAATGTTGCTTTTCAACATGGCACTCAAAACTACAATTTTAAAGAATGTAGTCATTTGGCCACAGTAATTTCAACATGATATAAAGACACTGTGTGTGTGTGTGTGTGTGTGTACGTGTACACAGGGTTACAAACGCTTCAGGTTACAGACGCTTCAGGTTACAGACTCCACTAACCCAGAAATAGTACCTCGGGTTAAGAATTTTGCTTCAGGATGAGAACAGAAATCACACGGCAGCAGCGGGAGGCCCCATTAGCTAAAGTGCCACCTCAGGTTAAGAACAGTTTCAGGTTAAGAACAGTCCTCCAGAATGAATTAAGTTCTTAACCAGAGGTACCACTGTATGTATATTTCTTGATGGTGCCAAGTTTTTAAAGGAGTTGTAATATTTATGTTGTGTTATACTGAGAATCATTTAGTGGGACTGCAAGCCCATATATAAATGAAATGGAGTGAATTGTTAAGACTTGTGGATATTTTGGAGGCATGCAAACAGTATTTGCAGGACAGTACAAACTGGCACGAAGTGAGTGGTTGGGTTGTCAATATCACAGGAAAAAATGCAAACTGGTGTGGAAATATGGAGAATTGAACTTAAGACAGAATAAATGAGTAATGGAAATTTACAGATTTGCCTGTCCTCATCTGCATCCTTGCCCACACCTGATGATGAAGGAGGAGGTCAAAAGTCTGAGGTTCATGCATGTACCGGTAACTCTAAACCAGCCTTTTGCAAGCTGATTCCCCTCCATATGTTTTGAGCTACAACTCTCATCAGCTGCACGGAAGTTGTTGTTGTTGTTGTTGTTTAGTCATTTAGTCGTGTCCAACTCTTTGTGACCCCATGGACCATAGCACACCAGGCACTCCTGTCTTCCACTGCCTCCCGCAGTTTGGTCAAACTCATGTTAGTAGCTTCGAGAACACTGTCCAACCATCTCGTCCTCTGTCGTCCCCTTCTCCTTGTGCCCTCCATCTTTCCCAACATCAGGGTCTTTTCCAGGGAGACTTCTCTTCTCATGAGGTGGCCAAAGTACTGGAGCCTCAGCTTTAGGATCTGTCCTTCCAGTGAGCACTCAGGGCTGATTTCCTTAAGAATGGATAGGTTTGATCTTCTTGCAGTCCATGGAACTCTCAAGAGCAGAGGTCGGCAACCTAAGCCCTATGGGCCACAAGCAGCCCACGGGGGTTGTTTAACCGGCCCACGAGCCACCTCCGACCCAAGCTGCCCACTAGGCAAATCCCTGCGTGCAGCACTAAACCAGCGCAGTGCAGGGACTTGCTTCCTTGGCACCAGAAATCACATCTGCACAGATGCAGACGCTGGAAATTGCAGATGCCGGAAATCATGGGTGCAGAGCATTCCAGCCCATGGAGGGATCTCTGCTGGAGTGAACCGGCCCAGGCGAGGTAAACCTTGCCGACTCCTGCTCAAGAGTCTCCTCCAGCACTATAATTCAAAAGCATCAATTCAGCAACCGGCCTTCTTTATGGTCCAGCTCTCACTTCCATACATCACTACTGGGAAAACCATAGCTTTAACTATACGGATCTTTGTTGGCAAGGTGATGTCTTTTTAAGAGGTGTCTTTTAATTTCGTGACTGCTGTCACCATCTGCAGTGATCATGGAGCCCAAGAAAGTAAAACCTTTCACTGCCGCCATTTCTTCCCCTTCTATTTGCCAGGAGGTGATGGGACCAGTGGCCATGATCTTAGTTTTTTTGATGTTGAGCTTACGGAAGTTGTAGCCCTAAACATCTGGAGGACACCAGTGTGTGGAGAACAGACCTAAACCATAGTTTAAGCATTATGTTTGATACAGCCGTTGGATGTGCATATATGTAAATATTTCTTGTATGAATGATTTGTGCACCCAAATGGCTTCCTGGCATACTCATGAGTTGAAGGAAACACGGTAGCTATTCACAGGTCTCCAAAGGAACCCATTGTGTTTATGCTTCTAAAACTAAACCCTTCATAGAATAGGTTTTTGTTTACATGTAGACTCTGAAGTGTCACTCATCCTAATAATGCAGCATTTATAAAGTGCAAAGAGAAGCAACCTTGAGTTAAAACAGCTGCAATTACTGTGAAATATAGGTGAGGTGTGGGTTTTAAAAATGCATTGTGGTTTAAAAGGTGGAGTGAAATTCTGACCCCGCTGAAACTGAAGCTCATGAAAGTCCCATTGACTTTGGTGGGGTCGGGGTCTCACTCCTCCACTCTCCAGGCAATCAGGTTCCACACATATAATTCTCTCTAAAGAGACTGATTCCATTGAAATGGTTCCTGTTGTTCTTTTCTAAGAGGTACTTAACCTGCAGTAACCCTCCCGTCTTTCTCCTATCTTCATTTTGCTGCTCAGTTCCCCTCTCCCTTGTATTACTGAATAATAAATCTGACATAGATTATGTAACATCCACTGAATCATATCAGGCTGTGGGAGGCTGGAGCATAGCATAATGCAAGATGTGAGGAACATGAAAGAGGAGGTTGAGAGACAAGTGTTTTAAAAAAGCCTTTCCCGGGTGCTTACAACTTTAGAAACTTGCACAGAGAACAGTTTCTAAAAATGAATTTGCACACGTGAAATTACAGTTCTTAAATTAGAAGTTCCTGGAGCCTTTTATCTATTGACCGCAAGAAGCTTGGTCAGCTTCTTGGTGAACCATTAGGTTCACCACCCTGCATCCTCCTTCCAAAGGCCTTTTTACTTGATCCACTGCATAATATTAAAGCCAGTCACCACTTACTTCACAATAGCCAAATCAAAAGTTAATCATTTTCAGATTCGAAACGATCCATGAATTAGGAGCACTTCAGTGTCCCTGAGTATCATCCTAGCAGACAGGGTGGTTTTCTGGTGACAGACCTACAAAATCTGCCTTTCACTATGACTGGTAGGCAACAAGCTCGCAGCAATTTGTGTAGGTTGGAGCATCTTTAGCTTCTGTGGAGGTCTTGCAGGCCACAGGTGCTGCAGTTGAGAGAAGGAGACACCTCTCTTGGAGGAGGCACACGAAGAAGAGCTTCAGATGATCTAAGGGTCAAGATTGGTTCATGTGAGGAGAGGCAGTTATTGGTAACTATTTAAGTGCTCCTCATAAAGCATCCCAAAATGATTTAATAATAAAAGCAGTTTGGTTTGATTGGAGTACTTCAAAAGCTCTTACTACTTTGGGGGGACAACCATGGGGGTAATCATCCATTCTTAACCTCATTGTCTATGCCACAGTGATAGGCTTCCTGTTGGCTTGCTTTTCACAGTGCTTCAGCCCTGTGGATTGTTGGAAGGCTGGATACCTGATATGAACTCACTGGTGGTCAGCTGACACAAAGGGCCAACAGGGTTCCACCTAGTCCTATAAAGATTCTAACCTAGCTCTTAACCCTGAGGAACCTGTTGATTGGAAACAGGATGAGCTGATCTCAAACTGTCTCCACTGTCCATCTTGACTTTGCTCCAAACTTCACTGCTTCCAGCTTGGCTCCCTTCTTTCCACACCATCAGGCCTGGCAAATACGATCCTGCTTCGCACCTCCTCCTAGTTCCAGAAGCTGTGAAGTCTGATTCATCAAACAGATGCATCATATGTTTTGCTTACATATCCCGTAGTAGTATATCTATAAATAACATGATAGTATGTCTTGGCAGATAAAACACAAGAGGAAGGAAAGATGAAGCAAGAACATCTCTCCCTGTGTTTTTTTTGCAAGGTCAAGTGAGAGGTCACTTCAGTAATGGGGAAGCAAGCAGAGGGCATAATAACTCTGCAATAAAATCAACCCAGACCCATACAGGAATGGGTTGGGCATCTATTCTGTCCCATTTTACTCTCTCTGGCACTCAGTCATAGGTCTATCCTGTCTTGTTGCATTCTGTTTCATCCCATTGTATGCTGTTTGTGTGAACTTTGTGTTGAAAATGTGCACATTTATGTAAAATGTGCTTTTCAATGTTTTGCATGCATCTTTCATGCAAAACAAAAAACAAAACCCTCTCGCCACCAGGAAATCCCAGTTTCTCCACATTTCTCTTTGCAGTTCCCAATGACTTGGGCCATTGAATCCTGTTCAGCCTCACCTCTTTGATGGCAGGCGAATCTTTGAAGCACATTTCAGTTGTCTTGTAATGACGATATTTCACATCCAGTGACCCTGAAATGCTGTCATTCATAAGAAGGTGACACCTAAGCCTGAAAACTCCAAGAGAAAGCCCCAAAGCTATAAGTCAGGCTATTAGAAAAGCTTTCAAATAGCTGCTTCAATGACATATGGTATTTCTGTTTCTGGGTATTCTGCAAATAACCTTGTACTCCACCACAGCATTTCATTGCCATACTCCATTTCTTGCCACGATCCTATACCCATCCCTGTCATCACACACCACACTATATATCTTAATCCTCCTTGTTGTTAATATAGTATCCCTGCCCACCTATCCCCAGCCCAGAAAAGACCAGTCCTTTCAAGTACTCCCTCTGCATAACTCTTTGCTTCTGTGGCACTTGTTTATAAGCAGTGGTGATACCTATAAAAAAAAATGTCCCTTCAGGCAGTGAGATGCATGGGGGGGGGGCGGGGAGAATAAGTGGGTAGAAGAACACAGTGCAGGAGAACACAGGGAAATAGTACCGAGCTGCATGGTTTATAATGTTCACTGAATTCAGCTTATCCTGCCTCAGAACTTTGACCCCCTGGCTGCAGAGTTCTAATTTTGCTTTCTACAGCCCTGTTTATCAGCCACAGAGCTCTGCGACCATTCAGGCTAAAGTCTGTAGGCAAAGTCTGAAGTTTCCTCCAAGAGCTGCGGAGTTGCATTTGAAACTGACGAGGGAGGAAGGAAGATTAGCCAGTTCCAGAGACTGCAGCAGTCCGTCTATGTGTACCAATTTTTGAATCACACAGCTTTGTGCAACTGCAATGGCAGTGTGGTGTGTCGCTCATCCTCAGTGTTGTCGCTAGCAGTGTGCAAAAGGTGTCTCTCCTGGGATATCCATGCAGCCATACTCCCAACAGTGCTCCAGATTGCAATGGACTCTGCAGCTGAAAGAAACTATACATACACTCAGCAGCAGCAATCATTTACTCAGCATTCAAAGTGCAAACAGAAGTGGGTTGTCACAGTCATAGAACCACATTCCCGACCGCACTTTGGCTCCTGCAGCTGGGCCAAAATGTCCCATATTCCCAGCAATAACAATTGCACTTTCCCAGCCATTCAGAATGCAGCATCCCTATAATGAAAACATTTCCTAGATGGGAAACATTTAGATCCTACACAATGGATGAGCAACAACCACACATTTGTTGTGAATTAAACGGATCATTTCATAGAATCATAGAGTTGGAAGAGACCACAAGGGCCATCCAGTCCAACCCCCTGCCAAGCAGGAAACACCATCAAAGCATTCCTGACAGATGGCTGTCAAGCCTCTGCTTAAAGACCTCCAAAGAAGGAGACTCCACCACACTCCTTGGTAGCAAATTCCACTGCCGAACAGCTCTCACTGTCAGGAAGTTCTTCCTAATGTTTAGGTGGAATCTTCTTTCTTGTAGTTTGAATCCATTGCTCCATGTGAAGCTTGAATTCCGCATTGGTGAAAACACACACACACATTTTATCTGCACAACAGCCTTGTGAGTATGATAGCCTGTGACACAGTGAGAGAGCTTCAAGGCTGAGTGGAGATTTGAACCTTGGAGCCGCCCAGTCTTAGTCTGATATGTCAACCATTATGAACAGATATGTACATATGACACCTCAAAAAAAATAGTGCACAGCTTACTTGAACCATGGAGGAAAGCTGCTTTGTATATTATTGTAAAAGGGTGTTTTTATCATCATCATCATCATCATCAGTGTAGCAGTTGTATTACTAGAGTCTCTGACTTGATGGCACCAGTGTCCATTTTAGTGTTTATTGAACAATGCAGGAATTGATACTACAGTTCTCCGTTTGCAGTTGTAATGCATCTACATACCGGTACCTCAGCAGACCTCTGAACCATCACAAGATTCTCCATCAGCTCCTTAAAAGATCAACTTATTTAGCTGTTACAAGCAAAGGAATGTTTAAAATCCGGTTTTATGTTGCGTTCTTGCATCTCTCTTGAGTAGAACAATGACATCTGTTTCAGTCTTAGCTGCTTGGTATTCTGGATGAAAATAAGCTTTTGGAAATGTTTGTTTCCTAGTGGTTTCTTTTGCAGTTCTAATGCAGCCAGGCAGCCCATCTGACTGCCAGTGGCCTATGTGTATTGGAAATTCAGCACATGCTAGTCTCCTACCCATCTGCACAATTTGCAGAGATTACTCCTGAACCAGCAATGGGCTACCCAGGTAGGCTCCCACTTGTTGATGTGGGGAAGGTTACTGCCTCTTCCAGGTAGACATCCTGCACTTGTGATCACTCCTGCGTCCAATCAGGAGCATGAGCAGCTTGTTTCTAGATTTCCTGGGGGTGGAGTTAAGGGTCAAGGTTAGAACGCAAGGGGAAGTAACACAGGGAAGGGAAATGGTTCTGTGAAAAGTAGAAGTGCATCACCCTTGCTGTTATCACATTATTGAATCCTCCCTTTTTTCCATGATGAAACTCAGCGCAGAATATATAGAGTTCCCAGGAGATTGCTCCATCCAGGCATTAACATCACATCCAGACCAGCTTCTGCAAGACTGTTCAGGGGTGTCACTGGGAAAAAAAACTAATTTGGGGAATCAAAAGAGTGTCAAAAAAAAAGCTGAGCCTCCTGATGTATATTTTCACTCCTGGTGTATATTTTAGTTTGGTCAGAATCAAGTATACACTTCCAGAGTTAACCCTAAATACATTACTTGTCTCCCTGGCTTTTTAGACTCGTCTACTATCTGAAAACCAAGAGGCACATTGGTTGCCAGGTGTCGTCCCCCCCCCCAGCTCTCCTACCCCACTATTGCTCCTTGAACACAATTGGGATTTACTACTCCTTTTGCAAGTGGAGATGGATCCACCCCCTTGGTCCATCTTGAGTGGACCTGCAAACACTGGAGCCTTTTTCACCTCCCCCGAGACCAGAGTCTGATGGCTGGTCCTCAGGGAATAAGAGACTCCTGAGAAGAGATACCCCTAAGGAGAAACTGAAAGGTCCAAGATTGCCAAGGTAAGAAGGTAGCTCTTTCTCTAAAATGGGCACGTTTCCATATCCCTTTAGTAGGAAGGGATGTGATGTCAGGTTGCAAAACTACATTTAGAACAGGGGTGGGGAAATTGAGAGTTGCATTTCCTTGGGGAAACGTGAGTAGGGTGGACCACATTCATGGTGGGTGGGGCTGGATTTGGTAGTGGGCGGGGGCATCGCCCAAAGTGGGTGAGGCCGTGTGTGTGTGTGTGTGTGTGTGTGTGTGTGCTGATCTCAGCAGTATAACTGCACTGCAGGGACTCCTCCCATGCCTTAAAAGTCACAGGGGAAAGACACCCTTGTGAGATCCAATACCTTTTGTAGCACCATGGATGCTTTAAACAAAGCTTTAAAAGTTGCATTGCTGGGATTGACTTACATAGTAAGCTTTCCTCCTTTTTGAAACAAAGGCATGGCGGCCGTAGCAGCAGCAGCAGACGCTATGTTAATTAGATTAGAAACCGTCAGGTCTTGTTGATAGTATTCAAGTTACAGAAGGCTCTCCAGAGACAAAGCAGTAAATAAGAAATATCTGCTATTTCTTGGCATACAGAACAACTCGAAGGAAAGCATCTCTGCATCTTTGGCTGGGTACCGATAACTGCGGCAGCCTGCAATCCTGCACATAGTTAGGTGCTTAAATGCCGTTGAAACCAGTGGCTGTTAAGCAGCTTGAATGTATGCAGGATTGCAGCCAGTTGCTTCTCAGAAGCCAGACGTTGGCATAATGCGCTCACAATGGGCATACTTCACTTGCGTTTGTTTGTGGGCACTGTCATATCTGGTCAAACAGGTTTTGTACATTTCGAAGCACTAAAAAAACTTGTAGTACCTGTTGAATTGGAGACAAATTGAGGTGAGAGAAATTCCCTGGGATTTTAAAGAATAAATCTTACGGGGTTTTTGGTTTTTGGTTTTTTAAGGCTTTGAAAACTGGATAGAGCAGCTCAACAGCAGTCTTAATATTGAATATGCTCAATGTGGGGACCTCAGAGGAAGGCACAAAGACTGATGCTCTAGTGTGTGCTCTCTCGCTCCCCCTCCCTCACCTAGATCACAGCTGGTGACCAGTTTATGTATACTGAAGCGGGGAGCCTGATAGGCTTTGTAATGTCATCCTAGATAGCTTCACCATTGATGTTTCCCCTATGCATAGACATGCAGAGAGTGACATCAAACGCTGGCTTTCCCTGTGCCGTTATTTTCAAAAGGACAGAAAGTCTTGATGGTTGCATGCTGCAGTGGTAACCTATAGGCTGGCTTCTGGGTTCAAGGACATTCACAGGTTTTCAAAGAAGTTCGTCTCCGTGTTACATCCGCCTCATCCAGCAACTCAGAATGCACAAATGCCCTGAAAAATCTGCAGAGCTGCTGGTAATTTATGGCAATAGGGTTGCTTGACATTTATTGCCCCTATTTGCTGTGGCCTAGAATAAGATTTTCATAGTTATCATGACAACCTTGAAATTGCATAAAGGTAATAAAACAGCCTTCTTCCATGCTACCTTGCGACAAACTACACAGGCGTGTGTCAACAGTCCTGTTTTAACATTTCCATGCCTTCGTTTTTATGCATATATGCCTGGAAGCTAAGTCAAATAACTCCTAAGCATAGTTATTAAACAAAAAAATGGGGACGTGAAAATAAGCATTGCCACTTGTAAGCTGCACCAGCATATTAAATGTGTGTTCATTAACAAAAAAAATAAATTAAAAAGCGTGAGTGTTTGTGTCCCTCGGGCAATGGTAAGCTGCATGGATTTGTGCTCCTAAATGCTCTCTTAACTTGGTAAACGTTTCTGTACATGATAGCCATCTTCAAATATCTAAAGGGCTGTGGCATGGAAGATGGAACAATTTTGTTTTCTTTGGCTCCAGAGGGTAGAATCTGAACCAATGGCTTCCAGTTAAAAGAAAGGAGATTCCGACTAAACAGCAGGAGGAACTTTCTGATGGTAAGACTGTTTCACAATGGAACGGACTCTCTCGAAAGGTGGTGGACTCTCCTTCCTTGGAGAGTTGGAATCCCTTCATTGCAGGGCTCCTTCCCAACTCTTATGATTCTGCCTTAAAACCAAGGTATATTTCTTTGGGTATTGCAGATGGGATCACCCAGAATTCCAGAGCAAGGAACATAAAAAGCACATTTGCATGGCTCTAATTTATGTGCTCTTTGTTTATTTACTTGCTTACGAGTCAAATTACAGCAGTACGTGGGAAAAGGACCTAGGTGTTTCAGCTGATCACAAGCTGAACGTGAGCCAGCAGTGCAATGCAGGTGATGACTGCGGGGAGGCGGACAGGTTACACAGAGCAAAATAAAATTAGGTTTTGGAAACCCGGTTTCCTTCCACTACATCCACCAGTAGTGATGAGTGTGGCAGAAGTGAATTTTTCACTTGCAGAACGATGATTGGAAAACATTCATTTCCCTGGAACAAAAGGTTTTGCATTTCCTCATCGAGATGTTGCAGACATAAGAGTTTCAACTGCCATACCTACCGCATTTCACTTGCTCAGTGTATATGTCCTATTTACATGATGGAATGTTCTGCAGCGGGTAGATTTCGCGTTATCAAGAGAAAACCACGATAGTTGTATGATATAGAGGAGTTATGTCTTGTTTGTTGGCAAGACAGCACACCTCTCTGGGTTTCTTTCTTTCTTTCTTAAAAAAATGCTTCTGTAAGAGTTGTCATCCCAGCAGATCTACCTGCTAAAGCAGTGGTTCTCACCTCAGCAGGTGCAGAAAATATAGGTAATTATACGTTTGAAACATAGCTTTTCAAGGCACCTCTTACACACAGCTCACTCCTCTGCTTGTTGAACAGTGTAATCTAGATAACATGGGCTGGGCATCAGGATGCTGAGTCTCATAATTGGATGCAGGGCTGATGCCTACATTCAGGGGGGAACCCACACAGTTACAACCATCTTTGGACTGTACCATGTCAGAATTTAGATATTTGAACACATCCCTGCATTGAAAGCTCTCTGCCCATGCTAGGGATCTAGTCGGTGCTGCGTTCAGCCATGGTGAATAAATTGTCCACTGTTCCCTTACGGGCAGTTGCTAGACTCTCTCCCTGCCCACTTCCTCTTCTATGGTCAAGGACACAAGTAG
This sequence comes from Lacerta agilis, assembly GCF_009819535.1. Lineage (NCBI taxonomy): Eukaryota > Metazoa > Chordata > Lepidosauria > Squamata > Lacertidae > Lacerta > Lacerta agilis. The sequence continues at coordinate 58,695,719 of NC_046320.1, forward strand.
GTAACTGGTAGCCTTTGGGCTGAATTTGACTCTTGTCCTAGTTTCAAAGCCCATGGAATGCAAGCACAACCCTTTGCACAGGGGATCCTGATTAGCTCCCGGATCACAGAATTGTGGAGTTGGAAAGGACCCAAAAGGCCACCCAATTTTGCCCCCTGCAATGCAGGAAGGCATTGTACTCCAGTCAGGGGTGTAGGAAGGGGGGGCGGTGGGAGCGGTCCGCGCCGTGTGCCATCTCTGAGGGGGGTGACAAAAAAGCACACCACGGGGGGCTTGCCCCGCCGCCCCCAGGTGCGATGGCGCGAGCCACCGCCACACACAAAGGATCACACTGCTGCTGCAGCGCGCCCCCCCCCCATGCACGGCATGGCTGCCGCTCTGGATGCCCATGCAGCTAACTCTTGCCACTGACTAGTATTCAGGAATAGGGCCCCTCCTGCACCCTTTCCCACTCAAGATGGGGAAGGTCGAGGACAATACGCATAGGGAAGTTGAGGACAGGGTATGCATGTGCACACCTGCCTCCAATTCATTGATGCAATGTTTGCAATGATGATGTCCATTTGGATTGCTGCTGCAGATTTTCACTGGCTCTGGTTGTTGTCATTGCACTGAGGAGAGGAAGGAGACAGCTAGTGAGGGCAGCAACAGTGTGCTAGGCTTTCAGAGCAAGCCCACCTCAGTCGGAGAGGATTTCCCCCCTTCTGTTCCTTTATTGTGCTGTGGGTTCACTCTGCTCTTTATTCCCCAGGTTCCAAATTCCAGATTAATGTGAAGTTTATTCTAAACTTCATTTTGGAATTGGATCCAGACCAGTTTTCAATTACTTCAGGGAATTTTCATCCTTTGCCTCTGTACATTATTGATATACACATAGAATTCCCACCCACCCCTTACAATCAAGTGGTATATAACTTTTATGAAAGAAAAAGAGAGACAAAGACAGAAAATATAGCCAAGGGAAAATTTATTGTGTGATTGCATGTACCACTGGACCAAGAATCTTTTTCTGCAGTGTTTTCCTCATGTGCATATACACTCCTGTGCACTGGGGGGGGGGGAATTACACTCAAATAATCTTGGTGCAACTGTACCCAGAATTTGTGATGTGTTTTATTAATGTATGTGCACACAGCCATAGTGTGTGGGTACATGTACAATGCTCCATATAAAATTAAGAATTTGTGGGACAATTTAGATGAGGAGAACTTCAGAAGCATTCCAGGTCTCCGTGTGTGGAGAAGTTTCTCTCAACACCTCCTGTGCATGCTGTTATATCCCTCCAGGAGTCCTTGCAAAGTTGCCACATTTCATTTATTTCTAAAATTTGACAGCAACCTTATTTTCAGGTGGAAACGCGATTAGCCTATTTTACATTTGCCTTAAATACTGCTTGAAATGAAATGGGTGAAAAGCCAATATCTACAGCCACTGTCCCTACATCCCATTTTGTTTGCTGCTGGAGAATTAGAAACAACAATAGCAGACAAAATGCTAAACTGAATTTCGTTATGAATAAAAAAGTATTGAGATTTTTTTTATTAAAAAAAAAAATGCACGTGGTACCACAATGTAGAATCACATACAATAGAAAGTCATTTTCCTGTGAATAGCAGAAATAGCTCCATTTTCCTCTGTGCTGCCTTGCTGCAGACAGAAACACGAGCTCGTATCATTTCTCCAGCAGGCTGTGTTTTCCTTCCATGCAAAACCAAAAGTGTGTGTGTGTCTTGGGGGAGGGAAATTGCTAAACTTCCCAACAGGACTCACACATGTGAAGATTTTTGAATTAGCTCTGATAACCTAGGTTGTGTTTGACTAAAACTGGAGGTTAGGCTCTACTGTCAGCCTCAGACTTACTTTTGCACCCTAAATGGTGTGAAAAGGGGAGGGGGGGCGAATGGTGGCAGAAGTGCTAATGCATTTTGTTTGAAGTGTGGATATGAGAATGGAAATACGAGCTGGAGTGCAACGATGTAGAAAGGCAAAAAACAAGCTTATTGGCCTTATTCTCCTTTAGTGGAAAAATAATTATAACTCTTCCTAAAGATAACAGTGGTTTTCATTTTTTCTGACACAGATATGTATTCTGATACACAGATATGTATTCTTACATATATTATGTGGGGTTGTTGTGTTGTGTGTGTATGAGAGGGAGTGTGTGTGTGTGTGTGTGTGTGTGTGTGTTTAACGAGTTTGTAAAAACAAGCTCCACAGAATTGACAGGAGGAGATATGTCATTTCATGATCCATGCATGGCGTCTTGCCAGTAATGAGTGAGTGCAATTACCACCCATTTCTCCCCCACTTTAATTAGTGGGGGGGGACTTATCTGAAAGGACCATGTGGGTTCTTTTCATGGTGAGGAAGTTTCTGCCATCGATACTTCACAATGGGAAAAGATCCAAGTTGTTTAATGATAAAGCTGAATTGATCGTTTTAACAAGACATTCTAAAAATGATGGCTTCAAGTCAAGTTGCCTCTGGAGTTGGGAGTTGATGGAAATAAGGGAGGCTGTTGCACTCTCCTTCAGAGACATCTGCCACCACAGTGGCTGTGCTTGGAAACAGATGCAAGGTTTATTTATTATTGTGGGTTTTGTTTAAATGGACAGCCTGCCTTTCCCCACACAATGGTGCTCAAGATGGCTAACAGCAAACAACCTTAAAATACAGCATAAAACAATCTGATCAAATCCATAAACAGTATATAAAACAAGAGAAAGTCTTGTGGCAACTTAAAGACCAACAAATTATTGTTATGCACTACCCAAATCTCAGAATGCTGTGAGATCCCAGGGGTTCCATTGCTTACCCAGTTTGGTTTCCCTGGAATGAGGGGCAGCGAAGACTTCGGGGATATATGGTTTTATTTCCACATCTTTACAACCTGAGCATAAGATGGGAATGGGCTCATAGCACTAACACATCAACAGATCTCCTGACAGTGAGAGCTGTTCTGCAGTGGAATTTGCTACCAAGGAGTGTGGTGGAGTCTCCTTCTTTGGAGGTCTTTAAGCAGAGGCTTGACAGCCATCTGTCAGGAATGCTTTGATGGTGTTTCCTGCTTGGCAGGGGGTTGGACTGGATAGCCCTTGTGGTCTCTTCCAACTCTATGATTCTATGATCTTGTTTCTCTGTTAGTCACAGCTTCGGTTCTAGCACAGAGCAAGAATGCCTCTGTGTCTCCATCTTCCAGCCTGGTCCCAGCTCAGCTCACCCACACTACTCTGGCTATTGTTCTCCTACCTAGCAGCTTGTACATCTCCTTCTGGTAACCCCTGCAGCCAAGCTGATGCCAAATGTAATGCACTGTTTTTTTTGGGACCACATCAGTGAGGCTGAGAGGAGGTCTTGTTGTCTGGGCAGCCCAGGACCTCCATACATACTGCCCAGGCTTGTTCCCTGGGGGGGGGTCACTTTAGTACTGCTAACACAGTGGTTAGACTTCACTCCCGGAGGTACACTCCATTGTCTCTATAGACAGATGGATGCCAATCCTCAACATGTTTACTCAGGAGTAAATCCCACTGAGTATAATAAGATTTAGCCCCTAGAAAATGTGCTTATGACTGCGGCTTGAATATAATGAACAAAAATGATTGGACAAAAATGATTCATTTTAGATATTTATTATGCAGTAGCAAGCATCTCCCTAGCAAATCACTGTAGTGCAGTCACTATTTACAATGTGTATGTTCAGCTCTGAGGGGTAAAAATATTCCAGTGTGATGTCTCCCCCCCACTTTTTTAACTCGGGAGTTTAAATTGTCAGCAGTAAAGAGGTGGTTCCTTGGTGCTTGCTGAGAAAACCTGTTAAACTTTCTTTTTAGCATGGCTCACTTCATCTCCCAGAGTAGAAGAAAGGAGTAGAATCTCAGCTCCCAAAGCCAATTCCCAGGCTTGTTTCTAAGATAAGAACCACAGTTGTCTTCTCCGCCTTCAAGTTTGTGTAAAGATGAGACCCCCTACTAGGAAAAATACACTCGCATAATCTTCAGCATGTGCACTCCTTAAAGAGAAAGATAATGAATCTTTTCACAGGCAGTTTCATTCTAATTATACATAAGATAAATCAGAAAGCATGTCTAGATGGGGAGGAAAAAGGGGCCTTGGTACAATTTCTCAGCTGTACCTTGAAAAGGTCTTTGCCGGGTCACCAGACATAATTATTTTCAGGTAACCTGAAAGGGTGGGGAAGGGCCTGTAGTTCAGCAGGAGAGCATCTGTTTTGTCTTCAGAAGGTCCCAGGTTCAGAAGCTCCCAGGTTCTTGGAACCTCTAGGTAGGTCTGGGAGAGAATCCTTTCTGAAATCCTGGAGAGCTGCTGCCAGTCAGTTGTAGACAGTACTTACCTAGATGGACCAATGATCAGAATTAGTATAAGGAAGCTTCTTTTGTTGTTTGTAAGATGGGATCACAAGGTGTTTATTTCCAAACATGCAAAGGAACTTGCAGAAATGTGCAGGGCTAGAGACCTACTTCCTTAACGGCATCGTATGGACTGATAGCACTCCCAGTCTGACAAGTGATTGGCTGAGTCTGAAGGGGACATTCTTCCTCATTGGTAGGGTTTTCAGGGATAGGAAGCCTGGTCAATTGAAATGTTTGCTTTTATCACTGTGTTTATTGTTCAATTTTTTATTTTTTTTATTTTGCAATTTCATAAGCCACTTTGAATTCATTTAGAAAGGAAAGGAAAACAGGGCAGGATTTTGAAATAAATAAATATAGGAACATATCCAACTGAGCTGACAACCCATCATTTGCCATGCTGGACATCTTTATGGTGTCAATCACCATTACTATGATTAATCTTAGGACGAGTTAAAAATATGTAAGGCAAAAAATAACTCCGAGACAGACAAGAGAGTATATAATCACATAAAAATGTTAGAGCCTTGTTCTCTATACATCATTAAATCACGCCACGTGTATAAAATGATTCATGATGAGGAGAGACGGTACCTCTGGTTAAGTACTTAATTCGTTCCGGAGGTCCGTTCTTAAACTGAAACTGTTCTTAACCTGAAGCACCACTTTAGCTAATGGGGCCTCCCGCTGCTGCTGCACCGCCAGAGCACGATTTCTGTTCTTATCCTGAAGCAAAGTTCTTAACCTGAAGCGTTATTTCTGGGTTAGCGGAGTTTGTAACCTGAAGCGTATGTAACCCGAGGTACCACTGTATTGCTACACAAAGTAAGTTAGAATCAATGCTGTTTTCTACCGGTTGCTGGCAGTGTTTGTGGCATGGGAATGGGCCAGGGAGATGGAACCTTGCGCTTTTCACAATTCTTAGTGGTTCTGGGCAGGGATGGGGGCAGAGATCAATTCAGTTCTCATTTAAAGGCAAATCTATCTAATTCTTCAAAGAATACATGGCCCAAAACACAGTCGTCCCTTCAAACATCACATCTCCAAACTTTGCAGTGCAGTTCTCTAAACCAAAATGCATAGTTTCTAGGTGCGTCTAGAATGTAAATTCAACAAACAGTCCTTCTTCCCAGGGACTTCTGGGACTCCTAATCCCTTTCAGCACCTTTAAACTACAGTTTCCAGGATTCTTTGGAGGAAGTCATGACTGCTTCAAGTAGTATCATCATGCTTCAAATGTATGGTGTGAATGTGGCTTGTGTCTTTACACTTTACTTTTGTGCTCAATGTGCTGAAGGTTGCTCTCCTCATAACACTTCCCTTGATTCCTACAACCGACTCCACACCAAGCATAATTCCTTAAATGCTGCTGCACTCTACAGCCTCCACCTACCACTGAGGCATTGAAGTTAAATGAAGGGTGTGCTAGGTCTGTATTTTTCCTTCCTTCAACAACAATCGTGAATGTTTGCCCTCCCTCCAGCCGCTCGTAAAATCCTATCTGTTTCAGAGACCTGTATGCTCCACTGCCTGCTTGCCTCCTCTCCTCTTACGACTTGGGTTTCTCTCCTCTGTCTGCTTATCCGTTCTCTCCCCCTTTCCAGCTCTCATTGTCTTCAAAACAAAACAGCAGCATTTAGCTCCTAGGACCAGAAACGCAATCTTCTCTTTTGCACGCTCCTTGGCATTTTATAAGTCTTCCACACATTACTGCTGTGCCACAGAAGAAATACATCTCACTAACATATTCAGGTGAAAACCTGAGCTGTAGATTTTAGCCAGGGGCCATCTGGGTGGGGTGGGGGGATGTGGCTGAACATTGACTCCTAAAAATGGGGTGGTTTATAATTAAAATTAATGATTGAGCTTTAATTAAGGGTGGTATGGATAAGGGCGCAATAGCATTCTGAATTTAAACAGGCAGAATAAACAGCGGATATTTCTTATGGCGGTGCATAGCAATTTTTTCCGAAGCCCACTTATTTATTACCTCATCTGCCACCCTTGTACGTGAATCCAGAATAAACTATTTTAAAGTGTCTGGTGATGAATGTTGCCCCTTGATTATGTTACACAAATGGGCAGTGTCCATATATGCACAAAACGAGACTGTAATAATCAGGGCTGTTTGGATGCAATAGCAGATTAATTCATAGGGGATACTTAAATTGTTATAGTTCATTTATAATTTAAACACTGCATCCAGGAGGCAAGTATATGCATATCCCTGGGATGTGATGGATCTGGTGCCGTGCATTCCTTAAGACGCAACTTATCTTCATTCATGGGCTGTATAAATGGAAAGGCGCTTGACTCAGCACCGCTCAGCTCTGTTTGTCTATTTCATCATATCTGCTCAAGAAGATACCGGGGGAGAACTACAGTCAGTTAATGAAAAACGGCAAATTGCAGACTATTCCTTTTCAGGAAATATAGCGGAAGCCCGGCTTAATATGCTCAGCTCAGAATTACAGTTGGGGTTGTGAAAGGGGCTGGACCCTAACTTCTCTACAGCCTGAAGCATTAAAAAAAAAAAAAAAAATATTTGACAGCGTTATTTTATTTGCTTCCTTGAGGAAATCAGCCAAGAAAGGTCGGGGGCGGGGGGAGAAAGGTACCTACCCGTGTCTAAATATCAAGGCCCCAAACTAACATGTAATTAAAGGGCCTGGTCTTATTTAACAGATTCTTTCAACCAGACGAACCCCCCCAACCTTCCTTTGTGCGCACACAGCAAATATAAAATACATTTAGAAATTGTTTACCCTGCAGTCCTATGGCCCTGGGGAGCCATAAGATGCCACAGATCTCCCAGGGGCCATTGGAAGCATCAGATCAGATTGCAGTAAATTAAATTAAATTTGGAGGCAGCATGCTTCTGAATACCAGTTGTTGGGAAATACAGGTGAGGAGAGAGAGCTGTTGCTTCTACTGTAGGTCCTTTTTGTGAGCCTCGTGTAGGCATCAGTTTGACTGATGTGAGAACAGGATGCCATACCCCCCAACATTTCTCCAATGAAAATAGGGACGTCCTATTCAAGTATTATTATTATTATTATTATTATTATTATTATTATTATTATTATTATTAATACCCCACTCATCTGGCTGGGTTGCCCCAGCCACTAAATAATAATAATAATATAATAATAATAATAATAATAATAATAATAATAATAATAATAATAATAAGTTTTTTAAGAACTTCCCTATATAGTTGTACCTTAGAAGACGAACAGAATCTGCTCCGGAAGTCCATTTGACTTTCAAGGCGTGGCTTCCAATTGGCTGCAGGACCTTCCTGCAGCCAATCGGAAACCCTGCTGGACAGTTGGCTTCCAAAAATAGTTCACAAACCGGAACACTCACTTCCGGGTTTGTGGCGTTTGGGAGCCAAAACATTCGACTGCTAAGGCATTCATCAACCAAGGTACAACTGTACAGAATGCCTTCAGATGTCTTCCAAAGGTGGTATAGTTTTTGGTTTTTTGATATAATTTTTTATTAGTTTTACATAAAGGTTATACACCTTAAAAATAACATTTTCACACATTAAAAAAAGGAAAGGGTTCTTTCAAACCTTGAGACCTCCTTCCTTCTCTCCATGGGTTCCAATTCTGAATTTTATTCCTGCATCCCCAAAGGTTGTATAGTTACTTATCTCCTTGGCACTGTGGTCACATAAACTCCAATTCCTGCCAACATTTCTCCAATGAAAATAGGGACATCCTAAGGAAAAGCGGGACATTCCAGGATCAATTCAGAAACTGGGATGGCTTCTGTAAATCCGGGACTGCCCTAGAAAATAGGGGCACCTTGTGGGTCTGCATCTGGAGGTTCCCTAACCTGGTGTAAGATTCGTGGCAGAAAAGCAGTGCCCAGGAAGTAACACACACACACACACACACACACACACACACACACACACACACACACACAGTGCCTTACAATATCTTCCTTTCCTGCTCTTCATTTCTGCCTCTGCTACCTTTATGGCCTGACTCCATCACCCCTAAAATTGCCTGCGCCTTTTACCAGGGATGCCTTTCTGACTCCCTGAGACCCATTGTGTCTAACAGCATTTAATAATAAACTTAGTGTGTTTGCTGTTACAGGTGGGTAGCCGTGTTGGTCTGCCATAGTCAAAACAAAATCGGAAATTCTTTCTAGTAGCACCTTAGAGACCAACTGAGTTTGTTCCTGGTATGAGCTTTCGTGTGCATGCACACTTCTTAGTGTGTTTGCTGTGATCCATGAAACTGGTGTATTATTAGTACTGGTGGGCAGTGGTGTGCGGCCAGTAGACTAGGGGGACTAGGCTAGTCCTCTAAATCAGAGGTTTTCTATCTGTATGGCCCAGCACCCTTGGGTGCCGTAATGATTGGTCAAGAGGCCCTCTCTCCCTCTTCCAGTCAGGTCCTTCCAGGATATCTGCAAATCTCTCTCCCTCTCTCCAGCTCAACCTGAGTCGTCCTCCTAATCTGGTGCTGTTTGCTGTCTTCCAATCATATTAGAGATTCCTTCTCTCCCTCCTCCCCATCCGCTCTCAGTTTGGAAAGGCACCTTTCCAGCCTTGTTTTAAAGCACCACTCAGTGTGTGCTTCCCCTCATGGCAGCTGGGCTGTGGTGTGGAAGGGAGAGGGTGGGCAGGAACGAGTGGGCACTGCACTCTGTTTTAAAGCAGCCGCTGAGCTGTGGTGTGGAGGGAGGGAGCAGGATGGAGGATGGGGACCGCACACCTTCCTAGTAATCACCCCTTGTAGCCAGAACTAGTAACAATAAAAAAGGTAAAGGACCCCTGGATGATTAAGTCCAGACAAAGGCGACGATGGGGTTGCGGCGCTCATCTTGCTTTCAGGCCGAGGGAGCTGTTGTTAATCCACACACAGCTTTCCGGGTCATGGAGCCAGCATGACCGAACTGCTTCTGACACAACAGAACACCATGACAGAAACCGGAGCGCACAGAAACGCCATTTACCTTCCCACCACAGCAGTATTTATCTACAGTATTTATCTACTTGCACTGGCATGCTTTTGAACTGCTAGGTTGGCAGAAGCTTGTTGTCGTTCAGTCGTGTCCGACTCTTCGTGACCCCATGGACCAGAGCACGCCAGGCACGCCTATCCTTCACTGCCTCCCGCAATTTGGCCAAACTCATGTTAGTAGCTTCGAGAACACTGTCCAACCATCTCATCCTCTGTCGTCCCCTTCTCCTTGTGCCCTCCATCTTTCCCAACATCAGGGTCTCTACATACATACATACATACATACATACATACATACATACATACATACCCCGCCCATCTGGCTAGGTTGTTTTGTCGTTTAGTCGTGTGGACCAGAGCACACCAGGCACTCCTGTCTTCCACTGCCTCCCACAGTTTGGTCAGGCTCATGTTGGTAGCTTCAAGAACACTGTCCAACCATCTTGTCTTCTGTCGTCCCCTTCTCCTTGTGCCCTCCATCTTTCCCAACATCAGGGTCTTTTCCAGGAAGTCTTCTCTTCTCATGAGGTGGCCAAAGTACTGGAGCCTCAACTTCAGGATCTGAAGCTAGGACAGAGCAATGGGAGTTCACCCCCGTCATGGGGATTTCAACCACTGACCTTCTGATCGGCAAGCCCAAGAGGCTCAGTGGTTTAGACCACAGCGCCTCCAGCATCTCCCCACCCAGCAGGGAGGGCTGTTCTGATTCCTGCTTTCTACTCACAAGTAAATCCCAACAGTGCATGCAAGCAGCCGCGTGGTGTGTGGGTCTTCTATGAGGAGGGATTTAATAGAGGGGATGCCATGTTGAGTGTGTCAGCTCGGCCCTGCAGTGCAGTGGCATTGCTTGGCTTCCCATTAATTTGAAAGGGGTTTGTGCTGGAGAACTTCCTGCTTGGTTGTGTCTTGTGCATGTAGGGCTACTGGGTGTCCATCATCCTAAAGATACCCCATATGTTCTGCAGGGCACTCAAGTGGAGTGTGTGGTTCTCCCCCCCCCCCTTGTGTGCTGTTGACACATGTGCTTCCCATTTAAACGCAGGCCAAAAGCTGTGCCAAAAGGGGTAGAGGCAGAACATGTCTGGGGCAGAACAGGCGGGTCCCCACTAACATGCCCTGCAATGGAATCCCAGTGTAAGTGGCTCCAGCAGTGGAGGAAGCCTCTTGGGCACCTGGTGTAGCACACCCTGGGACGGGGCAAACCACCCATAGGGGCGGGCACACATGCCCATAGGGAAGGACAGGATGGGGCGCAAGGCGCCCATAGGGATGGAGCTCACCACAGGGCCTCAGTCGCCCTACAGCTGGGAGGGGAGGCAGTGGGCAGACAGCGTGGAGCCTGCGGGTGCCGGAGACATGCGGCTCTGACGTGCTGCAGGCCCCAAGATGAGTGCCACTGGCCATTTTGTCACCCCCCCTCAGTGGGGATACCAGGGGCGGACCGTGCCTACTGCACCCCCCCTTGCTATGCCCACAGGGGAGCTGCAGAAACAATGTGGTTGGTCAAGGGTACCATGGACTCAAAGGATTGAAAACCATTGCCTCCTTCCCAAAGCCCGGGAAGCTTCTGCCCAGCTTAGGGAGGCATGATGCTCACATGTGCAACATTGCCCCCCCCCTGCCATCGCCCTTGCAAGCTGGCCCCAAGTTCCGCTACGAAAAATTTCACCGCACGCCACTGCTGGTGGGGAAAAGAGAAGCTATTTAGAGCCGGATTTGCAACCATTAGCAAAACATCTCAATTGCAGCATGTGGGTAAAAGGTTCACGTCGAGGCTCTGGAAAGTAATTCTGGCTGATTTTTCCACGTGCCGCCTATTCGGGGGCTAAAGGGGTGGATCAATTTTGCACTAGTTAAAGCAGCAGAGTGGTGCTGCCTGTTTAAAAACCGCACTGCCTGAAAGCCTGTCCTTGCAACGCAGGCTAATGACAACAGCACAGCGGGGCTCCCATCAGGTTAGGAGAAGAGGAAATCCAGTTTTACAGCTCAGCTGGTGTTTCATATCATGAACAAGGGTGTCCCTGCCCCCCGCCAAAGCTCGGAAATACAGATGGCCACTACTGTCATCAGAATGATTTGCTATTCCTTCCAAAGAACTGAAAGAACAGGATTACAACTCGATATCCAAACGAATTTGAGGGCATTGTGTATACACAGTACTCCCTCAGCCATACAGTACCCAGAAACAGGTGCTAGTTCACTGTTCAGGATTTCAACCCTGCTTTCATGATGTCTGAAGACTAACTCCCTTTTTAATATGTGATAGTTGAATGCTGTCAGTGTATTGTATTGTCAGTTACTCCCCCCTCCCATTGTATCTCAGTTTTATTTTTTTTCTACCACTGCATGCATTTGTATTGGTTGGACTTACTACTTTTACTGTATTTTGTATGTGTTTATATGAATAAATGCTTATTAACAAAAAGACTTACAGAGTTTATAGTGCTAGTTTGTCTCTTTTTTAATGTTAGTATTATTTTCAGAACAATCACATATATATTCTTTAAACAAAGGCAAACCATACCCAACAAAGCAAGAAATTTCTCCAGAGACCCCCCTAAATTTTTTTTATGAAAACCTGTATTCTCATACATACTCAGACAAGATTGCTGAAATTACATCTCTTCTTATAACAATATACATGTGTTATACCTGTTCCTACTAAGTGATCCACAAGTTAGTATGAAACTTTGGAACTAGCACTTTTTTAGTTTTATTTATTTATACATACATACATACATTTGTTGTTGTTCAGTCGTTCAGTCGTGTCCGACTCTTCGTGACCCCATGGACCAGAGCACGCCAGGCACGCCTATCCTTCACTGCCTCTTGCAGTTTGGCCAAACTCATGTTAGTAGCTTCGAGAACACTGTCCAACCATCTCATCCTCTGCCATCCCCTTCTCCTTGTGCCCTCCATCTTTCCCAACATCAGGGTCTCTACATACATACATACATACATACATACATACATACATACATACCCCGCCCATCTGGCTAGGTTTCCCCAATCACTGGGCAGCTCCCAACAGAATATTAAAAATTGAATAAAACATCAAACATTAAAAACTTCCCTGAACAGGGCTGCCTTCAGATGTCTTCTAAAAGTCATCAATAGTTGTTTATTTCCTTGACATCTGCTAGGAGGGCGTTCCACAGGGTGGGCACCACCACCGAGAAGGCCCTCTGCCTTGTTTTGTGAATGGGGGGGGGGGGCGGGAGAGAGAAGCAACACCCTTCTCCAGCAAATGTGTGTTTGTGCTTGGTTTCTCTTCCTAGTCGCTGTTTGTGGTTCAATTTTTCCATAAGGTCAATGCTCCATACTCTCTTGTACCAAGCGTTCACACCTTTTAAGTATTGCCAGTTTGAATGTGACATTTACCTTCACAAATAAATGCAGGTCTTAAGTCTTAACTGCTCTTTTTTGTCATGCCAATATATAACATATGATCAGAAGCAGTCCATTCTGCGACTTCTCCTGGATTCCAGGCCCAAATTCTAGCGGGCCAGGCAGAGAGAACTAATAAATAAATGAGGCAGAACAGAAGAATCTTGAACATAATGTTGTGCTTAGGTATAATGCTTTAAGAAGCACTGCAGTGCTTTTAGGGGAGAAAAGTATACGGAAATGTTTCCTGGTGATAAAATGCTTTAAAAACATGTCAACTGCTTTATCATAAACACCCAGAAATCTCAAGTGCTTGCAAGATACAACAAAGCAGATATTTATTAGTAACCGTGTCTGTGTAGGTATCTGAGATGTCATTCTGATACCATTACCATAAAAGAAAATGGGGGGGGGGTGGACCCAGTGACAGTAGCTCCTGTTTTAAAAGCTGGTTATCTCCAATTTTAGCAGAATTTTCCCAAAGGTAGGTTTACCATTCTGTTCCCGATGTTCAGGATGTAAGTATTGCTCACAGGCAGCCCTGTTTAGGGAAGTTTTTAATTTGTGATATTTTAATCTTTGTTGGAAGCCTCCCAGAGTGGCTGGGGAAACCCAGCCGAGTGGGCGGGGTACAAATAAATCATCATCATCATCGTCATATAGCCAAGAGAGCAGTATCATCTGGCCTGGGGAACTACAACAAATTGTTAAGGGTAGGGTTGCCATATTCCCCAAAGTGAAAATCCTGACAAGGAGGGGGGGGGAGTTTTTGAGTTTTTGGCCTTTTTTTGAATTTTTAAATAATTATATATGTTGTTGTTCAGTCGTTCAGTCGTGTCCGACTCTTTGTGACCCCATGGACCAGAGTACGCCAGGCATCCCTATCCTCCACTGCCTCCCGCAGTTTGGCCAAACTCATACCAGTCACTTCGAGAGAACACTGTATATATATATATATATACTAGCACACACACACATACCGCCATTCACCTGACTTTTCCAGGACATTGTTGCCAATTTGCCGAAAATCTGCCTGGATGCCGTTTCCCAGCCCAGTTCCCAGACGCATGGCAGCCCTAGTTAAGGGGGACTCTGTGAATGATGCCATGGCCTTTGGCTAGTGCAATAAAGTTTATGATGATGAGTTAAGGGGGACTCCATGCAGGTGAGTTGGGTTCAGTAGCCATGAAATCCTGACTGTTGGGGAATTGCTCATATCCTTGACAAGGAGAAAATTACACTGCATTATTGTATTGTAGGTTCCCACTCGTACTGTATATGTAGAAATCTGTTCACTTTCCAATCAGGATGAGTAAATGCGTCAATTTTGGTTTCTCTCAGTTTCTCATTTCTCCCAGTATTATGTTTGCTTCTCCACATTTCTGCATCTGTTATATATAAATATCCTTATGAAGACCAATCAGCATTTTAGTGCCAATTCCTCTGAATACAGCCTTTCTCGTGTACAATTTTGCTTAATGTGCACATTTTTGCAAAGCAGTTCCCAATAACACAATGCATGTTTGTATGCTATTTCTCTAATGCAAACACAAACCTCTGTGTTTTGTAACTATCTACAAAAACGCAAACGCAACACGCTGGCTAACAACTGTTAGTGAATATATAATCGGTTATGACCTCATATAACCAATTATATATTCACTAACAGTTATTAGCCAGAGTTTTGCGTTTGCATTTTTGTAGATTTCTCTAACACATGTATTTGTATGTGCACTTTAACTTTGTATATGCAGCTTCGTACACATTAGTTGGCATAGCCAAATTCAGAAAAGTGTGAATTTCGAAGAATCGCTGTGCTTCAGTTTGCCTGTTGTTTCAGAAAGTTCACCTTTAATTACAAAATGAATCAAATTTCTCCCCACCCCATTGGTGAGATACTTCACAGCTCAGCACCTCATTGGATGTACTTTCTTTCTGGGCGTGGCCAGAGCCATATGTCTGAACCCTATAGTCCTCTAGCCTTGGGTTTTTTTGATAGGGTCCAAAGTTGACCGTTTATGTATTTATTTACAAAAACCTAATTTGGATTGGCCCTAACACAACTAGTTTGTGCACTTACTGCGTTTCCCACCCTGTTCTGTTTGTTTGTTATAAAACACGCCATATACAACCCTGAACAAATAGATATGACAAAATCCTACAAATCCTACAGGAGTCTTTCCATTCAATGCTTCTTTGGAACTTCCTTCCACTCAGGGACACAGGGAGTGCAAAACAGTATATAATTAAGCCATATGTCAGTCCGGAATCAGAGGGTTGTAAGTGTCTGGAGACTTAATGTAATACTTACCTTTGTAGCAGAGGAAGCGGGTGGGGGGCTGCTGAAGGGGAAAACCGCTTTATTGTTTCATACCCGGGACTGTAGGGGGCTTTCGCTATAATCACTGGCAAGTGGAAGATGGATTTCACTCCCAAACTTCAGCAGCCATTCCTGGTTCAGTGAGCAAATGCCTTCTGAAGAATATATGTCTTGCTTGTGCTCGCCCGCTCCTGCCTTGTTGAGAAGAAGAGTTCATTTGGCAGGTCTGATCTTGGAAAAAGGAAATGGGCTGCAGTAGCCATAGATGGAATGCTTCGCTTTTTCAAGGAAGGGGTAGGACAGGACATCTTTTGACAGAAGCAGAGGTCGAAAAGCAAGGCTAAACAATGTCAAGGTCACAACATAAGTGACAAATGGGCTTGGGTGAAACCATAGGAGAATTCCAGTCTAGTAGTACAGTAGGACTCAGATGCTTCATAAGGCAATACAGTGGTACCTCAGATTACAGACGCTTCAGGTTACAGACTCTGCTAACCCAGAAATAACACTTCAGGTTAAGAACTTTGCTTCAGGATAAGAACAGAAATAGTGCTCTGGCAGTGCAGTGGCAGCGGGAAGTCCCATTAGCTGAAGTGGTGCTTCAGGTTAAGAACAGTTTCAGGTTAAGAACAGACCTCCAGAACGAATTAAGTTCTTAAACCGAGGTACCACTGTACAGGACCTGGACAACATGGGACATCTTTGCTGCTCTCAGTCACTCCTTGCTTCCCATTTGGATTTGGGCCTGAAATGTTGGTGCACAGAGGGTAAATTGTAAAGAAGCAACAATTTGTGACATTTCCTATTATCGTTACTGATCATGGGCCACATCTGTTAAGGCCTTAGCTTTCAATTCCCCATCTTTGTGGCGCCTGAGTCAATGTAAGATATCCTTAATTTTGTTCTTAAAAATGCCGAGGTTTTATATTTAATTGTTGCTTTACTGTTTGGTCCAGGCTGTAATCCTTTCTCGAGATGAAAGATCTGGGCTTCCAACAGGTTTTTCTGTCTAATGAATCTTCTTTTCCTTGAAGCAGCGGTGGTGGAGGAAGAGAACCACCTTCTTGCAAGAAATGGACAAAGTCAGATTAATATGGATGAACACTGCTCTGGTTGCCAAGTTCCCTAAAAAAAGAGTGGCTGTGAACTTGTGACCCAAACCACAAGGTGTGCTACTACTCAAAAATTGCTGCTGTCATTCAAAGTTGCTAGCTACTATAGCATGCAGTGCTTGCAGGAATGTATGTGTTTGTTATATTTATATCCAGTTTTCTTCCATGAAGCTCACTTTGGGGTACATGGAAGATCAGGACAGGTCCACCCCTTGACGCTTTCAACCAGGCCCTGAAGGTAAGCAGACATCTCACAATGTTACTATGTTACTCTCTGGTATCAATCCTGCAGGCGAGAATGGAAGGGCTATGGTATCTCCAGTTCCCAAGCCACAGAACCAAATGGTTTCAAAGACCATGGAGAAATCATGGAGATCCAACAGAGTCACTCTTCCCCTGTCCCTTTCCTGCATAAATTTCATGAGTCAGGGTGACCAAGGCCATTTTGGTACCAAGCCCAGGTCTAAAGCCATAATGAAATGGGTTTAGCTAATCAGCTGCATCCATTCGAGTCATCAAAAAAATAATTCACCAGCATTTTAGTGCAAACTTCTCCTAAAATTCACATTTTTGTATGCAGTTTTGCCTAAGATATACATTTCTTACAAGGGATTTTCCCCAATGTAATGCAATTTTGCACATTATTTTCACTAAATATATACACTTTTACACATACATACCTCTAGTATATACATTTTTGTACACATTACTTGGCTAAAGAACTACACTGCAAAAAGTCGGAGGGATTGTGACGGTTGTGTTTCTGTTCTTGTGTGGCTTTGTAAAAATAACAACAACCTCAGATATGCTGATGACACAACCTTGATGGCAGAAAGTGAGGAGGAATTAAAGAACCTTTTGATGAGGGTGAAAGAGGAGAGTGCCAAATATGGTCTAGAGCTCAACATCAAAAAAACTAAGATCATGGCCACTGGTCCCATCACCTCCTGGTAAATAGAAGGGGAAGAAATGGAGGCAGTGAGAGATTTTACTTTCTTGGGTTCCATGATCACTGCAGATGGTGACAGCAGTCACGAAATTAAAAGACGCCTGCTTCTTGGGAGGAAAGCAATGAGAAACCTAGACAGCATCTTAAAAAGCAGAGAATCACCTTGCCGACAAAGGTCCGTATAGTTAAAACTATGGTTTTCCCAGTAGTGATGTGAGAGATGGACCATAAAGAAGGATGATCGCTGAAGAATTTATGCTTTTGAATTATGGTGCTGGAGGAGACTCTTGAGAGTCCCATGGACTGCAAGAAGATCAAACCTATCCATTGTGAAGGAAATCAGCCCTGAGTGCTCACTGGAAGGACAGATCCTGAAGCTGAGGCTCCAATACTTTGGCCACCTCATGAGAAGAGAAGACTCCCTGGAAAAATGTGGGATGATGTCAGTCAAGTCCAACATTCTAAGGGAGGATCAACTGCCACTTTGTGTCAGTTAGCTTTGGTCTGTTGGTCGGTTAGGCTGCTGCTGCTTAAAGATGTGTTAAGAGACTCACTAATATAGTTTATATCTTTTCTTTTGTAACCTAAATATGTACATGAATGAATCTGTCAGTAAATTACTTTACTTTGGTTATTAATCAGATTCATGTGTATCTTTATTTTTAGGGGGATAAAGGGATTGACAATCAAGAAAAGGACGAAAGACTCAAACGAATCAGCAGCCGTTTGCCACTGTGCAGGTTTAAATAAGGAACGTTTAACTCTGCAACTATATTATATAAACGTTCCCACAGAAAAGACCCTGATGTTGGGAAAGATGGAGGGCACAAGGAGAAGGGGACGACAGAAGACGAGATGGTTGGACAGTGTTCTTGAAGCTACCAACATGAGCCTGACCAAACTGTGGGAGGCAGTGGAAGACAGGAGTGCCTGGTGTGCTCTGGTCCACACGACTAAACGACTAAACAACAACAAATCTTTAAATGTTAACAAAATCAACTCTGCTTCATCACTACTCAAAAAAGAGGTATAAAAAACATTGAAGTCTTTGTGGAGGGGAATAGCTGTTTAGCCATAGCTGTTTCCCTTCTGATCCGTTACACCTATTTTTTTATTTTCTTTTTGTTCTTTTCTTTTTGTCCATCTGTGCCTTTGGGACAAGTGAGCTCGGAGTCAAATTGACATAACAGTGGCAGGTCTTCCTGTAATTCAGCAATCTATATAGGCAGAGCAGGGTGTCATTTCATTATATATTCCTTGAGGAGACCAAAAGCTGAGTCTAATAAAACACTGAAAGATAAGATCCCACTTACTCTGCCTATGGGGATTAGTAGTAGGTACCAAAGTGATAAACAGAATCCAACTAGCTATGTACGGGTGGGGGGGGGGATAATTGAAAAGCAAAAAGGAGATTCTCCCCCCACCCCCCACCCCGCATGGCTGCAAGGCCTACAACACTGACTCGGAAGTTCTCCACGAAGCCGCAGAAATTCTTGAGAAAAATGCAGCTGAGGCCATTTGCAAACCCTGGAAGAAATAATTGCACGCTTCATGTTTAATGTTATTCTTTAGTCATATGTGGAGGAGCAATATCTTTGCCTTCTGGATATATCCTTCGTTTGCATCTTTCTCTTCGATGTTCCTCCCATGTGGGCAAATCCAGCTATGTTTACAGCCTGGTGGGGAATCCACCGCCCTAATCCTTTGCCTGAATGACAACTTGAAATGTGGATCAGCAGTTGCATATGCTGATTTTACCCATCTCAGAGGCCCAAACTCCTATTGGAAGGAAATGCCTGTGCATTGGGATTTGCACATGAATGTGGGGCCTGATTTCTTCATCTCCCTAATCCTCCACTTTTTTTTTAGCATGTTACAGAGAAAAGAGACAAGCAAAGAGTGCAGTGATCACAATGGTGTGTGTGTGTGTGCGCACTCCTGTCGAGGGAAGAGATGTAGAGCCTCCATCATCACCAAGGTTGAGGGGCCAGACTTCCACCTCCACCACCTGTAACATGACAGCAGCCATTCCATCAAGCTACAGCAGAGAGGGCAAGGCTGCACTGCAGTCCACCCCCATTCCCAAGAAGAAATCGAAACATCCTCCCGCCTCCATCCCGCTGCCGCTGCCACTGCTTGCCTCCTCACAACTGCCCCTCTTCTGCCACCGATGCTATTTGCTTGCCTGCTGCCTTACCAGCTCATGCCTGCCTGCCACTGCGTGCCACTGCACACTGGTGTTCATCTGTGTGCAGC